>NW_027176263.1:6907096-8107096 GCF_023349555.1 Cebidichthys violaceus
AAATTAATTCCACTGATGTCTCTTCAAGGTGTTGTGTGCATAAAAAATACACACAAATGCCTTTGAGCGAGAGAGGTGAACTGATATTCATCAGTTAGGAGGTTAAATAATGAATAAGGCATGTCTTGTTCCTGGAAGTCTTCTACTTGGCGGAGAGTTTTGCTCTTCTTGTCTTTATAACAGAGTGTGGGTCAAACACTAAGAGCCCAAACTGAAGACGCATAAAACAAACAGAGTGAACCCGTTTTAACGATGAAAGCGAGGCTTACCTGCATGTCCCCGTTAAGCATCTGGTAGACCTCTTTGGAATCTAAAAAGCTCTGATAAACCTGCCGCTGGTCCTCTGTTAATCTGCAAAACAGAACCTACACATATATACACACACACACACACACACACACACACACACACACACACACACACACACACACACACACACAAAGCAGTGTAAAAGTGTGTAATAAGCAATGAACATCCACTTTAAAGCCCTTTGATGAAGTGCAGTGTGAGAGGACAGAAATTAGATGGAAGCAACGTGTTTTTGGAGCCACTACTGTCCCGAGGGACTGATTTAATGAGCTGAAGTGGACTGAGGAGTCAACCAGCGTCAGCCGCGTGGACAGACCAGGGACCAGCCACCTTAATGAATACCTGCTCCTTTTACTTTACTAGGACTTTATTAGCTGGCTTCACCTGACAAGGGCCATGCACATTCATCAAATACTCCTTAGACGTGGCACATACAGTCACATCCAATCAGATAAACACCTCCCCAGTTAAAAGAACCAGGCGTGAGAGGCGGTTCGATACTTAGACAGGACAGGGTCAAATGTCCTAGAGTATGATGAATACCTGTTCATTTTTGTCAGGTAAGGAGAGGTTGGCCTTGACATCTGCCTTCATTCTTCTGAGCAGGTAAGGATTGATGGTGTCCCTCAGCACGCACGCACACTTGAATGCTGTTTGGACCTGAGAAACAACAAAAACAAACTGCTTTAAGACAAAAGCAAGATTCAGTTTGAGGTGTCAAACAGCCACATCAACAGTCACACCTGTCAGTGTGGATGTTTCCTGAGGCATGATTGTCGTTTAGTCCCTCCTCTGCCCCCTCTCATCACCTCCCGCATGTTGCTGTCCCTCTCAGCAGCACAAGCCATTAAACATGGATCAGAGTGCTGTTGGTCTCGAGGGACAAAGCCCTCTTCTTTCATCAGCACTACTAGCCAGCTCCACTGGAAACAGAGGGGGGAGCTTCGGTCCCACCCCCACCACTAGGAGCCCCAATGCAAATGTCCTGCTACACCTCATCCAGAGTCAGTACTTAGGGCCAGTTAGCCTTTTAAACTACACTCACTGGGGGTCCACAGAGAAATCAAAGACACCCTCTGCAAAGCTGGAGGGGACAATAACGTGGTGGGATTTTGGGCTCAGTGGAGGTCAGAGTGGAAACGAAGAGGAGGGCAGCAGATGATCCAGGGATCTCTGTACAAGCTGCCGAGTGGATTCACATGGGGATGCAAACACATGCTTCAGTAATGGATCCAGCGTCCACATGCTCATCCACATGCGTTCTAACATACATCTATTTGTACGTACACATGAATGAACGTCAGCCGAGGGCCTGCTTTGCTGTTCTGAGAATTTCGAGAAGAGGATAAGGCAGTAGAGCTTAGCCCTCTCTGACCATTTAATAACATTAATAATTAGTAAAGGTTTTTATTATCGACAGCGGAAGAAGCATCAATAGCCAGCTTAAATAATTAAATCCATACAGTCAGTGGGTTATTAACGATTGAGCACTAATGACAAAGGGCTACAATTTAGCTCACTGACTCTCCACTTTAGCCTCTCCCTCTCTCCCTCTCTCCCTCTCTCCCTCTCTCCCTCACACACTGGGGATGTACTGGAGTTCCTTTGCATGGACCTACATTATCCTGCACTGCACTTATTGGCTCTGTCGCTTCACCATCTCTCCTTCTGACTTGCTTCCATCCAGCTCTCCAAAATTGTGCAAACATGCATGTGCGTGACTAGTGTTGTCACGTGACTCTTTGGCCCTTCATCGCTCCCTCCCTCCTTAGGCTAAGATTTACTTATAAGTAGGGCTGTATCGAATAGTTAAAATAATTAGTAATAATAATAATAATAATAATAATAATAATAATAATAATAGTTAATAATAGTGATAAGCTTCATTCATAGCATTGACATTTAAATTCTAAATCAACATTTGAATGCTGAGCAGCTTTTTTTGCAAATAAAGATTAAGCTACACCAATCAGTGTTTCCCTTATATTCATTCTTCGGCAACCCTTTGCAGCAGAATTATGAGCGCTGCTTCTAAAATTTCACACGATCATTTATCCATTGCTATATATTTCCAGTCCACAACGGAAATAAACATTACATATTTTTGTGTTATTCTGTTCAAATTTTGAATTTTTAAATGAAAACGGCCAATTTAAATCAAATTGTACAATTCAAAATACAAGATTAAGCACCATGATATCCTTATGCTCAGTCTTTTTTACACCTGGTTTCTTGATGGATTTACTGTACTTCTAGCCTTCGTAGTTAAAAAATGGGCAAAAAGATTATGGAGCAGAATTTAAACAAATTCTAATTTTGCATTTGTGTGTTCCAGTACCTGCACAGGTGAGGCATTGCTGTATCCTCCCATGGTGATCGGCACAGAGAACTGCTCCATGAAGACAGGCAATGTCCCCAGTTTGCCGGGGAAGACAAAGTCAAACAGAGACCATAGCTCCTTCAAATTGTTCTGCATCGGAGAGCCTGACAGAATGAACCTGTGGGGAGTGCGAAACTAGAGAGAGGGAAGAAAGAATGTATGTTAGGTATCATAAAAGAGCGATGTGATGTCCTAACGGGTTCGATGTTGATGTACAAGAAGGAAGAATGGACGTAAATAGCTTCTTCTAATGAGAGGAATGTGGAGTGTGTGAAGTTTAAATGTATTCACGAGTAAAAATAGTTCTTATTGTATGCATGCTTCCAATGTTGTGGTTAGAATGTGTGTGTTCATGAATGTGTCAGTGTTTTGAGACAATACCTGCTTGCAGGCAGTGGTAACTCCAGCATTTGGATTCCTGATCTTATGGCCCTCATCCAGTATAATGTAGTGCCAATCGAAGCGCTGCAGGGTGTCTTGCATATTCCTCACAGCTGAATACGAGGTTATCAGGATACCATGACATGCTGCTATCTCTGGAATAAGCTTTTCCTGCAACAAATAAAAAACAACAACAAATAAATAATTACAGTTTTTCATCGTTGCGATTTGTAACTATCTCCGGTAGCTTGAGCATCAAGGTAGGGCGTCTACTTTAATGTGGTTTAAGGAGAGCGATGAAGAGGGGACAAGGTTAGGAGATAATGCTGCAAAACAGACCTCTAGTGCCCCCCAGAGGAAAAACAGACCCTGTAGAAAACTTAATTATGAATCTGAAAATCCATCTCACACAAACACACAATTACCTTGTTGCTGGTGAACGAGCCAGTTTCATGTAGTACAGCCACTCTGAAAGGAGGCCACCAGGTGTGGAACTCCTTTACCCACTGGTGCATCACTGTAGCCGGGCACACGATGACCGTCGGACCCAGACCAACATATCTACAACCAAACAGGACGGAGAGGTTTACTTGCAAACCTGCGATTCAGATGGGCAACAAGGGAACTCGGGGTTCATTTCACTTTGGATAACCTCAGCAAATTTCATTAGCAAATTACACTCATCATTTTCTAAACCAAATTATAGAAAATAAAGGCTTTTCCCATTAAGTGGAAATGCGCTCTGCTTGCATGTAAAAGGTGTTATGCATTAAGGCATGAGGGAATTAGAAGAAGCTGAGTGTCCAGGTACAATAATGCAGCAGAATCCTCCAACTACAAAGTCCACCTCCACTGCTCCATATACTCTCTGTGAATGAATCTAGGGAAGGTGCATGGATCCATTGGACATGTGCTCAGCTCCTCTGTGAAGATTTACAAGAGCTTTGTCAAACACAGACACTCATAAAGACACACTAATGGGCTCGTATGAACCTCTGCCTGGTGGAAGCTATTGATACTTGGCCATAATTGAGTTTGCAAGCAATCAATTTGTGGGCGTCTATTCTAGACAGAGTATTGACCATCAGGGAAGCTCCACCTCCCAAATGTACGAGTGTCGTTTGTGCAGTAAAACCAGATTATCACCACAACTGCGACATGTTATCCATGGTTGATTTGTTGCGACACAACTGTTCTATCCCCAGTTCAGGAGTCCAAAATTAATTTTAAGTGTTCATGAAGACAATCACTCTACTATAATACACACACACACACACACACACACACACACACACACACACACACACACACACACACACACACACACACACACTGTCAGTGTTTTTTCTGATGTCTGCAGTAAGAAAGTGAAGAGTCTGATAATTGAAACATGTTTAATAATTCAGATGAAGACTCTCAAGCAGAAATCCCCCTAATCAAATATTCATACCATACAGACACACAGTCTCTGGCCACAGTTTAGTGTGTGCGTGTGTGTTTGTGTGTGTGTACCTGTAGTTGGATCCTCTGGTCCTCAGTTTGCTGTAGCTCAGTCCAGCCAGAAAGCTGATGACCTGGATGGTTTTACCCAATCCCATTTCGTCTCCCAGGATGCCGCCCGCCTGCTGACAGTGGAGTTCCCACAACCACCGCACACCTGTCTGCTGGTACCTAACAATGTGATAAACACATAAGCAAATAACTAAGAAACCCTATGCATGACAGCAACTAAGGACATCCAAGTGCACAATGTACTGTATGTAATGTAACGTACTGTATTTCAACTGAAATCTGGTTCAATTACGCTTGCCAGTAAATGACCCAATCCATACCAGCTAGAGGAATGATCGGCTTGAACTTGCAGAATGTCAGTTTCCTTAAAGTGATTAATATAGTACTTATTAAATCCATGCAAAAAAACAAAACAACGAACAATTTGTAGTAAATTGGGACAAATGTGGCGCTTTAAGAAAGACAAGGCCAGCAAAGTAGCACAAGAGAGTATCTGACCAGATACAATGACAATCACAGGTTGGCTTGGCAAACTATTTATCAACTAGCGAAACTCAAAGTTGTCACAGTTCTTCCTAAAAGTGGTTTAAAACAACAGACCGACACAATTACATTACCAATGAATACGAGTGACCTAAAGTAGCAGTAAGTGAATCAAGTTAATGGTGTCTTGATCAAATAATCGTTGGTTAATCATTACAGTTTAAGGACAAAGGTGTTTAAAAGCTGTGGGTGTGTAATGGACCAAGACACCAAAGAAAGTTCACAGATATTTTTTATACACTTATTATTTTACGGCTATGAGTCATATGCTATTACGTCCTTACAACATCTGTAAATAATTGAGCTAACTCACAATGTTTCACAATGAACTTACTTGTAAAGTTTTTTCCAGAGGAAACCGGGCACTTTGAAGCCTTCGTCAAATTCTTCATCACTATCGTCGGAAAGCTCCTCACCTCTTTCTCTCGTCGCCTCCCTTTCTCGAAGACGCTGTCGCCTCCATCTCCTAGTAAGAGAATGAGCACATGATAATGAAGTACATCAAGGGGTAAAATGCCTTCTTCTATTTTACTTTGAAGAGAGGGAGGAGGGCGCTTCAGTCAATATTAGTGAACACAGGCAACTTGCTGAGCTTGACATCAAATAATAAATCCCTGCTGATTGATATTGTGTTATACATCCACAATAAATAGATGTGGTAATCCAAAACTCAAAAAAAAAAAAAAAAAAAAAAAAAAAAAAAAAAAGTTGAACATTTTAAATGAATTCAGTTTCATGTTAGATTTCTCTGTCTATAGGCATTAGCCCTGTAGTAGACTGGTGACCTGTCCAGGTTATGCTCTGTCGCTGTATGCATACTGGGATAGGTCCAGCTACATACACTAGATACATAGAGAATGGATGGATATTGCACTAACTGATATATTTTAAGTCTGGCCTACACAGGTGCGTGGATAGCAAATGTTTTGAGTTGTTGGTATTTCCCTTGAGGGGTGGAACATCTACAGCAAAAAGGGAAATGTAAAGAACAGTTTTAATGGTGCAGTAGAGAGGGCAGTTAGAGGCACAGTCGTCACGCAGCAAATGAAGATTGATACAGACAATTAGTAGTGCGAGTTCCCCAGAAAGGTGTGAGGTGGAGAGGATAAGAATCCATCTTCATTTGGGCCTGGTCCTGTCACCCTGCCACAAAACTGGTCCTTTAGCTGGGCCTGGGAGACCACACTCTCTAATTAAGTCAAGACTAAGCATTGGTTCAGTTAATTACACTTTTTCTGCCCCCACTCCACCCCTCCACTACAAATACCGCCCACTCTAATAATATCATTCCTCATATAAGCTAGCCTCACCATCCACACTGTGTCTATGCTGTTGAATTGACATTCAATCACTGTAGTGCAGAAAAAGGACACATGCCAACACAATTTATTTGGCAGCTATAAATATGAAATCTCATTAGGGCTGCTCTTCCATTAATTTGAGCATTAGAGAGAGTGAGTGTACAAAACCATGTGCAGGAGGATAATTAGGCCAGTGTGAGAGCAGAGAGAGAGAAGAAGAGCAGGGAGTGAATTTGCTTAGTCAAGAAACAGCTGCCAATCTCATCTGGGATTAACTCTCCTTCTGCACTATGGAGCCAGCAGAAAGCGACTGCTTTTCGCCTTAACTAAAGGGAACAACAATAGCACATTTGCACCGCTGCCATTCCAAATGTGAAGCAAAGTTAAAGGCTCAATCTGGTGTTTGTTGAGCCTGTGATTTACAGGCCCGGATGAATGCTTTCTCTTTTGAGGAGGACTTGCTGATGAAAACTTTTTGCACCTTTGCATCCAACAATAAATCCAAGAAGAAATCTATTGTTGACAAACCGTAAACAAATTATAAAACTGGGGGTCAACACAATCAATCATTTATAAAAGTTTTTAGCACCAAGTGCATAATCATACCTTATTCTCTGTCTGTAGTACTCCACATCTCCATCATCTTTGTTTTTTTTGTCTTTACCCTTCACATCCTCCTCTTCATCCGAACTCTCAGGGCAGTATTCTTCCTCACTCTCCTCTTTTTTCTTTCCCTTCTTCGTTCCTTTCCGTTCCCTTTTCTTGTTGTATGGTTTCAACTCATACTCGTCTTCATCATCATCCTCCTCCCCAAAGCCCTCCTCCATGGCTTCTCTCTCCTCTTGGTCAGGATCAACGCCTTCATCACTGGGCAGGTACTCTGAAGCCTCGCTGTCTGTCTCCTCACCCTTAGTGTGAAGCTTGCTCTTTGGTTTAGGGAGCCATGGCTCAGCCTTAGGCCGAGCCTTAGGATGGGCCTTCAGAGCTGTTATCTGAAGCTTTCGGATGCGCTTCTTCATCTTTTTGTCCTTGGAAGTGGAAACAATTATATTAGTTTTTCCCTTGGCTTTATCGGTGCTGAGTCCCGAGCTCCTTTTCTTCTTGAGAAGAGGGACTCTCCTCCTCTCAGTAGCCATCTTGGCCTGGTCCGCCAAGTACAGGTCAAAGGCAGAGTTTTCAGCAAGCATCACTTTTCGAGGCTTCTTTTTTTCCTCCTTCTGTGGGATTCGTGTTCCAAACGGAGTCATGTGACCTTTCCGGATAAGCTCCTCCCATTCGGTCTCCTGAGCAGGCATAAGCATGCTGCCCAGTGTGGATGGCCCGGCTTCTGTACAACGCACACATTAAGCAGGGTTAGATACAGTACCGTCAAGGATCAGTTGAAACTAGCAACATTATGGATCAATGTTTTGATTAGCAGGTCCCCATTTTGTTTGCCTCTTGTGCACTCACATGAGGTTTAAAATGTTGTTGTTTTTATCTAGTTGTACTCTGTGAGAAAGGAAATGCACATAACACATTTGTAAGCCCTCAAGGATGCATACAAGACCATTTGGTGAGAAACACTGGATGTTAACATAACCGTCTTGTTTACAAGAAAACTCCACAGTGCCCCTTTATGTGTGCAGCTATATTTGCATGTTTGTTTAGTTTTGTATCTCACAGTTCTGTTGAAATTCCCACAATAAATGTACTGGTTTTCACTTCCATCCCACCCATTAAACAGCAGCAAGTGGAACTATCTAAGGAATCTAAGGGTACTGCAAACAAAGTGAACTGTGTTGAGTGGCAACACATAAACTGGAGAAAAAAACAGTTCAACACTGTAACCCAACTTTCAGTGTTCAATGTGGAAATGTTTTGCAGAACTTTGTGGTATTTTTCTCATTACAGATCACATCTTTCAAAACCGTTGCCATGTATTTTGGAGAGTGTGTCTTGGTGACCAGCTGAAGATGTGACATATATGAACAGCCATCCCTGTACTGTACAGAGTATTTTAATCACCCAAAATGTATTCAAACCTTTGCTTACAATCTTCTATGACAATTCCTTAAATGAGGAATGACACAAAATTGCCTTCTTGGCTACCATAACTGCAGCTGGTTTAACGCTTTGCATTGTTTCCATTTCTGCTTTGTTTCGGTACAATTTGGCCAGCGCTGAACATGACCCTAGTTTCACATTATCCATAGAAAGCAGGGAACCAGCACTTTCTTTTGCCTTATTGTTTCCCCCATTAATGACTGGACAATGCTTTTAGTCAATTGAAAAATTGAAAAATGAATCACAGAAAGAAACCTCACCTTCCTCTCCATCATCCTCTGCCAAAAGCTCAGCCTCTACTCTCTCGGTATCCTCTCCTCCCAGAATGGCCTGAAGTCGCTTTTGTTTGGCTTTGACTTTCTTCAGCTGTTTCTCCTGATATAAAATGTGTTTTTATCATTAAGACAATCATTACCAACGTTATGTCAATGTGACATTATCATGAAATTCATACAATTGTAATTTAAGGGTTTGTCATATTTTGTGTTTTTTACCTTATTTTCTTTCTGTCGTTTGACAGATTCAATCTTCCGACTGATATCTTTACTGGAGGTAGCATAGGGAGACAGCTGCTCGATAATCTTGTTGATTTGTTTCAGAGACGCTGTGACGGACCTGAAACACACACACCATTAAAAAAAAAAGAGGAAGACTGTTATTTGTGCTTTTAATTGTCAAGAGGTCATGAATTCTACTGCAAACATGTCTTATAGGAACCTATTCTGATTTTACTACAAATATTTTGCCAAGAACAATACCTGGAAAAAACAATAAGAATAAAAAAGGCCTCTATATTAGTGCAGCTGTTGTCCTTTACCTGACATCATCCAGCACAGAGTGGTATTCCTTCTCAGCCTCAGCTTTAGCAGCAGCCTGATTGGCCTCCTGAATTGCCTCGTCCACTTGCTGAAGGACCCCTTGCTCCAGGACGTCGTGGTCATACACAGCCACACCAAGGCCCTGGAGTTCATTGGCTCCAGAACTGGCAGATGCTGCTTGAATACGCAGTCGATCAATCTGCAGCAAGGCTCCAGACCTCTTACCACCTATACCCCACCACAGATGACAACACATGGAATCACAAGAGAGCCAGGAGTGAGTCTTAGAGTTTAATCGTGAATCAGTTTGACGGCTATTCAAGATGTTCTTCCCTGCTGTCTTATGGTGCAGGAGTTGCGTATCTCACCGCTGTTGCCCTCCCCAGGTCCAGTGTTGGCAGGATAGGCTGCAGCAGCCTCGGAGCCCTGAGTGTTTTCAGGGAAAGAGCAGACAGCTGAGCCCCCTGTAGACCCATCCTCGTCAGTCCCTCCCGGGGTAAGGGCAGCACTGGCAGGGCTGGAGAGACAGGAGGACACCTGGTCCTCTGAACCGTCTACAGGCATAGTGATGTAGCTGCAAACAGAGTCAGTCAAATGTGTCATTCACATGTCAAACTGACTATCTAACGTTACGTCTCTTCTAAGTCCTGGGTTTACTTTGGAGATAAAATGTTTACTTAATATACTCATTGTGGGATAACGTAAGCTTGCCTCTAACGGTAGCTTGAACGTTGGTTAACGTTAACTGACTTTAAGCGACGTTAGTTATCCTGACAACGCGTAACGTTAAGCGTAGAAAGGGGGACATTAATACATCTACTGAAACAGTTACCTGCTCTAGGAAAAGAATATACAAAAAGAAGAGAGGTACATCGTTGTAACGAGCACATACAGTTGCGTTAGTAACAAGTCTCTCACAGATGCCCATTGTTTACGTGGCTAGGCTACCCTGCTAAGCTAACAGTGAGTCGAGCATCATCAGCAGCCGGTCGGTTTAAATTAAACTACCAACAGAAATAGACTCACATGACAGGGAGTTATCAGTTTGGGTCTAATGTGTCACATTAAACCGAGCGTCGAAGGAACAATGACAGAAATTACTTACAAAACCGGCAGTTACACAACATCCCTGCCTTGGTTTATGTGATGTTGTGTCGCTTCCGATCTTCGTTTCCGGTGCCGGCGTGCTGTCTGTTCAGCGAGTAACCTGCTGGACAGCGCCATCTGCTGGTGCATAGCGGCATGAGGCTCTAGTCCTGTAGATGGCGCCACGAAACCACTTCTTTTAGTAGAGAATGGAGGAACTCACTTCCCCAGTCCAATGGAAATGTTTTAAGTGTACCACATTTTGACATGTTGTGTTTGTGTTTCACATAATCAGCTTCGGAACCAGTTAGATGCAAATTTAAGAGTTGAGAAGAGTGTTGGAGTTTTTCCTTTTTCGCAATCAGGGTGCAGTCCAGCCAGATTTCGCATAATGTGACTATCCAATATGCCACTTCAAATCTCAATCTCTTCATCTGCAAAGCATCAAACCCTTTTTAATGGAATTACTTTCAAACATTTGGAAAGCCTACACTTCATGGTTGTCACAACCTTGAGCAATGCCAAGTACTTGCAATTCAGATGAAGTTTGTTTTCAATATCTTGCAACAATAAACAAAGGACTTAATTAAAATATCTTCTGCACCTCGCATTGCAGTGACTGAGCAAAGGCCAGCAATCTTTCCTAACAGTGTTATTTGTGTAAACAGACATATCTATATAGGGATGGATATTGCTGTCACCCTTGGCTCAGAAAATGTAGGAATATGGAGACACTGGTCTATTTTATTTGCTTATCTAGTAAATGTGGGTCACCTTCAGTGGAACCTCTCCAGAGACACTGGAGGGGATTTTAATTTAGAAAGTACTGAACCCAAAGGAAAGTGTGTCAAAGTAAGAAGAAGAAGGCCTTTACTTGTAGTTTATTCAGAAAACCTGCAGTGTGCAGAGCTCTGATTAGGTAGCCTACAGACACAGTGTTTTCTTTGCTGGTTTTCGTCTGGTCAGTTGATATAAAGGCTCACAGATAGGAGTCAGAATAAGTCAAATAAACTATCAAGCTGTTGATGAATCACCTATGGTGGGAAATGAACTGATACATTCACATGATGTTGTGACTATAAGGTTGAGCTGCAGAGAGGAATGTAAACCTCCTGTCTGTCTTCACCCTCCGATTTTTTGTTTATTCAAGCAATACTTGACAACTTTTATCACAGAGGAGGAGATAAAATGTATGTACATGGCTGTGTTTTCAGCACATCATAATTTAAGAAAAGTTATTTAATAGACCACACCAAGCTCCCAGGATTTAGTTGGTGGCAAAGCTGTCCATAATGTGTGTGCTTGTATTCTCGTGTGCGTATGAGACAAATCCAGTTTCTTTGTATGCAAGGGGTAAGTAGGTTTATTGGCTGTAGGAGGGTAGATTGCAAATCCCAGCGGGTGCGGTGGTGTGATGTTAACACCGTGCTCTCGGCTGTTTAGCATCCTGGAAGTAGAATAACAAAGTGAGAACATTATGCGTTTTGTTGTGTGCAAAGCATGGTGCGCTTGCAGTTCCACAACATCTTCAGAGTTTATGTACATTAACAGGTAAATCAGGTAACACCAGACACTGTAGCACATCCACAGGTGCTACATGCTGTATCTTCTTTGTGTGGTGATGGAGTGTGACATTGTGTTTCATCCGTTATCTCTTTACTATGTCTGTATGGCCTTCATCAGATGCCTGGAACTTGACAAATGTCTCAAGGATAAAATCATTTTACAAAGCATTTTGTGAGATTTTCTGACATTCATATCATATTACAGGGTTGTTTTATTGCTTCAGATGAACCAGTTACTTATTAGGTCTTTGATCTTACACAAAACATCACATTTCCTGTTACTGCATTGGATTATGGTAAACTGTTTTGGGAGGGTCTTCTCTGACAGATTCCAATGTGGACTGGCTCTACTCTGACCTTTTTAAATGTGTTGTTGAATTTCATCTGTATCCTTTTAGATTTTTAACATTCTAATGAAGACATTTTTTATTTACTGAAAAGCTCTTGTGTTTTGTGGTGTTTGCCCCAGTAAAAAAAATTGAACTTAGAGTATTTTATGTGGTCGTTTCACCTCTCAAAATTTAGACATACAATTGTATTCTCCTCGGAGTAGTTGTACTGGATTTGATGTTTTCCTGGCTTTAAACTTCACAAACATTTCACTGCTGAGGGGCATTTAGTTGCCCCTCACACACCATTTCTCAAGCGAATTTAAGAAAGTTATTACTGAACCTCAAGGAAGGTATTTTCACATGCAAATATTAAACTTGTATTAGACTTATAAATTATATATATATATATATATATATATATATTTATATTATTATAAATAATTTATATTATTATAAATATTATAAATTTATTTATTTGGTTAAGAGAACCAGGATGTTTTCTTAAGTCGCATACTGGTTAATAAATCAACATGAGTAAAGCATCATCATGTCCATATCAATGTATATTCAAGCTCTGTTGTACTTTACACATGTATGGCCATAGTGACAGTGCTAATGTCTCCCATGTGTTCCCCTGTCCCAGTTTGTACATGTGTCTCTGTGTCTGATAGTAATTACAGGGCTGGGCTGGGTTCTCATCTGGGTACATCAGACCTCTGCCATGTTACTGTAGATGTCTAATGCATCTGCTTGTGATTTCACTCAGCAGCAGGTGTGTGTTTATGTATGTTTGTGCACACATAACCACACAGCAACCGTACTACACTACTGTGCTCTCTTATAAACGTGTTGACGATAATTGGTTTCGGAGGTGGACCGTCCAAAATGTGGAGCTCAAGGAAATTAGTTTTAATGTTTATCCTCCTGTAAAAAGTTTTAAAGTGATTCCTAGAGTACACAGTAAAACATGTGCATGCAAACTGGTTCTGACCAGGTTAAAACCCGTTTTCACATACATCTACCTCCTCCAGCTCATGTTGTGTCAATACATTAGAGGAATTGTGTATTTAGCAATCTTCAAACACAGCCAGAACAAACCACACCAGACAGAATCAGGACGAGGCTTGTGTGGTATACAGTGACACGTCACATGAACCCACCAGAACCACAATGTGGATTCAGTTAACTGTATGTGCACATGGATGTTTATGTGTGTGTGTGTATTTGTGTTTCAGTGTGTGAGCGCTAGCTTGGGCATGCATTGCCTTCCAGTGATAAATATAGTTTTTTTCTTAGATGTGGCTTGGGGGACTCCAGCTAGTGATAGCTGTAGACCACAACAATGGGATCAGGACTGTTTTGGTGATATACGGTGGCAGCAGTGTCCTGACACAGAGCATGGCCTAAAACACAAGCTGACACATGCAAAGAGCATAGAGTGCACCAAATGTAGAAATGGCAAGATTGTTGACTTACATGCTAGATTCAGTTGTTTTTTTTCACCTTTTATGGGCCTGTTTTCCAGTGGTGGTTCACACATTGTTAAAACATACATACCCAGGTGCCAAGCTAATGCAAGATGAAGTCTAGGTAGGTTCCCTCTGTAAAAACAGCAGTTCACATGTGAAATCTTGAAGACATCTCAGATTAGTAGGTCCAATGGGAGAGAAGATGAATGGACATACTGAAATGTAAACTTCCTACAAGAGGAACACTGTCAGTCAACCAAGTTTTCTTTTATTCCCCAATGGTTTAAATGACTCACAGGCAGAAGAGAAATTAACTTTTGTCAACTTCAATTTTCAACAAGTTACAATCAGTTGTAAATGTATTTGGAAATCTCAATGGACCCCAAACACAAACACTTTGTGTGTCTGATTGTGTGTGTAATCCCACTTAAAGGGATGTATGACCACCTATGCTGTGCTGCCCTCTGACGTTTGTCTGCAAATACAGGGAAGTTACCATCATCATCCTCTCCCCTCCACCTCTCATCTGACTTCACTCCTCGCCTCTTTCTGTCAGTCTGATATCTTTATTCTGACAATAAATTGTAGAAGTGTGTGAAGGGTTTTTTCCTAAACCACACCAAAACCAAGATTTAAGGTAACTGAATACTGACAACTTCCATCATTCGAGTTTGAACCCATAATATTCACTTATTCACTGCCAAAGCTAAAATGTTTCCAAATGTCAAAAGCAATAATACTCAGTTTCTCTGACTTATTTGGCCGTGAGCTGTGATTTTCCATGCCTTTCAACACTAGCAGTCAGATTTTTCACATTTCTCTGTGCTGCTACTCTGTGGTGCTAGATAGGTTTGATGCTTTTTTTGCCCACATGGGTTACATCTATAGAGAACATTTGAACAGCTCTATTGTTTGTTGTGTGTTTGTTTTCTCCATCTAATCAGAAACATGTGCACCGTCATCGGATATGTGCGCTGAACACACAGAACCTTAACTGGCAGACCTCTGCACACCAGGGACCTCGTCCACTGGGGAATTAGCTTCACAGACATAAAATTGAATAAATAATACAACTCAAGTGATAAAGCACAATAACAGGAATCAGTGGTGATGAAGTGCTGAACCAAGTAGCACATTGCTGAAGTAATCTTACCGAAGTTCATAAGGGGACAGATGATAATGCAGGGGGATAAACTTGTTATTTAAAATATGGTGTGTCTAAGCTTATTTCAGGGAAAAGGATGAAAAGATTATGATTTATTCTTTAACAACACTGAATCAAAGTTGGGACCGGAGGGTCAAGGCCAGGAGGATCAGTGAGGGGGACAAAGCTGGGTGACAAAGGTTGAGTCAAGCTCCAAGTTCAAAACTCTCTCTTCCTGTCAGCATATTGAGACATAATCTGGATGTTCTGGGAACAGGAAGCAACTCAACACTTCTTGCCAACTCTACACTTACATGATGTACAGTAGGTTGAATCCCTTGAGTGTTTAATGGTGGTGTCAAGTAAAGTGTGTAAAAAAACATTTTAACATAAATAAATCACTTGCAGCAACAGAAAGGTTTTTTTGGCTGTTTCACAGGAATTTTCTAGTTCACAGTCAATACATTTTGAAAATCTGGCTGTCTTGTATCATCGTTCGGGAGCTTTTATGCAGTTCAATTCAAAACGTATTGCTGTTGGATGAAAATAGGCCCAAATAGTAAGTTTTCAGGAGCTACAAAGGGTGGCCTGGTCTTTTTCTTTCATTTGCACAACATTGAAGATCATGCATGGAGTTTATCTAATCATTTTTGAAAGGGGTTCAGGACAGAATACCATTAAAGCCTTTTACATGAGATGTAAGTTTAAGCAAGAACCAGAGAAATATATTAAATTACATTCATTTATTTGGCAGATGCAATTTGAGGTTTGGAGTCTTGCTCAAGGACACGTCGACATGTGGACAGGAGGAGCCGGGGATCAAACCACCATAGCTACTATTGGACAAAAAGACCGACTGACTGGCAGTTATTGGACATAAATAATGTCAGATGTCATGATCTTTTCAGCCTAATAGAAACTGGAATTTTAATCATATTGTCCACTTGTTGTAAGTGCCTGTGTCTGCTCAAGACAAAACTCAAATAAACCCACATATTGATAAGAGGCAGAGACCTGTGTGTCTCTCTGGACCTTGGCCTCAAGGGAACTCTTTGTCCATCACTCCCTCCGTCACTCTCTCCCTTTGTATAACACCCAGCTGATTTATACCAGGCCTATTGAATGCAGGGATGATAGGCTGCTTGTGCAGTCAGGGTTTTGAACGGTTGATTTACTCCAGGACAGGATCACAGGGTGTTGAGCCCAGGCAGGGCGTCCCTCGTGGCCCAGGCGCTGCGACCAGGCCCCCATCTGCTCTGGGAGTCATAAATTAGCCCAAAGCTTTGTTAGCCGCTCACTCCTCTGCTCCTGCCCTTCTACCACACTTACTCTTTATCCCAACCAACTTGGCCCCTGTCCTCACTCAGCATGATTAGAAGCACAACGCACGCCATGCAGCCAGGAGCACACAGAGCCGCAGGGTATGTAGTAGCTGCACTTAGTACGATAACAGGAAGGCCTAACTGGCTTCCTGGCTGTCCCCAGTGGACAGAAAAGCAGAGACTCTGCATCTCTCTTCACACTTGCAGAATGCTACCTATACTTGTTGCTGCCTGTAGTGTTGTGTAGACAATTGCAGACTTATTCTGAGTTTTAAACAATCTATTATAGATCATTTCAGTTAAATCTCTAATCATACACGAATAACCAGTTTTCTATCATTAATCTGCTGTTAGGACGATCTGAAGAGAAAAACCTGACTAGGGAAACAAAACCTATGAACAAGATTACCTGATCTTTTTAGTGGACCAAATCAGACATGCTGATGTCTTCTGAGACCCAGTTTATTTGCAAACTCAGAAGTATTTCCAGCTGCACAAAGATACCATGTGGGGGAGGCAATGAACAATCTTGTAAAACAACCCAGTGCATTACAAGAATATATGAAGTGCTAAACCCTTTTTAAGGAACATCATCTGCTCATGAGTATTCTTTCTCACTTTCTTATAAAGTCCTTTCTCTGGCTGCATGTTCTGGTTTCTAGACTTTCAGCAGAGCCTTGGCAAATCTACTGCACATCAGGCTCTGATTACAAATGTTTTGTGGCTCATCAATGCATGAAAAATACATTGAATTAGCAGAGTAAGCACAACGTCTACTGCGTTAGGACTGACAGGAACTGAAGTTGTGACCATCATGTGACCCTTTATTGTAGAATTTGAGGCAACTGCACACCTCTTGCCAGGAGTGCACAGAACTCTAGCATGGCAGATTTATGTATATACACCAAAGACACATCCAGATAAATGAGGAGTATTGCTGGGAAAGTGAAAGGCGAACTCTGGAGTAGATAAAGTGCCCTGCCTGAGAGCCAAGAGTCTATTAGCCGCTATGCAACCCAATCTGATATCAGCTCTGGGTCAAACTATCAGCAAAGGAGTCGTATCAGTGAATGCTTTCTGTGTTTTACAGGTCAGCAGGGAGCATTCAGACCAGGAAGAGGGAAAGGGAATGAAACCTGCTTTTCTTCTCCATCCTATTGTGTCTTTGTGCATCCTCTTTCTTCCACCACATCCTCTGTATCACCAGTTTTTAATAGGAACAAGGGATCCAACCATGGAAAATACAGTTCTCTGCTACTGCCAACTACGTCCCCTTCCTCTCTTTACCAACAGCGGACCTTCCTTCCTGATGCTCTTCACTCAGCTTTGTTGACTTCCTGTATCAGGGATTGTTAATTGAAGAAGTGGGCAGCAGACCCATCTCAAAATAAATGTGAGCAGTAGAGGTGGAAATCACTTTTCTTATTCAAATTGTTTCTTCCAGTTCATGTCACCACGTTGATTCTGACTTTCTTCAGCACAGTTATAGGGCTAAAATCAATACCAACCCCTCTTTGACATATTAGTTATGTTACATCTTTAGTCTATACACAAACAGAAATGTAAAATTGGCAATTTGTTGCTTTATGGAAAGTTATAGGCCGATCATAACTTTTTCTTGGTAAACAACAGCCGGGTGCAACTAAGCTAGGCTAACTTTCTCCTGGCTCCAGCAACATACGCACAAACATGAAAGTGGTATCAGTCTTCTGTAATTGATTACATTGCACTGTCAACAAGAGCCTCACTGTAACATGAAAGCTGCATCATTGTTCATCAAAGGAGGAATCCTAGGCATTCTTGTTTATTGTTAGGAATCATTTTTATGTTGCCTCTGTTGAGATTAATTATGTTTTTAGTTGCTTCCTGTCACTTCAGTTATCTTTAATCTCAGTTTTTGAGAGCACTGAACTTTTTCATGTCAGACTTCATGACTCCAGCACTCATCCACTATTTGCCTACAGTCTAAGTTTAGTAGTGAGTGCTTAAGGCCATGCCATTTTTATACTTCTCAGAACAGGCTATTGTGTTTCCTGTGTCAGGGCATGTTTTTATTGTCCAGAATGAGTTTTGCGTCGCTGTGTAATATACTGAGTGGAGCCATGATCCTGATGGAGGTCTTATTATCTTGCCACATGTTTGTGATGACCTGGGGTCTATTCACAGTGGACATGCAGGGGAACAGCGATATATGGTGTAAGGAAAAACAGGAAAAGAATGCAACACTTCTTCATTCACAGCTCAACAAAAAGATCATTGGAAGAAGTTGGCCAGATCTTTGCTGCATTACTCTCTTCAGATATTGAACTCATTTCTAAAGGTATTTCATATAATGGGAGACGGTTTCGTCTTTAATGCATTTTTCATATTCAAGGTAACACATCCTTTGTCATTACTACATTTCTTTCATATTTCTGTTGTGACAGATATGGACTGGACTTAACTGCTGTGGTTATTGTGCTAATGTGAATTAGAAAAAAAATGAGACAGTGAGGAGGAAATGTTCTGGGTAATTTCATTCAGCAAAGTCAGCTGATTTCATTCCAAATAAATGGTATAACGTCGTTCAAAAGTTACCTTGGCATTACAGCACTGTCAGGTGGTTTTAGATGAGAGTTAAGCTCATCAAGCCAAGAACCAAAATAGTTGTAGGGTTCACACAAAAATTCATCTTAAAATAAGACTTTCGGTTATTGGCACTAAGTTAACCATCCATAAGTTTATAATGTTTGTTTTCATCCAGAAACACTGATGCAAATTATAAAACTGTTATCCAGACTAAGAACAGACACACAATAAACAGACACCCTTTCAGGTAAATCATTTATGAAATAAAGATAAGAGTTGTCTAACTCAAGTCACAGGTGGTTCCTGACTGTTTTCAACATATCATATGTTATTTTTTAAATGATCTAAAAAGTTTGTACTCACAAAGCTGGAGTCAGAGGCACTGTCACCAAAAATGAAGCATTGCTGGGGGTAAAGCTGTGTGGAAAATCTGTGTTGCTCTGTAGAGAAAACATAGCTCAATTTATTCGTCTGTAACCTAAGTTTGATGCCATCAAGATCTCCAACCAGAGAACCAGAGAACTATGTCTTCATAGAGGGCATATGCCAGTGTATGCAGGAGCTTTTAAACAAGCAGCTTGAAATGAGAAATTATTCAAGTACATTCAGATAAGTGCTCATGCTGTGAGCAAACACACAAAGATTAATAGATATATAATTAAGCGGATAACTATTCCAGAACGTCTGTGCTTCAACAGCCCACTTTCAGAAAAGACATCTTTACTTATTATGACTACTTGATCTGTTTTGAACAGTTGCACTACATCAACATAACTGTGTGAGGTCTCACCTGCTCATCGGCTCTAATGCTTTGCTTCAAATGTGTTTGATTGACAATTACCAGTAAAAAGCAGCTGATTTAACATTACTAACATCTGTTGTTTGGATACAAAACATTTTTAGTAAGGTGGACTACTTCTTGACTCCCAGAAAAATGAAACACAGATGTTTCTTTCTTTGTGTTCTTGTCCAGTGTGATCTCATACATCCTTCTCATCATGTTTGTCAGTTAATAATAGAAAGCAGTCTTTTCTTTTTTTTTTATAAATGTTGGCGCAGTCATGTTCTCATTGCTTCAGAGAGCTGGAACACAGTGTTCATAATGTCCTCCAATATCACTTTCCTCCCTCAAAGCATTGCCACTGATTTATGCCCATTGAACCCAGAACATGTTATATAGAAACACATTGATGCTAATTCAGTGACATTTTACACAAGTTGACCATTTGCCATTTGGACTGGATTAGGTCTGTGTGGGATTTGCTTTCTAGCAGAGAGTTAAATGAGAAGATTAATACTACCTTCACTATTGTCTATAATACAAGCTGCCAGTTAGCTTACCTTGAGACAAACACTGGAAATAGGGAAACAGCAAGCCTGGCTCTTTCAAAGGGCCACTAAATCTGCCTACCTACCTCTTAGGCTCTAAAATTAACAGGTTATATGTACAACAAACCACCCGATGGGTAATTTGCCGGAAACTACAGGAAGTTACTGATTCCAGCCAATAAATATAGTCAGCACTACTTGGAAAGTTGCAATAGTCTGAAATGAAAACTACAACATGATTTCCGAAGTTATATCAACATTCACATTTATGTATACTAATACAGATATGAAACCGTGTAAGTTTCTTCCCATTAATACTTCTCTATCATGCGCTGTAAGTCATTTTTATTGGGGCATAAAACATCAAAAGGATCAACAACGATGAGAAAGAAATGTTCACGCGTGTGGAGAAGCAACAACCTCCTCTTGCTCCCGTCCCCTCCAGGTATTCTGATTTCCCGTGGCAATGTTGTTGACTCAGCTGGGGTCAGTCAAGTGCTGCTGTTAGAAAGGCAGTCTCATTTGTCCTGCTGTTATCCACCAACAGCTTTTAAACCCTCTTAAGTCCTTCTTTATTATCCTTAACACTTACTGAAGGCCACACTCTGCCTTCCTGTCCTGCTTCCCTTTTCCCCACAACTGCCCTCTCCCTCGGGTTCCTGCTGTCTCTCCTCAGCTTATTCTTTCTTTAAATTGATAAAGTCTATCTTTTTGTTCAAATGCACAAGTGTCCGTGTTTTCAGAGGCCCTGTGAGAGGTTAGAGGTCAGTGGGGTTTCAGGGTCCTGGGTTGCCAATTCTCCCTGAAGGGTTTGGTGGTCCTGAGACTAAACATTTAAACATCCTCACTAATGCAGACGGTTTGTATCAGCCTCAAGGTTCAAGTGGTGTTTGTGTGCATTTTTAACAAGCCTCCTCAGGTTTAATGCTGATAAGGCTCCAATGTAGTATCATGGTCCAATACTTTCCTTGATACATTCTTTTTATGATGTTTTGTATCCCACATTTTATATTGATTATGCAATTTATCAAGCTAAAACCATCTTATATGAAGATGTGGTAGGACAGTGCCGCTACTATTGAGTCTCAGACAACAGCTAGTGCTCTAAAACAGCTTCAAAGATTCCCTTCCTCTGAATTGGTCGGTCACTCTGCCTGCATGAGCTGCCAACACATCAAACAAATTATTATTTTTAAGTGGAGCACTTTTTTTCTGTGACATGATCTAAATGTTTTAGGATTTCCCTCAGAAGAAGGATGATGTGTGTCAACTGCGATTTTAATCAAGTAGTTTAAGAAGAAATTAAGAAATTGACCTTCAAAACTATTATTGGTCAAACTAGGGTTGCTTCAGTGCCATGCAATCCACTGTGGTTGCTAGTTGTCACTTCTGTTTGCTTGGTTGTCTTAATGTGATCACAGTTCATATTTGTTGTACCAGCATCAGCCCGTGTGACTAACCATGGACCCCTGGAAGAATAGCTGTTACCCTGGTAACAACTAGTGGGAATCCATTTAAACAATAAACAATAACCCACCATCTGCAGGTGATGTTCCATTGGATTATGATCAATGGCAGAAGGCTGCTGGTGTTCTTTCAGACTTCAAACTTTAGTGACTGATAACAGCCTCTGTCACTGAGAAAGACAAATAAACATCCACGGCAGCAACCCTGCAGTTACATCTGAAACAGATCCTCTCTCCCCCCCGGAGGTAAAATAACAAACTCAATATCTGTTTTAACAGATACTGTGCTTCCCCAGAGAGCTCATCCCTCTGGAGGAGTGGTGAGTCCTGTTCCTGTGCTCTCCACAGTCATAACTGCGAAGATCACAGACTACATGAGGAGTTAACACAATACAACACATATGGACATGTGGCTTTGTAATGTGACTATAATATGCGACAGCGTGTTAGACTTTGAAGATGTCAAAGTAATTTCCAAAGCAGTGATATAAATGTTTCAGAAATCTGTCAGTGTCAATTTTGGCACCTGATTTTCACCTAGTCTGTCTGGGTTAAGCTTGAGACAAACAGCTTTTCCAGATTTATATCCATATTTATATGGATAGCAGCCTATCATTACATTAATCATGCACTTATTCACACTTAAAGACTACAAACATGAAAGACAGTTCCTCTTCCTGACCTGTCGGTGGGGGCTACACATGATCAACAACTGCTTAAGCAGTAAAAGGCATCCATTCACAATTCGTCAAATCAAATTGTCTTGCTTTAGGAATTTTGAGTGTTAGTCATTGAGCTCAATATGATTTTATGCATGCAATACGTCATTAATGTCAGTCAAAGGTATCTGACTTGTTGACTTTAAATACACTCCCTAGTGATTTGGAGTGTCTCTGTTATGACTAACAAAAGAATTATAACTCAAATTCCTCTTACCAGCTTTTTGGAGATATAAATCTCATCTCACTGACTTTTTCAGTGCATGGAGCTCGCTCAAGTGAAATCACATAAACTTCAGTAATGTAATATAAATATCTGTTTTGTAGTCATAACTAATAATCTAGATCAACAGCGAAAACAAATTGATCATCCCACTAATATTCAGCTGTGTTGACAAAATAATGTGTTTTGTCAACAGACCAACAATATTCAGTTGACAAAACATAATGAAGATCTGTTTGTAGGTTTATGAGATATCTGCTGATCCACCCAGACAGACAAACTGATAAAGTAAAACAAAAAACATAACCTTCTAGGTGTAGGTGTAAACATTTTCCCAGAACATGAGAAACCTAAACAGGTTCCCATCCTTTGGAGGTCAGTCTCTGCGGTGCACTCCTTCTCTGGCACTTCCTTCCAAGTTAGATGTGTACTTCTTTACTCTCTTTCTATTTAATGTCGACTGTGGCATAACTGCTTTTCTTTTTTCTCCTGTGTGCCTTAATCCTCACTGCCTGTGCTGGCAGGTTTCAGTAGTGGCTTGTGCACCACTGTGAAGCATCAGTGCAAGACCAAATAGTGAAACATTTCCCGATCTCAGGGTCTGTGGTTGTCAGAGAGGGAACTGGCCCACTGCTGTGTGTGTGGGTGGATGGGTATTTCCAGCACAAAACGAAACAAGGACATTTTTTGAAAAGTCTGCCAAAGATTCATTCCGAAACACTGTTCTCAATTTGCTAGAATCCTTTTCATCCTCATTAGTTTTCAACATGATAACGCGCTGGATTCTCCTCTGAAATACAGCTTTCCCAGTTACTGTCATTCAGAAACTACACTTGTTGTTAAAGATAGAGCTCAGTATAAAAAATGTTTTGCAGTCTAATCATCTTGAGCAGAAGACAAAACATAGACTTACTGGAATTCAGCTTGAGCAGCATCACAGATAAAATTTGCCAGAGAGCCAATTACACCATGTGTGTTTCTGTAAACATTTACTTTAACCATACAGTAGTGTTCTGTGATGAAAGCATCTCCAGTCACACATGCATACATTTTGTTTGATAGAATCCTAATATTTACACTTGAATAATGAAATGAGATGGCTGCATCTTTTCTTTAGCCAGGTTCTTGCGATGGTAGTGTCTGTGTGTTGGTCTATCTCTTTGGTCCAGACTGAAATAAATCAATATTGAACAAATTTGATTCAGACATAATCATGAAGCTCAGAGGAAGAACAATTATACTTTGGTGATAATCTGACTTTTCTTCTATTGCCACCATGGTGTTCACACCTGTGGCTTTTAAATGAAATGTCTCCACAACTGTTAAATGGATTGTCATGAAATTTAGTACAGACATACATGTCCACATCAGGATACATTGTAAAAAAACCAAAACTCCCCTGACTTTTCATCTATTGTCATCATACGGTCAAAATGAAAATGTTGTCCAACGGTCCAATGGTTTGTGATTAAATACCTTCAAAACAATAACGTTCACATCAGCCTCAGTTGTAGTTTGTGTTAAGTGCAAATTAACAAATGTTAATGCTAACACTAGGTGAACATGGTAAATATTACACATGCTAAATATCAGGATATAAGCATTGTGAGCATGTTAGCTTGCTGACATTAGCATTTAGCTCAAATCATCACTGTGCCCGCAGCCTCATGGAGGCACTAGCATGGCTGTAAACTCTTACCATTAAGGCTCAACATCACTTATTGTGCAATTTTATCACTGGATCAGCAACAGGCGCTTTCAAAATGTGCCAGCCGAGGAACTTCTTACTCCAAGCTCTGTGGGAAATGCCATGCTTTACTGGACACAAAGTGCTGGGAAAAATCTTCCACAGTCTATAGCTATCAAATAAATGCAAACTATTTTTTAAACTAAAAAGGATTATGGGCAAACAGGATTCAGAGAAAAGTCAGACTTAGTGGTGCAATCAGGCATATGTCCCTGAAGAACAATCAGAATTTAGGTAAACTCTTGTGGATTTATTCTGTTTACAGTTTCTTCTGCTTGTGCAATGGCAATTGGAATGGATTTCACATTCATAAGCACTACAGTATGTTCACTGAGAGCCAAAGTAATGAGTTCCTAAGAAATAGCACTGAGAGCAATTTTCAGGTCCATCCCAGGGGCTGTACAGGCAGAATAACACGGACGTAACCTTAAGCATTTTTCTGGACCGCATTGTAATTACTGAATGAGACTGCAATAACTGCTTCAATCTCTCGAGTGAAATTAACCGGCCTGAGAAGGTGTGAGATGCTCTTTGACCCCAGAGGAAATTACACACAATGCAGCCACTCATCTCTCTCTTTCTCTCACACACACACACACACACACACACACACACACACACACACACACACACACACACACACACACACACACACACACACACACATGCACACACAATTAGTTAAACTGTATTTTTTATAAAAAAGTGTAGGAATGAATCTTTCTTACTCTCTATTGCGTCGGTTTATCCATATCCACATTTCTCTTATTTCTCTTTTTTCTTATTACTTCTTTCGTGCCTTCAAAGTCTAATTCTTCACTTTTGCTGAAAAGCAGGACAGATGCTCTTGTCCTTCACATGTCTGTATGACATACATATTTAAATCATTACTGATACTGACATATTTAATGTATTTTTTAACATAAATGCTAAGGAGGCATTTTTTTGCCCTATAATTCAATCTTCTTTTATATCCATTAAAGTGTTTCTGTATGAAGGACAAGCATGTGAATTGTGTGCTGCCCTGTTCAACGGTATCAGCATAGTCATCTTTCCTGAACAGCTATGTCCTTTAACACCACAACACACGGATAGCGACAAAGATATGCAATAAAATCTGTCAGTTATTTTTTTTAGATACACATAAAAAGCCTTTTCAATAGTTTTGGTTCTTTTGATTTAAGCTTTGTTTTGACAAATATTAACCACAGCTTTCACTTTTGTGTCAGTGTTATTGTGTTTGAAATTTCACCCAGGACATGCTGACAAGTCATTTTATTATTAAGTCTTGATGGTTGAATGCAAGTAATAAAAACCCTGCAGGGGATCGGTGGCTCAAATACACGAGTGTGTATTGAGCTAACCATCAACAGCGGGTGCAGAAATGTTTATCACAGTGCTTTTCACAAGGCTCAATGAAACTCCTTCTGCTAAGAGAGAACAGAGAGATTTGTCCACAACTGTGAAAACTACGGACCCTCTGAAGGCGGAAGGGGCCCTGTTAGCATGCATTTGGGTGTATTTGTATGTCAGGAAAGGAGGTTGTCAATGTTGGCATGATTGTTTCAGTTAGTGGCCTTGAGAACTTGGCAGTGAGTTTGGGAAAGATCGGTATGGCTGGCTGCTTGGTGGTTTGACAGAGAACATTTAGTGAGAACATTAATTCACTTGGGCAGATAAAAGGTGGGAGAGTTGCAGATTTAGCTCAACCAGAAATGTTATTTTCTGTCATTTGCAAAATGTATTTAAAACAAAGTCCTGCATCAGATTATACCATCATATGTTGGTGGAATCGTTTTCTAAATGATCTACATACAGACTAAAACACTTGAAAACAAATATCACGTGACGATTCATACACACTGGGCATGCGGGTCGATGCTGGTGTACACAGTAAACAGGAAGTAGATTGGTTGCTTAGTTGAAAAAATACGACAGAGTAATGAAGTAGTCTTTAATAATGAAAGGTCATGTTTGATACTTAAGATCTAACTCTAAAATCTTGCTCTATAAACTCAAACAGACACATTTCATGGAAAGTTTTAGAAGTTTTATTTTTCAGACTTAGTTACAGCGCTGCAGGTGTTGCTCTCTCTCTCTCTCTCTCTCTCTCTCTCTCTCTCTCTCTCTCTCTCTCTCACATCAAATTTACTTTAAAATCAACACTTACACATAATAGTTTACTAGATTATGGGTCCATAAATGTGGTCAACACACGTCTCTCACTCGTTCCCTCGGTTTTGTTGTCGTCTGTTCTCACTCGTAGCTCTGCTGGTGGCTGAAGTCTCTGTCCTACTGAAAAACAATTACTGATTTTGTTCCTTTACATTTCATCTGCGGACTTCACAATAGTTCTGCAGAACAAAATATGCATTAATAAGGACAGGAAAGTCCTCCGTTTAGTGTCCGTCCTCCTCAAAGCCGCTAACCGTAACTTCAGACAGCTCCGTAGGGCTGATAACGCCGCTGGTCACGCCGCTCACTAATCATGCTGCTTCCTCCGCAAAAATGAAGACTTTAACTGAACAACAGCTGCTAGTAAAGACAACACGGTCATCAACACCAATCAAGTAGCGAACGTGGGTGTCTACGTCATCGTTTCTAAACGTATGCGTTTTCGACCGTCCACACGAAGAGGCAACCCCGGAGTTTTGAAACGTATCCGTCCTCGGGAGCGTTTTCAAACTCCTCCGTTTTTGGTGCTCGAAAACATCTTGAAACATCCCTCGGCCTGTGACTGCCGAGCACCAGCTGGTACTCTGACGTCCTCTAAAATTTTCAAACTATTACTGTAAGTGACTATAGCAAACTGTCAGTAGATTCATACATAACATCTGTTTGTGCTGTGAGGAATTATTAGATGATTCTCCGGAGCATTTTCAGCTGATCTACAAACCAGCACTGCAGGCTCTCACTGCTTGAAAAAGTACGCTCATCACTATGGCTTCTCTAGCAGTGGTTTGTAAGAAAAAAACAAAACTAAGAAAGGACAGTGAAGCTCATTTTAATTGTATGTGACAATTTGAGTTTGAGGAGAAACAGCATCACACAGTTTAACCTCATGTTGCAGGTGGAGAGACATCTTCAGTTACACCCAGAGAATGGGAATTCACATGTTGGCTGTTTTTCAAGTTTCCAGCTTCGTAAAGTGAGGGATCACTGTGTGAGTGTGTGAGGGGGAGTAAATGTAAAAGGCAGTGACATGCGGTGAGGTTGGTGGCTGGTGAGGCACTGACACTACATAAATCAGATTTACAAATATATGAACCCATTAGAGTAGCTTAAATCACCATTCAATGGGCAGTTTGCACATTGACTACTGGTTGTTTTTCATATTTCATATCAGCATTCTTTACTCACACATAGGTAAGGTACATATTTGATTCCACCGGGAGCGTTTCAGAAGCGGAGCGTTCGCAGGCGCAAACCACGTGCGTAAAAACCACGGATGTATAAAGAGAACAACAAACACATAAAAGGTTACTTTACCTGTCCGATGTTGAACTGCTGTTGATTTGGTCATATTTCCTTGTTTTTTGAGAAGAAGAGAAGTGTAGAAGAAGAGCAACGACAGAACAAGCATAAACCCGACCCCTGGGCTCTCGCACGCCCTCTTCATTGAGGCAGAGTAATGTTTGCCTCTCTGTGCTTTTTCACTGCGGTTTAATGTCAGATCAGGAAGACTAAATATGTTCTACACATACATGAAATACATTACCTATTTTATGTAAAGAAAGGACATATAATAAAAGTGTCTACAAATATTACAGTGGTGACAAACAATGAGAAAGCAAAAGACACGTGCTCAACCCAGTTGGTGAGGGATTCACAGTCTGAGGTGAGGAACAGCTCGTCGCTGCCTCACCTCACGTGTCTCCTCTCTGTTTGAACAGGACATGCGCTAATTCAGCGATTTGGATTATAAAAATGCTTGAAATGATTGAAATCATACATAAATTACATTTATAGCACAGATCAGTAGAGAAATATTAATAATATTTATTTTATTTTATCATTATTTGTTTTTTACTTTTCATGATGACAGGTGAGGCTGACCGCATGTCCCTAGTAAAAGGTTATTTGATGCCAGCATTAATATAGCATTTATGTCCTCTGTTAAATCTGAACCTGAAGCTGTACACTGATGTGTTTTGTGTCAAACCAAACAATATTTCTTTAGGAAAATGTTTTGTTGCATTTTCTTTATTCTTCTAAAAATCCATTTTCAATTTTAAAACAATAATAGTTTTTAAGGGACCAATTTCCTCGGTAGAAAGTTTTTCCAAAGAAACATTTTCCCACTGTGTGATCATCAAGGGAACACTAATTCTGCAAAGGTACGTTGCTGTTGAATATTTTTTTACTTTTTCAATACTTGAAAGCTGCAAGCAGCAATGCTGGAGGCTAAGCAATGTGTATGTCAGAACCCAAAATGTCTGTGTGAATACCGCTAGAAAAAGTGAGAAAAATCTTTTGTTGCAGCAATACTAAAAACTACCTATGCTATCTTTGCATCTTCTTGTTTCATTCTTGAGCACAAACATTAATCCAAATATGTGTGAGTGAGAGAAGCAATCACTAAATCAGAAAGTAACCTTCGGAAAATAGATGAAATATGGGTGCACCCATTGTTGTTTTATGTATTAACATAGTCATTGTTATATCAATTGAATTAGTCTTTTAACTAATTATTAATGTTCCAGGTAGAGTTTTCTAACTGTGTCAAGAGTCTGTAACTTGACACTTGGCTGCGGCAGCTGTGAGATGTCACAGATTGTTCAACTTGTTTCTTTCTCATTTTTTTAATCATTGCATGTATGTTTCTGTTTAGTGTACACAGATACAGTGTACACAGACTTGTTACATGGGAAAATAAATGGAAATATTTCTTTTTGAAGAAGCAGTGTTAGGCTATACATTTAAAATTAGTCCTATAGAAACAGCGAGAAACTGCGTCCTGATTTGTGAGCTTCAAAGAGGCCAAAGGAAGAAAAACACTCCTCTGCAGCCTCTTCAAGACAAGAGCCATGCCAGATTTGTTGGACGCGACAGAGACAGTCTGCAGGGGTCTGCAGTGTTGTAATATCGCTCAGACTCTCAACTGAACTCGGACCCAGTTTTCATGAGCCATAAAACCTGGACTTGTCACAAGAACACCCACTTGAATACAAACGCTGCAATTATTATTATTTTTTATTTGATTGAATTTGTGACGGAGGATGAAGGAAATTATTTTATTCTTTAAAATAATTCCTGTTATTAACAGGCAGTAGCCAAACGCCGTTCCCCTGTACTGGATCTCCTTCATGTATCACAGAATTCATACCAGATTGAGAGAGAATTCCTTTTAGTCTGGGTATTAGAAAGCCTTTGTTCTAGTTTCTTTGAAGTGTTTTATGTAAACTGCAACAGACAACTGGATTGTCTGCATTCAGCGTTCTCTTATAACAACATGTGATTCTAGATAGGCTTCGTTAAGTGGGTTAGATGGATGGAAACAAATGCACCAATGCAAGGTGGATGTTCTATAATATTCCTCTGGGCTCATGACTTCAGCTTCACAACTTTCCTTCACCTCTTCCTTGGTGCGATAGGATTTCCTACGAACTGAGCAAAAGGCAATCAAAGGGCAGGTTATGAAACTACAGAGACAAGCTGGAGCTGTGTGATGAGCTCATCATAAGTGTGGATGTTCTGGTCCTTCAGCCAGAGCAGGCGAGGATTTCTTGTGCTAGCTCAACTTTGAATCAAACCAACACAACTCACTGCATAATGAAATGAAGACCCACATCTTTGTTGGGTATCAATTATATCAAAACACTATATATATATATATATTGTGGGTGAAATGACGGTATTAGGCATCAGACCTTCACGTCTGTTGCATCTGGACAGCGTGTTCAGGCACTGAGTCACACTGCAGCCAACAGAAGGGGCTCTATAGTGATCATCTTCATGATGAAAAAAAAATACTCTGTGGTATTGGAGATGAGTCCAGTACAGTACATTGGTTTCATCTCCAGATAATGACGTAATTGTTTCATTCTTCTTATGGTTAGTCACATCCTGGTCTTCTTCTTTCACTCTTTTTGGGTGTCACATAGCACTCAGACCTACATGTGGGAAGACATTAAACACACCAGTCATGGAGGCACCCAGGTCGATCAACCAATTAGGATGTGGGTGATAATCCTGAGAAGAATGGAAAGCATCTCGTTGTGTGATATGAGGGTGAAGCTTAAAGTTGGTGAAGTTTCAGCTTCGCTGGGCCCCGCGGACCGAGGCCTCCCACCGTCCCATGAGTGTGTGACTCCTTTGTGTCTCATCCATACCTAACATCTATAGTCTTTCCATAGTTTCTCCTGAATTTGAAAACAGAATCACAGTGAAGGAATTTAGACCATAGCTGTGGAGGGAAGGCCCCCATGTCCATGCAAACATCTGTGTGAAGACGGATGGTGTTATGGACTCATAACCTCAACAATATTAGCACATGAAAGGTAGAGAGACTACAGGAGGGCTATTTTAACCGCTCATAGGGGCCCCTCTATTAGCCTCCCATTCATTCTCAAATAGACACTCACATGCCGCTGTTATTACAAACTGCATGTTGGTCACTTTCACAGCCATCGCAGTGACTGACTCTTCTGAGACAATCAGCTGAGTAATTTTGTCATAATTAAGATTAATGTTCTGGCGGGTCACTGGCAGTGTTAAGGCAATTAACAACACTCAGTGCCCCCCTTTGCACAATCAACAAGTAATTTACAAATCATTACTTGGGATTTTTCAGAGTGAGAGAGTGCTCGTGGAAATGTGTTACGGGTCATCTGATACAAGAACAGCTATGACTCTGCTAATGTCTCCCTTGGGGAGTGTGATTTTGGTGCACATGGTACCCCAGGGCAGTGGCCTGGTCTGGTACAAAGAGGGGTAAATAACAACAGAAGGGGGGAGCTGTGGTTGAGAGAGAGCAGGAGCTGAGGATACAGCTGTCTCTATATTGTACTGTTTCAGAGTCTAAAGCTTGGTGCCAAGTAATTTGGAAAAAACAAAGATCAATCCCACATGACAGCCAAGTGTCTGCCCTGCAGTAGCTGACCCTGTGCTCTGAGCAAAGTGTTGACGGGGTCAAAACAGAAAATGTTAAGTTTTCCTTTGGGAGATCAAATGAAAGGGCAAAACTATTCCATTTCTCTCTTATCAATAGGCTTCCTAAAAGCTACGGAATTAAAAAGTTAAAGTCCAAGGGATCAGCAGAACAACACACATATCATTTCATAAATATGTTTTTCTTTATGTGTGGATGTAGCAGTTACCATAGGGAAGGAAGTTAGTCCAAAGGACAAGCACATTTTCCTGGAGCACAAGCAAATATAATCACAAGTTCAGCGGACAACAAAGCACTGAAGAACGACAGATCTGTGTGCACTAACATCTTCATCCTTCCAGTTCAAACAATTCAGATCATAGCTGCTCAGTAACTGGCCTGATAGTTTTAATTTCTGAAAAAAATATCATTGTTGAGTTGTAGCATTTCGCTCTTCTGTGGTCAAACCACATTAACGAGGAAGTGTCTGTGTTTTAACCACTTAATACAATCCACAAGGCAATTTTCGTAATCCCTTGACATTGCGGGTAGTGACAAACTACAAGGGCTTCTAAATTGCTGTGTACAGCTGCTAGCATGCCTGGAGGTACTGCACTAAAGCAAAGTTAATGGTCTTGGAGTAGAGTTAGGAAGTGACATCGCACATGTATACATGTAGATACTCACTGATAGACACACACACACACACACACACACACACACACACACACACACACACACACACACACACACATTAAAGCTGACCCAAGGTTAATTTTACCACCCTGTAGTTTTTATTACCAACTGGTCTGACCGGAGAAAGAAATGTCCATGGGACCGTTTTGAAGTATCTTTATGTGACCCCCGTTACCTTCTCACGCACACACATAGATACTAAAATTTCATATTTTCATGTTTAGCTTTTCATGATGAATAACCACTAAGTGGAGTTTCATTGGCTGCACATCTGGGAGCCCTTACAGTTATAGTTGGAAGGAACATGTACTGTAAGTTAAATGAGCACATATGCCCCACTCATCCTTTATTTCTGTGTCATTTCTTGCCTTTCACATGACAAATCTTTATTCGTCTGTCAAGGGGTCAGTTTTCTCCTGACATTGCGGTTCAACTCCAAACCCCAACAGAGTTTTGAAGGCAATGCTGAATATGAATTTCATATGTCTTCTCCTGTCTCGAACATTCCTCAGCCTTTGAGTAAGTCACTACAGTGCTGGCTGTACAGCTCATACAAAGGTGCTGAGGAGCCTTCTGGCATCATTATTTCAGAATATTTCACAATATTACAAAACAGAGACTTGAATTCAATAAGTTCTTGATTTTAAAAGTTGCTCTATCTGTTCATTTTATTTTTCTTCAAGTGGCAGTGCGTCACAGTTCAGATCTATGTGCTCTTCTCTCTGGTGATGAATTTGTGAAAACGTTGGAGTGAACAGATCTGTGGGGTGTTTATTTAGGCTGTGTGCCCAGCGAGCCTCAAGTACCAACATGATGACACTGTGAAAGATCACTTGTGTAAATCTTTCAATTATTCATTTAATCATGTTGTTCTGTTACACTTCAGTAAACTTGACTAGCAGAGGCATTAGTGAATTAACATGCCTCATTTACTTTCCAAGGCCTCTTGTTAAATGCAGACTTTGTTCTAAAAACTTCTTTATGAATTTAAATGAGCTGTTTTGTTTATCAGACACAAAACCTCTTATATGATGAGCTAATTTTACAAGCAATGTGACGTTTTCAGACATTTATTGCATTGTATTCTTCGCATTTACTGGTAAATGTAATATGCACATAAAAATAACTTTTAGTACACCTCAGGCTTCGTGGCACCAGTTACACCGCCTGCATGTTTTAACTGGTGGGTGCTGGCAGTGATCCCAAAAATAGTTAAGAACTATTACAAACTGCTTTTATTTGGAGGACATATGTATGATTTTGAGCAACCCACAAAGACCAGTGATAATGTAGATAAGTACATAATAAAATACTAATAATTGAAGGCAAATGACGATTTTAAGTTTAATATAATTATATATATTCTGAGTGAACTATTTTTTAAGTGATTTATTTTGATTACAAATAGTTAACACTTTAAGATATGAATATTTGCCCTTTGAATGATGAAATGTCACATGAGACAAGCTGCCCAGTCTTCACATTATCGGGGAAGAAAATACTTGCTACCTACAGATTGCTGCAGTGATATCAGTTTAACACAATCAGTTCATACAGTGATTATATCTGATACATTTCCACTCCATAATGGCACACCAGAGCTAAATAAGTGGCTAAATCAATAACTTCATCTCCCACAATAGTGCTGCTGACTCTGCTTTTATCCCTCTAAAACCGGACTTCAAAGCTAATCAGTAAACAAAGACAAATTGGTTGTGGACTGGCACTCACGGCCGTTTATCTCTCCCTGATGTTTCAATCAGCCGCCCACTCTCATCACATAAACTACCATGCTCCCCCTCACATAATTCCCTTAGAGAGAAGTTAAAAGTTCATCTCTTTTTGCTCTAATGTTTTCCTAATGGTGGCTTGTTGAGTTAATAGTTAAATAACAGGCAGTATCATTGTCCTTGCCTTTCATTTGCCCGTGTGAGTAAAGCTGAACATATGTTGACACATCAAAGTCTTTAGATTTACCATCTGACCTTCTGGTACAGTAAGATTACAGCAGCTGTGTGTTGGCTCTAGAAAAGCATTGCTTTACACTGAATATAAAGACGTAAAGAGCCGCTTAACTTGGCTGTGTGCATCAGTGGGTAAAAGGCTTGTAACATGTAAAGGAAAGCACACATTGAAATAGTAAGCATTACAGAGAGTTCCTTTTTTTCTTTTTTTTTACTAACCAACAGGTTTTACAATAAAACTTTGGTTGTGTGACTCAATTGTGAGAATACAGTTCCTTCATTTAAATGTTTAGATTTAATATAGAAAGACATAAATGAGTACAAAAATAAAGCATTTGTATAATATTAATTGTACATGTGATAAGGAGATTAAAATGAATAGATAAATGGATCTCCAGGCTTTAACAGTTAAATGCAGGTACACGTTCAATTATCAAAATGAACAGAATGCAAACAGCATGATTAACATAAAAAAGACAAAAGACAGATTTTAATGATCGGACTTAGTAAATGTTGTTGTTAAAACATGAATACATCAGATATAAAGTGCATTGCTATCTGCATAACAGTCGTAGGTAGTGACATCTATGTACATACTATTTATTGTAAGTAATAGAATACTTTCTCTACTGTGGCTCTCAGTATAACTTTGTGATTAACTACTGATGTGGTAACTGTTATTAAAATTGCAGTATATCATTCTTTGAAATGGACATTCATTCTACAGGTTTATTTCAATCAGAATTGACTGATTTGGTAAGGCAGCTAACTGTGATTGGTGGGTGTCACCATTTGCTCTTAACATCTCTTGTTAAGTGACACAGCTTTATGATTCCAGTAAATTTCGACTCATTGGTCGCTCAATTAAAACGCGTTTGGGATCCAGATGTTCAGCTTTTCTCTTAGAATGAAAAAAGCTGTCATGTTGGGTAACAAAGGTTGACATAATCACAGCCACAGAACAGCTCAGGAAATGCTCCAGCTCTTCTGGCATTCTAATTTCCATCACAAAAACATTGTAATAGCCATTTTTACTAGGATCTTTTATACATCTTACATTCAGTCTGGGGGTAACTGGCACCCATTGAAATTCCACAGTGCCAATTAACTTGAAACATGAAATACGACTTGGCAAAGTCAACGGCGCTGCAAGTTTTTAAAGCAGAAACTTTACATTGTTGTCAATTTTATACAATTTAAAATCAGAGATGATCAAGTTAAACAGATCCCATGTTAAGAATTAGATATAATCTGTATTCTGTTGTTTTAGCAGATGACTGGACTCTGATACATGCAAGTGGGATGTTGACTCATGTTTGTTGTGGAGAAAATCCTCCTGCTGACCATCACCTCTCTCCCTTTAACACTTTGACCCCGCGGTCAATCCTTTTTCTTAAATGACACAGAGGCTTGAGGGATGTGAAAATCTCTTTAAAAAAGTAGCTCTTTACTGTTGATGTCCATTAACAAAAAAGTATCTACATTATAGTTAGAAAAAGATACACTCACAGATATAATTGCACTTTGCACTAATAACGTCTATTATCTCTATAAGTTGTGAGGGTGGTGATGGTGAGGACGGCGACAAGGCTGGTGTACACGATGAAGAGTTGTAGGTTCATTTCATGCAAAAGGCTGCAGCGTGGCAGCCGGCAGGGATAAGTGCTGTTCAACAGATGATCTCATATCACATGGTACTTAGCTGCAATACTTCAAACCCTCAGTGATGGCTCAGGAGGATCTCGGCAGGAGGTTTTAGTTGCCCTGTTTGGATTTCTTCATCCTGGAAGAAAAAAAAGCAAATTCAATGTGATTGTTATAGAACAAAGACAAAATGCCAAAATCGTATTTGGCGCAGAGGTTTCACATAGTTGGTTGCTTACTTCTGATTTTTTCTAAACCAACAAGAACTGATTATACAAGACAACTACAGCTGAATGACAAACACAATTTTTCTCATGTTCATTTCATTTCATTTGAAAATGTAACTAGTTAACACCATATTGAAAATGAATAAGTATTTTTTAAGCCATGCCTGGATGCCAGGATCACCAAGAGATGGTGCCAACATTCAGAATGTATTCAGTCCCAGCATTGTCACACAAAAACAGCTGCAAACCAAAATGTTTTTGAGTCACAATCAAGAGCTTCACATTTTAGCCAAATGAAGTTGAATGTATTTATGTTGTATTTATGCATTCAGTTATGGATGGTTAATCAGTCCCCTTTTAGCCCATCAGTCAGTTGACCATCTCTGACTTCAAAGTAAATTACTTGTTGACAGGGTGTGTTTTTCTTTGCAAGTAAAGATTTTTGTAAACTTCTGACTTTATTGCTGGTGACTGGAGAAAACTTGTTTTGAAAAATCGTATTTCTGAATAATGTACTTTTTCAGAACGTTCATTTGCAGCATTTGCAGAGTGATATATACACATACCACAGCACGGCCGTGTATTAACAGTACAAACAACTGAACATGGGTGGGCAGTTTAATTGTTGACATTGGAATAATACTCTGTAAATGCTGAGCCACATTTCAACAGATGAAAAAACCAATCATGGTCTTATTTACCCGACTAAAGAGTAGAATAACGCATGACTTACGATCGCGTGCCTTTAGACACATTGAAAATAGGCTTGTCCCTGCAGTGTATGTGTAATTAGAAACACATTAGGTCTGATCCATTGTAAAGGACCACCGTCTACTCTCTTCGTGGGCTGTTTTGTCATGCAGAAGACCGTTAACACCTCGACAAGTCAAGGGCTCCACAATCATCCTTGAGACAGACAGTCTGACTGCGGGACTGGGGGCGGGTGTTGAGTGTGTATGTCAGAGGCTGGAGCATCAACAACCTCACTGGGTCAGTGATTGCAGGAATTATTTAGTTTTTATCTTGTGGAAAAGAAATTCCCGTATTGCATCCCCAAACACGCATCTACCTCCACACCACAGTGTAGAGTTTGCTCAATCCTCAGAAATAGATGACTGCACAGAGTTCATGATGGCAACTTGATCCCTTCTATAAACTTTATGGTGCCAGTGTTTTAAAGAAAAGTGTCTCGTTCCTCTGAGCAGGAAGGAGACAGTTGATATTGGTGGTGACATTAAGCTCTCCCAATCTCAGAAAAACATTAAAATGATTGTAGAATGCAAATTATTGCAATAATATTACAGTGACCAAAATAAAAAAATGTTGTTTAGCAAACATAAAATACGTATTCAAGTGTGGTATAAATCCACAAACCTGTGGCTTGTGATGATTAGGGATGATCACAGAACAACACTCTAGTAAGAGAAGATTAAACATGGTTTTAAAGTTTGTGTAATATCCCACATCAAACCCCGTCTCCACTCCCACTTGGTCATGTACCAGCATGTCTCTCAAGTTCAGGCTCCAATATAAATTGGCCAATTTAGAAGCTGTCACCCCCACAACGATCTATTGATAGATGTCCAAATGCACATTTGCATTCCTTACTTTAAATTTCTATAGAGTGGAAGTGACTTTGTAGGGCTCCTGCAGAGTTCTGAGTTACAGGTTGATATGACAGCAGAACCACGTATTGCAGCACACACACAATTCATGAGAACCAGTCCGATCTGTCACAACTTACTTGTGGATGGCATTCTTCAGGTACTGCTGCAGCCACCGGATCTCTGGATTCACACACACCTCTTTGTTTGTCTTCAGCTTGGCACTGATCAGAAAACAGAAAAGAGTTCAGTATTATGTCAATTATGCCTCAGTTGAAGATGAAAGGGTGAGTTATGCAAACCTGTGACAACAGGTGTCTTGAAATTGTTTTATTAAACAGATTGAATTAACACTGCCATGTCACTTTGACACACACAGAGAACTTTTTCACACTGGTGAACAATCACTATTTTACTATACATCTGATGCTGCATCAGATATTTCACACTTGATTGAACTCAATGTGCCTTAAAAGTTTGAGTACATGGAGATCAATCCATCAACATGTGGCTACAAGCTACTTTCTAAATCCAGCATAACCCTGTGGTTATTTACAGAATGGGTCAAGACTGGATCATATGTCTCTATGTGGGAGATCATGCCTCCTTTGGCGCACACGTCCTCTTTTTGAGTAACAAAAACTATTTTCCCTCTTCCAGACCTGCCGATTATTTCCCCCCCACATTTAACTGTTCCTGAAGTTTTCCTGTCTATTGAAACCAAATGCGTTCTGCTCCACACTTTAATTTGTAAATTATGAAGCCGTAACAGTGAAGGACATCAGGCCCGAAGGTTGTAAGTGCAGTACAAGGACAAAACTGCTGCATGAAAATAAAACGCAAACCCAATTACAAAACCCACAATTATTGCTTTCCCGTTGAAAACAAAACTGCTTCCAATTTCTCCCTCCCTTTTACTTTCCACTTCCTGTGGATGCGTCAGTGGGTCTGTAGTAAATGCTTTCTGTGCATGTGTGTGAAAGCGAGTGGCAGAGGGGCGTGTGTGTACACATGCATGCACAACTCTTTTCTCTGGCCTGTCGCCTCTCTGAGATTGATGGTGAGAAATGTCCAACAAGGAGGAAACCTGTCTGAATTTTTAAGACCAGGGTGGAAAACTGAAGCAATAATCTCTGTCTGTGTGAGGGCCGGCATTAAAAACAATACTCACATCACTTGGAAGGGGCAGTTTGGCGTGTGAATGAACCTGAGCTCTCGGATGTAGCCCCGTGGGAGGCTGTTGACTGTTGAACGACAGTAGCATCTCTCCACCAGACTTATGGGCTTTGCTGAGAGAGAAGATGATATCAGATACACATTTAAAGCCATGCATGTTTCAAAGAAAGCAATAAAACACATGATTAGCTGAAGGTAGTAATCTTCTGTGGAAGCAGGGATACTGCCAGATATATTTTGCTGGATATAAATAAGATCTGAAAATGATTCAGATGACAATCAAAATTGAAGCATGCATGCAGAGCAACAAATCTACAGATAAATGTCCATGTAAACAGCCCCTGTACTGTTCTGTACAACCATTATCTTTACCCGTTTATCGTTAGCAGGGTGGCAGGGAGATGGCAACAACAAAACTAAACATTTAAGGTTTGAAAATGTTTGGCTTGCACCCCAGAACACACACAAAGGAGACATACTGTATCAGACCCACAAACACTCTCTTTCATTCAAACACACATGTACTGTGTGGTTCTTAAACTTCATGATGGATGAGAGTATATTTCCTTTGCAGTTTTCGGGAAATGTTCACAGTTGATTAATGTGGAAAAATAAATAGGACGTTGCTTGTTTTTTCGTGAAAATTACATGACAAAACCATAACAGCGTAGTTATTTAGTTGGGTAGAAATGCATTCAGAATTCATTAATGACAAGATAACGGTTTTTTTCTCCCTGCTAAGTCATGAAATGTAGAGTTGTGTTCTGATTGTGAATAATTTTCCACCTTATTGTGCACTACCATGAGCGCAACAAAAAAAGTAATGAGATGAAAAACAATAATTATAATTTTCTTGTCAGTAACTAATTTTAAAGGGAAACTGGGGAGGTTACAAACAGATGGTGAGAAGCGCTGCTGTAGATTAAACTCTATGCTAATTGTTTTTTTACACATGATCTCACGGTATTTCCATGATAAAAGGCGAAACACCTTCAAGTTGGGTGACATGATGTCGCCATGTAGACCAGCATCGGCTTTGTCTTATAGCTGCCTCATTTGCGCGTAATTAAAAGAAAACAAAGAGCAGAACAAATACACACGTTGATCGGTGATCCGACTGGATACTGCTAAAGCCACATGAGCAGCCTGTTGGTGCTTTACGCGCGCCGGAAAATGTATTTTCCCAATCCAGAACAAGCATGTATCCATTTAACTAACATTTATGCAATGGAGATAATATTTTCATTAAAATCATGATGCTGACATTAATTTTGGCAACTTTAGCACTTTAATTGTATGTAGTTGAATTTTGGTATTTTAATTAAATCCGATACTTTGGATCATGATTAACATAAACATAAAAAAGTAATTGCATAAGCCTACTGGGGTTATTCTATGGTAAAAAATATTATTTTAAGAAAATAATAATTGGGGAATGGAAAAGTACTGATTTAAACATTCTTCTCCTGATGCACCGTTTTAGTTATCTAAAAAAGAAACACTCCGTTTGATCCATCCTGGCAAATAATGGTTAAACAATCTCTACTACTTGCAGATAATCATCACTTGCAACAACAACAAAAATCCAAATAAACCTGAACCGACAACGAACCAGCAAATATGTTCATACCTTGTGATGGAGGCGCATATATCACCAACGTGAGCGCAGCCACGACTGCCAACAGCTTCATATCCATTCTGCGATAAAGTCACCGAGATTTGATCCTGCTCGAGGTAAAGTCCAGAAGAGCTGTGACAGACGCGACTGTGCCGGAGTGTTAAATTATCCATCATTGTCAAGCCAGCTCGAAAACATTTTATTTCCGGTCTGGTCTACCAAAATAAAAGCATTAAGTGGCACACTCTTCATCTTAACAATTATCTTTCAAGTGATATAATGTGTCATATTAAAACCAAAAATAATAATTAAAAAAATGAAGTACAGCTACATTCTTTGCCATTTGTCAGTGATTGAGAACTCTATTTTCACAACGTTTCTTTTAATACTTTTATTTTGTAAAAATGTCTCCGGTTTCAACTGTCGGGAACTGTCGGGAAAATTTGACCCCCAAATTACGCGCAGCGCTCAACAGAGAGGCATCAAACCATCTCATACACACAGACACAGACACACACACAAACACACATAGACAGGCACAGAAATCACAATATATTGTAACAGTAGTGTGTTATGGAATATCTTTGGCGTGACCAGCAAACTCCAGAAGAAGTTAATATAGTGCTCTTTATTTGTTTATTTATTTTTTTAAAGTTTATTTGCATCATCTAGCCTAAAACATACAATTTGCCCACCTTGCAAACACTGAATGCATTTTCTTCAGATCAAAATGGTCCTTATGACTGTTGCTAAGGCTTCAACAAGAAACAAGAGACATTTTTCGTGCATGTGTTTGTTTTTAGTCATGGTTTGTCTTCTCATAGACTTCATTGGCCCAAATTAATTATAAGCTAAAAGTGTAACTGGAGATGACTCACTCCAGTGTAAAGTGTTCCGTTACATTGATGGTTCTAATAAATACACAAGAGGAATATAGAAACAACACACACACACACACACACACACACGCACACGCACGCACACACACACACACACACACACACACACACACACACACACACACACACACACTTCCCTGCTTGTGTTTGGAAAGGACTGAAACTCTTCTCAGTTTAAGTGAATCCCTAAACAATTGCCTTTATACAGCCAATTAAAAATGTCTAATCTGTTTGTGTGCACACATCCTCACTGTTTGGTATTAATTGTGTATTTAATGAGATGCAGATGTGAAGTCAGTTTCCAGTCATTTGGCTTCTATCTTCCACAGAAAACACTCCGGTGTATGTGTGCGCACGGGTGTAGAATATAAGTAAATATGAACTTTTGGTGTGTGTGTGTGTGTGTGTGTGTGTGTGTGTGTGTGTGTGTGTGTGTGTGTGTATCAGAAGTTTATTCCTAAACTCTCAAATGAAAACATCAGTGAGCCTTGTTTTTTGCTCTGATCGCACACTCCAAGACTTTAAGACCTGAAATACTTTTACAGACTTGTTTAAACCAAATACAAACAACTGAACTAAATTCAACACCACAATATAAATATGATCTGAAATCACTACTCTGCAGATAACAAATGCTTATATTTATATACACAGACGTGTATACAGAGAATGGGTTTTGCCAGATTTTTTGTGAATCCCAGAGCAACATAAAATGCATAAGTGGTTGGTATTATATTTTCTATTCTTCCTTTTTCCATTTATTGGAGACAGCTGTGGGAAAGCAAACCACCTGCTGACAGTGCACTTTATCATGAAAATGAGTGTAGAAAAGGGCAGTTCAAGCAGAATAACTGCTTTTTACTGTAAGCTTGTGATTTACTCATGTAAGTACAAATCCTCCAGTTTATAGAAGTTATAAGCTCAATATCTGTCTTGTGCTCCGCACGGTGCAGACTGTGTTTTAGATCTCAAAACGTTGTTATAGATGATGCCATGGAGACTAGACAGACAGGTGGGGGTGCAGGGAGCAGAATCAGCTGACATCTGAATGAACACATATTGACTTCTCTCACAGGCCACAAAGGCTAACTTCAAGTGTGTGTGTGTGTGTGTGTGTGTGTGTGTGTGTGTGTGTGTGTGTGTGTGTGTGTGTGTGTGTGTGTGTGTGTATTTATGTGTGAAACTAAGAACGAAAAAGCTAGAACAAGCCGAAAGGAAAAGAGTGCTGTTTGAAAGCCAGAGTATTTGAGTAAGGTTCTCTCAGCTTGGAGTGAAAGGTGACTTCAGAGGGTCTCAGATCAAAGTGCTCCGATCACACAGGATGCCTGACATGTCCTTACAACACACCCTTCCCACTCGCTACTCTGTTTCTTCCCAAACCTGTGTGAGCCTGCACAAACAACAAAAGTGTGCAGTGCGGTCTGCGTAAGCACAAATACAAATGGAAGTAATTTGTCTTGAAGACACACACACACACACACACACACACACACACACACACACACACACACACACACACACACACACACACAAGGTTTAAATGGGGGCCAATTTGTGACAGAAGTCACAGCTCATCCAAGTATTTCAACATTTCTGCCACAATCAGAGAGATTTACTTTCTTCTGCTGAGGTGAATGGACTGTAGTAGTGAGGTTATATAAGCAGATTTGGCAGCACATCCTCTTGCGCAATTGTTCATTCCTACATTAACAAGTTCTGGGTTTGCATCTACCCGAAAATAACACTCAGTTCTTTTCTCACAATGAATCGTTGATAGAAATGGCCTTCTTTAAAACCAAAAATGAAAGTAAGTGTTGACACACACTCACATTTTAGTGTATTTTGAGGTCAGATGGAGACACTTTTGAATGAAAATGTATGTTTGCATCATGGGTTTCCAGAGATGTAAGGTGATTTGGGCATGTTGGACACACTCTGAACTTACCTGCTATGTTCAACTCACACCTTTGCAGCGTCTAATAATATTCGTATGATTTAAGAAGAGACAAGAGAGTTCTGTGGCCCACCTGTCTGTCCTGGAGGTCCTCACTCCAGGTGTCCATCTCTTTCTCATTTTTTTCGGCTCTCTCAAAGAACAGGGTAAGTACTTTTTTTGACTTTTTTGAGTGTAAATCAAACGTCAGGTTTTTCTCTGAAGATCCAAAGGCAAAGCAGGTGTCCTCAAGGGTGTTTCAGAACTTTTAAAAAACGTGACAACATTTAGGACTTCCAAGTTTGAGCAACTCTCTTTTATGTTGTCCTATCTCTGTCTTTCTCTCTGTCCCCTTTTTTCAGTCTTCTTTCTTTGCTTTATTGGCATGACATTTATACATGTTTGTTGCCAAAACAAAAAGAAACACACTTCAATCTGTCTCATCATGATAACACTTTTACAAAGCTGTTTTTTAAAAGCTCACATTACATCATGCTGTTCAATAACAGTTTGTGAATCTGCATGTTATCGGTCACGAGTTAGTAAAAACATGAATCTGTCACATGCCAATAGATTGTTAAACATTCCTCAACTACTATTCACCTTTAAAGAGAGAGACCACGTGACCCAGGAGGCAGGAGTATGGATGGCTGAACGTATTATGTTGAAGTAGCCCGTTTCCACAGATCAGACTTTGGTTTGAGAACGTACAGGCAACTGGCCCCAGTGGGGGATCTGCCACTGTTCCATTGAGTCTCTGAGAGGCTGAGGGCCTGCTGGCTGAGCCATTGTCTGGTTTCCTCTACATCCTCCAGAGAGTCGCGAGCCCTGTGCCCTCACACCGCCATATGGACCACCTCAATGGCCTGTCAACAAAGTCTTTAGCCATAGATGTTGAATCAAAGAAGAAGCAATGTGTTGGACAATGGCTTTATAATCACTTGTAGGTTGTAGGCGTAAAATGGCATAACTTGGCACAATTTCCCTTTTTTTGTCAAGCAGGCTCTATCTCCAGACTTCTCTGGCTGCTCTTGCTAATTGGAGCTATGATGTAGTGTTAAGTTATGATCTTCTGTGTTGCCCATGTTGCTTTAATCAAATTTTACATTTTTGCAAAAGCTTGCACATAACTCAAGATCCTGTTTCTTGTACAGTATATCAATAACAACAGCAGAGCGAGTTACTTCTTGAGATACAGTGAATAAAAGTTTACCTAATTTCCCTCAAAAATAATCTAGTCACTTCAGACTAAACGTCAGTTGTTCTCATTTTTATGGTTTCAGCTGTGAGTTTATGCCAGTAGCCACATGAACTACAGCTGGTGTTGAGCTAGCTGGTAAGGTTGATGGTGGATCCATACCCACACCACACCTGGTGCTGTCCAGCCACGGGAACAAAAACCCTCAGCTGCTTCTTTAATGTTGCCTGGGAGGAACCGACAAGCAGCTCAGAGACACATTAAGGTTCATGGTAGCACTGCTGAATCTGCTTTTTGAAGTCAAGACTGATGATATACTGTTGTCATGCAGTTATGGGTTTTGTAAATCGGAGGAATGCTATTGCGGTATATCATCTTGATTCTTTCCCGAAAACTCTCTTGAGTAGGTTTTTTCAACGGGTCATAGAGATCTGTGATGACTCTCACAACATTTAGAAAAGATAGGTTATCAGATTGAAGATTGGAGCATAAGTTTGCACAAAATGTGCTGTTTTAGTCTGATTTGTAAAGCATATTGGTTTATTTCTGTTCCTTTGTTGTAGTTTCTCAATTCTGCATAATCTAGATGCAGCGAACCATTAACTTGGGTATATATATACATGTTTCATCATGCGTGTGTTACTATTTTGCAACTGTACATAAACACACTCTAAATACCAGGACAGATTCACATATGCAAACACACTTTTTCTCACAAGCAAAAACTCCTGAAGTTTATTTTGTCACTAGAACTGAAAACCACAACACAAACAATATGCCTCAAGTTTTAGTCTTAACCACACGTTTAATCCTTGACAAAGGCACTGACACACAATCCGTTTCCCCATGTATACCCCCTTTCTTTTTCCTCTTTCTTTTAGCCTCTTTGGCTCTTAGATTAGTCAAAGCATCCTCACACAGTTGATGTTTTTGGCTATCCCATAAACCTGATCCATTTGTGTGATAAAAAGGCATCAAGACACATGGAGCCTGTTAATATTTCATTATTCATTCATTCATGTGTGTCAAATAGCACAAGTGTTATCCGCTATATTGACCCTGTCTGTCATCAAGCTGGTATGTGGTCACGTTACTGAGTGCTGTGAGAGATGCTGAAACAGGTGAGAAAGTGCCAGAAACAGCTGAAAGACACCCACCACATAAATCACCACGTACTGTTGGTTAAAACAAAACAAATAACAACTCTTACTAGAAATACCATTTAATATAAAATGTGTTGGTTTTGGATACATGAAAACCTGTCTTTCAATTGGAATACTCGTAATATCTGAAAGATGCAGTCTACATCAGTGCAACTTGAGTTTTTGCACCTGATAACAATATCGTTTTATCAACTTATTACACTTGAAAGTGAACCTATAAAGAATCATTTCTCTAACCACTGCTTTTCCAATTTTTTCTTGTTCATACTTTGCTCAAAAAAAGCATCTTGGCTATTTTTTCTGGCAGAAGGGACTAGCAGTACATATTCATTAATATAACAGAACAAATATACATGAACTATCCAAGTCCATAACAAAACATTCAGCTATTTAAATTAAGCAGTATTCTTATATTTCTGTGACAATATGAGGCCATATCCTCATCCTCAGGCTTCCAGGCCGATGTATTTGCTTTTAAAAGTTCATATCAGAGACTCATCAAAGGCTAATGAGAAAGGTTGAGAAAAATGTTATTTGCCAAAAAAAAGAAAACACAATTCTGATTATACATACTGAAAAAAACAGCCAAAACCGCAGATTGCCCATTCTGAAAATGATTACGGAAAAAGCTTAAAATGGAGCAATAATTATAGTGTCCAGTCTCTGGTGCATGAATTTGCAAAGTGCACTGGACATATCATGTTTCCTAGACTGATCAATTATCTTGGAATCATGTTGTAATTGTAAAGAAAGCACTTTCCCCACATATTTCTCCTTTCCCTTTGCCAACCCCCTTTTGAGTCAACCCCCCAGGTTTTTCTATTCTGTCCTCCGCTGAGCCGTAACACCCCAGCTGCTGTCTCGTTGCTGCTTTTCATGGCCAGGTCACTACATAAATTCTTTAAGAGCATTTAAAGAGAGAGTTAAAGCTACAGCTGTCAATCAGAATGATAGAGCGACATAAAGGTGACTTCTCTTTGAAACATAGCAGGCTATAATAATAGGCTGCCTTACAACTCTGTGTGCCTGGGCACAGGTCTGTAACTGCAATCAAAGACATATTAATCAGAGTGAGGAAACGGCACCAGCAGAGAAGACAGAGTATCTTGTCCTCTTTCACATAGACAAATACAAGATATTGTTACACGCTATTCATCCTGCATGGTGCCTTTGAAATGATTCCCCAGCTGGGACATAGAGGGTGATTTTTCACAAAGGAATAAATGAACATGAAGGGGATTATGTGTGAATGCAAAGTTGCATGCATGCTGACACACAATCAGATGTGTCTATTCAAACAAACACACACATAGAAAGACACAAAAACACACATGGATGTATGTTAAGATATACAAATGGCTTTCATGGGGCAAAAATACTTGACTTTTGGAAACTAAATAGTGGAGTTGTGGAATTGTGAATGTGTGTGTGTGTGTGTGTGTGTGTGTGTGTGTGTGTGTGTGTGTGTGTGTGTGTGTGTGTGTGTGTGTGTATGCAACATGTGTTGACATTGTGGTTGGATGGCCTGGAGTTATTTGCCTCCTCTGTTCTTAATGGGCCGTGTGATCCTTGGGGCCTCCAATAGGCTCGATCAGCAACATATGCGTCACCAATGATCTCCGAGGAGCAGAGTGGATGACAAATGAGTACGAGACGTTGGAAAAGACTGGCAGGAGAGGGAGAAAACAGGAAGCTGTCACTGACAGGTAAGGAGAGAGGACAAGAGGAGAGGTACAGATGATGTAGAGGAAAGACAAAGTAACAAGAGGTGAGGGAGAAAAATGAGCAGCAGCTAAAGATCTGTTTCCAGAGCTGGCTTTGATTAGTGTTTCTAACCACGCTCTGTTCCTCATTAACTCACAACAGCGTGGAGGTGTAGCAGAAAGAGAAAGAGTGAGTCAAAGACCTGTCTCGCTCTAAATCCAACTGCTGCACATTCCCCCTTCAAGGTAGGGTTACCATAATTCAACAACAGCTTCAGATCTCATATGTGTTTCCTCTCTGGGATTCACGCCCTTTACTGGTGTAAAATATGTGTTAGAATAAAGTGATCTTTACTTCACCTGCTATGAAATGTGTCAGTATCTTCATCAATGAGGCAAAGCTGCAGGAACATGGTGGGGATATCTTTATTATCTCAGTTTAGCGCTCAATTGTAAACACAGGAATATTTAGATTACATTACTTTTTGCCATGTTAGCCACATGGCACATGGATGGTAATGTTGCCGCTTTAGTCCAGACTGAAATAACTACTAAATGATTGCCATTACATTTTATTTGTCATGGTCCCCAGAGGATCAATTCTAGTGATTTTGGTGATACCCTGACTTCCTGTCGCAGTGAACACCATGAGGTTGACAATAATGGTTCTGAGTGAAATGTCTCAATAACCTTTTGATTAATTGCACCGACATTGTTCTCAGATGATGATTTAAAATGGAGCCTCATTTTACTTTTTTTTTTTTTTTCCTCCAGTTGAATCATCCGGTCAAAATGTGTCCAAGGTCTATGAACAAGTAGCTGCAAAACTAATGACATTCTTCCTATTTAGTGGTAATTAGCAGATGTTTTCATGCTAACATATGCAAGTTAGCATGATGATGAGCATTTAGCTCAAAGCACCGGTGTGCCAGCCTCAACAAAAGGACTGGCATGCTCAACTTGTCTTTAGAGTATGATGGGTGCTGACGAGAAAATAACAAAATTGGCAAAAGAAGTTGTCAGCACTGTCTAATAAGTGTGTAACACTTTGGATGACGCACAGCAGCAGAAGGAAATGCATGTTTTCAGGCTAGGCTTTCTTCAGCGTTTCCAGCCTCCCAGAGCTGCTAGCATGGCTGTTGACTCTTAGTCTTGTTAGGTAACTTCAGGGTCCACTGCACTGTTACTGGATTTGATTAGATTATGAGATTATGTTAGTAAATATATTGTAGTTTTATTTGATTATCTTAGAAGAAACTATCTCCCTTAGAGATATGGTGAGAAGTTCGGTCCTCCGTGAGGGACTTGGAGTAGAGCCGCTGCTCCTTTGCGTGGAACGGAGCCAGTTGAGGTGGTTTGGGCATCTGGTGAGGATGCCACCTGGGCGCCTCACTAGGGAGGTTTTCCAGGCACGACCAGCTGGGAGGAGACCCAGAGGGAGAACCAGGACCAGGTGCAGGGACTATATCTCCAAACTGGCCTGGGAGCACCTCAGGATCCACCAGTCAGAGCTGGCTGATGTGGCCCGGGAAAAGGAAGTTTGGGGTCCCCTGCTGGAGCTGTTGCCCCCGCGACCCGATCCCAGATAAGCGTTGAAGATGAGATGAGATCTTTGAAGAAAGCCAAATAGAAATATGACACAGATATTAGCTGAGTAGTTAATGCTCAACAGAAGCATGATACTGTTCCACCATAAACACACACAAACTCCCGAAGTATTTTCTGCAGAAACAGAAGAACTTAAAGACAAGACATATTATGTTCGGTCCGATAGAGTAGGCTACATAAATGAAGTGCAATTATGGGTGGTCTTTGAAGTTGCCACATCAACAACTACTTAGTGCTCTTTTCAACTGTCTCTGCATGAGGCCTGACCACTTGCAGAAGCCTGACCAAGGTTTTATGCATAAACGTGTCACACATACACACACACACATTCCTGCTGGCTGACACACCACCCTGCTGGCTGACACACCAAGTAATAAAAGCTCTGATCTTTTTGGCAAGTGTTGCTAAACACTGTGATGAAGTGCAAGAGAAACCATTCAATTTCCATTGGTAGCTAATTTGTTACTGTAGCAGGAATAGCTAAAGGACTAAGGGCTTAGAAGATCCTACATCACTCTTGAACGAAAACAGAAAAGAATGACTCTCAAGTGGTGGTGAAATTAGATCTGTTTGTCCCGTACTTCAGATGACAAAATGACAAATGAAAAATAGTCAAAATCATGCTTGTAACTTTCCAAACCCACAGTGGGCCCATTCCAATGGCCTCTAATGTCTCTGGTGTTATGCTCAGTCTTTGCCAAACTACAGTGATGGGTGATTTTTCACGGGGGGGACGTGGACCAATGCAGTGAGTTTCACAGGGTTTAGCAGCACATTTACAAGTTTACATCCTCTCCTCTTCTCCACATCCATCTTCTCCTGCGACAATGTCTTCACACTCCTGTCATGTCCTTTTCACCGCACAGAGCTGAGGGATGGTTGTTCTCATTGCAAAAGGATTTACAAATGTTCCCATCTGTAAACAATTAATAAATAAATTAAATGCACTTTGTGTGTGCTCATATCTGTGTGCATAGTTCAATTTTCCATCCTGACGATGAATATGTGAGCATGAAAATTTTATGTTTTTAATTCTAATCTAAGTCAGAGTTGTGATTTGGTTTTTGGGGTTACATTTTAGTTTTAAATGATGGTGTGGATAATTAGTTTTTGCTGTTTTGGTTGTTTATCTATACAAGAAGCCAACTTTCTTTTGCTTCAGGCTCTCTCTTTGACAAGTTATTTCTACCTCAACTGACATGGTTTTCTGCTTCTGTTGTACGATAAATATTTGATCAAGGTTCTCAATGTAGCATTGCCAAAGTTATCGTTAGCCTTGAGGTACAGGGACTATCTAATAAATCTGAATTTTATACTTGCAGAAAGACAGAGAGAGAGCAGAGTTTTACTCAGGCAAGGTTTAAATATCTGTTTATGTTTGTCACAAGGCCCATTCCGTTTAGCCATGGTCCTTACCATTTGTTAGTGATAATGCTCCATCCCAGCATTTTCCAACCACAGATTAACTAAAAGAAGAGGAAAAGGAAGAGACTTGAGCGGTTTTCATGTGTATTTGAGTGTTTATGGATGGCAAGCGTTTAGGAAACAATCTGAAAAGGCTATATTGTGGACACAAAACCTTTAAGACATTAACGCCTTTTAGAAAAAAACTTTTGTCCACATTAATATAGACATGGCCAATGGTTCGACAGTTTAAGAGACGGGTATTGATGAGGATTACAGTTAGCTGTTGGGAGGGGAATGTAACCAACAAAGATTTACATTAACAGTAAAGGAAAAATATGTTTTATGTTAGTTAAATATAGTTAGTAAAATACATTTAACGAGACTCATTTTTACAATCGTTTATATATTTAATACAAAAATGTCTTTGTAAGTATCAGTGTGTGAGTGAAGGCATGGAGGTTCCCAGTGGCCTCGTCTCTGGACCTTAACAGGACTCTGTTAACCCCAGACTCCCCACACAAAAGCAGCTTTGTGTCTGAGAGCTGTGTGTGCAGTGAAAAGGTTTCAGGAGGTGAATGTGAAATAAGGTTTTCTCTTTTCTTCTTTTGCAACCATTTCTTTCACTTCCTTGCTTTACAAATGCATGGATGCCATTAACAGGGAATCAAGACCATTCAAGAGGTGTATAATGGTCAAGAAGCTGTGATAATCCGTTGTTCAGATGTTGGCTGGCCGTTGAAATCTGAGCTTGCTTTGACTGGAACTGTATGTCCGTCTGTGGGTCTTTGTGGCAGCTATTCAGCTTCTGTGGCTTCCCCTTGAATCCGATTAAAGAAACACACAGAATAAAAGTACAGAGACCAATCAGTGCAGCAAACCTCTGCTTTCCCCTTTCAAAAAGCTCATTCTCTTTGTTTTTTGGTCACAACACTTCATAACCGTCAAACAGGCTACAGACATTTCTGCAGTTATTATGTGACAATGGTAGAAAACTGGAGAAAAGCATATTTTCTGGATTTTCACAACTCACACACACCCGTCTAAAATAATATGAGGCATTCTAATGGGCTTTTTCTATGTAAATCTTAACTGGGCTGAAATAGTGTGGGCCAGTGATGATGTTGAGGGTTTATTACAAGGAACCCTGTGGTGAACATACACACATTAAAACTGTCTGCCTTCCAGACATCCCTAACAATCACAACAGGCCTCCATATACCATAGTTCCCCGGTCTGAAAAAATAAAAGTTGTATTTGATTTGTTTCACTGGACAAGCTGTGGTGACACAGGGTTTAGTCAAAATCCTTTACTTGCATCGTTAACACCTGGTAATTTATGAAATGAAGGATTAGAATACTCAGATAAAACCCTCTATGTTAATCTCCCTCTTTGATGCATTTCTTCCTTTCCATATTTTACTGTTCCTTGTAACCACTTTTTATACCCCCTTCTCTTCCTCTGCTCATTCTGAATCTCTGTTATCAGGTGAGGTTGGTTAGCAGGTCTGTGTCGCACTGTGATTTTGATAAGAGATGTCTTGTTCCCAGGCCTCTAAAGGGCAGCGCCAAGTGACCCTGAATTGGCTGCCTGCTGTCAATCTGCCTGACCAGACCCCAGGACCCACAGGGGGCTTCTGGGAAGTGTCTGAGCTTTAGGGCGCTATCTCAAACCTTATAAAACTTGATAACATGAGGGAAAGGGCAGAGGAAGAGGGGAGAGGAACAGCTTTCTTTCAGTCACATTTTAACACTTAGAGTAGCTATAAAAGGGTTTAAAAAAGATAAAAGGAATAGATTTAGCATTGTGGAGCAGGACTGACTGTGTGACCCTCTCTGTGATTGGTCATGAGAGGATTCAGAGGAACCATGGCTGCACGGGTGAATAGTTAGTTGGCTTTACTGTCTGCTGTGGCTTTTTAAAACAGAGAGAGACGATTAAGGAAGCTCTGATATTAACTAAAGGCTCTGACGATCATAATCAGATTTGAATTATGTTTTAGGAGTAAAAGTACAATTTAGAAATGTAGCTTTAGGGAATTTGCTTATTCTCATTCTTGTGAAGACTTAGATGAGAAGATTTATACCACATAACTGCCCACTGTATGCTACAGCTGGCTATCTTAGCTTAGCATAAAGACTGGAAACAGGGTCACCAAATCTGCCCGTCTAAAGTATAAATATGTTTTATGTTCTTTGTTTAAAAAAAATATATAAAAATGACTATTACTTGACCTGATGCAGGAAATTGCTGGATGAATGTTTCTTGTCTTTAAGCAAAGCTATGCTGCAAACTGCAGGCTGTATATTTAACCCTACACAAATATGAATGGTATCAATCTTCACATCTAGCTTTTGGAAATAATCTTTGTTAAAAGTTAATCCTTTTAGGATTTTCAATGAAGCATTAAAAAACCGGTCCTTATCAACCAGTCCTCGGCACATTCAGTAAAGAAATGCAGTTATCTTTACATTCAGAATTTTAAAAACATAAAAGCTTCATTACCATATCTACATCTCTCTCATCTCAATCCAAAATAAGCAAAAAATTGTAATTGTATGTGAAGGCATGCCAGCTACTTCTGGAAGAGATTTGAGCTTCTCTTCTACTGGTTCCATATCTGTGGTTGAGGCTCTACTTGGCAGTTTCTATTGTCCTGATATATTAGGTTTCCCCTCAACATATTTTATTTCTAAGGTTTGAACTCTATCTGCATTGGCTTGTTCGTCGGTGTCTGCCACAGGGCTCTTGTATGAAATGAAAGTTATACTCCCTGTGGGTAAATCGTTCATATTTGTGCAGCTGGCCAGGGCTGCGTGGAAAGACATAGACGTATTTGGACAACTAAACAATGTTAATTTGAAACCTATTAACATTCTACTTCAGTTCGGGTTGAGGAAGATATTTTCAACGCTTAACATGCACAGAGAGCAACATTTGTTTTCTGTTGAGGCGACTTGCCAAACACTTTCATCCGTGAAATCACAATCACCACGCGGGACTCTATACCGCATGGCTTTAAGGAAGAAATGTGGGCAGCGATCAAACTTCAGTTTGTTCTCTCAAGCTCACAATGTTTGCCTGTATGTCAAGCTGTAAGTGTATTTTGCTGTTATGTTAGTGTGTAGGTAATTATTTTTTCCTTTAATTGAATCAGTCTGGGGCTTAATAGACTGATCCTGATGGATTAGGTTGGTTTCCTGTGCCCCCCCCCCCCAAAAAAAAACAAAAAACACATACACTGGTAAGTCACGCAGTTATGAGTGAGAACAGCCTGAGGCCATTTTTTCCAGCAGTAATCCAACGTGTCCTTTAGGACAAACACTATCAAATGCAGCTTTTACACACGTGCGGCAGTTTGGGGCTACTGGGATCACACTCCGGCCTCACGACCACAGTTTAGGACTGGAAGGTGGTTAAATGGGCGTCCCAGCAGCGCTAAAGCTCGGTCCCATGATGTATGATTTATGATGAGCTTCCTGAAAGTCTCCTCATGTAACTATACTGCCAGTGTTAGTTTACAGCAAACACTCTTGTCACCTTGATCTTTTGGATGTAGCTTTTCTGTAAATGAACGTGGCAGCATGTGGTGGTCTGAAAGATACAGATAAACAATTGTAAATCAGATAAAAAAAATAAAAAATGATGTACATTGCTTTTCTAAAAGGGCAGAAAAATAGCTTCACTCATAGATAAATGGCATAACATCAGCGATGAATGACAGTAAGCTAGAATGTAGCCTTTAAATTTAAGGAACAGAATGTTTTTTTTTTTCTCTTTAAATTACTGTGAATGTTATGATGCCTCTATTAAATTATTATTATAACAGTGTGTACCGTATGTGTGTTTGTACACATTGTGTGTGTCTGCATTTGTCTTTGTGTCAGCGAGAGATGTTCACTGCAGGTTTATCTGTCTGCCATTTGTTTAGACTGTGGTCAGGCAGCTTGATTCATGGGGTCCTCAGGGAAACGTCCCCAACACAGATTCAATTTGTGCAGCAATTCTGCTCTTTTTCACATAAAAGAGAATTGTTTTCCTCTCGGTGCATTTGGTCTTTGTCAAGCGTGGATGATGGTCTACATCAAGCGGGCAGGCTTAAAAATACAACATGGGTGTAAACAGTTGCTCAGAGCATGAATAAACCAGGAGCAGATTGAAAATTGAATAGGTGTTTTTCATGAGAAATCATGCAGTTCACTGATGACTTGCCTTTGACTCTAACAAGAGTCAAAAGTTTCCTCTTGTTACCCTCATGCCAGCTACAGTTAGTGCATAAACTATGACGTATATTCAAGAGAAAACAAACATTTATTTTGCCAAAATCCCATCATAACAATTATGAAACAATTTTTTAAATATAAACACTCATACAGCACCACTAACAAAGCCAACCACTGTTTATGAGGCTGACGTAAAACAGTCAATCGTTCTCTATCAAGCTTGCATCATTTGTTTGTGTTAAGATGCAGATAACCCAATTGTTTTTCCTTCATTCACTCAGTGCAAAAAATAGGTCAGAAACCTTAACTGTGTAAAAATCTTTTTATTACAATCACTATGTTTGTGCTTTTTTCCCCACATTTGACAAATGGTATGACGCATAAACCGATTAGCACAAGTGTTTTTACAAGAGAAACCATGACCTCTGCATCGGTTAGCACAGGTCTGGCACATGTTGGTGTGAGGAGAGGAGGGGCTCTATGTGTGTACCTTTCATAATCTGTAATTTGTTTAAGTGTGTTTGCTTTCTTTTACCCTCCCCATCTACTTAGATGATTAACTGTCATGTCTGTATTATTGTGCTTAAGTGACTGTGTACATTTCTTATGAAGTTTTTATTCCAATTTTAAATCGCTATGGACTATAACGTTTTCTTCCACATTAAAGTCAGGCCCCCTGTAGTGATACACAGAAGAGTGACAGCGCGGAGTCAAGATGTGAAGGTTCATGACTGTCGACAGCAACCCTGCTGTAATCCCACATCATGATTGGATCGCTCATTCACAGATTCTGTGCGATCGCCAGAGGCCCCAGTGTTAGAGGTCAGCACTGTAAGAATATATCATAGCGTGACCTCCATCAAATAAAGTGGCCGTGAAATTTGGACAAGGTGCAGTGTCAGGCATCACTGGCCAGCTTATCGACAAAATTGTGTGTGTGTGGTATGTGGAGATTGAATGAAGCGTGCTGGATTTCCCTGAGGTCATGGGAAGTATTCTCTGAAGCATATCTAGGAAATCTTTGATTTAAGAGTTTAATTATGCTTTAAACCCAGAATTTGATTTGGTTATTTCTTTGCAGTTTGCAGATTGAAATACCTGCAATTTTTTTGTCATATTATGTCAAGTAGCTTGATGCAGAAGTGGAGGGAGTTTTATATAATTTACTAATGTAAAGTAGCAATAAAACTCCCCAAATTACTCAATTACAGGTACAAGTTCTGCATGAAAATATTTATTGAAAGGGCCAGTGTGTAGCATTTATTGAGATCTACTCGCAAAAATGTATGTTTTCTTTAGTGTATAATCACCTGAAAATTCCTTAGAATAAGCCATTGATATCTACAGAGCGGGTCCTCTTCACAGACCATGTTTCTGTAGAAGCCCAGAACGGACCAACCAAACATGGGAGAAGTTTCAGTTGGTTGCAAACTGCAACCTCACCACTAGATGCCAACAAATCCAACATACTGGACCTCTAAGTAAAGGTAGAGGAGTATTAGCAACCAAATGTATATAAAGTATCAAGTTAAGTAAAAATTTCACGGTAACTATTGTCATCAATGGGAAGTAATTAGTTGTTAAGCACAGTACATTTACCCATTATTTCCACTACTGACTGGATACAGTATGTTTTTGTGAGTTTGCATTGGCACACTGCTACCAAACCTTTTTTATTATTAACAGCATTTTTTTTACCACTGCAGCAAAAGTTGAGAGACACTGTTTTGACAAAGTCTTTAACCAATCCATGTTTCATTTTGTTAAGCATGCTGGCATTGCCTCTGCTCACATATCACTACTTCTTCAGGCAGATGAAACTTAGGCTGGTTGCAGAATGTTAGGTTTTATATACCTGGTGGCCTTATAGCTTTTGTCAGGTTGACGTGTGCTGGAGCAGATGCAACGGTTAACAGCTCTGCTGAATCGCTCTCTGACCTTCACCCTGGGAAGAGCAGGTTGAGAAGAGGACAAACTATAAAGTGCAGGTGGAGATGAAATTTAGTAGTGATGTTATTGGAAATCATAACTCTTTGTCTAGATGAAAACCAGAGCTGATCTAATCAGAAGCTGATATTTCAGCACTGACTTCTTTCTAGCTGAATCCCATTTTGCTCTCAGGCAATGTCATCCACCCAGAGTGAATAACACCTACCACATTTAAATTCCTATAGGGATGAACTGAAACAATTATAGTCTATTACTCTTCATGTTGTTACAGTAACAGAATCATGTTGCTTCATATTTATGTCACCGTTTACGTAAAGGACGTGTTAAACTCTTGCGTTTTGTTAAGTTTAAACACACATTTCATGCATGACTTATTACTGTGCTGAGTTTCTCCATTTACACAAATGACCCTTGCTGAAAAGGGGAATCTTGGGATCTGACACCTTCATATTCACCACCTTCACTAAAATGAGCACTCTGCGTAATAAAATCCCACTGACCTCGCTGTTAATCGTCCACCAATCACTTATATTGATTGTTCCATCTCTGATCATGTCCCCCCACTCTTGTGCTTTTACATTAGAGTATCTGTTTAAATCATTGCCCCCTCTCATGAACTCTTGTTGCCATGGTATCTGGCCCATTCTAGAATAATCCATAACGGCAGGGTCACAAGGAGACTGTTGAGTGTTAGGAACGTCCAGGAACTTCCACATGTCTTACAACTCTGAGGCCTGGAGCTGCAGAGAGGGTTAAAGTGCGGCCATGACCCTGCTGATGGAGGGCTTCTGTGTGGTCAAACAGGGTCACAGGTTCACAGACGAGCAGCGAGAGGTCAGGTAGGAGTGACAGGAGACCAGCATGAAGGCAGCGCATCTGCAACCGCAGAGCATCACACGACGCTCAGTGGTCACATTCTCATCGATCTTGTCTCAATGGCCCTCTTACTCTTTTCCCTTTTTGGTTCCCCTTATTCACCACTTCCTTTACTTCTCTGTTTTCTGTTTTCAGTGGCTGCATCAAGACACATGAAACATCTTAAGATGCATTTTTCTTTTCTTGTAGAATCCAAAAACAGTCAGTGGATAGATTCTACACCTCGTTTCTGGTAGAGCATAATGTTCTTTCATTTTTAGAGCTCATCTGTTGTTGTTCAGAGCTTATTAACAGTACAGTAAATAGAGAGAACTCTTTCTTCACGTCTTCTCATGAGTCTAATGTGATTTATGTATGTGGCAGATGTTTACACTCAGGACGTGCTGTAGCTGTTATTACCATATATTCAACCTCGTACTCATACCAAAGAAAACCTTTGCTCCCCTCTCATTAGGCCACAGGTTTGTGGATGCCAGAATAAACGATTTATGAATTTCTGTCATCACCTCTGTCTATTCTCATAACACTGGAGATAATCACTTTTGTTATGAAGTAATTTAAATTCATATTTTGGGAATTAAGAAGTTGGCCAACATTACCAAGAGGATTCAGTTACACTGCAGCCCATTGGCCACATGGTGTTTAATCCGTGTTTTATTATTTTTTAACTGACCCAATAATAAAGTTAACAAATCCATCTCATTATGATGTTTGACTACGCTCTCCCTGCCAAACAACAAAAACATATCAACAATTTGCTTTCTGGACCCTAATAGTAATATTTTTTTAACAAGACATGTACCCATGTGTGCATAGATGCATCCATTTGCACATATGCATGAAACATGTGCATGCAAACTCCTGAACTATCAGCAGAAGCGATCTTCCTGGCAGGCCGTCCTTGATAGAGGCCTCCTCTCATTGGTACAATTGGGCAACAAGCCGCGGTTAGCAAAACTCTGCAGCATGGAAGCATTTAACCAGGCTGAAGGATGGCCATCACCCTAACCACCGCACACACTCATAAAACACAGACATATGTTAAGGATTGAGAGGATGATGGCTTCTCTTTTGATATTCAGCATGAGGTCAGAAGGCATGACTAATGACATGGTGTTTATAATGTGGCGTATACCAAGACATGATTCAACTCTCTTAACCTGGATCTTGAACTTAATCATCCAATTTATTAGCTGTCTTTAGGCAGAGTTGGCAATTGAAAATGTCAGCCACAGAATTAGGGGGTTGTGTGTTTGGAAATGACTGCAGAACACACTAAACACACTAAACATGATCCATTTCTTCCAATCAAAGTCACTTTATTTTCTGAATTCTTTAACTTTCCAAACATGCATCCATCCAAATCCCTGATGACCAGACAAACGGGAGCTGCACTTTCTGTGGTCTGGTTTCCAGTGGCCCAGAAATGTATAAATACAAAACTGATCGCCATCTGCTCGGGTGTCTGAGGATGTTAAATTCACTCCTTGTTTGTGGCCTTGACAAACGTACATAAACACATCGTAAAGTAACAGTCGAAGGGTTGTGTGCCAGTTGTATTTCTACTGTGTACTGCATCCCTGTTGGTTAAGTCTGTTTCTGCTGGAAAGATTTTTGTTTTGTCATCATGATTTTCAGGACTTCCTTGACACGATAAATCTTTGTTTGCTTGCTTTTTATTTTAATTTCTTTCTTTTTTTTGACAAATGCAACTTGGACTTGTGGTTGTGTCCTGACTGATAATACGTTATTTCTGAAAAATTCCCAGTCTGAATTCTAAATAAACCCTTAAAAAAAGAGACTGGAGGGGCAAGGTGAGGTCCTCAATTTGGATGATGGTATTCTTTCTTACACACCACACAAACAAAAGACACAACACGCTCTAGGAAAACAGTGTATGTGTGTGCTTAAACTGTGGTCTGTGATTGGCCACCAACAAAAACAAAAATGTTATTTCAACGTCTCCTAAACTGGTCTCTCTGCAAGTAATAGTAGACGCATTGTGACAGATAAAACCCATGTATATACCAGTTATATATGCTTTGCCTGTATTATTTCACAAAATGTGCCTTATGTTGATATAAAAGGATTATGACTGTATTTTACTGCTCCCAAATGGACGATACAGTAACAGGATTTCACTTAATTCTGAACAGCCCCTCAATGTGTGCTGTGACAGGAGAGCAACCAAATCCTGCAGGTTAACTTCGTCCATCACCCTGCAGGTGCACATAACATTATGATATACAACAGCATTTCCTCAGGAAGGAAAAACCTCTCATGCTCGTATAGTCTATTATTGCAATCTGTTGTCTATTGGGGATTATTAAATTTGGCTTCTCTTCTCCTCTTCTCTCCTCTTCTCTCCTCTCTCCTCTTCTCCTCTTCTCTCCTCTCTTCTTTTCTCCTTTCCTCTTTTTCTTTTGAAACTGTATCTTTACAGCCAGGCCAGATTATAGTCAAAGCTTTTCTTCTACTCCTGAGTTTGAACAAGGAAGAAATAAAGAGCAGATTTTTATGACTAAGGTTTGGATGTCATTAAAAGAATGCTGAACTATGTTAGTGTATGAATTTACTTTTCTGTTTACAATGAAACACTGTACCATCTCAGATATTATCATGGGGGAGATGATGCTAGACAGCCATATGCTTTGAAGGAAGGATACTGCAGGTTTGGTTTAATCTTTTATTCATATTCTTAAATCATTTTTGAACCTCTTCCTTCTGTCGGATTTGAATTGCTGAAAAGGCATGTGTAAGCCACCATGAGCCAACTGGGCCACATGGAGCTGCCATCAGTCTTGAGGAACAGTGGGGCCGGGGTTTGTGCTGCAACCTCTTGGTTACAGGGCAAACACTACATCTTTAAAGACTTTGCACTAACCACAGAATAACTACTCATGGGACAGAAATGTTGTTTCATACAGAAAGAAAAATAAAAAAATCAGAAACCTCAGTACCAAGGCCAAACTCAATTGCTTACAGTTCTCCTCTCTGTTCACTATCAGTGCGTGAATCTTGTGTGTGCATACAGTATGTGTGTGTGTTTATGCGAACACTGGAGAGGGATAGCCCTCTCACTTTAAACTACATTCCTTAACCTTGCCTCTACTAGACAATGTGTAAGAACAGTGCGGCCCTGTAACTGCTCAAGATAATGGCCTTGGTATAAAAACGTCAGAACGGTCTGACAGGTCGCCTTCTCTCATCCTCTCTTTGGCCGAAAAATAAATTCTTCACTCATCTGGGCAGCTCATCTGATGGCATTTGTTAGAAAATAATTGTCTGTTTCTGTTAATTACGGTTGCCAAAGAGCTGGTAAGAAGACAAGTGAAAGACATCCGGACTGAAAAGTTTTGCATGAAGGAGGAGACGTTATGAGCCACGGGTTGATGGGAAAATGAGGAAACACTGTTTTGGCTCATCATAATGTGCTGTCGTTTAAAGTGAAAGGGCAGAGAGTGATCTGCCAACACAATCACCACAACAAACAGCCGACGACCTCTGTGGTATGTGATGAATACTCATGTAGATCAAAGTCACATTCTCATATTACAGAGGATGTAAACCTGACTCAGCACTGCTCAAATCAAAACCTGCAACAGAAAAAACATGACGGTTTAACATTTACTTTGGAAGAGAGACTGGGGATAATTACTTATTTGACTATGCATTAGTGAAACCAAAGACTAACACTCACAGAAGTACATACATATTTGAGAATCTGGTTTTGATGAAGACTAACTGGACATTTCCATGTTGTCTCGAGCCACCTCATTTGCATCCTGTGCGAGCGGGAATCAAGACATCTCACACTTCACAGTCAAGTCACGCTGTGCCGTTCAAAATTAAGCACACGGTAAAACCTTACTGTATATGCTGCTGTTCACTTTTTCTCCATTATGTCTAAACTTGCATTCTGAGGGACACCCAATTATTTTCCTCAGAATGCAAGTCTATTATCAATATGTTTACATAAACAATGGATCATTTCACTACATGTTTGTGAGAAGAGTTAAGAATTATCCCTTGACTCTCTATATACCCTGAAATCTTCAGACCTGTTTAGCTCTTTTTTCCATTTTCTGACTTGAAGCTTGGTTCACACTCACGGCTCTCATCAGCGTTATTCAGAAAAAAAGCTCTTATTAACCCACTGTACACTACCTGCTCAGCACCAAACAGCAGACAGACAAAGTTAGCTATAGTTGGTGAACACAGTGGAGCATAAAAAGACAGATGTTTTTCTCACACTGGTGAGAAACACTCAAAATTATTCTTAATATTGCTCCATGTTAGATGTGTAAGGACCGGGTTATCAGAACTATTTCTTTCCATGCGCTGTCTGTCCTCATTGGAAAAGTGTTTAAAGTTGTTCCGAACGGCTGACTGTGGATAGCTGCGCATGGTCTCTCCTGGAAGGCATTCGTGTACACGTTAAAAATGACAAAAGTTGTTTTGTAATGATAGCAGGGTTTTTTCCAAAGCTATTTCACCATCCGATGAGTTGTTCTGATGGAGTATACAGTATACAAATAGTCAATGATTTGCTAACATGTTTGACGTTCCAATTTAAAAGCTGAGAGTTGCATTTACTGCTTGTTTCTGCTGCCCCAAAGTCTTAAAAAATCAGTTTCAAATTTTATCATCAACAATTTTACTACATGCCTCGGCCCTCCAACAGATTGTTGCTACGGAGATTTAAAAGCATAGCAGAAATGTGAGCCGTTTATGTAAACCTGATTTGATTTGCATGCAAACCCTGATTCTTCTTTAAAACTGTGGGAGGTCTGAACGCTGAGAAATATCACCACCTCGTAATGATGTATATAATCTGTGTTGGCTATTAAACACTAAACAGGCGGACATTAACATCCTCTCTGTCTTCCCAAAACCTTCTCCATTATTCATATCTGTTTCACAACCACATATTTTTCTTGCTCCTTCCCATGTCTGTGCTTCATCTGTCTAGAGGACGCTCCTGACCTTTTGGTATTGTTATAAATGGTATCTGAGAAAAAAGAGCTTAGAAAAAACAAGACACTTTTTTTTTCCTGATCAGTGTCAGCATGTAAATATCTCATGTCACTTCAGGACTGCAATGTACCAACATCTCTTAACCACTAGGTGGCTCAGTGCATTTGTAAATGTAATAATTAGGCTCGGAGTACACTTGTTAAAGACTGCAGTGAGGCGCAATAGTCCCAATGTGACCAGTTGGGTTTATATCATAATATCTTAAGAAATATTCAAGTATTCTATGAAATTAGTTCAGTCTTTAAGGAATCATTCACAGCCCTCCCTCGCCCTTCAGATAAAACAGCCCGTAAGAAGTGATTATGGAGATATTGCCTGAGCAAAGCAATAGAGCAGGGTAATAAAGCTGGTGGTGTAATTAAGATTAGCGCTGTTTTTCCTGGTTCTGACAGGCACCAGACACCCACGCCGTACTCAGAGAGGTTGGATAGGGAGGAAGGGAGGGAGAAAGTTGTGAGAAAGAGGCATGGATAATATCTATGCCCATGGGCACAGTGGAGTGAGGGGGGGAGTGGTGTGAATATGTGATGAGGTGGAGGGAGAGGAGGCTTAAAGCAGTGATGATTACAGGGTGAGAGGACATGTGAGCAGGCGAGTGAAAGTTTGGGAAGTGGGTGAGAGGTCGTAGGTCAGGCTGGGTGAAGTTGAGCGTTGAGAAGAGACATGTATGTATCGCTGCACAGAGCAAATGAAAACATGAGACTGTATTTATACTGTAACATTAGATTTACAGTCTCACTAGATGGCAATCAGTCACAATTACTTAAACTACTCTACCCTCTGGCATATCCTGACAACTGCCATAAAGCTCACAATGTACAGTAAATGTCAACAATGATTCCTTAACAATACACTTACTTATAACCATAAAATTGGTTTTCATAAGGTTGGTATCATGAGGGCCTAGCATGTCAAATAAACACAAAACCATGGCGGCAAGGCTCAGTTAACATGCACAGTAGACATTCCTATCTCATGTATGTCTGGTTCACGTGCAATAATGCTCTGCTGTCTAAATATGAAAGTGATTAGTTAAGATTTCTTATATTCTTCTTTTCTCTTTTACCAATTCAATCAATCAATGGGTGGTCAAACAGTTATGTTTGACCACCCATTGATGGGTATGTGAACAATGTATGTTACGGTGATTGTATGGAATCCGATTCAAGACATCCAGTGTCTTAAAGTAGTTTAGCATATTTGATACATTTCGTGTACTTGCATAATTCTTGCTGTTTTTGACTACCCACATGGTTGAATGCACTTATTCTTTGAATAAAAACATCAGCTTGTAATAAATGCAATGTCATGTAATGTGGCTCTGTAGCTCGGAGGGAGAGAAAACAAGATTAACTGCATGGTTCAATCCACTGCTCCCACTGTCCACATGTCGGATTGTTCTTTAGCAAGACACTGAACCCCAATTGTGTGGGTTGAAAAGAAGCATGTTGTAAAGCACTTTGGGCAAAATGTTTATATAATAATGCAGTCCATTTACCAAAATGAGTGATTAGGCAATAAAATAGCAAATCTGCAGCTATGCTAACATGATGTTCACCCTCTTAGTTTAATATTTTCTAATTAGCATTAAACACAAAGTACAGCTGAGGCAGATGAGAATGTCATTAGTTCTACACGTATTTGGTCCAAATATTTAACAATATTTTATATTTTGACCTGATGAAAAAGTTAAGGGAACACCAAAGTTATTACGATTCATCCTCAGAGGAGTCTTGGAAATTTTATGGCAATCCATCCAGTAGTCAAGACATTTCACTAACAGCCAATGTTAACCTCATACTGGTACAAGATAAAAAGTCAGAGGATCACCAAAGTCAGTGGGCTTTGTCCTCTGGGGATCATGAATGCCTGTACAAAATGTGATGGCAATTTATCCAATGGTTGTTAAGGCATTTGAATTTGGGCCAAAATAGGATACATGGCGACATTACCATCCCTAGAAAAGTAATAGCATTGACTGTATATTATAATTAATTTGTCATTACACATCTAACACCTGCAGTTTCTGCAGCGCTGCTCATACACGCTCACTTTTACTCTATACCAGGAGTATTCAATTAACATTCCAAAAGGTCCAGATTGAGAAAATCTCCTCGGGCAAAGGTCCGGAACATTACAATAATATCTAACTTGCACTATTTAGTGCCATATATATATATATATATATACATATATATATATATATTCAAGAAGCCTAGTAGCCAACTCTCTGTGTAGCCAACAACTGTCAAATCAAATAGAGAAAGTACACATCAACTATATTTTAACAATTATTATTCTCAGTTTTCAAATTTAAGTGGATGGATTATAAATAATACATGGAAATACATAAATAAATGTTCTTCTCATTTCAAGTAAAATAAGGGCTGGATTAAAGAATAACTGACAACAGAAAGCTTTTGAAAAATGTGCATCTTAATAGCAGACCACCTCAAGGTGTCGGACATTCTGATGTAGCATTTCAAAATTAAAGCTCTTCAAAATCGCATGCATGAGATAACTTCAAATCACATTCATGAGACAATTTGTCTAACTCCAGATGGGATTTTAGAGGAAATGGTGGATAGTTACAAAAATCATTTCACCTCAGGTTAAAATGAAGTAATTCATTTTAGAAAAATGTATTTCACTGAATTGCCCTGCAGCTTTAAATGCAGTTCATTCAGGTGTGAAGTGATGTCAAAAAACAAAAGCCACAGTATTATATTTTTCTCATCTTCTAACAAGATAAATGTGTGTGCATGGACTTTATCTGTGGTTATTAAACTACTTGTTTCAGCTCTATTATCTCTGTTAACATCATAGTTGGTCAATGAATTCATGTGTTAGGATTTTGATCATATTGGGCTCTCAGGTTTATTTTTTGTGTCTTCATTTCAGATGTGAGTGGGTAAGTTCGCTCAAAAGAGTTGTGCTTTGTCTCGTAGTGGCACTTCACATTACCGCGTTTAATAATTGTCACGTCGCTGAACATATGAGACACACTGGTTTTAAACTGTCCGTGGGAAGAAATAACCTATACGAGTCTGTTCATTATTGTTTACAGACTCTGGTCTCTCTGGTCTCTCTGACCACTTCTCTCTCTCTCTCTTTGGAGAACGTCATGTGAAATAACTTCTCTGACTCACGTAATAATTCTCCTACTCCTCGTTCTCTTTCCTCGTCTCCCCCGTGTGTGTGCATCTCAGTCGAGTCAGGAAACTTGTCAGAATACTCATATTTGATTGGCTGAGCTACATCACGTGATGTGATTTACGCCACTGAACAAGTGCCGTAAAGGCTGGAAAAGCTGCGCCGGTTAAAATAAAAGCGCTCCATCAAAATGTAATAATTCTCAATTATCTATCGGTTTTAGGTCCTGGGTCCGGATACAACGGCGTCTGGGTCCGGATCCGGACCGCAGTCCGCCTATTAGTGACCTCTGCTCTATACCATAAATGCCACAAATAACCTGGATGCTAAGCCGGAAACAAGTACGGAACCAGTGTACAAAAGTGTCTTTGTTAGAGATTTAAGGAGATTTATGTAGCTTACTTTGGCTTCTACCAGGAGTCAGGGTGTGTGTGTGTGCTCTGAATGCTTGTTTGAGTCGGCCTCTGCTGTGCCTGAAAAAGGCCCACCTCAGCCAAACCTGCGTCAACTTAAGTGGGCTTACATTTATACATGTGTAAGTGTGTCAAAGGGTCTCTGTTGGTTCTTGTGGCGTTTTTCCAGATATCCATTGCATTGTTAGACTTTGTACAATGTGCAATGAGTCCGTGTTGCATTACTATAAAGTAAAAGGCAAACCAAGTGGAACTTGTTTGTAATATTTCTAACTGTGAACACATTAACGCTCACTCTCTGAAACAGTTTTCCAATAAATGGGTGCTTTCAGAGTGACTGTGGTCTTGAATAAAGTGTTGCTGATGGCTTGATTACACCTAATCACCCAAATCCTCACAACAAGGTGAAATTACACAGAGGAAAACAAGAGGAAGTTGTCGAGAGGAGAAGCATGGTCTCTTGCTCTCTTCTATGTTGTTCAAGGGTGCATACAATTATGCTAATTTGGTGTGTGTGTGTGTGTGTGTGTGTGTGTGTGTGTGTGTGTGTGTGTGTGTGTGTGTGTGTGTTTTATATAGTTCTTCACAGATAATTTTTAACCAGCTCTAATGACATATGTGATACGGTGAATAAATGACCCGAGGCTGAACAGTTTCACCTTGACTTACAGGGTGGAATGCTAAACCAGCTGAAAGTGGCATTGTTATTGTGTGTATGTGTTGTGTGTGTGTGTGTGTGTGTGTGTGTGTGTGTGTGTGTGTGTGTGTGTGTGTGTGTGTGTGTGTGTGTGTGTGTGTGTGTGTGTGTGTTAGGCTGAATAGCAGCTATTGGAGCAACAGGGGCATTGAGTCACAAACCTTTCTGAGGTAAAGTCGACCAGTCTAAGAGGCTTCACATCATGGCTCTTGTGGATTACCCAACTTTGGCTTCTTTTTTTTACCAACAACCATCCATCGATCTTACAGTCAACTATGTGTCTAGAATTCTACTTTTGTAACTACTAGGCTACCAACTATTTCAGATAGTGTCAGAGAAGTGTGAAGGTTGTATTTTTAAACAGTGAAGAGGGAAAGTGTTTGAGGTCATGGGGAACTCAGAGAGGGTTTGGTGGATTATAGTGGAGTGTGCTTGCAGGATCCTTGGTGTTTCTACAGCAACAGGTAAGATATCAATAAAAAAAAGAAATATATAACAAACTTAAATTCAGAGTCATCACTTATTGTTTCAGTATGGGCAGCAGTTAGTTCTTTGGATCCACTAACAGACTCCAGATCCTCTCTCTAATAAATTCTACAGTCAGATTTATACATGTTTTTGTAAAATATAAGGACTCCTGTGGGGGACAATTATTCAGCTAGCCTTTTTTAAGGATTACAGAAACCCAAAATGTTAGAGGGTCAGATGTTGATGTTGGCCAAATATACTCTTGACCTCCAAGAACTCAAACCCATCTCCTGGCTGACACATAGAGCATATAAAACATACTTGATCATACATAACCTCGCTATAATGCCTCTCCCTCCCTCACCTTGTTTTCTTCAGGCGCACAGGATAAGATTGCAGCTCTCTTAGCCACATTAAATCATCACAGGAGAAATAGCTCTCTGGTGGCTGCCTCCTTCAAAAAATATATGGGACCTCCTGCACTTAAATTCAAACAGCTGCAGACATTGAACATGTACAGAGAGACATGTGCCTCACATCACACCAAAACCAAGTCTCTGTATCCAGCTGGGTTACTGGGCTTATGTGATCACAAGCTGTTATACATTCACACCTACATGAGCTTTCTGTACATCGTCTCTACATGTATGTGGGCTTGAGTGTGTGTGTGTGTGTGTGTGTGTGTGTGTGTGTGTGTGTGTGTGTGTGTGTGTATGGGATTTCTACACGTGCCTCTGTCTCTCTGCCTGCGTTTTCACATGTCTACATGTCTGTGTTGGCCTGTCTGCCTCTGTGTGTGTTCAGTAGACAGACATACGTGCCAGGAGCACATATATGTTAATATCCAGCTGGTCTATATGCAGCGTTAATTCTTCTCACACTCTACAACCAGAAACTGTTTAGCCACATTCTCCTGATTTCCCTCTGGTGACGATTTTATCTCTGAATTTTTGGTAGGCCAGAGAAATGATTTCCATGTGTTTAATGTCAATCACTACTTAACCATGCTTACCTCTTTAATACCTCACAGGGTAAAGATTGATGAACAAAACAGGCTTTCTTTTATAGTTTTTAAGACTTTGTTGTCATCTGATTTTATATCGTTCCATACGTGTTCAAATGTGATTTGGTGTCAAGACTCAAATTTGGGTCTACAGAGTAAAGGAATAGTTTGACATTTTGGGTTTTTTGTTGAGAGTCAGATCATTTATTGATACCACTGGTTAGCTTAGCTTAGCATGAAGACTAGAAACAGAAGGAAATAAAGTGTGAACAGAAATACCCTGGCACATAATCCAACAAAAAGCCAATTTGTTATTGACAAGATATGAGATATTTCAAGATATAATGTGAATTTCTGTGCTCTAGAGTTGCTGAAAGGCAGTTTTTGTCACTTTTGGACAGAGCCAGGCTAGCTGTTGCCCTATTTACAGTCTTTGTGATAAGCTAAGCTAACTGGTTGCTGGCGTTAGCTACATATGCAGGCTAGCGTACTGACATGAGAGTGGTACCAATCGTCGTATCTAACCCGCAGGAAGAAAGTGGATAAGAGTATTTCCCAAAAAGTCTAACAGTTCCTTTAAAATATTTGGAAGGTGGCAGCAGCAAAAGTATAGACTATTCAAATTAAATCACTTTCAGCAGTAAAAGAGATTCAGGTCACTGAAGCAATGTTGATCTTGCGGAGGAATAAATCAGCAAAATCCAGTTGCAGCCCAGTATCCCTTTTTACAATATGTTTGTGCTTTCATTTACACCGAGTAAAGTTAGATAGAAGACTAGAAGTAATACTGTTCTGGATCAGTACTCATTATTCATAAGCCCAAAATGTAGAGGAAGGACTTTCAACATACCATGACATCTAATGATGACATCATTTCACCGGCAAATGTCATGGTTCTGCTCTAGTAGAGGATCTGTGATCCTGTGATGTGTAATAAGTGTCCGCTGGTAGTGGTATGGTAATTACAACCATGAGTAAGCCATTACCAGAATTTTGTGACCATGATGGAAACAATTACAACAATTACCAGTATTAAATGTTCTATAATTATTTTTATATGACATAGATCAATAGTTCAATACTACCCCTCGGAGTATAAACTATGAGCTCAAACTGGAGCAACTCAGGTCAATGTTTATTACTCAATGAGGGGAGGAATATTTTTCAAGGACTTCAATTAGTTTCTAACTGCCTCAGCTACAAGAATACAGTAAAGCCTACCTTGACAGCAAAATGAGAAAGATACATAAAATATGCCAAAGAACAGTAAAAGCAGCATATTGTTGCATCACAGTGGAAATAATCATATTTAATCACCCAAGTTTAGCCAAGTTGACCCGCTACAGCAACCCTTCCGGCAACTGAGGAGAAAATCATGAACTAAGTCTGACATCTGGTGGACAGAATCGGCTCACCAGTAACTCTCACAAAAAAAAGAATTATCTTTCTGTCTCTTTTTCAGTGTTGTGTGCTGTGGGAGTGGAGACCCTGACACAGGGAGAATTCAGTAGCCTCGGCGTCTACCTAGTGTAAGTGTTCAGGTTTTGTAGTTCATCTTGTAATATGCCTGTATAAATTTAAGAGCACTCTTGACTGGTGGCATTCCTGAGTTACACATTACACCGCCTGGATTTTAATATGGCAAAGAATGTGTGGCCTGAGGGCTTGTAGAAAACAATTTCAATACTGTACCTGCCGTCATAATCACTCATACTACATACACACACTTTTGAGGAGATGTTGGGAAGGAGTCAGAGAGATGAAGCGAGGTGCAGAGGGCAGAATGGAGACCAGTCCTTCAGTGCTACTTCGCATTATCTCTGTGGCTCACAGCCAAACTCCCACAAAGTCGCAGGAAAACATCTCCCAAAGGAGAACAGAAATGCATGACTGATTATTCAGATGAACACTGCATTCAAACACACACACACAGAAACACACAACTAAGCAACAACTCTTCAGAGAGAGGGCAGTGTACGATAACGGTTAGTCAGGGGACATTTTTCTGGTTCACTGAATTAGATGGTTATCAGACTATTAAAACATGAAATAAAAAACAGGGAATACTGCAGCAGCAAATTGTGAAAGAAACACTAACACAACTTTTAAATGTCCAGAGCACTATTTGAAGGTGATATCTCTTAACTTGAAGCATCCCATTGCTACCCAAATTTCAGATAATTTAGAAAATGCAATCTTGACCCACAGCTCTAGATAATATACACAGAAAGAGACATGTTTAGATCCACATAGTTAGAAAAAGTGTTCTGATTATATCACTGTATCATTTTCATCTGGCTCTATTCTATTCTCCTCCCAGAGTTTCATCTGTTGGCATCATGATGTTTGAGCTGGCCTATTTCCTGGACACACTTCTGTTCATGTGTCTGCCGTGAGTAGCCTACACAACACTCAATTGTTTTGCATGGATACTTTAACATAAATACAACGAGGGAAAACCTCTGTGAATTGATGCTATAATTATATTAGGTCTTCTAACCACCTATGAACAGTGCAAAGCAGGTCTAAAAATAAATCTAAAGATGGATTCTCAACTTTAGTCTGACATAATGTTTGCCATGTCAGTATTCATTTACTGTCAAAAGAATCTAAAATTGTAAGAATGTGACTTCCAGTCCTTTTTACTGCTTCAGACCTTCTTTTCTTCTTATCTTTCTCTAGCTGTCCTCCAGACTGGCAGCTGTTTGTGTTGTGGGGGAAGATGGCTCGCATCGGAGGCTTTCATAAATTCCTCTATTACTCCATAATGTCAGTGGTCTGCTTCTTGCACCCTGTGTTGGTGTGGCATGCAATCATCCCAGGTAAAAAAAACACTGGCGAGTATCATGCTTACACTGAAAATGTGTTTCAGCAGCAGACATATCAACTTCATACAGTGAGAAACGCACAGGTGCATGTTAACAATATTAACAATGGCACCTCTCTTTTCAAGTGTCCCAGTGAGGTGTGACACTGAGCCAGCATGCACAATGAAACGGAAGCAGCCAAATGAAATTCAACCATCATTAATTTCATTATTTATATCAGCATGGTTGCTACTGTAACATGTCAACGAGTCTCCAGTGAAAGAAATAGAATATATTTTCTGATTGCAGGGACAATGCTTCTGGTGACAGCCTTTTTTAACTTCATACTAAGCAAGAAAACAAAGATCAAATCTCCCAAAAGACCACAAGAGAGCCACAGCGACCAAGGCCCGACCACTGTCTGTGTGACAGAAGGGGCAGAATCAAACAGCACAGTCTCGTTCCTCCACGTGGTGACAGGAAGGAGAGGGGGAGGACTGGCTCTCGCAACCAGAGACCGCTGCCTCGGTCCAGGAGAGAGAGGAGAGAGCGTCCAGGCCATGCTGGAGCTGGAGCAGACAACAGCACCTAAAGGCACAGACAGGGAGAGGAGGAGGTGGAAAGAGAGGAGACTGATCTACTTGAGAGGTAGGGAGGAGCCTGTGGAGAGAGAGATGGAGGAGATGGACAGTTACTGTGAGCCAGAGCCAGACACCACCTCAGACACTGCGCCTATGATTACTGACTGAACGTCCCTCTGCGCTCAGACTGAGCTCCTTACTGATATCACACAAAGGAAAGCATGTGTAATGTATTCATACTGACGAGAGCAACTAGCTGGTGTTACGCTGTGGCAGATGTTTATCTGAATATAACATTATCAAATGTCCAAGCAGTCATAATAAGACGTAATAATGTACTCCATATTTTAAATAGATAAGTAGATTATTTGATTTTTTTTATTAAATGTTCTACTGATTTCATTTTTATACTTCAAAAAGATCTGTGTACTTGTACAAAATCATTTGTGTGTGTGTGTGTGTTTAACAATAATTGGAGCCTCAGATGTATACATTCAAAGAAATTAAACTATTTGTACACATGTGAAAGTGGTTGACTTTAAGTCAGATTTTTGCAAAGCCAGCATTGATTTGAAGCGCAGACATTAATGCCAACCAATCCAATCCAGTTAATGCAGCATGCATTATTCATGAGGTAATAAATTAGATCAACTGTTTCTTTCATTCACCGTCGAGTAAATGTGTATGACTGTGACTGCCGGCATGAGAGCTTGTGCAGGTGCATGTGTTAGTCACATTCAAGCCTCCTCATTGTGTGTTTGTCATGTGCAAGCGGTGACCATGGAGACGGAGCTCTGGGAGGAGCGCTCACGTTATTATGGTGATGAGAAAAACATCAGATCACCCACCAGAGCGCCACCAAACCAAACCAATATTACTAAGTATTATTCATGCATTCATAATATGTCATATGCTGCACATTGATAATATTAATATGGTGTGTGAATCAGACCCAAGCTCTATAAATCACCCTGAAATTAACATATCTGTGATAGAAAAGTGGGTATGAAAAGCTTGTATCAACATTTAATTTGTTTTTCTTTTGTTCTATCACGCTAGAAATGATACAATTCACAAAACAGACATTCCTCTTTTGTTCAGGTCATAAATCAATACTGTTTTGTTCTGTCAACACACACACACACACACATTGTATTCCTCAGTCCTTTGTTCACTGAATGTAGATATATAACTGTATGTAGGCATAAGATGCAATATCTCTGTAGCATCAAAGGAGAGAATCAATAACAGCAGAGAGCCCCATTATCAATAAGCAGCTCACTGAGAACTGAGCCAAACAGCAGACACGTGAAAACACACTGACACAAAAATAGCCTGCCGTTTAAACAACTAGCTTATCCTTCATATTTGACGCAAATTACATCCCCAGCCTCTACACAGTGTTTTACACAATGTATGAAAACCATGACATGTGAATCCAGTCAGGAGGGATGAGATGTTTTATGGGGAGAACAAGGAGTCTTTGTCCAGAGTTCACTGAGGCCGATAATCAGAGCTGTATTATAATCTTCACAATGATCTCTGGTCAATTAGAAACTGAGTGACCCAATAATGGAGAGGAAAAGAACGTCAACATTTCCAGTCTATGTCAACCAACTTTGTCATATCCTTTAGAATGAGCTGTTCTGGGGGAAGTTATACAGCTGCAGGAACAACTTACTTCCTCTGTGCATGTTAAATCATAAATCCTATTCAGACAGAGAGACTTCCTACAGTTTGTGTTTCCACCCTACAAAAGTTTCCTAGATGGCAGATCCAGGCTCAAAAACAGGATGGGGGAAATAAATCTTAACAGGTCACAAGGACTTCTTCCTTTACTGCTGAGCTGGAAAATAACAGGATAGGTGCTTTAATGGTGGTTGTGCAGAAAGAATGAGGTTTTCTTATGTAAAGGCAGACAAAAAGAATTATGATAATTGGTTATTTGTACTGTTTCATTATAAAATGGCTTTGATTTGATTCTGTCAAACACATACAATACAAAAAAGGGGGAACTACTTCACAAACTATATAAAAAACATGTAACACAAATTGCAGTATTCATAATATTTAAGTTACAGGATAAAAACACCAGAAGTTGATATAACTTAAATCATGAATCTAAATTAGCTGGATCTTCACCTTCATATTTTTACATATATTGTCCAATAACACAAATAATGTTTCAATGCACAAGACGCGCTGCCCATTCAAAATGGGTTTTTTTCTGTACTCTGAGTGGTCAACAATGCACAGGAAGGAAATGCGTTTCCTTGATGCAAAATATACATTTTATCAAATGAACATATTTAGCATAAAACACGTTAATGAACACATTCAAATGCCAACTCAAACCTGAGTGTTCTAGTAGTAATCCAACAACTTAAGTTAAAAGACAAATGTTAAACTGATGGCTCGGACAGATGAGGCTGCAGCAAAGCACTCAGAGGCACCTGGATCAAGCGGAGAGAGGTATGCATGTTAGCCCCGCCCACCCTCAACGTTGATTGGTTAAAGCGTATGAGCACGGCTTTCTATTGGATCATCCTGTTGTCAGTTTTATCTTCCAGCTCAGAATACCGTATGCCAAGAGGGGCATGAAGACTGATAACGAACAACGGCGCGGGATACTTCGGTGTTGGATATAAGGAAGAAGACGGAGGTCTGCTATGGTAAGAAACCAAACTGATTAGACTTAATGTAGACCATTAGCCTACTACACGAAATGATCCGGAAAGCAGATATGTTATCGATGCGATTATGCGGTTTAACCATGACAACATCATAATGCCCTTAAGACCAGGGGTCTAATGAAGTTGGATGCAGCTACTAACGGTGTAAAATCTGTTTTTTGTTTTGCATTTTGGAATGTGACAGGTATGTAAAACTTTCCTATTCGTCAGCTTAAATCTGCAGATACAAAACTACGTACTTCACAGTGATAGCTGCAAAATAAATAGACACATCTTCAGCAAGTAATTAAATGTAAGTGTTTGTCTTTAATATACGTTTGTGAAAAGGTTTTGTATGTGCATTATTTGGAGCTGTCCTGGACATTATTTTACGCGTGGGAATGGGATCGTCTCCGGGCGCAGCTACCACAGTAGGTGCGATAATTGGATACGAATCTCGCGATGATCAAAGCAATTAGCAGACTTGCAATAAAGGTTCTTTGTCCATCGAGGGAGCTTTCACACAGAGGCAATTCGTAATTTAGTCACAAAAGAAGAAGAAGAAGAAGAAGAAGAAGAAGAAGAAGAAGAAGAAGAAGAAGAAGAGAAGACAAGAGACTGATTATGTAAATTCACTCGAATCTTAGCATCACCCAATAGTGTGACCTCTTGGTCCATCTCCTGTGCAGTGTCTGAATAATTCATAATAATGGTGACAGACTGGAATCCTTTTAAGTGATGGAATATTCATACACCCATTACTATGTATAAATATGCATAAGAGATAGACTGACCGTCCCATGCACCTTCTTTGTCAGCAGTTTCCTTGGATAAAAAGTGGAGGTGGGCAGGGGTCATTAAAGGGAGGGGAGAGCTCAGTGCTGTTGCTAATGCATCTGTAATTAACGGGTTTTTTTTATGAAGATTATGATCAAGTCCATCAGATGAGATTGGATTTGAATCTTCAGCTGTATAAAGATAATAAGAGGATCCGCATTGTGCCATAAATCTGAAAGATTCCATCTTTCGTGCTCAGTGTTCATTGTTTAGCTGAATCTGCACCTCTCCTTTTAGATATCACTTCCCAGTCAGACAGTGCTGTGGCCAGTACTGGGCAGTCTGTTTCCTGGTTTTTGTGGTGACTATGTTTGCACATGCAAGCGTTTTTTTTCTGTCTATTTTTTTCCTAAGAAACTTCTTTCTCAGCTGCAGGAAATGCAAAATAATCAATTCCTGTGTACCAGAGCTCATTGTTATATAAATATATTCTCTCATTTTCTTTACAACCAATAGCAAACAAGGGTATGATGAACTGATTTAACTGATTAGCCTCCCTTCTTTACTCATCTGGACTCATGTGACAAAATGATGCTCTGTTACTAAAAGTCTCAGAAACACTGAGAGTCCCAACCAATTACTCAGCCAGGAGCTCTTTAAATATGACATAAAAAGTGAATCAAAGTACATCTGTCCCCTATCCTGCTGGCTATGTTCCTGCAGGTGGTGTCAGAGATCACAATCCAAGTTGGACTGAACATTATCGTCACTGAGCAAGATGGAGCTATGCATGAGGAAGTTTAGTGTACACAACGCTTTAGACACTAGGTGGCACCAACATCATGATTGTGGACACAGTGATAGGTATTTTAGACACCGTGCATTACAATCACGTGTTGAAATATAAACTGTTAGTGTCACCTTGTAGCAAACAGCAAAGTTAGAGTTAGAAAAGATAGAAGATTTTCTGTTATCTTAAATCAGACATGTGACCATAAAAATTGATAATCAATCATTTGCAACTGCGTATTTAATGAGTTGCACTTTCAATCATGTGGTCATTACAGGAAGACGTGTGTGTATTGTTGTTGTTACGCAAATCTGCATTGAAGGTGTTAATACGTTTGGTCAACACTCGTTTTTAGCTGGTGGCTAATGTTAAGGTCTGGGATGTGTTGTTTATGAAAGCAGTGTTGTGTAATAATAAAAAATTATATTTGAATGGGATTTTAACAGTGGTGGAAGAAGTAGTCAGATCTTCTACTTAAACAGAAGTAGCAATTCAACAGTGAAAAACGTTCAAGTTCAAGTCCTGAATCCTAAATTATACTTGAGTAAAAGTACAGGTATTATCAGCTCAATATACTTAAAAGTATCAGAAGTATAAGCATTCGTCAGAATAGCCTCAATCAGTGTTTAGTGTATTTTAGCATTTGTATAACTTTTGTAGTTATATTATTACTATGACTATTATTACTGATGCATTAAGCAGAATTTGAATGTTGTATTTGGTTGAGATTATTTTTAGTAATTGATATACTGTAGCTTTTTATAAAACTATGCAGCAAATGTAATAAACTGATGGACTAGATTTGGTGTTTTACAACTCAATCTGCAGTAACTACAGCTGTCACGAAAACATAGTGGTGTAAAAGAAACAATTTTCTGTATAGATTATAAAGTACTTTGGATTTGAAGAGGGCTTCTCTTGGCCACTTGCCATCCAGTAACAAGACTGTTATCTTCACAGCTGTCCTCTCAATCAGTATTCTGTCTAACTCCGTCTCCGATTAATATTTTACTTTAAAGGCAGCTGCTTGGATTGTATTCATCGATAACATATGAGATATGAAAAGTCCCTTAAATTATCTGGCTCGGCCTGGAACAAAGGCCACCTTGTTCAGCAGTTTACTTTCGCTTTCCATTTGACCCCGTTGTGCTGTCAGGCATTAAGTTATAACAGGAACACATATCAGATATGCAAGAGCTCATATCAATGCCAGTAGGTGTTTTAGCTGGGAGATGAATCAGGTTAGCACATGCCTTGTTATTCACTTTCCATTACACAGATTGATGTGGGCGCAAAGCAACAGTAGGCAAACATAGTGTGCGTGTGTGTGTGTGTGTGTGTGTGTGTGTGTGTGTGTGTGTGTGTGTGTGTGTGTGTGTGTGTGTGCGTGCATGCTCTCTTGTCACGCCCTGATCACCTGGATGTCTTAGTTGTGCAACAACAGCAGTAGTCCACTATAATCTGTGAAAAAAAATAATGGTGTGATATTTTCCAAAATTCCTCAGGCAAGTGCTCTTATTCGCAGTAGAATGTCATGGAAATATATTTGTATACTTTTGCATTACAATACAGCACACAGTTAGCTCCTGTTGTTTGTGCAGATGTTTTAAGTAAGACATGTTTGCTTTGTGCCTGCCGCTGACTCACATCCTGTAGTTTATTAACTAAAGGCTGTGGGTGACCTCTCATATCCTGCCATGGAAGTAATTGTCTTTACCATCATTCCACTCTAAAGATAATCAGGAGTTTCAATAATAAACAGCACACAAGGTCACAGTGTTTTTGCTGATATATTTATTTTAAAAAAACACAAAGTCTGAAAAATGCTCATATTGATATAAAAATAAATAACCAACTAAGTCTTTTCAGTTAGCTTTTCCAGCTGCATGCACAGAATTACACATAAACAGTACATGGACCATTTAACAGTGTTTTAAAGCTAAAACTGTTTACATTTTTGACAAGCCTCCAGGGCTCAGTTTTCAACATAACATCAGTCGTTTGCACAGATAAAGTACAGCCCCCTGCTGCTGGCCTACAAAGAAAGTTTGAGTTACAGCTCAAACAGTTTAGGGGATCTTGATGTTTGAGCTGTGTGACGTTTATAGAAAAGTGGTAGTGTGCTGTTTATTTTAAGCACCCCAGTGTGGCAAAAAAACAGCATGTACACGCTTCTCTCAGTACAGTAGCTTTGTGTCATTTGTCAGGCTGGTTGACTATTGGGAATTAGAGGATGAGGCCTTTCTGTTGAGACCTCGGCTCCTCTGTCGAGAGCGCTGGCGCTGACGACCTCTCCCCCTCCTCCTCCTCTTCAGGCAAAGCGTCACATCACGACCCAACTTTTGGGCTCTATAAAACACACACACAGAAGCATAGACTTAAGCCTGGAGGAAGGGCTGTGAATTGATATTCCTTGTACGTATGAGACATGTCAAATATTTGGATACAATATTTCTTGTGACATGAATAGCTTTTAAGGAAGAATCCATCATTTACATTGAGAAAGGAAAGCATGAATATATTGCAAATTTGGATTCTAATAAAGAAAATAGTTCATTACCACAGAGGCACAAACTGTCATTCTTTTTTGTCTGACAATATAGCAAATAATGGAGGAAAGACAACCAAAATGCTCAGTGAGGTGCTTTGTTACTACAAGAACTGGCTTGGCAACACATAAGATACTGTTGGCGGTGATTTACGGGAAATATGAAGATGGGTGGAACCCCTCTATAACCAGTTAGGACGCAGGGCTAAAATATTATGCAATCTGTTAGGTAATGGGTACATTGCATATTGCTGTTTTATTCTAAATTGAATAATTAAATTACATGGTACTCTGAGAGTTGACAAAGCTGTAGTATCCCTTTTTAAAAACCCTTACAGAGGCACAGTTGGTAACTAAAGGTGACTAAAAGTCACTGATCAAGGCTCTCACCTATTCCAGCAGCGAATCAGTTGTTTGCCCATCTGCGCCTCTGGATTCAGACACACTGGAGCGTTGGTACTCTTCAGTGTCACTCTGAAAAACACATGCAAACCCTCACATTTACTCATCTGGACATGTGTGTGCATACATGCATGCATGTGTCTGCATGATCTGAAACTCACATTACTGTGACTCTGTCACAGCTGGGGCTTTTTGGGAAGACTGTAAGTTCTTTCAGGTGCCCTCTGACTCCTGATTGCGTGTGTGGACACAAACATCTTCCCGGGACGAACGTGCTGTCTGACTCTCTCACTGCACAGACACAGTAACAAGATTACAAGTTAAATCAATACAGTAAAACATGAGCAGAGATTAGGTTACAGCAAGTTATGTTCAGACAGCTTTCCCCCCAATAAAACAATAATCCCCACTTTTATTATATCCAGATTTTATGAACGAATACGCGTAGATGATTCCTACCTGTGATCAGTACAAAGCAGAGACTCAAGAAGGCGAGCCTACGGACTGACTGAGGACAAAGCTTCATTCTGGAAACGAGCTGAGTGTTGACACTGAGCCTCTGAGCCACATTTTGCCGTTTTATACTCTTGCTCCTCCCCCCGCATACTCTGAGCTGGGCTTTCCAAATCAGGAAATTCCCCATGGCACTTTCCCTTTGAAATATATGGACACAGGAATCAGGATACAGGGATCAGGGCCACCATTCCTCTGTCTTGTCAGAAAAGACTTCACAGCCTGAAGGACACAGTTATTAATAGGTGTCCTTTTGTTTTTTACTCTGAACTAAATTTAATGGACAAAAAAGACACCTGTGTTGGAGATTGGTTGTGTTCTTTAGAAACTGTGCCACAGAGAAGACTAAGTAGTTGTCGGGGGAAAATTGGTTTCATGTAACTTCTAATGATTATTTCTTACTTAGATTCGTTGATCATGTGTTTTCTGTGTAGTTTGAACTTTGGCCTTTGGATAAACAGGCTCATGGGAACAAAGGGGGGCAACTTCCATTTGACAGGGCCTTATAGAGAACAGATGGTTACCTGATTTATATAAACATCCATTCTGGAACTGGAAGGCTGGACTGCTGAGAAGGGTGATACTCCGCTCAGACAAGCATTTAAGAAGGGCCTTCTTTACGGAGAAGGCAGAGTCTTCCTTTGTTCTGCCATGGGTGAAGGAACGCTCTCTGCTATACAGCTGTATCGTAATCTATGACTCTGTTAGATTAATCTGTTAATTAATCTGTTCACTATTCTTTTATAATTTTTCTATATCTTATCCTGTAATAAATCCTTAAAAGACAGAAGGCTTGAGATACTTTTAGATCTCTCACAAGGAAATACTTTAATTTCCACTACAGTAGTGATTTTTATCATTATTATGATGCTAACTGTTTATAAGAAACTTGCCACGGTAGCAGGCATTATACTTGAATGAGACAGAAGACACAGTGTATACCTGGCTTTATTGAGCTTTGCCACAACATGTTACTCCGTTGGCTCTGTGTCAACCACACCATGTGATTTCTGCTAATTCCCAGTCCCTGCTTTTACCACTGGAGATATTTGTTTAAAAACGTTTGATTTAAGACATTCTTTCCAGTCCTCAAAGTGGATCAAAAATGAAACATTACACTAATGTTCATATTTTATATTCATTTTATAAATATATATATATATATATGTGGTGGGCCATCATCTTTTTATAAGCACATGGTCACATTTTCTATACCTGCTCATCATAATTTAGCTATCACACTCAATTATTAGTTATGATTGTACACAGTGTTACAGACATAATACAATCTTTATTTAATTACTAATGTTTTGTCGTGTTTTTCTGCCACAGCTGGGCTCTAGACAGAATGGGTGAGCGTCAGACCTACGTGAAGCTCAGTGAAGAGAAACTTATACCAAAGTAAGTCCTTTAATTTCACTCACTACACAGTAGTCACATTTAATCAAGTGAAAAAACAATGTTGATGTATTAAATGTCACCATTGCGTGAGCGCTATGAGTGTTAATACCCTTTGGGGTCTTGTGTTCATATTCAGGTCTGCCATCTTATCACTGCTTAGGACCTACAACTGTTACCACGAAGGGAAGAACTTCCAGCTGAGGACTCGCGAGGTAAGAAAAACTCAGACAGATCACCTGACAAGAGAAAGTGCTGGCAGAAATAACAAAGGTAAACGGGGAGTGTTTGACGATTGCTCGGTGGTATGTGTGGGCGTTTGGATTACAGGACACTGTTGTAAAATGGGTTACACACATACAAAACTGGAACCAGTTAAACCAGCACTTTGATTTGTAAGCAGATAATGAGGACAGAAAACCTGAGACCAAATAAGCTTCTGAGCACAAACCTGCCATTCCAACATGCTAAATGGCTGGCAAACCACAAAAAATCCCCTTTTCCTCAAAATGAAAATGGAAGGAGAAAAGGAGTCTCAGATTTCAGTTATGTACACTAACTGCTTAGCAAAGTATTTCCACAGTAAACGTTTTGCTGTTGTGCTGTGTTTGGTTATTTGTTTGATAATTATTCTATGGGTTTTATGGTCAGGAGTTCCCCTTTGTGTCCAGAAGGTTTTTGAGTTTGTATGGTGTTTAGGGCAGGGTGGTCATGATCCGTCCCTCTTTTTTATCCCACCAGTTAGACTCACTATTGTCTCATTCTGGGAAAATCCCCCCAAAGTCACAGACATAGCATATGTACATGCAACATACACATGTAAAATAGAAGGAGCAGTGACATCACAATATGACCCAATATTAACCAAAAATAAGGATACTTGAACGTCATCGTTTTCACTGAAAATTGATTGATTGATTTGATGAGAAACAGAACTCATTATTGAGAATGACTCAACACATTGCATTACACCGCTTAAACTTGTTTAAGCTTTATTGTGGAATTGTAAGAGTGTCTCATCATTTAACTTGCAAGTTAGTTTTTCTACCAGAACGTGTTGCTTCACTAATAGCTTAATAGATTCAGTCCAGAATAAACTAAATATATATATTTCTCAAGTATGATAGCTGTAAAAACAGACTGCTGCAGTGAGAACCGATGATGTTGCTTTCTGTTATAACGCAGGCTGTCCAAGGCTCCAGTTTGGTGAGAAATATGGCAAAAAAGGAGTTTAGGGTTTCATCCAGAACAGACAAGGACTCACTGATATAAGCTAACTTTATATGATGCATCAGCTCTTTTGTCAAGAACAATATATTAATTGTATTGGTAATTAATGGTGGAAATGTATCTGTATCATAGGAGCCTTTTAGCTACATTGTTTTGATAATGTTGCCCAAATTTAAAGCATAATAATAATAATAATAATAATAATTATAATAATAAAAAGTTTTCTTTAGTGTTGAATTGTTGTGTTTTCGTTAGCTTAGAATGAGCTGTTTATCTCTACATCTGGAGCAGGTCCTCTGTTCTGAGGCCTCCATGTTTCTAGAGCCTAGAATAAACAAACCAAACACTGGCTCTAGAGAAGGCCATATGCATTTCCGCATAAAGCTATACCAACATAATATGATCCTGATATTATGATATGAAATAGGATCCTGATGAATAAACAAGTATAACCTTCCCCTGTTTGATCTCTTCTGTGTAAGTTTACTCTTTGTAAGAGGCATTAAATAAATGCACTATGCGACTATCTCTGTTTCTCTTATACTAAGTAATAATTTGTTGGAACATAGAACATAGTATCAGCTTTTGTTGTTTTAGGGTCTTGTTGAAGGCTCAGTTCATTTCTTCCGATTCAATCCTATTGCACCTTACATGTGATGTAAAATCCAAAGACAAATAAAACAAGACATGAAACCATGAAAACCATAATTACAATTTGAAACCACAGAAACTTTAATTGAAAGTTCATAACTGTAGCTGACAAAACAATCTAGCCACAAGTTTATTCAGAAGCTGTTGATCTAAAATGCTCATCATATGTGCTGTGGTGAGATTGGTGTTTGAATGTTTTCTCCAATGTCAAAGATTATACTTTTAATCTCAACTGTTAATCCAACATGGATGAGGTGTCCTTAAAGTGCAAAAAAAAGAAGGAAATTTGAACATCGACCGTCGCGTGACAACTGGGAAAACAGCATCTGCTGAAGAAAATCATGTGATACAATTAAAAGCTTCAAAACAGCAAATGAACTTGTTTGTTACTGTATTATTAGGGTAGAAAATACATTATGATAGCATGGTGATAGTTGTAATGGTGTATATATGACACACTATGACATATGATCAGAAATAAAATTGTCTATATGTGCTGTAATAGGTTATGCTTTTCGTGATATAGTGACATCGGTAAAGATATTGGAGTGAGGCCAAAGGTTACTCACGACTTACTCATTAGATATTTTGTGGGAATGACGGACATTACTCAGCAGTAACATTCTTGGGTTAAGACCAACATTTGGAAACTCCTAATGTTACCCGCTAGAAAATACAGTGACTCTGTTGAATGAGTTTAGATGAAAACCAGCTGTAGACGTGCACCATAGCTCCCAGACAGACTTTCACTGTCATCATCTATATCTGGCAGGTCTGAGTGTTTGTTATAATTTGTATTGATTATCCAGGCTGATGGAAACTGTGTGAAAAAAGAAGTAGATTTGAAAGTGTGGTTCTAAGATTTGCTCATGGTGTCGTCAGGTGATGTGTGTTAGTCATGTTGTAGCTGGAAATGTCATGTGGTTTGAGCCAAACCAGAAAGCATGCTCTAACATGAATGCCAAGTACAACTGTATTTGTTGTATGCATGTAGATGATGCTGATTGCGTGAGGTATTTTCTCTTTCAAGGCTCAGCAGCAGCCTTGCTGTGGCTGATATTGGTTCACTGTCGTTCACAGGAGGGGCTGAATGTATCTGCCTGTGCTTGTCTGCTGTGTTAAGCCAAATATGAATCATGTGTATGCAGCACATAGTGGCTGTATCGGGTACTTTTTAGTTTACAGTGCCACCGCTGCAGCACCACTGATTACCACTAGATGACAGTGTGGGATAGGATTGTCTAGATTTGAGGCTCACTGCAAAAAAAGATGTAGTTGGTCTATTTAAACATTAAGTGTTTAACAGAAGGATTCATATCCTTTACAGAAGTTAAAGTAATATACCATTTACAAGTCACATTTTTAATCTCTATTAAGTATGAAAGTATTCTAAGTGCTCATTAAAACGGCCCCTGTGATTGCTTTATTAATAAGATAAAATACGATTATCCTTTATTAGTCCCACAATAGGGAAATGCTGAACATTTCACTGGAGGGGCTGAATGTACCTGCCTGTGCCAAATATGAATCATGTGTATGTAGCGTATAGTGGCTGTATCGAGTATGTTGAGTTCCATATTATATTATTGGATTATTATTACTGATGCTTTAATATCCATCCATTTTTTTAAACCGCTCATCCTATTCAGGGTCGCTGTGCTTTAATATGCAAATAGCATTTTATTGTTCAAAGGAGGTCCTTTTACTGTACGGGGGTTTTGCTGTTCTGTGATCAGTAATAATAGGGGGGCACTAATCTGTCTTTTCCAGTCCCGATACTGATACCTAGGCTTTGGTTAGCGGCCCAATACCAGCGTTTGATTAATTAACTGTATGCCTCATTGTGTGGAAGTGCCTCGGATTATTCTTTTATGTGTAAGGCAACATCAGGCTTCACTTCAATATTGCTTTTCTAACTTTCTTAAACATAATGTAAAAAATAAAGACACAGATATAAATGCTGATTTGCTATTTATTAAGAAAATTGTATCCAATACCAGATCGGCCCATTGTCACTGACACCTGATCCAGATATTTGAATCAATATCAGAGCAATGGTGCATCTCTAGTAATAACAAGTAGTAGTCAAAGTAGCAATACCACAGAAAAGATAGAAGTTGGTGTTTGGCTTTCTAGGTGAAGACCAGGATTATGTAGTTGATCCGGTGGGAGACAGGAAGCCAGTGGAGGTCTTTTTAGACTGTAGTGATGTGGTGCCAAGGTTGATGTGGGTTAAAGGTTTGACAGATGCAATAATATCAGAATAATATATATGATATTATTGGATTATAATTGTTGCATTAATATGTACATTACTTGAATTTTGCAGCTGGTAAAGGTGGGGCTAATTTTAATAATACTGCTGGGTAGCTGTGAATGTCCCCCAGGAGATCAATAAAGTAATATCATGATTTATTTGATAAAAGTGCAATGTTTGCCTCTGAAATGTCATGAAGTAAAAGTATAAAGTAGCAAAAACTGTAAATACTAAAGTAAAGTACCTTGAATAATAGTTGCAGTACTTGAAGTTACTTAATTACTTTCACTTGGTAATAACATGGTTTGTATTTACGACATGGTCTGAAAATTAACTAGAGATTTAAACAGTCAAGGAATAAAAAGTACAATGTTTCCTCTGAAATGACGTAGAGTCAAAGTACTAGTAGCTAAAAATGAAAACTCAAGTAGCCTTCGTCAAAATTGTACTTGAGTACAGTATACGAGTAACACTTATTTACATTCCACTACTGGCCCAAAGATACGATCTCTCACAGTCTTTTAATAAATGGATGCAACCCTGGCAGCAGCGTTTTAACGACTATTTTCATTATCATTTAATCTGGTAATTATATTTTCAATTAGTCATTAAGTCTCTAAAATGTCAAAAAGTAATACAACTGTCCCCAAGTGGTTGTCTTCAAATGTTTTGTTTTGTTTGACCAACATTTCAAAACTTCAAAAATTGTTCAAAGACAATTCTTGCAAGCTTTTAAAGCTGGAACCTGAAACTGTTTTGATTTTGGATCATTGAGCTCTTCAGAAACAGCAGAGAATATTCATGATTATTTCAGTATTTTATTAGAAAGTATATCTTTTACGTCTTCACAAAATACACAATGTAAACATGTAGACTTGAGTCCTCGGTGCATAGAAATAAATAGATCTTCACTTTTCTTTGGTGATTTTGTCTTCGTCCAGCCATCATAAGGAGTCTCATCATTCAGCGCATTGTTTTTAATCTTCATAAATAAAGCCAATTCTTCCAACCTTTTTTGATTATGAGATATTCCACCAAAGTGCCTTTTTGCCCACAACAATGTCTCTCTTCAAGTCCTTATCTGTCCAAACAGCCAGTCTACAGGGTCCAAGACCCTGCAGTCTTTTTCTCTGCCCATCTTGAGAGAAAAATCCTCTGGGCTGTTTAGACTCAGACTGTAATGTCTGGAAGTCCTTTGTGTGCGGGAAGAGCCGCGAGGAAGTGAGGCTGAGACAGAAAGCTTCATCTGCGCCTTTGAGAACTGCCGTAGCTTGGGGGACCTCTGGAGTCTGACGAGGCTGAAGCTCAGTGCCTCAGCAGGGTGTGCAAGGGCCTGAATACTAGTCATGTAGTCCTCTAGAGACTGGGAGATCTGGGAAGATTGAGTGGATGAGGGGTGGACAGGCAAGTCCTCAAGCGTCTCAGTAATGGTGGGTAAGTGAGGCAGGGAAAGCAACAACCGCCTGTGTTTCATGCTGTAGAGAGAAAAAGAGGAAAAAGAAAATGTTAGACTGTGGCTCTTTGTCTAGACTTCAATGACATACAATAAATTAAACTATTTACTAAAAAACAAATCTTGATGGTGATTTTAATTTTCTGTTTTTAATTAGGGTCTGTGCCTTTGCTGCTAAAACTCTTCACAGTAACTGCATTTGCTGTTTTGCCTGTCTTTTAGCATTTTGCTTTTTAATTGTTTTATTATAACAGATAAACTAATAACAATACATACCCTTCTTTCCTTGTTTGATACTGTGAATTACAATTTAAATTTCATAATGTGTGTTTCTTATCTTCTATCTGGTTTGCAACAAGTAAAATATGTCATGTTGTTACAATTTCTTTAAAATCAACTTGTAGAAATTGCAAAAGTGTAAGCTCTATAATAAAGAGTAGCTGATAATAAATAACAAAAGAAGAAGCACTCTCACCTTGGATGCTTGAGTTGTAAAGTTGACATGTAGAGTGAAACAGAGTGAAGGCTTGTTCGCTCAGTTGAGTATGACCGGACCGGAGTGTGTATCCAGGCTTTATAGAAGCACCCTGAAGCAGAGCGATTAACCGCTGCTTCCAAAAATAGCTCTGCTGACCTTACTCTCATCTCTGTGGATTTGTGTGTGTGTGTGTGTGTGTGTGTGTGTGTGTGTGTGTGTGTGTGTGTGTGTGTGTGTGTGTGTGAGAGAGAGGGTGTGTTCATGGCTGTTCAGGAAATTCAGGAGTGGAGGGTCAGCATGGTTCAGCAGTGCAGCTGCTCTGACGGTTTATATTCCAGAAACAATGACGCCCTGGGAGCAATCTGCCTCACCTCCGAAATCCCGCTTTCTGCTTCTTCTCTCTTTTCTTTGACATTCAAATCCATCTAAGAATGGCACTAAACTGACTGTTCATCTCCAGTATTATTATTCTTTCAGTAATTTGCACTTTTTTCTCACTGACAAGCCTCCTTTTAATCCCACCGCCGTGTCATTGTGACGTAACGATCAGAAGTTATCCATCGAAATGAAACCATTAACAGTCTATAAACACAAAGACATACATTTAGAGGCTCAGCATAAATAATTAGTTCAGCTCCTTAAGTTGTTTGTGGAAAAAGCAGTCTGAGATCCTCATAAAAACTTTCATGCATGCATTAGCGTGTCATGGGTCCCATGGTCCGAGATGACAGGAATACTAAATATGTATACTAAATCTCAAGTTTAACTACAACCAATATGGTTGATCAGTTTTCCTTGGTTTCATGCCTTTTGATTTTGTTTGTGATTCTTTTAAGTAAAAATATTTTTTATGCAGTTTCTCTGCAAATAATTCACCCTTTATCTCTCATGAGCTCACAATTCATTTTGACATTAAATAGCTTGGGATTTAACCAAAAAGGCCACAGGGTAAACACTTCACACTGCCTTCTGACAATTGGAAACTGTTTCACTTTGGTGTTAAATTCTCTGTGATGAATAGATTTATAGACTTTTTCCATTAGCAGAATTGTGTTAAAAGATCGACATTGTATTCCGGAGTATCAAAGAAGTTATTGTGATGGTATAAAAAGCTGTTTGGGATGAAGGAAACTGATCTGTGATTGCAACAGTCACAGTTGTGCTGTAATATTTGAATCATTACTGGTTCAGTTGCAATATGTGCACAAAGAACTTGATCTCAGGCTTCACCATTCAGTCCATGATGCTCTATTAATTATTTTTTAATTTGTTTACATGCATAAGCCAACTGAAAAACAGGGTGACTCTGTTTTATTTCTGTATTCAGAACAAAAGGGTTTTCTTCCAAATTTAGAGTTTCAGTTCTGTGAAATCAAAACATCTCCCCCTGCGTGTACGTGACCCAAAGCAGTCATGTCTCTGCTTTCGTTATTGCTGCCTCCTCGGACGTGACTTCACCCTTGTACTGTGTAAAAAAGGGAGGGTCAAAAACCTGACGGGATTTCTCCAAGATGAGAGGGTTCACCCTGTAGCTGTGAGCGAATGTTCCTGCACGTACACCTGAAATTGAGCCGCTGTGGCAGGCGGCCAGCAGGATATCCCCTCTGACCATGAGTGCTGATGATCATTTTTATGTATGTGTGTGTGTGTGTGTGTGTGTGTGTGTGTGTGTGTGTGTGTGTGTGTGTGTGTGTGTGTGTGTGTAGGAGGAGGGGGAGCTAATCCTTGAGGGGTTGCTGAACATCTACTGGGGTCTGCGCCGACCAATCAGACTTCAGATGTACGACGACAATGAAAGATTTCATCTCAACCGGTATGACAACCTGGTCCAGACTGACACAGAGGACTTCATGTGCTAAACAAACACATGTGGGACGTGTGATTACAACACTGGCAACAGGGATCTTTCACACAATAGCAGACAAAGACAAACTAAAATCACTGACTTCGTGGTTCATCAGCGTCCCCACCCTTAAGGAAACTAGGAAAACTCCTTTTACCTGTGTGGTAGGCCTGAACATGATGGTGTTGTACTAAACATTTGGCTGTATAAAATAACAGCATGTAACAGTGAATGAAAATATGAATTTTAGGCCTAAAACAAAATGACAAATTAAAGAACAACATGCATACATTATTATTTTTTTTTTACATTGGTAACACATTTTAAAGGTCCAAAACATTCACTGGTACCAATATCTCAAATTTGTGTATCATATATGATATTCATAAGCTCCTTGGCAGTTCACTTTATAACTTAAAGTGAATATATTTGGGTTTTAAAAACAAGGAAATTTAATATTCTCACTCTTTCAGTCATTTATGAGCAAAACAATTAATTAATTGAACAAGGAATTGATTGCAGATGGCAGATTTATCTATAATGAAAATATTCTTCACTGGGTTGGAAACAGCAGTTTTACTAAAAACAAGGAAAGTTAGCTCAACACCTGGATGCATTTAGTTAAATTAGTTTAGTTTAACATAAAGACTGGAAGAAGGGAGTAACTGCTAGCTCTGTCCAAAGGTAAAAGCCTACCAACAACAAACAAACAAGAAATTAGGTATCAACATAACTGCTTCCAGTCTTTGAGCTAAACTAAGCTAAGTGTCCCCCGGCTTTACCTTCATTTTCACAAGTATGGTATATAGAGAGTGCTAGAAATGTTAACAAACAATAAAGACATTGTTCCTCTGTTTTTCTACAGAAACGATAGATCTGGTTTGGCAAAGCAGCTCTCAGCGGAGTCTAACAATAACTCACTGGGCACAGAGAGTGGACCAGCTCGTGAGTAGCACACGTGCAGCCATTCTCACACTCACACACACTTGATTGATTAATGTAGATTACAAACACATGTTGAAACAGATTAGAGCGCCACACGTGTTTAATTGAGCATTTACATTGGAAAGGTTGGCTCCCATGTTGAGCACAGATTAACATGAGATGCCACCGAGATCAGATCACTAACTCTATAAATAACCAGGGTTAGACTACTTAGTCATTTACTCCTCTGCTAACTCAGATCATTTGTCTGGGTTTGTCACATGGTGATCTTAATGCTCTTAGAGGATTTCAAATTATTTAGAATTTAGAATTATTTTTATTAAACTCACACACAGAGCAAAGGTATATTTTTATACATATATGTATTGAGATATCCACGGCGCTGTCCGCGGACAGATTTTTAATTGCGACTTTCCTTTCTCTTTCTCCGTCCCCCTGTTAAGAATTAACAAATCATATATATATGTGTGTGTGTGTGTGTGTGTGTGTGTGTGTGTGTGTGTGTGTGTGTGTGTGTGTGTGTGTGTGTGTGTGTGTGTGTGTGTGTGTACAACAACAAAGTTACTTATAACCCTAAAGAAAACTGATTGACTTAACATTGGTGTCTGCGTTAAAAACATGCCGCATTTTATGGGAATGGAAATAGTCACATACACTTTGAAACCATTTAAACATAATTTAAGAGGCGATGATGTTGGTGATCACCTCAACGATATGTGATGGAGGGTGGCAAATATCTGTCTTGGATACGGACACATTGATACGATAGATAAAAATTATTTTTCAAAAATTGTTTATCATAAATAACACAAATAATTCAACAAAGATAGCGTCAAATATTGGTCAAATTCTTTAAATGAATCAAGAAATTGTAATGATGAAATGGGGAGACTGTTGTAGTATGTAGCAAATTATTTGTTTTTATCCTTGAAAATATAATAAAGGTGTCAAATATTTTGTTCATTGGTTCAAAACAAACACATTTGAATTCATTAACTAAGTTAGTATAAATTAGTCTGAACTAATTGAATAAAAGTATATAGTAATTGTCATTTAGTCCTCCAAACATATTTGATTATCAAAATTACTCACAAAATTGGGCCAGGCGTCAGACAAAATGTGAATACCTAGCATGTGGGACACCATATGCTGATCCATCTTTATGTAGAACTGTTTGCAAATGTTTTGTAACTTGTTTTCAGTGTAACTGCCACACATAGCTGCTGGTGTATATAATGCATGCATTAAGAGAAATGTGTTTTTGTTTACTCTGAGGTGGTGACACGTGTGGTCAGGAGGAGGAGGATTCTCCTCAGCTGCTGAGGACTAGGAGTGACGCCTCCTTCATGCGGGTTCAGAGGAGGTCAAAGACACACACTGCTAGAGATTTGCAGCGCTTGCGAACACACCGGTTCTCAATCAACGGACACTTTTACAACCACAAGGTACAATAAACACAACACGCGTACACGCACACGCATTAATGTATCCCGTTGATGACACATTTCCAGGTGTAGAAGGGAAGAAGTTTCCTGTGCGGGTGTGCCTGTACTAGTGCTGAGTTTCACAATAGCCTGTTGTGGGCTGATTTCATTAATATGTCACATAATACAAAGTCACACTGTGTTTCTTTATCAGTTTCTTTTGGACTGAGGGATTTCCTTTCCGTTCAAAATGTCTAAGGAGTTTAATTCCAGGAATTGTTGATGAAGTAAAGTTCCTAATACTTTGTGTGCTTTTGTTTCTCCTGCTTCCAGACATCCGTATTTACTCCAGCCTATGGATCGGTCACTAACGTACGAGTGAACAGCTCCATGACGACTGGACAAGTCCTCAACCTGCTGCTGCACAAGTTCAGAGTAAGCAGTAAGACACATATTACATCTCAAGTGATCCTTCAGTTGAACCGGACATAATCTGTATTTGTGTCTTTTTAAGGTGGAGAATAAATCTGAAGAGTTTGTCCTTTATATGGTTCACGAATCTGGAGGTAAGTCGTAACTCATTACCAGCAACTTACCAACTTCCTCATTGGGGTTTTGTCAGTAGAATGTTGTGTTCTGTGTGTTTGCTATCACTTGTTTTATTTGTCTAAATCATTGTAGAAAGGACCCGACTGAGGGATGGTGAGTACCCGCTGGTGGCTCGTGTGCTTTATGGACCCTGTGAGAAGATCTCCAAAATCTTGATCACGGAGGCGGACCTGGGAGAGGAAGTTACATATGATGTGAGTCTGGGCCTTCTGCCACCACTCTCTATGTCCTCTTGTCTTGGACTCGATAAGTGACCCCTTTTATGTTTTGTGTTGTCCTAAACATAGACACAGAATGATACAATGAACAGTTGGGTTAAATTTAGCAGACTGAGGAAAGATATCCTGTTTCGGGACTGACAATAGGCTAAGATGGCTGACAGCATTTTGTTGTGACTGACCTGGGTAATAAATAGAAGCTGTTGCTGGAGAACGTTCCTGGATTGTCAACTCAATAACAAAAGTTAAAGGGTCAGTTCATCCAAATAATTTACCTCTATATTTAGCCATAGTTTTGTTTTTATATGTAGGGTTTGTAAATATACACATATTTTTTTTGCTCCACTTCAAAATGTATTTTTCTTTCCAGAAATAAACTCTGGGTTTATCATATATTTTGTGTGTTTATTTGTTTGGTTGGTCATTTATTAAAAATATGTATGTAGTATAATTGTAAGTCAATTGACCCATTACAGTAAGATAGTAGTAAAGCTATTCTACTGTGTTTTACCTTCTACTGGAAAGCCTCTTGTGTGTAGACATGGTCTTAGGTCACCTTTTAGTATTTTTACCTTCAGTATAACTTTTACTATAGTTTATAATTTTATTACGCCTCCATGCCGGCGATAACCGTGATCAGAGGCATTATGTGCTTGTGCTGATATGTTTGAATCTTTTTCTCCCCAGGTTGCCCAATACATAAAGTTTGAAATTCCTGTTTTAGACAGCTTTGTAGTGAAACTTAAAGAGGAAGAGGAACGCGAAATAAACAAGCTGACCAAAAAGTAAGTCAAGAGTCTCTCCACTCAACAAACAGTTACAAAATTGGTTCAAGTCTAGACGAAGACTTCTTTAATGATGGTCTATTTCATTACGTGAAGCCAATATCTGTGACTGAGGCAGGAAGTACGGAATCAAAACAAGACCTTCAATGAGGATAGTGTTTGTGAAAAACAGTCATCGCTTACTATTTTCAAGATTCAAATAATATAATAAAAAACTCATATGACTGAGATTTCCACCTCATATTATGTTTTGTGTGTGTCATTGATTTCCAGCATGTGGGCTCAAACGCACAAACTCATTGTAACTACAAGTGGTAAAGGATTTTATACATCAAGAAATTCTCTGAAAAAAAACATTGAATTGATCCTTCTAACATGTAACATCTGTCAGCTTGTTCCTCTGTGCCACTGACATATCAGTGAGTTACAACATTGCACTGGGTGATATGTTCCTTCATTGCAATGAACATGGGCACTGTAGTTTATTTTTTAGTCAATCCCATGTACACCTTCTGCTACCTTCCCTTAAATTGTACTTCTGTTTAAGTAACGTTCACTAAAAACTACAGAGCAAGTGTTTAAAGTTTTACATCTTAAGTTCCTGCTTAAAATCTTCAAAAGACTGCATGGTGCTTGGGTCTGAGAGCCATAGACAGGGTCAGGAAGGAGACCAAGTAACACATTGTAACAATTGGGATTTTGGGGACACTTTTATCACTCAGTTTACAGTTTACATGTTCTTTTTTTATATGTATGTATATACTTAAATGTGAGTATTTCAGTGCCTGTTGGAGAGTGTAAGAGTCTGTTAGCCACAGTCTTTAATTGTGTGTTTCTCTCTCTGCAGGTACAGCTCTCTGAAGTCTATGATCCAACATCAGCTCGAAGGCAGAGCTCACACCAGTGACAGAATATGAGTGCTTTTGTATGCACTGATGTAACCTGTGTGTGTGTGTGTGTGTGTGTGTGTGTGTGTGTGTGTGTGTGTGTGTGTGTGTGTGTGAGGGGGGTTCAACACTAATGATTGTTGATTTACTGTGGGATAATTTGCCACAACCGTAGTAAATGTTAGAGGTAAAGGTAAAAGGAGAAAAGTAAAGGCTGTAATAGAACCATATTATACACCAATGTGCTTCTACTCTTAGAATGACAGTTTGTATGATCTGTTAAAGTTACTGTATTGCTTTGAATTGTATCACTGCTTTGATATCCCTACTATTAATATATTTGCATTTTGTACAAAGATTCTTACTGCAAATTTGAATATTGATACAAGCTGTTTTTTGGTAATGTATTCTCTGACTTGGACCTTTTTATGTAATAAATCTGTTTTAGAGTGGCCGTTATAAATGCTGTTGGATCTCTGCTGGCACCAAAAATAATACCCAGCTCGGACGTCCCACAAAGAAAACAGCCATCTTTATAATTTCCTGTACTTCCACGGTGACTGGAGCACAGATTAGCATTGTTCTTCTGCGTGACCCTATTTGCCAGCTAGTTCCCATGAGCTTTGTGTGTGTGTGTGTGTGTGTGTGTGTGTGTGTGTGTGTGTGTGTGTGTGTGTCTGTGTGTGTGTTAACCTATCAACATTACACAATAAGGGTATCCTGAGAAAGAAGGGCTGTTCCGTTTTCCCACAGTTTCCCAAACAGCAAAACTGATGTAATATTTTGTGGACCAACCTTGACTCTTATTGCTACAGTATTTGATTAATCAAATAACCATTTGAGACCAGAGTTTTTTTTTTATTTAGTAATATTTCCGACTGCGCCGTGATCTTGTGCAGCAAATATTTGAGTCTTGAAAAGCTAGGCAAGAAGTATGAATTGCTGGTGCATCGGTCACAGAGACTGCAAATGTATGTACACACCGTATATATTGTGAGCACAGGAGAGCTACAAGGTTTCTGTCTCAGTCCACGTGCTGCTTTACATGTATTTAGATGACTGTGTTGAAAAAGATCAGATTACTAGATAGATAGATAGATAGATAGATAGACTTTATTTCAGACTCAGGGTCCAGAGAGACAAATACATAAAATGACATACACAAACAGTAAAAGTACATAGGCCTAGCAATGCCTTACAAAGAGACAGCTGTACCAATGTCACCACAGCTGGGACTGGTAGCGTGTGCTATTAAGCCTTATGTTGGTTAAAACAACTATGATCTCATTTTCAGAGTCATTAAGTCGACAAATGAATTTATACATGAAATTTCTTAAAACAGCTTGGAAAGTATTGACTCGTGCAGCCACAAACATTTCACTAGCACTGCTCCATCTCGGTCTCTTCAGCAGTATCCTCATGGCGTCATTATAAGCTACTTGAAGTCTCTGTAAGCTCTTTTTTTTGTAGTTTGACCACAAGTGTGCAGTGTAGAGTGGTGTACAATATGCTCTGAACAAAGACATCTTCACTTTATCTGTACACATACCAAACTTGCGTGAGAGAGTGTTTGCTTGTGCATACATCATACGCCATTGCCTAGAAATGTCCTTATCATCGGTCATGTGTTCTCCTAAATTTGCAGATGGCAACTATAGGACAAAGCTTGTCACCATTTAGTGATTCTGTCGATGTGATGGATAGTTTGGAATTCCTCAGCATCCAGTTTCTTTACGTTCTTAACTGGTCCGAGAACACCGACTGCTTGTGGAAAAGGCACAACAAAAAATAAGGTGCCTTAAGCGATTTGTTATGTCAACAAGGTTTGGCAACTTATTAAACATGTTCTGACAGGAGGTGTAATATTAGTGCAGTGTGGTAACTTGTCTATGTTTGACCTGAAGAGACGCAATAAAAGCAGGCTAAGCAGGCATCCAAATTTAATATGGAGCAGTCAGCCATGCCTGGATGAGACATCATCAGAGACAACACTCACACAGCTAATGTTGTAGTAACACACCACCCTTTTTCCAAGTACCCACTAATCAAATCATGTTATTTTTATTCAAGTCTACTTATGTGTGTTTTTATGTACTTGTTTATACTGTAACGCTGTGTACTAGTGACTGAAACTCTCAGTGACATACTATAGATTGATTATGATTAGAGATGCACAGCAGTTGAGAACGTTGCTTTTGAGATATGAACATACTTCCCTGACAGAATTGCGCACGAAGGCCAGGACTAAGACAGATGAGGAAATAATTGAATGGAGGAACACTCCTCCATGAAAACAGCCAGTAGGTCACATCCAGCGAATACACCCCCTTTGAGCCTGTCAATTCGATTATTCCACAAAATAAACTCTTTGACAAACTCAAGTTTAAGATATTTACAAAAAAATTTCAGTAAAATAATTTTCATAAATGAACACCACTTTTATGATGTTTGAAGCGTGAATGCAAACGGAATAAGTAAAAAGCTAACGTTAGTCTGTAAACGAACTACACAACCGTCGCCTGAGCGCGAGTATACACCACGAGGCTGTGAAGGCGGAGGAGTCGGCGTGATGACGTTTTGTAGTCTCAAATAGCCAGACGCAACCACCTTTTTAGCACAGCTCCGCCTACTTTGGACTCTGGATTTTTACGGAAAAGGTTCGTATACGAAAGTTAGTCATTGACATCCGATTATATTGAGGTGTTGATAGCGGCCTAACGTTATTTGTTTGAAGCGAAGCGAGTATGGCTGTGACCGCGGATCCAAAGACAGTTATTATAGGATGCGGGATATCAGGTATAGCAGCTGCTCACCGCCTCGTTGACGCTGGCTTTCGTCACGTGCGCATACTTGAAGCGACTGCGAGAAGCGGAGGAAGAATAAAAACCGACAGATTGGGTGAGCGACTGCATGTGCAATTTAAGTGCCACAGCTCAGTCTTTTAGAAATTCAGAAAATAAATCTCACTAACTCTTACGGGTTGGCTGTTAACAGATGACTGACTCGGCCCCAATAGGAATGGAGGTGAAGAGTGAATAGGCCTGCTGAGTTTATCATGAAACAATTACGTCTATTTTAATTGTGATTTTATTGGATTTTCATTTTATTCTGTTTCAAAGAGTTTTCAATACCAGCATACAAACACTTTTCAGAAGAAAACCTCTGGTTTCAGAAACAAACAACTTCCTCAAGCCTAAAATAACTTTACAGATGACAGCAAATCAGAAAAGCTCAAAAGCAACAATCCACAGAACTTGCTGTGAACATTTTTTATAGAATGTAGACTTCTGGGAAGACAAATTGCCTCTCCCTGAAAAATGATATGAAGGTATAGCAGAAGGATGGGTGATTAACTGTTATCAAAATATATTTCTTCTTTTCTTCTCTACTGAAAATTATTTATTTGATACTGCTCATATCAAAAATCACATTTGACAATGTGAAATATTTTTGAATGTTAGTGGTGAATATGGAGGTATGGAGGATCTGCAGGCCTGAAAACACTTGGAAAAAATGCTGAGCCACTGGCTTTGCTAAGATATACAATGGAAACAAATGGTCACACCCATGATAGTTGTGTAACCGTGTTAATTATTTTTAAAACAAATTGGAGTCTGTCACAAAGTAAAACATTTTAGCATTAATATTTATTTTCTCTGTAACTACACAATTTAACATTTTACCTGATAGGCTGCATAATCGGTGCAGCATTTCTGGTACAGCTTTAAACTGGTTTCATGCTTATGACAAATATATTTAAATCAATGTCTGTATCAACAATCATGTATCTTCCTCAGCTCCCCTGCTGTAGGGAGTCCCTCAGGGTTCAGTCTTTGGAATAATTATCTTGTCATTGTTCATGCTTCCTCTGGGTCACTTGTTCAGCAGCTTTTATGATGTATCATATCACTGTTATGCCAATGATGCACAGATCTATTTCTCGGCCAAACCCAATAACCTGACTCAACTGTCCTCGATGGTTTGGCCACCACAAAAGATTGAATGTCTCTTAATGTCCTCCACTTAAACCCATGCAAAACTGTAATTCGTTTCTTGGTCCATTTCACTCAAAAATCTATTTTACCGCCAAGAACCGTAGTATTATCTTTTACTCTTGAAACTTTCCCAGTCCTGTTTTCGCCAAAAATCTGATGCATCTTGTCTTCTACACATTTTAACTTTCTCCTTTCTGGATTATTGTATTTCCCTCTATACACATAAACTGCTGTAAATTGCTTACAGCCAGGTTATTAACAAGAACTGTTCTTGCATTCCTCCATTAGCTTTCTGTAAAATTCCTAATAAATGATCCTAGGAACTATACATTCCTAATGTAATGATCCTCTTCATTACATATAAGGCACTGCATGACCTTGCCACCACTTACATTTCTGATCTAATTGTTCTTTATTCTACCTCTTGACCACTCCAATCTTCAAATCTCTGCCCCATCCCCCGCTCCATCCCCCGCTCCAACTGCAAAAGAACCCATCTTTAGAGGCAAGCCTTATTTTGGAGCGCATCCCTGGTGAATGTTTTAGTTCATTTCAGTTTGGTCTGTATCTCACTCACTAGAATCCTGTTTTTTTTTCTCTGCAGGTAATAACATTACAGAAATAGGTGCAAGTTATATCCACGGTCCATCCAAAGAAAACCCAGTGTTTTGTCTGGCTCAGGACTATGGCCTCCTGGATCCAGAGGCCCTCACCCCAGAGAACCAGGCCATGGACGTTGATGAGCGTCCTCTCTGGGTTCCCAACTGGTTCAGCAGTTCAGGTCAAATGTCATCAGCCTGTTTTAACACATCATGTTCCCTAATTGAAGTTATTTGGCAATGTGTGCATTCAAATTAACCTATGTAATGTCATAATGTGTCCAGTGTATGGCTATTGATTACTCTCTGCAAAATACATACTGTTATTTTTATAAATGTTTTATATTTTGTGGGTGATATGCAGGTCAGAAGCTCAGTGCTGAATACATGAAACCTGCTCTGGAGTTGTTCAATGAGCTATTGGATGATACTTTTCAATTTGAGAATCAAAAAGAAACACCTTGGGCCAGCGTAGGACACTTCATGCGATCAGAGGTATACTTTATCTTTCAGTGACCAAAATGATGTTCCTGCTGCTAAGATCTGAGACATTCTTGGTGATGAACTGAAGCTTTGGATGGGTGTTTGCTAATGTGTTCAGGCACGACAGCGAGCAGCCGAGAGGTGGAAAGATGAGGATAAAAGCACCAGGGAGCTGCTTCTGTGTGCGATCAGTAGCATGTTGAAGGTGGAGTGCTGCACCAATGCGATTTCTACCATGGATGAGATGGACCTGGTGGGATTTAATATCTACAAGGGTCTACCTGGACTGGACTGCACACTACCAGGGTTTATTTTTAATTGTCTCATAAGCATATTCATACACGCCAAATTAAGGGTATGAACAAATACGGGACTGCGATGTACAATCACATATGAGAGTGATTGTACATCACAGTAACGTATATGTTTATATATTATTTTGCTGTTGGTTTACTCTGATGAGGCTCCTATGTGGCACCATGAGACGGACAAACTATTGAAAAATAAAATGAATAAACTATTTTACTTACTGAAAAAAAAGATTAATAGAGAAAATAGTCAGCAGTTAAAAGACAATGCGTTTCAGCCTTCTAAATAGGAAGTATTAATTCAAATTAAATTACTTTTGGGGTTTTTTTGTTGTTTTTTTAAAGCTCTCTGCTCAGCTCCTTTTTTTCACTCAGTTCACTTTTTATATTTATTTCAGATTTGGGGACACTTTTTGCCTTTTTTTAATAGTAGCAAACAGAGTAGACTTCGACAGGAAACATGAGGGAAAGAAAAGGGGTTTGACATGTAACAAAAGTCGTCAGCTTAAATTTAACCAGGAACGTTGCAGTGCTAAAGTGTTACTTAGCTGGAGGGCATCCTGTTGCAGGTCATATCCATGTCCGCTAATAAATGTTCTCCTCGGGACAAATGTCCAAGTCCAATAGAGTGCAATACAAATCCATCTGAGTAACTTTTATTTATGCCTTTTTCTTACAGTGGCTTTGAAGACCTAATCAAGAAGTTGATGTTGGAGATCCCCACTGATGTAGTGACCTACAATCTGCCTGTTCGTTGTGTCCACTGGAACAACACAGAAAGCGGAGTAAACACTGTCACGGTTGAGTGCGATGATGGGGAGAGGATCGCTGCTGATCATGTTATTGTCACAGTACCTCTAGGTAGACTTCTGCACACGTACTGTACTATTGTTCATCTCAATGCATGGAATTGAATGATTGCAAATAAGACATTAGGACATCTCTCAAAGTTGAGGAGTTTATTAGTTGTGGGGTGATAGGCAACATTATTTTGGCTATACAGTAGGGTTAGTCGATATGGATAAGATCTTCAATTCTTATCCTCTACAAATCAAATTACTTCATGCAATAATAGTCCTGCTTGTTGATTTGCAACTTTGCGACAATGTTATACTATAACCAGTAGGGGTGCAACGGATCACAAACCTCACGGTTCGGTTCAGATCACGGTTCTTGAGTCACAGTTCGGATAATTTTTCAGATCAGCAAAGAAAAGGGGAGGAGACAAATATAACTTTGCTTTCCATTTATTAATTAAAGAACTTCAAGAACACTTAAAGCAAAGAACTTTGGGCTATAGTCTTACATAAAAACAAAAATATTGACGATGTCCAACAAAATCAAATAAATAACAAATAAAAATAAAACATTCAAGAATACTCAATTCTGTTTAAGTTTAAGTGCAACATGAGGTATGTTGATACCCTCGTCCTTTGATCAATATTGAAAGAAAGAAACAGCCAGAGTCTACAGCATTAAAAAAGAAAGAAAGCAGAGCAGACCGGAGCTAGCTTACACTGTTTCAACTGAACTGAACTGCCAGGCAACAACTTGGGTCTATGTTTACTTCCTGTCAGGTTATGTCATTCAAATACACTGCAATAATGTTTACCACCTTTACTGTGAAATGGTCAACAACTTTACATTTGTTTTAAAAAAAATGAGAATATCTCCATTGTCTGGGGAGAGGGTAGACCTTTCTGTGGTGACTGGGATATTGCTGTTAGACCTGTCTAGCTTCCACTCTACTGCTTCTGTCAGCACCTGCGCCAGGTGTGTGTCTGTGTGACTCTCACGGGGGGGCGTGTCTACAGCACCGGACTATGAATCTCCGCTCCGCCGTGATGGAGTGAGCGGTCAGTCACGTAACGTTAGCTCCCTGTTGCCCTGGCGGTCGACCCGTCTGTGGTGGCGGCGCTTCAAACTGTACTGCCGTTGTCGTAGGTCTTTCTCTTCAAACAACGCCTACATACCGTAACCATTTTGTCTTCTGCCCTTATCCCTTCATTAGAAGTTACAGGGAAGCCAAAATGCTCCCAAACTTAAATGACGCTGGGGGCTTCTGACGCTCCTCCGTTCCTCCGCTCGCCATGACTTTCACAGTTAAATGCTTTTAACCTGCTATGTTCACGTGAACACTACTGCTTTATATCTGGTCATTGACACTGCATTGCTATTCGGGGACTTGCTACTTGAAAAGGAACAGCAGCAGTACAACTTTATTACACACTATGATGATTAAACTGATGGTTAAAAGTGTGCCGAACCGTGAGGTGTGGTCCGAACCGTGAGGTGTGATCCGAACCGATCACGGATCGATCGGTGATCCGTTACACCACTAACAACCAGTTGCCTCCGTGTAAGTGGAATGGTAAAATATCTTAACCTACCCGCCCCTATTGGCATGAACTTTTTTTTTTTTTTTCAGGATACCTCAAGAAGCACCATTCAACCCTGTTCTGTCCTCCTTTACCGGCACACAAGCTGAGCTCCGTCCAGAGACAAGGATTTGGAACATGCAACAAAATATATGTAGAGTTTGAATCACCGTGGTGGGATGCTGACTGTGAGATAATCTACCTGGTGTGGAAGGATGAGGTCTGTTTGTGCAGCCATGCACTACATGATAATTTAGCTTCTAGATGGTAATTCATTCTTTAAAATAGTGGTAAACACTATTTTGACTTTTTTTCCATCTACAAATACTACATAATTTCATAATAAGTATATATCTGGTAAATAACACCTGATTATAAAAGCACACCAACACAAACAGTCTGTTTTGTATCCTTTGTGTCTTCAGGAGGATGTTTTGGACCAAGTGTCAAACGAGTCCTGGATAAGGAAGATGTCCACATTCACTGTGCTTAAATCTTCTGAAAGGTCGGCAGCATATTAGGCACCTGAACCGTGACAGATGCTCATTCTTCCCTATTTAAAGTTTCCAGGGTAAATCATATTTAGAGAGCAAAGAAAACACTTGACTCCTCTTGCTAATTTAATTCTCAGATATAGCCATGTTCTCTGTGGCTGGATCGCTGGGCACGAGTCAGAGTATATGGAGACACTTCCTGAACAGGAGGTCAGACTTTCCATCACAGAGCTCATCCGAACATTCACAGGTGAGTCTCAACCTGTAGCTGCCTCCTGATGGATGAAATGGATAGAAATACTTAATTGTTTTACTTAAGTGTAGAGTTAAAAACTGCTTTACACAAAGCCTGGCAAACTGAGTCTGAGATGTCTTGGCCGCTGTACAGAGGATAACCTCTTTGGATTTAGGAAGCAATGTAGCCTCTCCTGTAGTGCCACCTTCTGGCCAAACTGTGCACTTGTTAATTGTAAGACTAGCTGAGAAATGTCTCCATTTTTAGCAATGTATGAGGTGAATGTTACAGTCTCCCCACATATGGCTTTTAATTTGTCAGTTACTGTATAAGATTGCTCTAATCTTGTTTTTCAGGATCTCAAGATGTTGTATGTTAAGATTAAAGTTCTCGTCATCACATAGACAACTAGTTTAACCAGAAATTGTGTGTGTGTGTGTGTGTGTGTGTGTGTGTGTGTGTGTGTGTGTGTGTGTGTTCGTTTAGGAAACCCTACCATCACCCCGAAGAGAGTCCTGCGCTCCCAGTGGTTTCATGACCCCTGGACATGTGGATCTTACAGTCACCCAGCAATAGGCTGTACGAAACAGGACCTGGAGAACATGATGGAGCCCCTGCCTACGAAGGGATCACAGTCACAAGTACCTATATGTTCATACTCAAACACAAATGTTTGCACTGAGCATAAACACAGATTCACACATAATTAACCAAGGTGTAAAAGTCTTTGAAACTATTTGGTCTGTTTCAGCCCCTGCAGGTGTTGTTTGCTGGAGAGGCTACTCATCCATACTACTACTCCACCGTCCATGGAGCTCTTCTAACTGGGTGGAGAGAAGCTGACAGACTCATCTCTCACTACTCCTCGAAAAGTCCATGTGGCCACCCAGATCAAAAAATGTAAAAGATGAACATGCTGGATGCATAAAAACATCTTGGGTTTTCCCCCAAAATGTAGGATAACTTTGATATTTTTCAACCTAGATACTATTTTCCCATGTGTAACTGGCAGCCGTGAAACTGTGCTTGTGCTGGTTTTTGCCACTGAAAGGCTCAACCTGTAATTATAAGTGTTTGACAACATTATGGAAAGGACCCCACAGAGACATAAAAATGTTTTCCTTACCTTTTTGCTTGGTCCGGTAAAATTAATATTAATACAGGTAATTGCTTTTACTACAGGTACCGTAGGTTTGAGTTGTCCATTCATATTGTTGGAAACATTTCTCTGCTTGTTTGCACAGCATGCGACACCATCTAGTTATAGCAGCAATGAATTCTATCTTTGTATGAATTGAATGTATTTTATGTTTGGTTTTGTTCATGGGAAGTCATTTGGTGGGTGATGAATTGAGATTTAATGATTTTACGGTTCAATTCGTAGTGATGTTCAGTGATGATCAGGACAATTTCTTATTGTTGTTCATCTCTTCTCTTTTAATATACACATGACACTTTAATAATACACTTGTTTTAACATACTCTTATTTGTTTACCATATTTTATTGTACATTTTCTATTATTGTTTTACACCAAATCACCAAATTCCTTGTATGTGTAACGTACTTGGCAATAAACAGTTTCTGATTCTAATTCTGATACTAGCCCACATATTTCACTTCAAGAAGTTAGAATTTTTACTTATTATAACATAATGTTGAATTGGGTCACAGGATCATTGTTTTAGAGCCTTGGAACTTTTAGAATAATCTCTGTCAGGACTCACAGACCAACTATGTGTGTTTAGGAAACTCCCATTACACCAAGGAGAGTCCTGCGCTCCCAGTGGGTATACATGACACCTGGATAAGCAGATCCAGTTGCCTTGCAAATCACCAAACTAGTTTTTCTTGAAGAGTAAAGCTGGCAGCTGGTTAAGTCAGCATTGATGCAGAGTCGCTGTCGGAGGGTTTTAAAACCCACGTATCCTCCCCACTTATTTATTTATGGACTTAATAGGTTTGATGACTAAAGCTGTGCAATAAAGTCTGCTTGTATTCCTCTGCTTTAATGAGTTTTCTGTACTATCTTTCGTCATTAACGTTTATCTGTAAATGTAATATGCCAGGTTGAACACCAATGTGCCATTCTCCCTTTTTTTTTTTACATTGCAAGCTTAAACGCTTCCAATAGTAACTCGTGTTTAATTCCATATTGCTATGAATTGTGGGCAATTCCTTTGGACAAAGTCTGCAGAAATGCAGAATTACGGAAAGTGTTCATAAAGTCTCAAAATGTCTGCAAGAGAGCCCTCAAACACTCGATGATTTGACAGTGGGGCCTTCTAAAAACGAGTTTTATTTTGAAACTCTTTACATGAAGAACTTATTCTAGTCGTCGGCCATATCTTTGCCCTAGGAAGTGGGTGATAGTTCAGATGGTGAGAGTGATAACATGCCTCGGCAAGAAGCTACCAGAAAGAGAAGAAACAGGAGCGACAGTTCAGGCCGCTACGGAATTGATTTTGGCGAGGAGAGTAAAAAAGTGAAGGCTGATAGAGCAAGTGTGAGGAAGAAGGAGAACTGAATGGAAAGTTGTGATTGCGTTTAAGAAGGAAGGGGCCCATTATCACCCGTTAAAACTGACAAAGGCAATAGAGAAGGAAATAGGAAAGATCAAGTTTGGCAAGTTTTTAAGTAACAGGCGACTTTTGATCTTTGCTACGGATCAAAGGCAAAGAGAGAAGATCCTCAGAGCTGAAACTTTGAATGGAGAAAGGATCAGCAGTCATATTCCAGGGAGCGTTTCAAAGCTGAGAGGTGTTATACAGGATGTGCCATTGTCAGTGTCCATAGGTGAGATAATCCAGGAAGTGAAAGGAGGAAAGGTAGTGAAAGCTTCGAGACTTCAAATAAATTGAAATGGAATGAAAACTGATAGGGGTGTCAAACTCATTTTCACCCCGGGCCACATCAACATCATGGTTGCCCTCAGAGGGCCGGTTGCAACTATATAAGACTGTATAAATGTAACTACTCCCTAACATATGGTTAAATAACTGTCTGCATTTGATTATTGTTTATTCAAATGTAACAATATTGTACATGCAGTTATATAAATGTAAAAATATATTTAAGCACATTTCTGTTATTATAACATCAATCCTTTTAATTTAGCGTTAAGAAACCCACATTACTCTATAAAATATCATACTTTTAAAGAAAAATAACAAAGACAAATATCATCAAACACAAGTTATTACTTTCACTTTGTTCAATGCTATTTTTGTCACCTGTCTGCATCACTAATGTCCCCGTCATCGTCCCATTTATGCAGCAACATTCAAGAGCTCCTCACTGACGGTCAGGTCTGCCTTCAGCCTCTTATAAACATTGATAGATGTATGATGTATCTGTGTTGTCTGTGCGTTCATCAACAGCTAATGAAGAAGACAAGTACCTGCTCGTCTCTTCAGCTAGCTGCGTTGTCAGATTGTCTGCTAGTTCCTGAACTCAGTCTGCGATGGTGTTTCTTCAAGTCTGTATCTGGTTGGAGCACACCTGCTCACATTACCTTTTAGCATGCACTTTTTAAAAAATGTACCCATTTACCCATAGATTGCATCTGTTGTAAAGCCACGTTTAAAGTAGTCGTCAATGTACTCACAATCCATTTCTATGTCAAATGAAGGGTAACCTATGAAGAGCTGCTTCGATGACTGTTGTGTTTATGCATCTCATAATTTCGACTTTCTATCTCACAATTTCGACTGGGAATAAATGTGCAATTTTGCTGGGTTCCTGCTCATGAAGGTGTGGAGGGCAATGAAAGAGCAGATATGATTGCAAAGAGCACTAAAACTAAAAGAAGAGGAGATATTGAATATTCCTTTTGGGAAGGGGGACGCCAAATCAGTAATAAGAGAGGGAGTACGGGATTTATGGCAGAAGAAGTGGGACAACGACAACAAAGGAAGACATTATTATAACATTCAGAAATCCATAAATGTGAAGACATACAAAGGGAAGTATAGAAGAGAGGAGGTCATATTATCAAGGTTAAGATTCGGACATAGAGGACTTAACTCAACTCATTATTTAATGGCAAAAAGGGACTCAGATAAGTGCACTATTTGTAATGTTACTGAAGACGTGGAGCATGTTATCCTAAAATGTCTAAGATACAATTCAGAAAGGAACATCTTGAAGCAAAAAATGTGTCAGTTGGGACGGAGGTGGAGTTTGGAGGGAGTTCTTGCAGCGGACGAAGAATGGCGTGAGTGCTGCAGGGCACTGTTGCGATTTCATAAAGAAACGGGATTAGACCGTAGGATTTAGTTGTTAGCAGGTGTTGTTTAGGTTTATTTATTTAATTTTTTTATTATTATTTAGAACAGTGATGAAACTCTTACCCTGAAACTGCAGACTCCGGTACAGTAGGTGGCGGTATGCACCTATTCAAGTTGGTTGCGACCCGCCAATCAAATCTAAAGAGGAAGACCGTTAACCCGACGGGAGTCAGTTGTATTGAGTACAGAACCAGCTATGGCTGTGAATGCGAATGCCAAAATAGTTATTATAGGATGCGGGATATCAGGTGTAGCGGCGGCACACCGGCTCTTTAACGCTGGATTTCGTCACGTGTGCATACTTGAAGCGACATCAAGAAGCGGAGGAAGAATAAAAACTGGAAGACTGGGTGAGCGACAATATGACAGAGACAGCGAGATCCTCCTTGTGCCAACTTTACCTAAGTCTAGACACTGAGGTGCCACAGCCCTGACGCCTGGCACAGACCAGCCACTGCGGTTCCAGTGCCACAAGGAGGATCTCGGCCTTGCACATATGACAACTATTTAAAACTTTGACTGCAGATTATCTTTTAATTATCTTTTGCATTTCACCAAAAAATATTTTCTTGCAAAGTCTTAAAGGTAACCGTGTAATATATGGTGTGTCCATTGCCTCGTAGGAGTTTTGCATAACTCGCAATACGCTGTATTCCCTCTGATCCAAAGAACAAAGCTGAGCTCTGACAGGAGCAGATAAATAGAAACTGCTACTACCACTAAAACTATTTTTAATCTGATTTTTGGGACCTTGCAGATTCAAGTATTCATTAATTTAAAAATGTTTTGTTCTTTCTGAACTATGACCGGACCTAACTCAGTCTGCTGTAAATCAGTGATAAGATGAGATGATTGTGTTAAGAGTTTTACCCTATCATAAACAAACAGCAATACATTGCTGTCAAGGCCCAAAAACAAAACGGTATATAACATGCTCCTTTCTTTTCTGCAACCGCACATTGTTTTCCATCTGCAGGTGATAATATTGTTGAGATAGGGGCTAACTGGATCCATGGACCGTGCGAGGAGAACCCTGTGTTTTGTCTGGCCCGTAAATACAGGCTGTTGGATCCAGAGGCCCTCACCCCAGAGAACCAGGCCATGGACGTTGGAGGACATCCCCCCTTTGTTCCCAACATTTTCTGCAGTTCAGGTCAAGTCAATTTAATTTAATTTATATTGCCCAATACCACACGTTTTGTATAAATCAGCATATGCTTATTTAAACAAAAACTGGAATGATATGGTACAGTATAAAACAGCAGAATAGACCCAAAAGAAAAACCCAGCTTGCATTTTTCAGTTTAAAAGAAGTCTACGCCCACCGTTGAAAAGACGTTCAAAAGTGAAAGTTTTTTTCGCCGACTATTTATAAACGTTGATTAAACGCTTAGACCAGATTTCAACGGGATTTGCAATACTACAATTTTCGTCCTCCACACTTTGCTAATAGTATATCATCATTTTAGAGGCTTACTAAGAAACCACATCCACATTTATCAGTTGAATGACAATATTGCAAATCCCGGTGAAATCTGGTCTAAACGTGAATGTTTAATCAACGTCTATAAAAAGTCGGCGAAAACAACTTTCACTTTTGAACGTCTTTTCAAAGTCGCCGTGTTTTAAACGTCGAACTGCTCACAGTTAAATATGTAGCAACTAAATACTTAATCATAGTAACACATCAACAGTTTCCACTTACAGGACAAAGACCAAGTGACACAGGCAACAGTTCATTTGTGTTTATTAAGCAACAATATAAATATCAAACAATATTCTTTAAATACAACCATAATCTCCCTTTCCTTCTTGAACTGTCGTTGTCAAAGCCACACAGGAGCCGGTTTCAGAAGGTTTGCCATATTTTCAAGGTGGACATCTGTAAATAAAGTATTAAAAAACATTCACTTTTAGACCAGTTTTGAACGTCTTTTCACCGGACACCATAGTCGTCTTTTCAAACGTATTTTCAACGTAAATATGCTGACTTGGATATTACACAGTATAATACTTCATGTACTTTGTATATTGCTATGAGCCAAACAACAATGTTTTGACAGTCTTCTTATTTGCACATTACTTTGTTTTACTCACGTCCTCCATATTTAAACTGTGTACAGCCCCACGCGCTCTCCGTCGTGTATTTCACATGTAAACTGTCCTAAATACTCTACAGCGACAGTCCATAAAGAGTCTCCAACATTAACTAACACACGTGTTTATATTTACTGTTCGTCCATGGTGCTGTAGCTGCATGCTAACGCTACAAGCTAGCAGCCTCGCCCGCATGGTGAGCATAAAATGATACAAACGGTGCATTTTTCGGTTTATATATATATTGTTACCCAGTAGTACTTACAGCGTATGTCGTTAGCGTGAAGCCTCACGTTTATTCTGTTAACTCGTTCACTTCGCTCCTCAAGTCCCGTGCCGAGTTTCCGGACATCGCATGTTTCAGAGTTCTTTTTCTTCTTTTAAGTTTTATGGCGGATGGCATCCAGTGAAAGGTGCATTTACGCTACCTACTGTATTGGAGTGTGGACCAGAGTACATGTTTCAAACATGTTTCAAATTACAAATGAACAAACCATAAATATTTTTAAACAAATTGGTGTTTTGTGACACGTTGATATTGTAACCGCAATTTAGCCGGTTGAAAAGACGGTGAAAACAGGTCTTCAACGTTGAAATCCGGGTTGGTGCTCACTGGGAATATTTATATATAATATTTATTGGCATATGTAACCAGCGCGTGTCATTGATTAATTACTACTGTGTGAGAGTGTAACCTGTTGGTAAATACTAATTCATATTCTGTGTGTTGTGTAACATCTTCAGGTCGGAAGCTGAATGCTGACGACATTTATTATACTCAGGAAATGTTTGCTGAGTTGCTGAAGGAAAGTTCAGAATTTGAGAGTCAAGGAGGAGAACCCTGGGCCTGTGTGGGAGATTTCATCCGGTCAGAGGTACGTTTTTCTCAGTGACTAAAATAACAATACGAGGGGTGTTTGTTAACTGCCAATATCTGAGCTATTCCAGCTCACATGTTGTTGATAATAAACAAAATAAATCGACTGCATCTTGTAAGAATTAACAGTTTGTTTTGTTGCTTGTTGTCTGGTGCAGGTTCAACAACGAGCAGCAGAGAAGTGGAAAGATATTGATGCAACCACCAGATCTCTGCGACTGTGCATGATCAGTAACATGTTGAAGTTGGAGTGTTGCATTAATGGGGCTCACAGCATGGATGAGGTTGGCCTGGGGGCCTATGGCCTTTATAAAACTCTTCCTGGACTGGACTGTACATTCCCTGGGTTTGTACTCCAACATTGCATACATGTAGTGGAGCAACTAACAATTATTTCAATAATCAATTTCATTAAATGATTATTTTCTTCTTTTTCATATTAATCATCTCATTAGTAAAAGTGGTGTCTTGTAATTGCTTGTCTGACCGGCAACCAAAGGATGCCCCCAAATATTTATTTAATATAGACATGAATTAAAGGTCCATCTATCCATCTTCTTCCACTTATCCAGAGCCAGGGTCACAGTGGCAGCAGGCCAAGCAAGGTAGTCCAAGAGGCATCCTGATCAGATGCCCAAATTACCTCGACAGTCTCCTTTTGACCTGACCCCAAAGAGCAGCAGCTCTACTCCAAGCTCTCTCCTCCAAGTGTCCTTATCAATCAGAAGTCCAATAACAAAACACCTCTAAGGGTCAGATCAGGGAGGTCAATCATCCCCATCCAGGCTTCTCCATCCTTGCCCATGTGAGCATTGAAGTCCCCCAGCAGAAATGTAGACCCAGACGGTATACTTTAAAAGACGCCACCCAAAGACTCCAAGGAGACTGGCTTCTCTGAAATGCTGTTTGGTACAAAAGCACAAACAACTGTCAGAGACTTCCTCTCAGCAACTTGCTGTCGCATAGAGTTGACCCTCTTGTTGCCCGGGAGAACTCCGGGAGAATGGTCTCATCAGTATCCCAACTTTTGCCCGGCCTCTCTCACCCTTGGCAACTCTGGAAAAGGACAGAGTCCAGTCCTTCCAGGGGTTTGGTTCCAGACCCAGTGCTATGCGTAGAGGTGAGCCCAACTACATCTAGTTGGTACTGCTCCACCTTCTATACCAGTTCCGGTTTCTTCCCTGCTAAAGAGATGAACATCACTGTCTCTAAAACCGGTCTGCAATGCCAGGGGTCAGCACACTTAGGTTTTCACCTTTGCCTGCCTCCTGGCTCACAGCACACCCAACCCCAATACCTATCCCTGCATGTGGTGGGTCCACGGGACGATAGATCCATGTAGTTCTTTCAGGCTGTTGCTGGACGAGTCTCCATAGGTCAATGCCGGCCCACCAGACTCTCGCCGGCTAGCTTCTCTCCCAGGTCTGGCTGCAGGAGGGGGCCTTGCAGAGCATATTAGCAGTACATTATTCTGTTAATTAACTCTTTCAGTACACATTTGCATGTCCGATTGACTTAAACATAATTGTCTTTCTCAGTGGCTATGAAGGTCTGGTCAAAAACTTGATGTCGGAGCTCCCCGGTGGTTTAGTGACCTTCAATCAGCCTGCTCGCTGTGTCCACTGGAACAACACAGAGAAGAGAGAAAACCCTGTGATGATCGAGTGTGATGAGGAGAGGATTGCTGCCGATCATGTTATTGTCACAGTACCTCTAGGTAGAATCCGACATTCACAAACAAAGTTTTCTGTTTTCTATCGAAGTGCATGAAATGTTGCGATTTTGTTACAACTCAGCTTTTCACGAGACATTTTTAACCACTTATTATGTTAAGAGCACAGGTCACTTGGTATTACATTTGTCAACAAATATTAGTAAATACTTAAACATTTTAGTTTTTAGTTCTAATATAAAAATTTGAATTACAGAAGATTTGATCACAGTTAAATATAATATACTGTTTATGGTGACTTTTGATGTGGTAAATATTAAAATGTACATTTCTAGTGTAGTTTTAAGCTGAGATTAGATTTAAGCTATTAAGTACTGAACAAAACCTAACTTGTTCTGTTTGTTCAGGATACCTAAAGAAGCACCATTCAGCCCTGTTCGATCCTCCTCTCCCTCTACACAAGCTGCACTCCGTCCAGAGACTAGGCTTTGGAACAAACAATAAGATATTTGTGGAGTTTGATTCACCGTGGTGGGATGCTGACTGTGAGGTCATCTATCTTGTGTGGGAAGATGAGGTGAGACGTCAACGAATAAAGGTGTACATTTACTATAAAGTGTGTGCGTACACACTGGATTCAATTGCATAATAAAAATAGTAGCCTATGCAAAGATTATTTTAATATTTAAGCATTCAAAGGAAGAGGAATCACCAAGGCTTGTTGAAAAACATAAACCGTGAACAAATAATTAACATTTAAGAGGGTGAAACGCCAGCCAAGCACTGTGTGCCCCGTAATGTCCACCAAGCACTGCTCCCCACAAACGAGTGCAGGCCGACATCTCTGCCCACTCAGCCCTTCAGTCAGTCACATAGTTCTCCAAAGCTGCCGGCAGTGACTTGCCCTAATCAGATTCTGCAGTCCCCCTCCCTGACAAACCGTTTGTTCTGTAACAATAATTTATGCTGCGACTCTGTTTAAATATTTTGGATTTAGTAGGATTAAACTAGCTGTACATCTGACTTTAAGATGTTTCACTGTTGTATATTTTAAAATCCGATTTGTCTTCCCCCGGTAAAATACAGACTACTGCTTACATCATTTCCTCAGCTTTTTCCTCTCTCTCTCTTTTCCTGCTTTCCATTTGGCTAATATGACTCCTCGCTTACCACAGTCACATCTCAGTCTCATCTTTTTCTAAAATGTGTTTATGAGAGAAAAACAGAACAGCCTTGAAAAAAGAAAGCAATAGAAATTATTTCATCTTCAGATCACTAGAAATTCCTTGCCAAATGTCCTAAAATGTTTGATGTTTATGCCACGACAGTAGTTCACAAAATGCCTAACATATGCAAACATTTTAACTGTCTGTTTCATCTCTTGTCATGATTCAGGATGTCATGGTGGACCAGGTGCCAGATGTACAGAGGTCCTGGATAAGGAAGTTGTGTGCCTTCACTCTGCTCAAACCCACTGAAAGGTCGACAACCACAAATGCTGATGCTGATGCTTGCCTGCGTTGTTCTTGTTGTATTCAATAGAAAATATCTGGTAAATACATTGTTTGTGAATACAGTCCTGTGTTATGGGGGTGATCGTGGATAAGTGGAGAGCAGGGCCGCCTTTCAATCAGAGGGTCGGTGGTTCGATCTCCTGCTCTACTAGTCTCATGTCATTGTGTCCTTGAGCAAGACACTTAACCCCAAAACTGCGTCTACGGTGTGTAGATAGATACTGAATTGTAAGTCGCTTTGGATAAAAGCGTCTGCTAAATGACCGTAATGTAATGATGATGTAATGTTATGGTTTAACTTTCAGGTATGGCCATGTTCTGTGTGGTTGGATTGCTGGACATGAGTCAGAGTATATGGAGACACTGTCTGAACAAGAGGTCACACTCACCGTCACACAACTCATCCGCAGATTTACAGGTGATCATTCTTACGTCACAAGCATTGGGCAACAATTGTCAACAGTTCAGAGTGCATTACTTCCTCTGCAGGATCTTTGTATTTTCAAAAAATGTTTCTGTATAAAAGTTATTTTAGAGTGATCTCTGTCAGCACTCGCAGACTAACTGTGCGTTTAGGAAACCCTACCATCACCCCGAGGAGAGTCCTGCGCTCCCAGTGGTTTCATGACCCCTGGACATGTGGATCTTACAGTCACCCGGCAATAGGCTGTTCAGAACAGGACCTGGAGAACATGATGGAGCCCCTGCCTACGAAGGGATCACAGTCACAAGTACCTATATGTTCATACTCAAACACAAATGTTTGCACTGAGCATAAACACAGATTCACACATAATTAACCAAGGTGTAAAAGTCTTTGAAACTATTTGGTCTGTTTCAGCCCCTGCAGGTGTTATTTGCTGGAGAGGCTACTCATCCATACTACTACTCCACCGTCCATGGAGCTCTTCTAACTGGGTGGAGAGAAGCTGACAGACTCATCTCTCACTACTCCTCGATTCGTCCATCTGAGCCGCCGAAGTCAAAGCTTTAAAAGAATCTATGTTTCTTTGACAAAAAAGATTGATCAGATTTATGGCTAAAATCTTTTTCAAACTGAGTTGATTTGGAGGATTGTGGAGAGCTGCTGTTTATGTAAGGCATTGCCCAGGCCAGTGAAGTGAGAGACTGCTGATCTTATGCTGTTTATTGCATTGAATATAAATGGACTTGGACAACAAAAGTACTCAATACAGTAATGACATTTTCATTAAATATGTTAAAGATACAACTTTGAATTCCTGATGAAATGCCTCTTTGTAAAGAAAACAAAGAAAAAATTTAGTTTGAAGTTGCACAGTAATCCGGTTTACAAATCAACTTAATAATGATAGTTGTTAGAATTTGTGGCAATTTGATAAAATGATTGTCTTGATTTTATGACTAATTGAATTCCATACAGTTTTCAACTTTCTGCTTAGCTGAATTTTTTATTCATTGATTGAAATATCAGATTCTATTGATACAATATACATTTTTTAAATAAACCATTTTAACAGTTCTGTCTGAAGTCAATGAGTGAATTAATTTCTACATTTATGTGCAAATAGAATTATAAAGTTGCATCTTACATATTTAAAAATTATATTTAGTAATTATTTTAGTGTTTGTAACTGATGATGTGTTGATTTTGCTCTTGTAAAATCCTGGTTCTCACATAATTAATTTTGAATAATATCATATAGCATACTTGGCCATAGGAAGAGCGTTTGAACTGGAGAACCTTAAATAAGTATTGATTTAAATAATATAAACTTAACATTACAAGCCAAAGCTGCACAGTGAGACCTCACTTTTCCCAAAAATTACTTTGTCAGAAAAAAGTTTTACAAGCACAAAATCCAGGTTGGTCTTGGGAAGCACCATATTGTATGAAATGTTTCCCTTTAAAAAGGCTAGCAACTATCGTATGTGATCAGAAGTCAGAAGAACATGTAAAAAATTAGTACATAAAGAAATATTCTGCAGAAACAGACACACCAAAGGGCGATCCAAAGGTATGGAATAAAGGAAATTAATCTGAGATTTTTATTTAACCTTGGGTGAGGAATTTTGACAGCACGTTACTTGAAATAAACGAGACCAATGAATATACGAGATTTCAAGGGCTAACTAAGTGGTACTCAGGCCAACCCTCCAGCATAGTAGGTACACCTTGATGTTGGTAGGCAGCCGCGATTAATGGTAAAAGAAGGCTAATGGAGACGTGTTGTTTTATCATTTGACAGCATCAACTCATTACAAAGGCGGGTATTTAGTTCCTGCACGAACAGGCTCAAGAAATAGTCACTAAGTGATACGTAATTCATTTTTGTTTTATCCTGCAGATGGCAGTAATGTCATCATTAGCGTGTACACTGCGAAAAATAAAATAGAAGAAGAAGTCCCCGGAACGCTGTTGTTTGACGGCAGATTCGAGTCGGAATGTAAACAGTGAAGCACACCATCAAGATGTCCAGCAGCAAGATGCTTTGTCGCTAATCGGTCAAAATACGACTTTCATTAATACAGACAAAAGCCAGGCGTAGTCATACGTAGGCGAACAGCAGCCATGAAACTGTACCATGCGCTCTGTAATGTCGGCAAGTTCAGGACTGTTTTCGACTTTGGTGGACGGGAAGTGGCTCACTGGTTCCCCGGACACATGGCTAAAGGTGACAACTTTGCTTTAAGTTATCTCCAGAATATATCAAATCATGCATTTGGAATGTGTGTGTGTGTGTGTGTGTGTGTGTGTGTGTGTGTGTGTGTGTGTGTGTGTGTGTGTGTGTATGTGTGTGTGTGTGTGTGTGTGTGTGTGTATAAAGCAATCATTCCTGTATGTAATATGAGTTACTGGTCACATAATTGCTATAGTAATAGTTTCACCTGACCGTTTGCAGGACTCAAGCAGATGAGAGCCAGCCTCAAGAGTGTCGACTGCATCATAGAAATCCATGATGCCAGAATATCCTTTATTGTTGACTGCATTAACGGCAGAATATAGCAGCGCAAAGTGGCATCCTATTTTTGATTGCATGTGTAAATGAAATACCATTCTGTCATCAATTGAATGTAGAGAATAACTAACCACAACTAATAAAATTGAGAGAAAATTAGAAAACAAATCATAAAGGCGTGATCAGATAAAGTGAGGTACTGTGAGCGAGACATAAAAGATTAAGATTTAAAGATTGTTCTAGGTGCCACAAGCTTCACGTTAAAATGATTCCATTGTATAAGAGCCCGGAATGTGTAGATTAGAAGCCATGGGGATCATTGAGATATCTTTTATTAACCTCAGTTAAAAATCTGGTGAAATCATAACAGTTTGATTTATCTTTAACATTATGGACATCCCCTTCTCTGGAAGAAACCCTGTGTTTCAGGAGACTCTCGATGTCAGACCCCACCTGCTAATTCTGAACAAGATGGACCTTGCCGATCTGTCCAACCAGCAGGTCAAAAGTCTTGCTGCTATCTTCACAGGGCCACACGTCATCAGGGTTTTATAAATCACTTACATAAAGTGTCATCTTTACATTTGCCCTGTAGAGAATCCTGAAGAAGCTAGAAAAAAACGGGGTGAGGAATGTTCTTTTCACAGACTGTTTGAAACAGAGAGATGACAACATCAAAAAGGTAAAGGTCGTCTTCACTGAATACTCAACCTTTGTTGACTGTTTGCAGAAGTTTTTTCACAGCTGATGAGCATAAATGTGCAAATTATTCCTGTTTTTTTCTGTAGTTGGTGCCGATGGTGGTGGAAATTATTGAGAGCAAACCACGCTTTAACAGAGATGAGGTATGCTTACTCCAGACAGTTTAAGAATACATTTTGTTCCTAAACAAACCTCAAACATAATTTATTGTTACTTATCACACAACATAACCTACAACAACATATCTGCAATAAGCTATATAGGATATAAGAGGTATTACACAAGTCATACCCTCACAGAGATATGATTATTGCTCACCAAAACGCTGTTTCATTGTGACTCAAAAGCATCTTTTCTATTGCCTCAGTGGAGCTGAATCCACATGGAACCATTTATTTCCAGTCTTTTCCTCAGTATTTTTATTTTTAATTTATTGGAGGTCAAAATGTTGGCTGTGCTCTAACGTCATCATGTAAATCTTTCAGAATACGAATTATTGCCTGATGGTGATTGGAGTGCCCAACGTGGGGAAGTCATCGCTTATTAACTCCCTGAGAAGAACAAACCTGAAAAAAGGTTTGGATATTAAAGCACTTGATAGTTGTTGGACGTTGATTCAGTACAATCATCTTCTCAGTAATAAATATTTGGTTTCAGGTCGTGCATCTCGAGTAGGTGGGGAGCCAGGTATAACTAAAGCGGTCTTGACTAAAATTCAGGTGAGTGCCGATCACATGTTTGTCACTGTGTATGTTCGTGTGTTCATGGGTTCATAGTGTTGCAAAGTATTTGTATCTGTCTTTGTCCTCAGGTGTGTCAACGACCCATAATGCACCTGTTGGACACACCAGGAGTCTTGCCTCCTAAGATTGAAAGTGTTGAAACGGGCATGAAGCTGGCTTTATGTGGTGAGCAGAACAGGATTATTGCTCTTTTCTTTTACCAACATAACGATTAATGTCATTTAAGAAACAACATGTGGAAACTGTGGAATTGCTGTCGCAATTGTCTGTATATGCAATTTTTCCTGTGTGCTCAACAAATATTTTAATATTTTTTTCTTCCTTCTCCAGGAACTATTCTGGACCATTTAGTGGGTGAAGACATTATCGCTGACTACTTACTCTATTCTTTGAACAGGCTTGGGAAGTTCAGGTATATGGTTACAGACTCGCCACCTCTTTTCACTTGTGTCATTTATTTGCCAAAAAAGAGATAAACTGCACAATAAACAAAGATGAATTTGATTGATAGCATTATTTAATGTTATTTTCTATAGATGTCACGATGATTGGAAATGATAATTGTGTAGTGAAAATCTGATATTGTGACAGCCCTACTTTATGTTACTGTGTGTGTGTGTGTGTGTGTGTGTGTGTGTGTGTGTGTGTGTGTGTGTGTGTGTGTGTGTGTGCGCGCGCGCGTGTGTGCGTACGTGTGTGTGCGCGCGTGTGTGTGTGTGTGTTTAAATGCAGTTATGTGGAAAAATACAACCTCCTGGAGCCAAGTGATGACATCCAGCATGTCCTCAAACGCATTGCTGTACGACTTGGAAAGACGCAACGGGTCAAAGCCATTACTGGAGTGGGTAAGAAACTACAGATGCTCCTGCTACATACAGTATAAGTGATTAGATATCTCTCAGTTTAATTGAGTCAAAGGAATAGAATGACATTTTGGAAAATACACTTATTTACTCTCTTGCCAAGAGTTTGACAGTGTGATCACCATCATATATACTGTATATAAGATATGTCTCATAATGAACATCTTTGTTCCTCGTCTCCCTCAGGAAATATCACCATCACTGTTCCAAACTACACAGCAGCAGCTTATGATTTCATAAGAACCTTCAGGAAAGGAGAGCTGGGACAAGTAATGCTGGACTGACCTCAGACATTTTAATGCAGACAACCAGAGACTGTTTCTGGGTTTTACCTGTTTGCACTCAACCTGGAAGGACTTATATTTAACCACTAAAGTGTGGTCCATCTATGACCTCATGCTTTCGACATTTTGGGGACATGATGCAGTCTGTTTCTGGATGATGTACAAAGCACTGGATCCTTTGCAAATAAATCTATTCAACTTAATTCAAGTAAGACATTTTTTCCCAGCTTTGGTTTTAGAATACATGACGCAGATATCTGAAATGGTGTAAACAGGATATTTATTAGCATAAAGACAGTGAAAAGAAATATTTTATTTATACGTGATGTAGCATGTAATAGAGTGCACTTATTGATATGGAACAGTCTGTTGCTCCTGAGTGTCTACTGCAGGTAAGAAGCTCCTCTGGAATGATGGACAGACCATCAGAGACATGAATAACAGTGAGAGCAGCAGTTTGTTTGCTAGCGTCTCACCCAGCAATGACGAGGTTCATACACAGGTCTGAGAAATACATTTTCGAAATTTCAGGTGTTATAAAAGGTTATGAATTACACAGACATTTGATATGATTGTGGAAATACAGTTAAACTTTCTCAATGGACAATACACACCAACTCTCATTTGCCTTGTCTTATGGTTGAGAATCATCTTTATGGCAATTGACACCAGTGACTACGACTATGGTCAAAAAGGACAGAGGGTGTATGGTGTCCCGATTGTAAAAGCCCCCTGAGGTTATTTTGTGATTTGTGATATTGGGCTATGTAAATAAAATTGACTTGACTACCTCAATAAATACATCCAGTCTTGAAATTAAGTTTTGCAGAAGGAAATGAGAAAAGGAACAGTGGTTGAGGTTACAAATTGCAATTTCCTTTTTTTCCAATTTCCAACAAAAACGACTCTTAATTTCAGGGGCAGAATAATGCGAGTGCCACCATGGTGCTTTGACTCTGATAGAGAAAACTTTATGGAATGACTTCAGTGTTGCATAAACTGCAGCAAGTCAAGACTTTATATTTAGACCAAAGTCTGCTAATACACACAAGTGATTTATCCCTGTCTTACTGAGCTGGTCATTCAATGCACTTTTTGTGCTATTTATGAAAATAGCAAGATTTTTAAGATACAATTAAGTTTGGCAGTGCTATTAAAATTGGCAGCCTGTGGTTTGATTATACTCTTTATGAATTTTATATATTTTTCTGTTAAAACGTTTGTAGAATTCAATCTAAGAATCAAGCTTTAGGGAAGGAAACTAATTGTTCTTGAGCTCAGACACAATATGTCTTCACACACCATTTTGACTAAGATGCGGTCTTGTATTGACAAAATGTCACATTAAATACTGTGTTGGTAATGTGTCTGTTGGTATAGATGATTATGTGTAAAAACATACAGTACAGAGGTTTATTTTTTGTAATTGTTGTGTCCTCCCACCACTGGTCTTTCCAGTGCAGGTTCCAGGTCATGTCCTGCACATTATAGTCAGATCCAGGACAGAAACTCAATCCTAGACTGAATCAGGAATTTATCCTCGAAAAATAAGCTGAACATCTACAGTATATTGTCCAGTAAAAGTCCATATTTGGGGGAAAATGTTGCAATAATGATAGACACCAGTTGAGCGAGAGAAGATCCATTTTGTGTTGAGCCTGACATTTGTGCATCAAAGTAATTGGTCCTGTTGTAGTAATCCAGCTCGTCGTCTGAGTTGTCGGCGTTGCTGCGGCGGTAGGCAGAGGCGTACCATTTATCAGCTGATAATGCCACTGCTGCCCCTGCTGCTGCTGCTGCTGCCACCCTCACTGGGGAGGACCGCCCTGCCGCCCTGTAGCGAGAGCGGGGCCCCCCGTAGGCGCCTGCTCCTCGGTAACTCCCCGCTGTGGAGCTCCGGGAGTGGGAACCTCGAGAGGATCCCCGGGACCCTCCACGACCGCCCTTGGACAGCACCGGCTCACAAAGGAAAGCAGAAAGCAGCAGGCAAGTCCAGCATGTCGCGAGCACCTGGTTCATTCCTGACATCTGGGCAGGAAGAATACACAATGAGCACATTATAGACCTACCTGTGGTGGTTTCACTGCACATGGAGAAATTATCCATTTATCTTGAGTATGCTTTATAACAAAGACTTGTCTTTTGATTTTGGGTGGCAGAACATTTCCACAAACAGCTGCGACCTGCTTTCCATATTCACTAATCAGTTTTGTATAAAATTCAGAAACATCATGCACCCTAAACTGGTGTGACATAATATGATCTCAACAGCACTCGGATTACTAAATGTGACATCTTGTATAGCGTTCAGTATATTGCTGTTTTAGTAAAGACACATTTCTATGTTGCAGATTGCCCCTCTCCGTTAAAGTAGGTCAGTTTAAAAATAAATATGCTCACATTGCTGTTATAGCTTTCAGCATATACATGAAGTAACATTCCTTGTATGGATGATTATGTAAAAAGGCAAACGATGGCATGCTTGTTTATTAACCCTAACAGGCCATTGTCGTTATTATTGAGTTCTAACGGAATCGTGGCAGTCGTCTTTCATTATTTCACGTACGTTGATATCAATAAAACGTTTTGAAAATGCATTCATACATGATGTTCATTTCACGGTATTCTCATAAATTAGCCTTTACGCTACTAGAGTAGCCTGCAGGAATTACACCACAGTTTGAAAATAAATGAATTGTATTCGTATACACCCACGTCCACGTTAACCAGTGCTGGTTGCTGCTTACCTTATTTTTGTGGTTTTATCCTTGCTTATGTTTTGGCTCTCGGAGGATGAAAGATGAAAAGGGATTGTCACGGACGATGCAGGCTCGTTCATGTAGATGACTGCGAGAACGCGCAGCGAATTCACACAGGCACATCTAGAGCGCATCAAATACTGTGGTGCTGTTAGAGTCATTAGCTTCATATAATCATATTCTGGGTTAAAAACCTTTGATATTACTTTGTTATGTACTGACTGATGTATTTCTCCGTCTCCTTTAATCAAGTTATCAGGTTAACTATAAAATGTTGCTAACGGTGCTATGTTTGATTTCTCTCGGACATTGCAAAGAAAGGGCCAGCTGTTGATGACCATAATCAATAACTTAATAGCATTCTCACCTATAGCATTCTCATATTTTGTGGTTAACACCTAGTTTACCAAATATGTTTATTTGTTCATTCCATCAACATGTTTGAATAGTTTTTAAATGATGTATGATATATATCTTTAACACTTTACCAGATATTCTAACATAAGGCTATTGAAATAATCTTATAATAATATATACAATTATTCAATTTTACAAGGATGTATATTAGACACATAAATAATATGTAATAAATATTATCTGAATTATTTACCCTGGTGTAAACATTAAAAAACAATAAAATGTTATAGTAACGCATATGAACAAAGCATTTTATATTTAAATTCAATAAAAGTGAAGAAGAAATTACATCTGGCTCTGCTCTCTGTAGACACTGATAACCATGCAGAGCTTTAAGACAAATGAAAGGTAAACATCTCTTCTGAGAGCTTATGAAGAACTGAAAATGAATGATGATGATCATGATGATGGTGATTATGACTCTTAAAGCTACTGTGGAAGAGTGCAGTCTTGTCACTATTTGTATTATGTATTTGTTTATGTTTCCTTTTTAATTTGATTTACTTTATTTTCAATTATCTTAATTTTGTTATTGCGTTATATAATTCAAGTTATCTTTCCCATTGAATGTGTCTTGTTTGTTAAGAAATGTTTATTGTAGTTATGGTACATAAATTAATTATCTTCAATTAAAAAAACTAATCAAAACAAAAAATACTCCGCGGACACCAGGTGGCGGTAACGCGTGTTTGTTAAACATGATCGTGAGAAAACACCAACAAAGAAGAAGCAAACCGAAGGAGTTTCCGGCGATATTGAAGCGGAGCAAGTCCACTGACCATAACCTGCCGTTCTCACTGTCATGGCTTTCCTCTGCAGAAGTGCGGCTTCACTTCTGAAGTCCTCGAGAGCAGCTCCGTCTGCCCTGTCTGCTGTCCGCCACTACAGCCCAGGTGTGTGTTTAACAACATGTCCGTGGTCGTGTTGCATGAACAAGTGTCCCCGTTACAATGTCAAGCCTGCGTCACTGAATGTGAACGTGCGACGCCTGTGAAGCACACTGCTCGCTGGTTAAGTTTGTTATTGTATTCGTCTTTGTTTACTAGTGTTGACTTTGCACTTCAGAACGTTTCAAGATCATTTGTTATCATGTTGCTGACACGAGGATCGTTACCGTGTAAAGCGAAATTCCACCCAAAAATTTATTTTACAGTGTCTGTAACTTTGCACAGCTCAGATACATTTAGTGAATTTTAGCATGTTTAATATGATTTATTCATGGCTTGCAGACATAGAAAAAAATTCTACGGGATAACGCGAAAACGCTAATTTCTAACGTCGTCCCAAGATGTCAAAAGATAAAATACATCAAACTAAATAATAATATCCCGAAATCCAAAATTATTTCATAAATATTAATAAAATACGAAACCAAACTGAACCACCTACATATAACCAGGACATATGGTTGGCGGCTGATATAAAATTAAAAAATGTTATTACAAAGCAAATCCTGGAGCTGCTCCACAGCAGTCAGATGTGAGCAGAGATGGACTGATTTACAGCTTTAAGACCTTATGAGGGATAAGGGAGACTTATTGTCATCCATCCGTATACACCGTAGTCCAGTTCATAGAGGAGCAAAGAAGCAGTAGCAGTTAGTAGGTCCCTGAGGATATATACATAGTAAGGTAAAGGTTATGGGGACCAGTACAGAGGTAGGCCATAAAGTGACTAGTGCAGTCTTTTACGATCCTGAAGGTCGTGTTTGTGCAGCGTGGGGTCCGGGGATAATTAGTTTTTCCATTAACGACAGCTATTTACACTATTTTTCAAGCAATTTGATAATAAAATGCTTAAAGTTCTGTACATCATCTTGGAAAAACATGATAGTTGCCAAGGAAAAAAAACTTGCGCTGTAAAGCCTATACGTCCTATTTTGCACCGAACTGTCTTCAAAATTCATAAGCCATAATGCAACAAATGCTGAGGTTGAGTTATGTTTCTCTTCTGCCACCTAAAAAGAGGAAATAATTGTCTAATGTTACAAATTACATAATACACATATTATGTACCTATACCTATTTTTGTTATACTATGATGCTACTGACGTCTGTGATTCGATATGTACGCTGTCAAAAATAATACCCCAGAGTGAAGTCTGTTTTTCAGGTGGATTTTCTCTTAAAGGCATAAAAGCTATGCGAGCACCAGCCATGACTCTTGGTTCTGTAACTTGGCTCCTCAAGGCGTATCAGCGGCTGACAGGGTCTCTCTTAGGCCTTGACACAAGACTGTTAGAGTTGATCCTTCACCATTTCTTACATGATTAACCAAGAATCACACCACTCTAGTGATCCATCACCTGGTTGAACGTCTACACTGCTCGTGTCAACTCAACAGATCAGTGACACATTGTGCATTGGAATATATGCAGGGCTTGAAAATCCTGAAATTGTATTAAATTTAAATTCTTCAATAAAAGGCCCTAAAGGTATTAGAAATGCTTTATTTTACAAGCTTGCCTTTGGCAGTAATGTTAGTTATAATGTGTGGTTGGCACTACTGCTAGCTACAGTAGCTAGGAGGCTCATTGTCTCATAATGGTCAAGTGTTGCATTATTGTTCTATACTGCTGGGAAGTACTGAAAAACAGTAATATAATATTAATTGATTTAAGGCCATATTGTCCCTACTGGTTTTCCATCAGTGTTTCCAGCATAACTATGCAACAGGTATTAATTCTTCTTAATTCAATGCTCAGAAACGTTTTAAACCCAATCATTACCATAACCATCAGTGTTATTTCTTGATGCAGGTGGTCAGTATGAGTATATTTTGGTGGAAAAGCGGGGTGAGAAGAGTGATGTGGGTTTCATCCAGTTGAACCGGCCCAAGGCTCTCAACGCGCTGTGTGACGGGCTGATGAGGGAGGTGGGACAGGCCCTGGATGTCTTTGAAGCTGACGGCGATGTCGGAGCGATCGTCATCACCGGCAGTGAAAAGGCCTTTGCTGGTGAGAGAACGGAGTGTGTTTTCTGGGTTTGTTTACAATGATATATCAGTAGTGAGCTCAACTTTTGTGTGCTTTTTTCAGCGGGAGCGGACATTAAAGAGATGCAGAATCGAACTTTCCAGGAGTGTTATGGTGGAAACTTCCTGGCTCATTGGAATAGAGTGTCCACAGTGAGGAAGCCCGTGATTGCCGCTGTCAATGGATTTGCTGTGAGTGTCTTTTTTAAAGTTCATTTATATCATTTATCTTTTTAATTTTGAGTGATAGTGGGATTTCCAACAGATAACGGAAAACATTCTGCAAACATCACATTAACATTACAATAAAAACCCTTTGAAGCAAGAAAAGAATGAATTAAGAAAACTGTGTATCCAGTGTTTTCTCAGTTGAGGATGCACCAAATATAAATGGGGTATGAATCGATGCAGAGTGAGACGAGTCACTGTTTCATCCTATATGTTGTGTTGTTTCAGCTCGGTGGAGGCTGTGAGCTGGCGATGATGTGTGACATCATCTACGCTGGAGAGAAGGCGCAGTTCGGCCAACCAGAGATCCTGTTGGGAACCATTCCTGGTAAAGCTTCATTAGTATCCGCTTTCCTTCCTGTTCAGACTTGACTTCCTTATACCAAGGTTGCCAGATTCTTGCTTTGGAGTTCATGGTGTCCGTCTACCTGCAGGGGCGGGTGGCACCCAGCGGCTGACCCGTGCGGTGGGCAAATCCCTGGCTATGGAGATGGTACTCACAGGAGACCGGATTAATGCACAAAATGCCAAGCAATCAGGTAACGACAGTGTTTGAAAGTACATTTACTTGTATAAGTATCGCACTGAACTACAATTTTGAGGCACTTATGCTTGACTTGAGTATTTCCCTTATATGCTACGTTGTACTTCATCGCCGCTACAGTTGAGAGGGAACTGTTGTACTTTTTATGCCACTACATGTATTTGTCTGGTGTAATTACTAGTTGCTTTGCAGATTAAGATTTTATATAAAAACATATATGATAAGCTTATAATATACAATGCATTGTTAAAGATGATACTTGTTTGCCCTGTGACTTGTTAAGTCTACTTGGGGACCCTGTCAGGTTCTACATGTCTGAGTCCTAGCAGTTCCACCAAAAAGACATTTCCCTTGTAAACATCTCGGATGGTTTAATTTATATACAGTACATTAAGTGAATTTTGCTGATAATGCTGTCGTACTTAAGGATTCTGAGTTACGGACTTTTGCTTGTAACCTCGAGTATTTTTAGATTGTTGTATTGTTAATTTTACTTTAAGTAAAGGTTCTGAATGCTTCTTCCACCACCGGGAAACAGAGATGCTAAACATGTTATTATAGACATGCACTTGACTAAAGATGGGATATTGGCTTCTTAGGGCCTCTGTCCTCATAGGGCCTTTTTCTGAGGGCCAGCGTCTTTTTTCCAATTGTTCCCAATGAAGAGAGAGCGTCCACTTAGAGAAAAAGGAACTGCACCCAGCATCTTTTTTCTGAGGGTTAGGTTAGGGTTTGTTTTAGCCATGTCTGTCCATCCAAAACTTTGTATTTTGGACACACACTATCATGACAAAAAAACGAAACGCCCATTTGGGGGAGCAGATGGGCCGGACACACACTGAATGTTGCTTGTGAGTGTTGTGACTTTATTACTGTATGCAGATTTAGTGGTGACAAGCTGATCTATACAACGTATGAAGCAGACATTCTCTGTTTGATGCTCATGGTGAAAAATCTATGTAAAACAAATGGATAGTAGCCCAAATAGATAATACAAAGCAAAGAAGCGGTGCTAGTCTACCATACAACGGTGGTTATTGTGGTGATATGTTGTCAAGATATTGTAGAAACATTTAAAAACACAGGCCCTTACATTAGACTCTACCCGTGTGTGTTCCTAATAAACTTCATATGTTTATTATACTTAATTCTGTAGCTTTTTCCATTTCTCAGGTTTGGTGAGTAAAATTTACCCGGTGGACCAGTTGGTGTCTGAAGCCGTTAAATGTGGCGAGAAAATTGCTGCCAACTCCAAACTGGTCTCTGTTATGGCTAAAGAGGCTGTTAATGCAGGTGTGTTCATTTTGTTTCTACTAATATGTTGAATATCCTTAAACCTAAAACTGAATACATTTGAATCCAGTTTGACTTGTTTCCTCTGTGCGATTGCAGCTTTTGAACTGACTTTGGCTGAGGGCAATCGTTTGGAAAAGCGCTTATTCCACTCTACCTTTGCTACAGTGAGTAGAAGAGCCCAACTGGAAGGGAGTGACAGGGGGTTGACTCTGAGTTTTGACAGTCCAGTCATGATGTGTGTGTCTGGTTTTCCCCGCAGGATGATCGTAAAGAAGGCATGAGCGCATTTGTTGAGAAGAGGAAGGCCAGTTTCCAGGATAATTAGAAAAGAGAAGACCAGGAGCTCGACAAAGAACGCCAAATTCCCGTTATCAGCGGGTCATTTCCTCATCTGCAATAAGTTGAATGATGCATAAAAAAACAACTTGATTGTAGTGGAACAAAGATGTTTGTATCAGGAATTGGCACTGAGTGATTGCAGTGAAGCTCTACCTGCTGAAGTTTGATATCAAATGCATTTGCAGTCTGAATGATCACCCTAGCTAAAGAAAATGGCATTGCTGAATCTCAATCAATCAAAATGTATTTGTATAGCACATTTTAAAATACAACAAAGGTTGCCCAAAGTGCGGCACATACAGTAGATAAGCAGTCATACAAACAAAGACTGGATTAATAACAGTAAGTGACATTAAATTCAAAAGACAAAAACGGATGCAAATCATACAAAAGTGCCATGTTGGGATCAAAGATGATAGGCCAGGGACAAGAAATAGGTTTTTAAATGACTTTTAAACATTGGTAAGGTGGATGACAACCTAATATGAAGGGGAAGGTTGTTCCAGAGCTTAGGGGCAGCAACAGAGAAGGACCGGTCAGCCCGGGTTGTGCCTCTTAAATATGAATAACACACATAAATATGAAATGAGTAACACATTCAAGTTTGTTTTTTTTAAACTTGAATCCATCTTGGATTACTTTTGTCTTGTGTCCACTGAGCTCACTTTCTGTTTTTAAAGATTGTTAGCTTCTTGCATGGTCAATGTTTAAAAGCACTCTCTTTGAGGTTTGTCCCCAGTTACTTCAAGCAAACCTGGACCCCTTCTAGAGAAGGAAAGGCCTGCAGTATTTCTAAACTCCCTTTATTTCCCAATTTTTTTAGAAAAGCACCTTCTTCAAAAACTGAAACTGCACAGGGTGTTTGATTGGGACCCATTCTAGCCTCCATGTACATGCTGTCACTAGATTATCAGTAGCTTTTTTTTTTTGTTTAGATATACTTTTTTGCATTTTACCCCTTTTTATTGATGGATGGTGTAGAATGGAACCAGGCGAAATACATAGTATGTGTAGAAACCACTTGGAATACCTGGACATGCATGGCATGTCAAGAAAAAGTCAAAGAAAACTTTTATAATAGGATGGCAAAAACGTTTTAGAAAAAGTATTATAGTATGTTGAAAAAAAATCATAGTATAGTCCAGATTGTAGCTGTTGCTGGCTAAAAAAAAAAAAAAAAACGTGATTTATTCTCTGAATAACAATTTGCATTTATTACTTCAACTGGAACAGCTACAACAGGCTTTCCCAAAAAGAAATTACATTTTTTGACTTTTTATCAAATACTATGATAACATTTTTATGACACACTAACATTTTTAGAGCTGCAAAGACTGACTAATTGATAAGTCAATCGACATTAAAATAAAATCCAAGTATTAATCGTTAAAGTAAGTTTTCATGCTTAACCGACAGGAAATCCTGTTTCATATCATTAAAGTTAACGTCTTTGGTCGTTGGAATGACAAAAGAAGACATTTAAAGACATCACCTTGAACTTTGATATTTTCTGACATTTGACTTATTTACATTTTCATGGCACTTTAGTATGACTTTTTTAAAGATATACTATATTATCTTTTTATGGCATACTAAATGATATGATATGTGATGGCATACTATACCATCACAATGTTTATGGCATACTAAATGAGGACTTATGACACGTATTGGTGCACTACACTAATACACATACTGTATTATTAACTTCATTAAATACTATACAATGACATTCTGATGGCCTTTTTGTTTGACATACTATATTTTACTTTTCATAGAATACTAAAATGACAAATATTTAGGGAATACTATACTTTGACATTTTCATTACACTATATTGTTTTTTTATTCAAGTTTTTTTTTTAAATATATTATTTTAATGGAAGCAGCATTGAAGACATTGGAATCTTCCTTTCCACACATTTCTAATATTAGGTGATACAAATAATTGCATATAATCCACATTGTCACTCAGAAATGTCCTGGTTTCAGAGGCTATTTCTAACATCTCTTGAAAAAAAAAAACATTTCAGTAAATACTGTCAGCTACACATCTGAAACTGGGAAAACCTGACTCAAGTTACAAGTATATTCCGTTCACCCAGCATTCAATCGGTGTGTAAGCCTACTTCACATCACTAGATGGGGCTCTTCTTCTGTTACTCAAAGGCACAGAAACTGGACAGAGGATGGATTCAGTGGGACTGAGTGTTGTAGACTCATACCTGGTAGTAGGTTGGTAACTGTAATGTAAACACCTGAGCTCCAGGGCATTGCTCTCTTCCTCTACAACATTCAAGTGAACATAATTGGTGTTGAATAAAAGCAGGGGTAGCAGGGCTGAAATCCCATGACTTTGCGGATGTGATGTCTTAAATGGGGGCGGGACAGTCTTCAAACAGGAAGTACCCCTTGTGAAGCCCTATGGTGGAGCCCACTCAAAGGGCAATGACAAAAGACAAAATGAATGTTAAATCTGTCACAAATAAATCAATTTAGCCTACCTGATTGTTATCAAATGATGTGTTTGATTTGCATCAAATGATGCAATAACATTGTGAAAATGTATTAAACGCAATCACTTGTCATCCCACGTCAGGACATGGTTCTAAAGTGGGACAGTCATACATACTATGTTCAATTTAGAAAATATACATGAAGAAAAAATAAATATAATTTAGTGTTTGTAGCTGTAATGCAGCAACTGCATTTGTTTTGCGATCAAATTCAAAATCATGTCATGATTGGTCAGTTAGCCTACTGCTTAACCAAAAGCTATCTAGATAAGTCAAAGCAATAGCTTATATAATCACACTGACATCAAACATAACATGGCTTATTTGTTTACCAGATACTTGTGTGCCTAAATAATAATATAAATAGATTTCTAAATGCAGTATATTCGCCTATAAAAAAGCTGACCTTACAAATGTTACATTTATGACTTCCTTACATGTCTATTATGCTGCTGCCTAAAATCTGATATATTTGTAATAAATTATTGTAAATAGTATGTCTATGTGGTTTCTATGTAGGTATATAGTTTGACATTCCGCATGTGAACATACTACATTTTTTTTTTGGTTTTCTGATGAATGCAGTTGTTGGCTTAATAAACAAAAAGTGCCATATGGGTATGTATATTTATGCACAAGTGTTTTAGCCGATACATTGGCTTTGTACAAATTAAGGTAGGCTTTCCTAAAAACTATAGTGACCCAGATTAAAGTCTGAGCTGTCTTTTTGAAAATCTGAAATGATTTGACACAAGGAAAACTAATACGTGACAATTTCCTTTTGAATTCAATATCTGATAATCGTCTTCCGGTTTAAACACATTGGCGATTTCAATTTGATATATGCCTGATAGGTCTACATTATCCACCCAATGCAGATGAGCACTACATTTGGTGAAACTTATAAGTGTAAAGTGACAGTTATAAGGTCAGGTTATTAAAACTGGATAGGTCTACAAAAAAAAAAAGATAACTTGTGAAAATATATTCATACCCAATTAACTTGTGATTTCTTTACTTAAAATAATAATAGTCCCAAAATGTGTCACTGTGCAGGTTTTTGCATCAAATATCCAAAAGGCTCAAATTTAAGATCTTATAACAATGGTCTTTTAACAAAATGTCGGTGAAGATGATTATTTCAGTAAAATGATACTTCTATAATTATTTTGAGGAAATATTCATATAGTGCCAATACTTTTAGCAGCAAAGAAAACACCTTAACCAATACTCATGTCTCAATGTAGATAGGCTAAGAATAGCCTTACAGTCACGTATATTGACAAAAAAAATATTCAGCAACACATAGAACGATGATTTTGACTTGAAAAAAAAACAAAAAAAAAACCAGAACAAATTTGGTTAGCGAGCGCTTTCTTATGCCGCTCCAATCATCCCAAGGCACCTTTTTTCTCTCTGATCTTCACACGGCAGCGCCTCATATATTCACAAGGCCATGGCCTAATTGATTCTTATTTTCATTCAATATTCCCCTGGAGCTTGCTTTCTTGTCAGCCCCCTGGAACCAAACTTTTAAAAGGAGAAGAAAAAAAACTCGTCTTCTCACTCCGCGGGGAAGCACAAAAGTCTGCAGAGAGGGCCCGAAAAGAAGCTCCTCTTTGAGACTACCGAAAGGTCAAAATAATAAATGTAGACTCAATTGAGGCTCTCCACACTGATAAAGGGGGCAAAACGTTACATTTTGGCAGTGCAGACCCTCATAGCGTGATAAACTCATTTAAAGCAGCCGGAATAAAGAGAGAGCAGCATGGTTCCAGAGAGGGAGAAAGGGGCTTTCATGCTGGCAGACAGGCCTGGCTCCTGCATGGGCCTTTTCTCCGGTTTTGCAACGTCTCTTCTCTCTGATATTCTTAAACTGCACCGCCTCTGTGCCACTCAGTCATGGTGGATTTAACATTGTGTTTTTTACATCCAAATCATTTTGATATTGTTATTGATCTATGCATGTAGACTACCAATGTGAGCAAAACGTGATTTCGAATCATCTACATATATATGTATCCTTAGGTAGGCTATAAACTTGTAATGCCTTTTAATAAATAGCTCTATCCATATGCCACTGAGGGGCGAACGATGAAAGCTGTGCTAAACAAATAAACTATGTCTATAGTGCGCTGTCTTTGGATTTGGCGATCCATTTATTCGCCGTCTGACATGCGCTCACCGTGGAATTATAGCAGCATCGTTCTTGCTCTGTTTCCAATCAGAATCCAAGCCAGTCACGCTCTCAGGCCAACATGTTGACACGGTCAAAAAGATGTTTGTATACCGTCCACCTGATCCTCATCACCTGTATGGAGCTTACATGCACTTCCTGCATTGACGCTCCACCCTGTGTTAAATGTCAGAACTGCATGTACATTCACTTTAGGTTATGGTTGAGGATTAAATTAAACGAACAAAAATAAGGCCCAAACAAAAGTAAATACTAAACTCAGTGTGATGTGGGCTGGTTTCTTCCTGCACAATTAGCACAAAATACATAGTATTTTGGAGTTCAGCATTACACACAGAACATCTCAAGGCCTATAGATAAATAATAAGAGGATGAAGCCAAATGCATTGTAGCTCTGGTCTGCAATGCAGAAATATTATGAACATACAGCTAATATTTACAGATTAAAAACTAGCAATAAAGTCTTCCAACATGGATCTTCTGTTTATTAACAGCAGCTGTATAAGGATTGTAAATTCACTATGGGCTATAAAACCACAAGCCTGCACTGCTCAATGCTGTGACCTGATTTTTATGAAAGCCATTTTTATAAGCAGATCTCTTACTTTTTACTTCTTTTTTTTGGGACCTGCGGTCATGGAAAGAATTCCTCAGCACTTTCCTGCCATCCAGCTGAGAGTTTCACAGATGAAACAGGCAGGGTGGATTTCATCTGAGAAATATTTTCATTATCTCACATTCTTGGCACCAAGGACCGTGTCGGAATAACACGTTCACCGGTGTCTGCTTTAAATTATGCCCACCCAAGGGTGTCAGAAACAACACAGGCCGAAAATTAACCAACAGTGCAGTTTGTTGGACTAATGACACAACCCTATTTTATAGCTTGATAGGCTTCCATGTCATTAGATAACTTTTAGTTAGTTGCAAAACGGACTTAACATTTTTGGAAATAATTAATTGAATACTTAACATAAATATAAGCCATAGATCAGATATGTACAAAATGAAAATAGCTAAAATATTTATTTGTGTTAAAATCTGGGATTTCGAACAGACAACGGTGTTGGAGTGATGATTAAACCATTTATAAAGCGCTGCACTTCTTATACGGTCTATATGGCGCCGCAGGGATGACGTATTTTTGTAGTTCAACCCCGAAGTTAGCGTCGCATTTGGGATTTGGGATTATTGCAGACAATAAACTGGGGCAACAAAGTGTTTATGATAATTTCACGTTTTTTTTCAGCAAGATGATCTTCACAAATTAACACCTCTTTTATGATTTTTGAAGCGTGAATGCAATCAGCAGAAGTAAAAAGGTAGCATAGGCTGTAAACAAACTACACTACCATTGCATGAGCGCACATATACACAAACAGGCTGTAAGTGCGGACTAAACGGCATTAGGACGTGTTAAAGTCTCATTTAGCCACTTTGACTAGCAGGGTATTACTGACATATTTTAGGTTGTAGAACAAAACGTTAAAATATCTTCCACAGACCTTATTTCAGGAATCTAACCAAAAAAACATCAATTCCCAAACTGACAACAGAAACAGTGCAAAAAAGCAAACATTCAAACTAACATGCCAGGGGGCAACTGCAGAAAAATAGACGGAAATAAATACAAAAAAGAAAATAAATAATGCAAAGAAAATTGTGATATCTAAGTAACAAATTCTAATTGTAGAATTGTATACATAGTTCACGGTCAGTACATGCCGTTACAGTTTTTATAGCATTTTTGTTGGTACAGTATTTAATAGTTTTATATACATTTCAAAATCTCTACAAAAGACTTTTACCACTATATAAAATAAAGTAATTTAGAGGGTGTCTTTATTGCAGGAGTAATATTATAATAAGCCAACTGGCAGATGACAGTTTTATTCTTGAAAAATGTTTGCAATGAACGCTATTGATGTATTTTCAAACGCTTCAAGCTGTCTAATTTAAGAAGTTATCTGCTTCAAAAGTTGTGATTTAACCTCTATTAATGATAAACCTGTTAAGAAACAAGTAAATCATGTTGGCATCCTTGTACGCATGCTCGCACGTTTTACCTAAACGAAACCGGAAGTAAGGCGGAACAATTGCTCTCGATCGCTTCATTACCAGTTCTATCTTCTCTGTGGCTGACAGGATGGTCGTACTGAAAGGAATCCCCTCAGTTGTATCTCCTGATCTGCTGTATGCTCTCGCTAAAATGGGCCACGGGGATGAACTGGGTATGGTATTTAATGACATTACACATAACCATGGTCGCCTCTCGCTGGCTGCGGTAGCAGTGATAGCCTATAACGTGTGTGTATAGCAACTGTAGGGCAGAAGGCTAATCCAAGTGTAAGTCAACACCAGTGTAAAGAGTGACAGAGCAGGACTCACTGCATCATTAACCTGTAAACTGGTAACATCCTCAATGTAACATGCTGTAGTTCATCCAGTCACTCTCTCACTCAGTGTTTTTCTTTATTTTTTTCAGTTCTTGCTGATGCAAATTTTCCAGCATCTTCCGTTTGTGCTTGTGGTCCAAAAGAGATAAGAGCTGATGGTAGGTAAATACATATATTTGTAAATAAAAATGTTGGCAAGTGTATGTATTTATAACTGCTTTCGATCTTAATCTAGGCTTGGGAATACCACGGCTTTTGGAGGCCATTTTGAAGCTGCTGCCCCTGGACACCTATGTCCCTTCTCCGGTACAGGACCCATGAATCTTAAGTTAAAACCACTGATTGATGTCTTGTGGATGGCAATAAGGAGTTTTTCTGTAGGCTACGTTTGTTGTCTTTTTAATTTATTTGTTGAATCTGTGCTCATGTGCTTCCTAAGGCTGCAGTCATGGATCTGGTAGACAGTGACAACCAGAGAGGTTTAGCTGTCCCTGTGTGGGACACCTACACACTGCTCCTGGGTCAGGCGGGGTCTCAGGTAAAAGGGCGTGTCTAATGATTAATGACCACTTTGTGTTCCTTTGATTTTTGACCCTTTGTGTGTTGATTTTTGCCTACATATAGTCTCCTCTTGAGAAGGTGGAGAGGTTTGCTTTCTATGAGCGAGCCAAGAAAGCCTATGCTGTTGTGGCAACAGGGTGTGTATTTTCTCTGCCTTCATGTGATTATTGTACCTGAATGTTTCATTCGGTGTCTGCAAAATGAGTACAAAGAACGTGTTTTACTAGCCTGATGACTGAATTGACATTTTGTTTCACTTGATTCACTCTGTGAGTTTCTTATCAAATGAGATGTAGGCAGCGATTCAAAAGTCTGGAACCGGGCTATCTTTTTTCACAAATACCATTTGAATAATTGGAGATTAGAATTTGCACAACACAATGCTTTAAACTCTTCAAAAAAGACTCATTATTTCAAACATGTCTTTAAAGATACAGCTGATATTGTTTCCTCTGCTCTGTCTGCACAGGGAAACAGCTCTGTATGGGAATCTGATACTAAAGAAAGGGGTCATCCCTGCTGAGCTGCTACAGTGACACACACACACACACACACACACACACACACACACACACACACACACACACACACACACACACAGAACATTAAAGTAATGATGATGTAATAATTTCAGTCACAAATGAAATTATTTCTAGTGAAAATCCAGAGAAGGTGAATATTTTTGCATAGAATTTATTTCCATTTTGATAATACTGTAAAATGTTATCAGATTTATCTCCAGTTCACATGCAGCAGAAATTATTTTGTATTTTTGTAACTATCGTCTGTTTTGGACCAATAAATAAAACACATGAAGTCTTTGATGCACATGTTAAAGGATCTTTATTAACAGATTTAGATGTTTATTCTTATTGAAGACAGTTTCATGAAATCAAATGACACATCTTTATTTATTTACCTGTGTATCAGCTATGTGTCTGATCTGAAATGATAGAGATCTACACAGGATGAGTTGTTGAAGGATCACTGGTGGTAGAGATCGTCCAGATCGTCCTCTGGTTCACTGTGCTTCCTCTGAGATGGTAAATAAACGGGATCGACACCTTCATAATCATCTCGTAGGTAGGGGAGCTCAAGGAGCTCTTTGTGGTACAGGTCGTCCATGTCCTCCTCTGGTTGAAGGTGAACTCTCACCTCACTTCCACCCATGACCTCACGGCTCAGCAGCTCCATCTGCACAGGTGAAGCCTGGTCATCACGGTGATACAGCTCGTCCTCATCCTTCTCTGGTTCAGAGTGTGCAACGCGGACCTCTGCACCAGCTTTATATCCGGTCACTAGTGGAGCCAGATATCCATCCAGCTCCTCCCTCGCTTTGTGGTAGACTTCATCCCAGTCCTGCTCAGGCTCGTCTGAGGCCACCTCACTGATGCCAGGGTGGTCGATGTCATCTTTATCCTCCTCTGGTTCCTGAGGGTTCTTCATTTGGGCAACTTCCTGCCAGGGTTCTGCCCGGATGTCAGCAGCAGGGAGGGCATCCAGGTTTTGGATCTGGACATTGAGGAGATCAACCATTGAAGGATAGTACAGCTCATCCAAGTCTTCTTCAGCCTTCAGGGGCTTTTCTTCCTCTCCACTGGCTGACATACTCTTCCAAATCATCATGCGAGGGTCGATGTCATAGTGAGTCTCATCCATGTCCTCAGGAGGCTCCACTTCCACTCCCCAGGACATCTTTCCATTGTTATCTAAGGAACTGAGATAAATAGAAATAAAACACACACACAATCTAAGTCTGCATATCCTCAATCCAGAACACAATTACTCTCTTTAGTTTAAGGAAAATACAACTTACATAACCGTATCCTGGAATGCTTCATCTTTGGGTTTATTCTGAGAAAAGAGCACAAATATTACATGACTGATGTCCAATAAACATACATGCTTGTCATTTTAAATTCATCAGGAATAATTTATTATATGATTTGTAGCTGTTGAACCAGACAGTAGCAATATATACATACCCAGGGTTTATATGGCTTTGCAGTGATGCCAAATATCAGATAAACACAGACTATTAGAGAAAACCTAAAAGTGAAGAGACTCTGGATTAAAGTCCATATTTCAACACTGTGACAGACATTACACAACACATCCTTGTCCAGTCAAAGAAACAAACCATGCAATCTATACACTGTTACACATTAGAACCAGGTTAACAATCAGAAACACTTTGAAGAGATCTGTAGTTTTCTTACCTGAACATGTTGACTGCTTTCAGCTCAACGCTTTGGAGGTGAACAAGTAACTTTCCCTTCACCTTCTGTGAAAATGAAGGACCAAAGTTCCACCAATAAACTAATCATATTTTCTTGACCTTTGTATGAGCGTCAGCTGTAAGTAATTCACTACCTCAAGCAACATTTAGTCAACCTACTGGTGTCTCTGTGCCAATGGCTGATTACACCCTCATTCTGTCATCAAGTCTAACAAGTGTGAGTGTACATTTTACTGTATATACTGTATCTGAATAACATCAATGTCACTTCTGGTTTAGTTCACCCTTGTTATTTTACTGTGATTGAAAAAGTAACTCATTTCTGATTTCTGGCATTCAGAAACAGTTAAAAATATATTGAATTCTATACTGTTGTAATAGATTTAATCAGTTTTACAACAACATTAACCTTCCTTGTCAGCAATCAGTGATCTCAATGTTATAACGCCCAATGGCCTTAAAGCTGAGGTTGAGATATTTTATCACGAGACAAACTTTATCTTGCAGTAAAAGTTTCTCCAATCCCATTGATGAGGTTGCCTACATACCTGCGCTCACTGTAACTATAGTGCAAATATAGTCAGTCTTTCTTTCTGTACTAGATTATGTAGGCATCAAAATTCAGCAATTTACCATTTGGCCCTCTAGTATCTATATTTTAGCAGTACATGAATATTTAATAAATAGTTAATAACTCATCATAATGTAGTTGTAAGCAGCATTTTTAAGGGTTCGGCAGTTGTCAGCAATTATAACTTTGCCTATCCAGACATAATTTAATACAATTGTTTTTCACTATATTCTCATTAATTATCTGTTCATACAAATAAAGAAATAAACAAGATCTCAATCTCAGAGAGGTTTAACTGATTAAATAAACTTTATAATAATACAACAATAATCCTGACGTTATTGCAAGAGTTGAGACCTGACTATTCATGATAATATTTTGGAGGCTTAATGTGGGTAATTTTTTGTAGACAACACAAGCATCGTACAACTTCTACTTTACTGTTATTTAAATACAGTGATTTGGGATTTTTTATGCATACGCTAACTGGTACATTTTTTAATCAGAAGAAGGGATGGCGTGCATAAAAAGTATATTATTTATAGTTACATCAAAAGCCAATTCATGTACATATGTAATATTACCATGAAGCAGCAATGCACATACTCCCCATGCTTGGCTTACTTTCACAGGAACTTTCTCAGACAGACTCCCTCCTGCGTACAGCTTCAATCATTTAAAAAGACTAATTGCCCTCCTACAGACTGTAGGAGGACAGTTTGAAGGCAGATGATCGGTCTGTGATCTTTGTGCCAGCCACAACACTTACTGAAGCAACTGTTGAGAATGTGTCAGCTCAAATTTACATCCATGCCAAGATCTTATCACACTCACCATTTTAGCTTGTCCAAAAAAGCTTGTGGACTGATGCACGGAATAATAATTACAACTTACTTCATGAATACATTTTTCTGATATGTGGCCAAAACAGAAAAGCGTTGAGACCATGTCAAACATCTGTAAGTTGCATTACACAGTCATGAACAAATTTAAACTAATCTTATGTAACATATACACCCTTAAAGAATGTGATTTAATTTCAGTTCAGTGTTTTAACGTCTTGCAGTCCCTCCATCTGCTGTGATGCAGCTCACGTTAGAGTTTCCTTCTCAGGAGACCGTTAGGACTGTGAGAACTCTTCACTGCTCATTTTTCCCTGTTCCTACAACAGTAGGAGACTCATTAAGTTAACATATGGGTTAATAATGTCTCATGACAACAGGATTCTGCGCGCACACACACACACACACACACACACACACACACACACACACACACACACACACACACACACACACACACACACTGTACTACACTATTAGAACAGGACCAGACAGACACACTACACACTTCCTGCTCTGTTCAAGGGATGGCTCCACTGCGTCTGCTGATTATCTGCCCTCTCTATCAGATCCATATGTACAAGTCCAATGTTACCCCTCAACTAGCCCCACTCCCAGGTCACTCAGTGGTCTACTGTCTTCTACCCACAAAAGGCTCCCTGGGCAAGCAGATGCTAGACATCTTTAAGACAGTCAGTAGAACATGGACAAGGAAGCGACCACTGTCTGAGTCTGCTTTTAGTCCACACATTATTTATTCCTTTAAAATTAGACTGCCTTCATGAAGATAATCATTAAAACATTGCTGACAGGTTCATTCTGGTGACAAACATACTGGACACTGGCTGTTAAACTGACATTGAGGAGTATGATGTGAGCCATTAAGGAAATGCTTTGTCGGTCTCCCAGAAACCACAACCCTGGGAGAAGACATCCTGCTACTCCAAGTCTTGAAAGTGAGGTTTGATGGATAAAGTGTGCTGAAGCTTCTACAGATGCAGCTCTCTGTGTCCCACACACATCAGTGAATCATGTGAAGGCCAGAGGCCCGGCAGCTACCAGCGCAGATTAACCACAGGACTCTGCTCCCTGAACTTCTGATGGCCTCACGGGCTTACAGGAAAACACGCTCGTCTGTGGTTTTACCAACCTCTGGACGGCAGAGCGCTGCGGCTCAGCAAATGAGTCGCTTTCCATCCGTCTAAATTGTGTTTCGGTCACTCCACTAAGGTGATGAAGTGTCGGAGAGTTTAAAAGCCATAGAGTTACAAGTAAAAAAGTTAGGAGAGGTTGTTTTTCAGAGCACTTTAAATGAAGAGGACATTTTTAAATAATGGTAGTTTGTCCTTTTTACATTTTGGTTTTTGCATACATTACACCAATAAAATATAACTTCTTAATTGGTGAGTTGGAAGAGTTGCTGGTAGGTAGATTTTCTTTTTTTTGGACAGAGCCAGGCAAGCTGTTTTTCCCTGTTCCTTTATGCTAAGCCAAGCTAAGCGGCTGCTGGTATAGCAGGATTGTGACCATACAGATATGACAGTGATAGAGATGTTCTCATCTAACTCACAGCAAGAAAAGATAATGGTGTCGTTCACAAAATGTCAGACCTATGTATCCATATTTCTCACTTAAACTTGTTTCTAGGCTCAAAGAAATGTATCAATGGATGTTTATCACTTTGACAAGCTCATACACTCAAAACCAAACACTTTTATATGGTATTGTATCCCACTGGGATGAAGTGACATGGCCCATGTGTCATGATAAGTTTGTATTCTTGATGGTGAAGAACTTTATGTTGTGTATTTCTCAGCTTCTCTTCTTTCTAATTGGCTGCAGGTGATGTGAGGATAATTTAATTTTGATATGTGGTTTGTGCAGATTATGCGCTGACACCTCTAGAAACCATCAGAGGCTTGGTTTGATCTGCCAAGTGCATGAGCAAATATGTTTCCCTTCCTCCTGTCACACTACAAAGTGCATACCTTTGCTTATGTCCTGCTATTGGCTAGATGTGTGTGCTGGTGCAATGTTTAAACGTATACTGTATATATTATGTGAATGACAAGTCTTTTGGAAAATAAGAGGGCACCCTATAAAGACCAGAACGAGTGGGAGTTGACAGCAGGTAATGATCGCTGCCAATAAACTGTAAAACACACACACAGTCACACGATGTTATTGCACGAAATGCGAGGAGTGAGCCAAGAATAAATTGCCTGTCTGTAACTATTTAAATGCAGCATTAAGTCATGATTCATGCCCGTAAACATGCTTCAAAAGCTGCAGCTTGCAGCTATTTATGGGGGAAACCGCCAAACTGAATGTTCCCATTTTAAAAGGAATGCTCTTGGCTTCATTTTGCTTAAAGATTCTCTATACAATTCAATATTACAGCACACAACTATTGTCTATGTTAAGATATATTAGAGTAATGTCTACCTGAGCAGAGAATAAAGTCACGCTCCCTCTGTGTGTGCTGTTATCCGAGCTTCTATGTGCTTTATTGACACAGCCGGGCCGGCCATACAAGCTTTTAGTGCATGATAGTGCATGTGAGCGTGCCCCACTGCATGGTTAGTTCATTTCTGCCACTCTGCACTGCTCTCATACGGCGGTTACAGCTAAACCAAACACTCAGGTTCCCCATCAGGTAAACGCTGTTAGCTCCGTCAGCACTGTTGCCGTTGTTTGCACTGTTAGCGCTGTTAGCTGCTAGTACCGTTAGCTGCTAGTACCGTTGTCGCCATGTGGATAGCCATTGAGAGGCAATATGCTCTTAATTTCAAATTTAACACCAGTAATGTGTGCTTTTTCTTCCTCACAGCTCTTGCATGATGTGTAGACCTCTAAGTCTACACGTCATGTATGAGTATGAATGCAATGCATGTGTTCTCAGTAGCCTTCCACTTACTTACACACATGCAAAATGTGAAGTCAGATACTGAAGATTAATATCGACTGATGACAGCACTGTCTTCAAATTGTTACTTTAATTGCAGGATCTGATGTCCTGGCTCTTTCTCAAAACCAATAACAGCTTATTACGACTAAGACTGTGAGTAATGCAGCCGTCATGTTTGTACTTGACTTAACGTGGCGTCTGTATCAAGAGTTCTCTACAGGTAAAGAAACAAATAGTAAACAATCAGCTAAGACATCAGACTCCACGCTAAACCTCAACACATACTGTATCTCTGTTTGAAACCAGATAATGAACATACTGACTCAAAAGTCACCCCTCCACCACTAAAACAATCATCAGCACCAAAACCTCATCATCACCATCATTACTATCAGTAAATCCCATAAAGGTTGTCCTGGAGCGCAGCGCTGTATTTGAGACTAACCACCCCTCTGTCTTTACTCACAGTTTTCCGTCATGTCCCCCCACACACTCACAACATTTAGGAAAGCTGAGGTTTTCTAAATTACTAAAATTAACTCAATGATCTACAATTAACTTAATTGATGCTTCAGCCATACCCATTAAACACACATTAGACATCTCACGGTGGAGTTTAACCGCACCAATTACAGGGCTGGGGAAGGACCTCCATGGAAGAGCGGCGGCGAACATGAAGTGTTGTGATGATGGTCTGGTGAATGGGGGAACTGTCAGACTTATGAAGTTGCCGCAGGAAGAATTAGTGAGCCATCTGCTCAACAGTTGCATGCAGCACTTGAGCTTTTGACGCTACCTTTAACATATTTCAGTGCTGATGCTTAATCAAATGTCTCCTCAATGACCCGGTGGGAATTTAGGGGGACAAAATGAGGGGCGTGATGAGCCAGTCAGTCTCAGGCCCGGAGCCACCTGACTATCTGGCTCCACAGGTAATGCCTGAGACAGATTTCCAGCAACAATAGCTCTGATGACAGCCGAGTCAGACGAGGGGAGGTCGACCGGGATCTGCACAGCTACACATGAGACAGACAGAAAGAGGAACTCTCCCCTCTGCCTGTTATGTAACTGATGACAGAAGACTGGGAGGCTCTTTGTCTGTCTGAGAGGAGACACAGAGGAATATGGGTGACCTTATTGTCCGGGGCAGCTAATCTGAAAAAAGCTGATCTGAGTATCTGTGTGAAAGATGGCCATTAGTGACGCTAGCTGTTTATGCTGACACAGAGCCATTACATTGCTTTGACAGTGTCAACCATGGAAATATTATATTATAAACACTGTAAAGATCTCTCTCTCTCTCTCTCTCTCTCTCTCACACTCACACTCACACTCACACTCACACTCACACTCACACTCACACTCACACTCACACTCACACTCACACTCACACTCACACTCTCACACTCACACTCACACTCACACTCACACTCACACTCACACTCACACACACACACACACACACACACACACACACACACACACACACACACACACACCCTCAATCACATCCCTCTTAAACTCATGTGGGAGCTGTTAAAGTAAGTTTAATGGCTATTTGCTGTGTTTTGGATGCTTCTCATTAAACACATTTTCCACTCAAGGAGAACTAATGTTTTGGAAAACTCTTTAAATGAAGCACACATCATGCCAACACTTGGCACATGTGGCTCATTAATTTGGAGATCTGCCCCCTACAGGATAAACGAAGGAACTACAGAGACTTGACTACTAACATGCACTCATAGATATAGCTGCTTTATCTGCAGTTCATTTTTCTTACCTAAACTTTAAACCTGCAATAACTGATTTTCTTCCACTTTTGGGGGCAGCTGAAACAAACTGTAAACACTGACATATTATCACCTTTGAAGTTGATATGGCGAAGTTGTAAGCAGAAAGTTGCTTACACATCCAGCAAATACATACCAATATTTGCAATCTTCTGAAGTCGTGTTTCCGACCACCTAAGCACATTGTTGACTGTTTTTGGTCTCCACCAACTCCTGAGAGAAATCTGTCTCTAGCTGCTAAATGTTCGCTAGTCACGAACTGTTTTTTTGTTTGGTGCTGGGCCGGCAGCGTTCAGAGGGATTTTAGAGTTTTTCAGCTGAAAACAGATGTCTGCTATGAAAACGGTTAGAGTGAAACAAAGCAGTAAATTTGCAGGCCGGAAAAACAAAACAATGAGCTTAAAACTCTGTTGGGAACTTTCACATAGTCATGTCATCCATTGTTAATATAAAAGCCTTGATTATAGCCCTTTAACTTTGAGAGATAGCGGTCAATGCTACATGTGTTTTGTCTGCTTTTTCTAACATCTGAGAGTTTACTTTATGCCAGAAAGGGAAAAGAAGGACTTGAGGGTGTGGTACATCAAACAAGACAAAAAGAGAAACATCTTCTGCCCCCTTCCCTCCTCTGCCTCAACCTCTCCCCCTCCTGCTCCAGCCACTGAATGCCCCCTCACTAGAGTCCACTGCGGCCCTGGCTGCCAGCTGGAGTACCCCTAACCTTCAACCTCTGACCCCCAGCACCACAGAATTCATCATCGATGCACTCAGCGGGGAGCACATCCCGTGAAACACTGTCATGACAACAGAGAGGAGTGACAGTGAGTACAGGTGTTACAGATGTTCTTTACTCTGCCTTCCCTGCTGCCCTTTCCCTTTATATTTACAGCTCATTGTATCCATAAGATCACAGAAATCCTCTCGGTGTTGCTCTGAATTGGTCTGTGTGTGAGTTTGAGTGCCACAGTCCCATCTGTCCCGATGCTCCTGGGTTAAAGAGAGGATCCTGCTGTTCCTTAATGGAAAGCTGCCTGCTACAAAGAGATCCGGTTACAAGAGCGCCACGCTTTCATCCTTATTAAAGAAACATGTGCTCTCTTTGCTCAATTATGTCAGCAGATGAAAGTTTTTAGTCTTCTCTCTGCTTTCAGTTTTTTCTCAATACAGATAGACCCGATATGTGTACAGAACTCTCATCTTTTCAGGTTCATACTCTCCTTTATGATAAGAAATAACAAGCTCAGTACATGTATGTAAAGATAAATACGTTTTGTTTGTATCTCAGTGATTTATGCCTCATTTTTGTGCATCCTCATACTTCAAATATACAATGGTTTCTTTGTTACACAGTCAAAGGATAATTACAGACTCCCTGGTGACGAAGAATGTCAAACCCCACTGACTGACGCAGCAATTAAAATGATTACTTAATCTTTGGTCTTCATCATTTATCAACAACTAATTGGAGCACTGCTTCCAGGGCTGTTATATGCTGTTATAGGCTCATATGCAGACTTGACTTTACAGCAATGCTGTTTTCCACCATAGTGGGACCAATTGGTCCTTAAATCATAAATTCCCCAAAAATCTTAGTATCTAATATAAGTTTTTCAGCACCTTATGATTGAAAATCTGGAATGTCATCGTAGAAAGAAATGTCCCAGCATCAACACACTGTGCCAAAGTTTTCCTAACCAACTGACCTTTAAGTTATGGGAGAGAGGGACAATGATAAGTAACACCTCACACATACTGTAAAGACAACTATGCTTTAAGTTTCAAGCACAAAACAGGCTATTATAATGCTGTCCTGATGTCAGGATGAGGACAGAAAGTGGATGTTGACCAATCATTACAAATACAGATAAAAATAATTAACATGGTATGTTAAGTGCAGGGAAATGGGAATACAATAATAAATAACACTTTTCAAAATTGTATATATTCAATGTTATAAAAAAGGCTATGTTAAAATGTCTCTATATTGTTCCAACAATCTCCAAAAGTAGATAAAAACATAAAAAGACAAAAAAATATGAATGTTATTAGATACCTAAATCAAATGCCGATACAGTCAGATGTCTCAATCATCCTATAAAATGCCTTCTTTTTATCAAGCAGTGCCATTTCCAATATTTAATAAATACCTACAATGCCTATTTCCCCCTTTGTATAACTTTTTGTGCACTCTTATGTTCAGTATTGCTGTGCGTCAAAATGACAAATTATAATCGGATTTGAGGTAACCTGTAATGCATCCTTCATCAACTGTAGCTGCTATAACAAACTCCATTCATGCCAGATTGCAAAGTTGCTCATTACACATCTTTCAAAGCTCGGCACAGTCAGAGGATGTGAGTCAGACCTCTGAATCGACTCCACAAACGCACTTTCATTTGAGGAGGACGACTGTCCCTAAATGTCTATCTCTGTAGTCTGTAGCCACCGTGAAGCCGCTGTGCTCCCTGACCTCATCTCCCAGACCCTTCTTTGTTCCCACGCTGTGCCCTGTGGAAAGTCTGGCTCCAACCTTTTAAACCATAATTACATACCTGCAGAACGCAGACAACAGGGTAGTAAAGACAGACACAGCATGAAAGGGAAAGGGCTCACCACCACTGATATCTGATAACTTGCTGCCACTTACTCTGTGCTGTAACTAATTTGCGTTAAAGGACACCAATAGAAAATAAGTCTTTTGAATGCATTACATATTGGTTTTCTTTAAATCTCAAGTAAAATAACAGTAATGTTGATTCCTTCAAATCACACCAGCTCAACGCATAAAATAAGCACCAGTGTCACACTGTTACATACAGTTTGTCTCCAGGGATTAGATGTATTGCTGTTGAACATATTTAAGTAAAAAAACAACTACAGATACTGATCAGTCAAACAGTTCACGATGGAAATGGAGCGGAAGTAGTAAAAGCAGATGTCATATAAGGAGACACACAGTGATGTTTTTTACAGTTTGTCTGTACAATTTAGATATTTCTGATGATGAGAATTGTGCAAGTTAAACTAAACTGTGAAGATTAAAAGCTACAATTGAATTATAATGTCATTGTAGTATCATTGTAATATATTTCCTTCCTCATATTATTTGTGTACTGCCAAATAAAAATCACATGCTTGTTGTAAGGGATTTCCTGTTTCAAAAATGTGTCACTGAGCTGATGGTCAGTGACTCATTGCTCTAATCACTGTTTGAGTAAATGTTTGGGCATTTACAAGCTCTTATATAGTGTATTGTGACAACAAGTCTTAACATGAAGAATTAAATAATCTATCAAAATGTCAGGGTGTTTCTTTTCACATGTTATTCAGCAGCAGGTTTGAGAGAAGATCATTTTGATTGTTGAGCTTTGATTGAAAGCTGAAGGTCATCGCTTGGTGGAAGACATAAAGTCTGGGAATCATAATTAATCTCTTCTCCCTCGGTCTCTTCATCATTAGTAATGAAATGTGAAGAAGTGGAGAAGGCCAGAGAGTGTTGAGAGGTGTACAAACAGACCAGAGTTAATAGTTACAGACATACTGGCTTATACAGGCACACAGCAGGAGCTTTTTTTTGCAGTTCATATGAGCAAAAGTTACAACTGTGAATTTTTGCAAACAGAGCACACCTTTATTGCGTTGTACTGTATCTCAGGAACTAGTCACATCTCAACAAAGACACATTAAGGTTAAATTCAACAGTCAAAGCGATTTTTCAAATTAAACTAACACAATCATGATGTGTCCACTTCAAACAAGCCAACACAGGATGAGTGTCACTGAAGAGGGTTACTATTACATTATGAACTTATCCCTGTGGAGAGACGCTGGCCAGAATGGGATTTTACTAATGTCACTAAATCACTCTCAGCTGGCCTGACTGCAGGACATGCCTCTTTCTTCTCAAAACCTCAGAGTAAATAGTACATGAAGTGGGTGCATTCATGAGCATGTATGTTCTCAGAGCATATGTTAAACTGTCTGTCCTGGATTTCACAGCGTTTCATGTCCTTCAGGGTTGCGGTCGCAGTCTGTCTGTGTCTCTCAGCCCTCTGCGCTGCCATGAGAGCCCCCATTCACCACTTAACCTTTCAAAAGTGGTCAACGAACTTCAGAAGGGAAAAACCATTCCAGGCTTAAGAAGGTGTGAGAAATGTCACATCAGTGCGCATTTATTCCATAATTATGGCAACAACTGCAGTAAGGTCAGCCACACAGTGACTGTGTCTCTAAAGGGTCCATTAGACATTTGAATAGTCTTTGGTGTCATGCTTGTGAAAGCAGTTTAGCAAAGAGGTAAAAACCCCAGGGCCAGCAATAACAGAGTGGAACTGATTAGAGGGGGAGAAAAATGAGACAGGGACTGATAGCATCTTCTTAGCCAACTTAATTATATTAGAGAGCTAAAGGCTCAGTAATCCCTCAGAAGACTGTTTGTTTAAAATCCCATGTGAAATGTTAACAATAACATAAAACATGCTGCAGAAACATTTCTGTATTTTGGAGCAGGCGTGGATAATATGGGCAAAGTTTAAAATTAAGATCACAGTCATTCATTTAGGATTTTGACTAAAGTATTCATAAACGCATGGTCAAGATTTAACTTCACGCTATTAAGTCACTGGAGTTTTAAAAGAACTAAATCATACAAGTTTCAGAAGAAACATTTACGTTAAAGTATTCAGATTTCATGCTGAGATAGGGCTGTCACTTTTTTGAATGATCAATTTCGAACAAATTCAAACTAACTCATAATTTGGCTACATTATATTGTGCTCCCCATTCATTTCTGTAAGGAAATATGTTATGCGTATTAGCTGCAGGGACACTGAAAGAGAGAAAGTGTTTGACAAGAAGCTGTATCATTTTCAGCTGAATGCTGTAGCCCAACAGCTACGCTAGCTGCTGCACTTTATGCGTACAAACCCGCTCACCCCTGCCCCATATGTGACCTCAGCGGTTTGCATATTCCAAGGTATCTTTTTCCCTGGGATTTAAGAGTTTAAACAGAAAATTAAGTACGAAATTCTCTATGCAATTTGTGGATGTAGCTTGCATCGAGGAAGATTACGTGGCGCCATGTTTGTAGTTATGTTTCTTTCGCCAGGCTACTTCATTTGCAGTGCCTCTGCTGCCTCACTTGAATAGCAGTCTAATTCTACAAGGCGGCTGCATTTTGAGAATTTTTTTTTGGAGCTACCACGCTTGAGTGCCTTGTACTCAACTGTTTTTAAAAAGTGACAAATGTTGGTAAAAATTGTGTTTGCTAGCATTCATTGAGACATAACGACAATACCCTTCTGTACCGCCAGCACTCCAGACATTACTTAGTCACATTGTGTTTCCTAAGGACACTCGAGAAAAGTCAAAATGGTTTACGTAGGGAGCGGTATGTGACCAAATCACAAATAAACGTATAGACTGCTAAAGTCTCAAATGGGTTGAAAGAACCATTAGAAACCATTATGTATAGAATAATTTGCTCACAATATGATTAGTGAGACAAAAAACAATAATAGTGAATTAGCACCAAGTCATAATTTGAAGGCAGAGATTCAGAGATCCAGGTTGCCAAATTGTATTGATGTTTTTTTTTGTAGTTTGACAGGATGTGGACATGCTGCAATTACCAACAAAGAAGAAGGATAGCCCTTTTTTTCCTTTCCTTCATCGCTCTTTTCTATCCCCACACTTTTCAACCCTCTCTCCGTCTCTCATCCCCTCCCTCGCCCCATCTTTCCCTTGCCAACTCTTCATATATCAGTGAAAGCTGTTGCTAATAAAAGTTAAAATGCAAACTATTAAAAGGAGGTTAGAGGGAGCAGAGGGAGGTGCATTCTTTCCTGCCTGCATGGGAAGAGTTTTGCCGAGGTGAAAGGGAGTTCCAGTGGTCTGGGATAGGAGGGGAGGGAAGGAAAGAGGGGAGGTGTGGATAGGAGCTGAGTGTCACCCCTATCACCCTGCAGGACAGGGAAAAAACATTTCGTTTCATCAGGTTTCGAAGACACAGCAATTACATCCGAGATGCAGGATGACAGGACATCCCTGCTCTGCAGTGGCAGAGAGTAACACAGGAGAAAGAACCACGCCTTCTAAAGCTTTACAGGGTGAACTCATCCTCTCCTCTCTTCTCCCATCACCTCTCCCCGACATGGCTATAAGCAACACTAAAGCAGCACCCCAATAGCTCATCTCCATCTTCTCTGTGTCTAGAGAAGGCGGCCATTGTGCACCCGTTCCTCTGTCCCCAAGTCAGATTCCTATTGAGGCTCTGAAAGGGCCTTTGAGGGGCCCTGTTTTGGCTGTGCAGCTCACCTGCAGAGGGGAAACTATGGGTCTATTCTAAAGCCCAGCAGCTGCCAGGGCAGAGAGGCTGGCACCCAGTGGGAGAGAGAATAGCGGCTGCAAAGCCTTTCAATATGAAGCCACTTAGTAACAGAAGGCATGTGCCAAGCCTGCAAGGCCAGAATGAAGAGTCACCCTTTGGAGTTCACTAAATATCAGAAAAGAGAGGGACCCATCTCCTCTTCGCTCCCTTTCTCCCTTATCCACTATGTTGTATCTTCGTCCATCTGTTCTTTGTCTGACCTCCCTAAGAATCTGCAGGTAGCAGGACGCAGAGAACATACGGACTGCAATATAAAGCGCCTCAGGTCAGGAGCATGGGAAATAATTAATTAAATAATAAATAAATAACAATATTAATAATGCTCAATAATGTAAACGTTTTTTGGTTAACATAGATCAACAGGTAATATGGTAGAGAGGAGAGAATCACTTGAGTGCACAAAACTGCTGCCAAACAGCTCCCTTGTCCATGTTTAAGAGTAACCGCCGAACTCCTAGTCGTGCGACAGATCGAGCCATGATACCGCTGTGAGGATCTCAGTGGCTGCAGGCATGTGAAGAAGCCTTTACCACACAAAGCCCCTTTTCTGTCAGCAGGCTAGCTCCCACACTGGCGCTAATTTACGATGCCCTCACAGCAATTTCCACAGTCAGAGAAGTTCAATTGTGTTTTCCAGCTCATTAAGCATCAGCACAACAAAGCTTTCATCTTCTCCTTCATCCACTTCATCCCCCTCTTCTCTCCCTCCACCCGTCTTCCTCGCTTTATCCGGCTGTCCACTAATCTGCCTCTTAGCCTCCAATATAAAAAAGATTAAGTATAAGGTAAAATGAGCTTCCTTATTCAAACAATTTTCTCTTTCCCTACATTTAATTCTGTTTCTTTGTGGTTTCGTGTTTTGGTTTGTTTAAAGCACGGCCCCAAGTCTGAAGGTTCTCTTCATACAGGCGCAGGGAGAATTTAATGGTTGTTTATTCAGGGGCCTCTGCTCTGCCCTCCCATCTCTTTCAGAGCTTCATGAGACGACGTGGAATCTTTTGTAATCTCAGAAGAATCAACTCAGCGTATTTGTTCAGGTTGTCACTGAGCTGAGATCACAGGCGCACACTCACATTCTTACAGAAACCCTAAATATATTCTATTTAAACTATATTTTTATGTAGCTGTATCTGCATTCACATGTGATGAGACAGTTGAAGTACAGCATTTGATTATAGTTAAAGAGGTAGGCATGCGATGGCCTGAGAAATCTCTGCCGAAAGCAAGGAAGTATTCCCACCATCTACAGCAAGCACAAAAATGCCCCTGATCAAGTCATGTGACCCTAATTTGTTCCAGTCTCAACTCCTCTGTGGTCAACATTATCAGTGCCACGAGAATAACTGTTGACTATAATTTATTAACGACATGTCAAGAACATCTTTTGAAGTCAGTGAGTCACAAGGAAATATGTAACAGAAATATGGTCCCCTCTGAAAGCTGAATCATATGGCTTCAATAGCCATCAATTACAACTATTATGTACTATATAGGACTAAAAAAACACATCATGTTCTCTTAAATATCAGATGAAATATTGTTTTTGGTCCACTGTTTTGCTCTGGTAGATAATAGGATACGCCATCCTGTACTTGTTTGGAATGAGATTTACTAAAAAAAGAAAAAGTTTCCAGTATTAAAAGATTGTACCATCCAATAAAGGAGTAGTTTGACATCTTGGGATAAATGTTTATTTACTGTCTTTCTTGAGAACCATAGATTGTTGCACTGTAAATATGAAGCTACAGCCAGCAGGTTTTACCTTAGCGTTACATTTCACATTGATTATTTACTTCGTAGAAAAATTACGAGAACAAAACGACAGTTGTGGCAAGCAGCTTTTGTTCACTTCAGACAACCGGGCTTGCCGTTTCCGGTCTTTGTGCTTAGCTAAGCTGAAGTGCATTTCCCCAAATCCAAAATGTGGAACTGCTCCACTTCTTTTTCTTCTTCTTTCACTGTTTGGTCCAATATACGCGATAGATGGTTTGTCACAATATTTTTAACATAGTTGGACAGTAAACCTAATTCTTAATATTCAACCAGTGCAAACTAAAACTATAACCTTTCAGATTTAGTCAACATTGTAGTCCATTTTTCACCTCCGGAATTCTTAATGTTACATTATTACAATATATTGTGCCAGGATATATTGTTTAACTTCTAATTATTAGTCTAGTTTGCTATTTCTTAACTCAAAGATCTTTAACTTAGAATTAAGAAACAAGCAAGTTGACTTCTTTTTTTTTTTATCATCTCAGTGGACCAGTCGTCTCCCAACAGGTGCTGCTGTGTGATTTGTCACAGTTTAAATTGTCACAGCATGTTGCAGTGCAGCTGCCATCACTTGAGTGGTTTCAGAGAAGTCAATTGTAATATTGTTGGGAAATGTTTAACCTAATTTGCAAATAGTCAATCTGCAACAGCTGTCACAAACAGCTTGACACAAATCAGTGCTCCATTCTCAGCTTCCAGTGGTCCTACACCAAACTGTGTTCAGTATCGTCTCCCAGTGTGCTGTGGTCTGACCTCATTCTGCAATTCATTGAGAGGCAAATTGGGAAACTGATGCTGTGGCAGTGACATTTGTGAGATGTATAGTCTGTGTGTGTGTGTGTGTGTGTGTGTGTGTTGGGGGGGTATAGTAATATATAGCATGCGGTAGTAACATTCTCCAGTCATTCATTTGACCACAGAATTGCTACCAATACTGCAAGGCCATACAAGACCTCTACGTACCATTGTGAACCACAGGAATACTGCTCTTATTTCACTCAGAGACGTGTTCAGTAGTTTACAGCTAAGCTTCTTTATATTTCAAGACACTGCATGGGTTAGAGCTGTACCTCTAAGTGTGTGTGTGTGTGTGTGTGTGTGTGTGTGTGTGTGTGTGTGTGTGTGTGTGTGTTTGTGAGCGTGTGTCAGGTTTCTCCTGCTTCCGTCAGTCCTGTGATGTCTCCTGCTCCTCTGCTGTCATCACCCTCATACTGGCGACGCCTACATCTGCATCTGCATCATGGCCAGACAATAAAGACCTTATGATAATTTGACTACTAGACTCTGTTAGTGGGTCATTCTCTAACATCATCATAATCATCATCGCCGTCGTTATCATCGCTGAGTGCAGGCTACCATCTGAGTTCCCCCCCTGCTGTCAGCGCCGTCACTGAGCTCACCCTAACCCCTGGCTCGCTCCAGGTCCAGAGAGGGTGTCCGGTTCCCTTTGTACCCCTCCGTAACCATACCGCTACAATACAGCAACAATATCTCTGTGTTCACCTGTTAGCACCTGGCACTGCATGTAAGACTCACTGCCGAGTCCCCCTCAGCCAACCACTCTGCTCGTCTCTGTCAGACGCCATGTGGAACGCGCCTTCCCGTCACCAAACCCAATATCCTGCACACACAACACACAGAGGCATAATAACCCGCTCGCTGCTTGCCTGTCAACGCTTTCACCTGGCAGCCGAGTCATGCTAACATATACAGAATAAATGAAAAGCACTTAACCAATCAACAACCCATCACGTAATTACAAAGGTTTCGAGCATCATCTGCCATGTGAGTCTCCTGTATGCCCTCCAAAAGACAGAAATGACTGAGATATCATCCTCACAACCAATGCTTCAAGCAGACAACCTCAGCTTATGCTAGTGCAAAAAAATTGCATTCAAATCAATGGCTGTAGCGCACCTGTATTTTGAGTTCCAATTACCTTCACAACACTGCTGTACCAACAAGTGCAACACCATGAGACCTTCAAGGACAGACTGTCTGAAATTATGCCCCTGTTTTCCCATTTGTACGATTGTGTCTCTTCCATCTCTATGAAAGCAGGTTTTATTCCCCGCCATGGAGAACATCTATTTTCTTCAGACGGGGTTGTTTTCATTTCGAGCACCACCCAAACTTGGTTGTCTTGTTACGACACGCGACACAGAATAAAATGATACGCTACTGGATTATTTTGTTTGGAAATGTGGAGCTAGTATTGTGTAGTTTGATCCTGCCCTGCTGATGCCCAGGTTGGCAGTAATGAGTGAAGGCAGAGGTATCAGGTTGGTCAAATGTGTTGTCCAACCACATCTGAAGGCTACACTGTGAGGCGAGGTAGAAAGTGTGCCATCACAGAGAGGGGCATGATGTGACGCTCAAATGGGGATAATGACGCACATTTTCTGACAATAGTTCTTAAAAAGGCTTCCCTACAATTGTACACAAAAAAGGTGACAGTAATTGTGTGAAGAAAGAAACAAGAACGCCCGAGAGAGAAGTTAACACTTAAAAAGGTGTGCAGCAAGGGTGTTTCAGATGCTGTTCGACCATCAGGCTAGTACTTCTGTTGAAGCACACTGATGCCTTGAGTGCTTACTCTTAGTCAAGTCTTCTGTCACGTTTTACTCTGTGACACCCTGAGAAATGTCCTGAGGCTGGTTACAAGAAAGAAGAAAATGTACGTATTTTGTAACGGTGAGCGGGTCGTGTCAATGACCTTTTTCGTCAGGTGAGACCCAACCGTGAGTGGGTGCAGCGAGTGGCAGCTCACTTGATGCAATGTGCTGACGGTGGGAAAGATGAAACAGCTCATCAAGACTGACGTGTTGTTACAGTTCCCTTCATGCTCAGATCAGATAAGAGGGAAAAAAATATCACTAGGAAGACCTCAGGCCCTCCACATCCTCTTTGGCATGATTGGCATGACTAGGCCTGAGTGAAACGGAGCTCGGTCCAAGTGTCAAGTTAAGTCAATTTTATTGGTGAGCTTGTAGTTTTATTAAGTGAACCCTTTAGGCTTAACTTTATGATTTCAGTAATTAATATAACACCGATATCAACCATGCCAATGTATAGGGTGAGGGCTGCAAGCATGGAGCCATTGATGCTTTATAATAAATACTCCTCAAAATCAACAATAAATATCATGGAAGCTTGTACGGTAGAATTAGCTTTAGCTTTGTTAATATTAAGTCCTCACTGTGGACCCTTTATTTTGCCATATGACGCAATCACCATATGATGGCAGGAAGTTAATGAGTCACAGAAACAAATGAATATTCCTCAAGAATTATGTAATTAAACGCAAACTAGATGAAGTTCTGGGGTGACATACTCAAGTCTGACTGAAATCCCAGTTCTAGATAGATTTTAGCAGGATTTTGACTAAAACACAGATGAGAGAGAGAGTAGCTTTGGTTCTTTTCAAAACACAATATATCATGAAAGTGTCAAGAACAGTTTTATTTCCGACATTGAAGTGATAGAGGCACGGCTGAGACTGGACTAATGATATTTACATTGGATATGAGACTTGACGTTTTAAGAGTGTTTCAAGATGAGTTTTAAGGACGAGCAAAACTGACTTGGTCACATCTCTGCATGAAATGGACCGAATCATAAACATGATACCTGTGCATATGAAAATCAAACACTTACAGAAAATGTATAGAGTGATTTATTGTAAATGTCAGTATGGAAAGTAAAGTTTGTGATCTCACATCCATTGACATTTTGACATACCAATGTTGGCAGGTCCACTCAGACACAGGATAATGTTCTGTTATGCTTCACCGGGCAGGCCTCCCATCTCTTTTAAAGACGATACACTTTCACCACAAAGTTTCCCGCTGTGTGTTTCATAAATGTTTATCCCACATGACTTCGGCCTTTCTCCCCAAAGTTTGCTTAGGATCGCTGTAAGCCCTGCCAGCTCCCATGAAAGAGAAAGATTTGTAAAATGAAATATATAAAGCCTGCTTCAACATGCGTGGTTCGAAGGAAAACTCAATTACCTTCTTAAACAGTTCTCCACTTTGGCAAGGGAGCAGGGTTCAGAGAGGTGTGTGTAAGTTAATGTGTGTGTATGTGTAAAAGACAGAGAGACAGACAGACAGAGACAGACAGACAGACAGACAGGTGGTAGCAGTAGTTGACTGGCAGTTGAAGCTTCTCGTGAAAGAAACTAAAACAATCAACTGAAAACTTAAGAATACAGTATGAATATTTTCCCAAGACTTGTTTACTAATTGCAACTTTTGTTCTTTCTTTTTCTACTTTTGATCTTTTTGACATTTCAAAATTATAAATGTTATTGGTCACTGACAGGTCTTATTCAACCACACTAGCGGCTTTGCTAGGGAGATGTCACTCCACCACATTTAAAGACACAACTGTTGGATAGATTGCCATTCAATATGGTACAGACAGTCATGGATGAATCCTAAAGACTTAAATGATCCACTGACTTTTCCTCTAGCGCCACCATCAGGGCGACATTTTAGGTTTTAGAGAAATGTCTTGTCCACTCTCGGATGAGTAACCATATAATTTGATGCAGACATCCATGGTGCTCAAATGTTAATTCCTTAACTTGAATGTTGACTTTGGAGACATTTCAGCTAGCATCAACAGGTCAAAGTGTTCACTTATCAGTATAACATCTTCAGGATGAACTAGCATAAAATGCTGACTAAAAAAAACATGCTGTTTATATATTGAAAAGTAATACATGGATAGAAATGACAAATACTTTGTTATACAAAAAAACTGTAGTGCTGCTACTGCACTATTTTTAGATTCTAATTTCTCAAACCAAAATACTCATTGTTGCCTTCTCTGGCATGTGCATGCTACTCAGAGAGAAGGAGGAAATATAATGTACTCATTCATTATACAACAATGGAAGAGAAACAGAGCATTACAGACAGCCCTACATCCCATTTCAAACAGGAGGAGAGCGAGAGTGGTAATATTCACAGTAAGTAGAGGAGAATGTAATGTTGTTGGGCACTAAATTACAGTCATTGAAAGCTTGTATGGTTACCCAGCGATCTATCACTGTCACACAGAGAGGGAGAGGGGGAGAGAGAGCAGACAGGCGCCAGGCGCAGCGGGATCAAAGCAGAAATGTAGGCTACCTCGGGGAGAGAAACAGTTAACTCCATTTAACCAATTGTCCTACAGACAGACAGCCAGTGTGCTGCTGCAGGCCCAACAACAGTTCTCAAAAGAGAGAAAAACTCTCACATATTGGGTTTCCCTGAAAATTATTTGACTTGATTTGAAGAGCTGCAAAACAAGGCCAATTTGGATGGGCCTCTTCAATGGGCCTCTTTGACATTATTTGGGGTTTTACTGTCTCTCAAAGGGATTACAGACAATTAACACAATAGGTTGAAATGTGGGCAATACACAGGCATAGATAATTTGATTACAGGCCACAAGATAGAAATTTATAGTGATAATAACTCTTAAGAGTATACAAAGTACTGTGAATCACAGCCCGGATTGCCTTACTGCTTTAATGAAACACAGTGATAAACTATCTAAGATATTGTCAAGCACAACCTGTTGGACAAGGTCCTACAACAAGTAACTGCACTATAGTTTTAACAACGTATCGAGAGGGGAAAAAAAAGATAACTGTACTTTTGTAAACTGAATTTTTGGAACGGTCTTTTGTCAAACCTTTTATCATTTTTTGGGGGGGCAGTGGAACAAGCTGTAAACATAACCTTCATCCACATATCATCGTCTCATCGTCTCATAAATTGATATGGTAAACATGCTAGCAAACAGTTGCCAATTCACACTTCCAGAAGACACAAAGCAACATCGTAATAGCATCCATGTTACCGTCCACTGGATGTGTGTATGTGTGTATACTGTATGTATGTATGTGTAAGTCTAATATTCATTCTCCTTTTAGCTCTGATTTTGGTCTCCACCAACTCCTGAAGTAAATATCTGCTTTTTAAGCTGCTTAATGCTCCACTATGTTCACCAGGTAGTGTATGGTGGGTTTTAGAGCTTAAGAGCAGCTGCCTGTTGCTGCTGAAAACAAGGTTGATGAGAGCGGTGAGAGTGAATCAAAACAGTGTAGTTGCAGCCGCAAAACCAAAACAATGACTTGAAAGACATTAAAATACTCTGTAAAGCCGAGGGGGACTACATAGTTGGGTAATAATTTAGCTACGTTTTTACTAATCAGAATTAGAGAAAATAAGATTATAAATGTGTCCATATTGCCATATTTATATATCATGAATATCAAACAATATTTTAATGTGTCAGGTTCTATGCAGACATCACGGAGAGGTTTGTATACTGAAATTGAAATACATCTAGGCAGTCCTGATGTTACCGTGCAATGTTTAAGTGTGCACAAATGAAACCCATTGATGTCAGTGCATCACCAAGGGGAGAGGAAGACGTTGCTGATGTAGGAGCCCACAGCTGGAGAGAGCCAACATCAAAAATTCCTGTGTAAAGGGAGAGGGGGACAAAGGGGGCATGAAGGGGATGGGGGGCTCAGAATTCCGAGCCACGCCCCTCATCGGAGGTTTACATCTGTCATGGAACTCACAGGCGCATGAAATGGACCACAACACTGTCGTTACAAGCCTGGCCTATCACAAACTGTTTTAGTCGAGTCACGTGGGAACACCGACAGACTGATAGGCAGGCAGAAGGATGGGAGAGGAACTCATGGCACGTCACTGAAAGAGAGACAAGTCCGTGCGTAAAAAGTTTAACACGCAGCTGCACAACATTGGACCAGGGCGATAACAAATTTCCTCGAGTGAAAACGTGAAAAGAAAAACAGCAACGGAGAGAGCAGCGGGAAGATTGGTTGTATGGCACCTCAATCGTGCGTAATGAATCCTGCGCAGGGATCACCGCCCTCGGCTGCTCCGGGGGAGACCTCACCAGAGGACCGGGTCGCTGGTGGCATAGGAACTGACGAGCTGGACCTGTCATCCACCAGAAGGTGTAAAACCAAAAGTTTAGATCTACCTTTCAGTGTCGAATCCCTCATATCAGACAGAACGCCGGAAAGAAGCCTCCACTCCCCCGAGCCTGGTTCAGGCTGCGTCCGGACAGAGGAGACCGAGTGTGCGTCACCGAGAGGACTTTATCGGTCCATACCAGAGGCGGTGGACCTCAGCGAGAAGGAGACGAGCCCCTGGTGTCAGGGTCCTCACGCATCCCCTCCAAGTGAGTGTAGAATACTCTGTCTTTCTAATTTCTCACAAAACAGACGATATTCTTCAACTGTCCAATAGTATGGAAACCGTCTCCAAATTTGAATATTATTCGTTTGCACTAATTGAAGAACCATGCACGAAAAACAGTGAATGTACAAAATAATTCATACCCTAGGCCTTCATGGTGAGGAAATAGGATGTAATATTGTCCTTTAATTAGGCTGTCTCATCCTTTATTAAATCTAGCGCTGATGCAGGTGGATTTCTAAACTTTCAGAGGTGGTTGCGTTGCCTTGATGGGCTTCAAATAACCTAAATATTCTGTTTGATACTTCCCTGATTTGGCTTTACTTGTGATGTAAAATGCTAATTGAAAAAAATCACTACTGAACTGATCACGTATTTTCTATTCCAATAAGATGACTCCCTAAATATACTTCCAGGACTTCCCAGCCCGACCTCGTGCAATCTACGGAAACACAAGAACAACAGGAAACCCAGAACTCCCTTTACAACCTCTCAGCTGCTTTCCCTGGAGAGGAAGTTCCGTCAGAAACAGTACCTCTCCATCGCAGAGAGAGCAGAGTTCTCAAACTCACTCTGCCTCACAGAGACCCAGGTCAAGATCTGGTTTCAGAACCGCAGGGCCAAGGCCAAGAGACTGCAGGAGGCCGAGCTGGAGAAGTTCAAGCTGGCCGCAAAGCCGCTGCTGCCGGCCTTCGCCTTTCCCTTCCCGCTGAGCGCACCTATGGGCGCACCGTCCCTCTATGGGGCCCTGAACGGACCGCGGCCTGCCTTCCCCGTCCCAGGACTATTTGGTGGACCATATGGGATGTACTACTTGTCTTAACCCGCGCCAACTTTGAACTGCATCGTTGGGAAAGCTGCCTTTTAAAAGATGCCTTCATACTGTAAATAACCAACACTGCAAAAGTGTCCATTTTATGAGTCAACCTGTCTGAAACCTTACATTGAATATATGTGAAATATTTCGTTATAGTAAAAAATTATATTTTTCACACAAATATGTTGATAAAACAGATGGTTTCATTTTTTTTAAAATAATCAATTCGTTCAGAATTATTTGTTCACATGCGTTTTTGCAGTGTATTTAGTAAAATCTTTTTTTTTTTTCCAATGAAGGCCACTGGCTGAGCTAATGTTTTGGGTTAGACCTACACCTTCAAATTTCATATGAGCTGTTTTTATATATATATATATATATATATATATATATATCTCACACAGTCAGACTTTTTTATCAGCTAAAGGTGGAAGGAAAACTTTAACAAACAAGTCTGATTGGTATCATGGAGGCTATAAAAATGTAAAATGATGTTCGGCATTTTAACATGGAACTGTTTTATATTCCACAGTGACTTTTCTTCATGTTAAATGTGAACCTTGAGATCTTTGAAGGTAAATTTACTATAATAATATCTAAACCACACAATTTCTGTTTGTTTCTAACTTCTTAATAATTCTACCAGGTTCAAAAATACAAACCAGCTATAAAATTAAATAAAAATTGTATATATGTTCTTTACATTACCTCAAAAAGATAACTTTCTTGCACAGATGTTCAAAGAGCTCTTAAAAGCCAGTTTCATTACTAAATGTAAATAAATCAGCTATTTTTGCAAACACTCAAAATGATGAACATGGCTGAAAGACAAGTCAGTCATCAATGTACAGTGTATTTTATATCTGATGGGTGAAAAGATGTTTTGTACAATTATTAAAAATCTATTATGTAAATTCTGACATCAGTCTTATTCTTCTTCCAAAAACTCCCACATCACTTGTCATTTAAAGATTCCCTTGAGCTGCTGTGGGCTGATCCCCTGAACGAATGTTTATGTGCATCACATTTTATTTCGAGTCAACGACACATATGATAGTCAACATATTCTGTCACAAGACACGGGTATAAAGTTATTTATCTAAAAAGGACTGAAAACAGAAGGCTGGTGTTTCATTTCCTCCTTCCCCGCCTCCCTCTGAAGCCTCGGACGGAGCCGTGACCGAAGCACACGGTTGTGGGAATCCTGAGAGACAAGAACACGGCTGTTGTTTTATATCTCCGATTGTTTATCGTTTGAATAAGAAAAACTGTAGTAAAAGTTGTGAAGATATCCACTCGCATATGTTTTAGTATAATATTTTGTGCATAAATGATAGAAAGAGTCCTTCCTACAGTTTGTTTTAACCTAAACTTAATGACATAGTTGCACAGGTTTTACCTCAAGAAGAGTGGAATCTTAAATTCCAAGAGTTAACCTTACAACATGGTTCAAAAATGGCTGACTTAGTCTCTCTTAGAAGGGCTAAAACTAGAATATCCACTAATTTCCTGCAGACTTGTTTAAAGACTAACCTGTAGGAGTATCGTGGTTTTAGTGGATCGGTGCTTGTGTTCTCTGTGCTGTGAGCTGCAGCAGAAAGATCGTCGTGCTCCTCAGCAGAGGCAGACTTTGCCATGCGAGCAGCTTCTTCCTCACACACATGCGTCTCCATGGATTCTCCTTGCTCCGGCTGATCGGACAGCACATCACACACGCCCTCAGACTCACACACATCGTCCACAACCTCCATGGCCGTGTCTTTCTGCTGCTGTCTCTTCGTCTGCCGGGTTCTGTTAACAAAGATATGATAGTAGAAATCATGTATAATGATTGAACACTTGGTAAAGCAATTTTACCATTTGTAGGGTCAGAAAAATGATACAAGAAATAGACATGTTTCACACTGTAGCTGAGCATTTAAAGAACTGGTTTAAATAAAGCAGAAAAGAGAATTTCAGTCTATAAATTGCCTGACATGTTATGTTAACAGGAGAATATGAAATAGTAACAAATGAAAAATAAAAAATTGCTTCAACTCAAGGATTTCAATTCAGAGGCATAATTCCTGTTCACTATAACAAACATGGACTCTCCTTGACTGAAACCTTACATGGAGAAATATTTCTACTGAGGATTTGCTGCCATCTAATGGACAATATATGCAGTCTTACCCTCTGTCCTTCTTGGTTTTGTCAAATCTGAAGTCTGGGGGATACTTGTGAATTCTTATTAGGTGGTCCTTCCTGTGTTTGCTAGTCCTGAACTTCTGTCCACAGCCCTCCACCAAACACTGGTACTAAAAGTGTAAAGGAAGCATCATGGAAAACTTTAAACACTCAGTATTTATCTTCAATGAATGTTTCAAATATTTCATTATATGAAGCTTTTTGCTTCATGACAATAAAGATGTCCAGGGAAAGGACACAACGTCAGACTTCAGCTCACCATATCTTGCCTCTGGGCGAGGATGGTGAAGAGAGAGTCGTGCCACTCCTGAAGGTGAATGTCGAGGAGCCGGGCACTTGGCAGGGAGCGACGGCAGGAGCAGCACACGTGTCTGTGCAGGGAGTTGTAGTGGTGCTCATACTCCTCCAAACTGCTGAAGACCGCACTGCAGCCAGAAATGTGGCAGGCAAACTCTGACACACTGAGAAAAGGCAAGAAGAGAAGAATGGTGACCCATTACAGTTATAGAGGAAAGGATCCACTGCTGTTAGCTCAGGAATTTAATTTCTGGGGCCAGTTTGTTGTTTCTTTGGCCAACCTAACTGGTAAAATACAGACTAATAGACTATGTAAATGCTTCTTTTAGACTGACCATGTGACACTATATTCGACAATCATATTCATGGAAGAATGTAATGAAGAAAACACACAGATACAAATTTGTCAAACACCAAAATATAACAGTCGATAGAAATGTGCTTTTTGGGGTGTGATTTTCTTATTTGCTCCCACGTCACAATAATCACAACTATCCATTTAGTCTGTGAAATATTATGATTCATATTCTGATGCATAGGATTTAAACCCAACAAGGATTCATGTGTGATGTATTAGTCAGATATCATATTTTTTTTCACTCACAAACATCTACCTCAATAGCAACAATGTGACGCAACGTGGGAAAGACGTAAATGTATAATTCAAATAGATTGTACTGGTTTGCGTACCTGAGTGTGGGCTTGTGGTCTGCCTCCTCTGAGACGTAGAGGTCCTGCAGATACATGTGTCTGTGAACGTCCCCGACCTGTACATAACACGCACGTGTTATGGTGGGTGGGTTAGCTAATGTTATCGGTCAGTCACAGTTATTGCTATTACCTCAAAGAGCTCGTGGTCTTTGTGCAGGTGGATGAGCTGCGGGGTGAAGTTGAACGGACTCTCCTCCTCATCTTCACTTCTCCTCGGCTCCTGTGTGTCTCCTGTCGAGCGGTCTTCATCGCAACTTTTCACTAACAGATGCCCATCTGTCAGAAGTCGGACCAAGTCGGGCTGCAGCCTCGTGTCCATGTTTTCATACTCTTTAACCGAGTAGAGAGCTCCTACTAGCCCGCGAGGAGTTTTCTGTTTTGGTTGTAATTGTCGCGGAATAACGACGTCATCTAATATGTTTTTTGGCGGTTGTTAAAAACTAACAAAACGGTGCGTTGTCGCCACCAACTGGACAGATTCAACATCTACACCAGGATGTTGGTTAATGAGCAAGTGTGGTTAAATCGGTTTGGTATTATACACAAGTTACAATATAAACTTGACGTGTAAGGGTTACATTTTCTAACCAGAGAAGGTATTGGATGCCATTAGCCCTGTGTGAACATCCTCAATATAGTTTTAAATTAATTCAATTATACACATATACTGATATAATATGAGTATTCCAATGTGCAACAAACAAATTTAAGTGTCAGGATTTAACTATACTGTAACATAAAATTACCGTTCATCTCACAAGTAGCGGACAGCAAAAACATTTACAACTCAGTCTATTTATTTTTTCCTACGGTGGCAACTCACATGATTATCACATGCGGGCCTTTTCTTTAATATGAGACAGCCTTTTGAGCGAGTTTGATACATTCTGATACATTCTGCCATTTTACCAGTAGGTGGCAACAAAGGCCACTAACGGGCTTTAGTGGGTCTGTGTCATTTGATATTGGGTATTGGGTGTGTGTTTTATATATAAATAAGGAAAGTCCCATAATTGAATACAATAAATCTGCCCTGTAAAATCTGTTTACATACAGCTGTACGTGAGTGTTACTCTAGTTTCCATTTGTCATATAAATGTGTGTCTGTGTGGTGGTGGTGGGAAGAAAAACAATGTCTCAGAGAGAGAAAAACTTTCAAATAAGCTTAAAGTCTCATAACAACGGTTGAGGGGTGATTGAGTGTACACCCCACTTTCTTTTTCAAGAAACTGCTAAATTGTACACGTTTTCTAAACGAGGTTTATCAGAGCGTTTTAATCCCCGTAAAATAATGTGACTCAATGTATAGGCTGACTCAACAACTCACGCTAAAAAAAAAAAAAAAAAAAAAAAAAAAAAGGAAAGAAATAACGTTAAACTTTTTTACAGGCTCTGGTTGTGACTCATGTGGTTTGTCAACCTCAAATGGTAATTTTCAGGATATTACACAGCAAAGAGGGCGGAGTGCTGAAGAGCCGTTTTTCTTCAGACTGCCAAGCACACAATGACAGAGTCCGTCCGGTAGAGCAACATGCCATATTCTGGATCTTTTGTATGGATTTTCCTCTCCACATGGGGTACGACTTGTCTTTTTTTCTTTCTTTTTCTTTCTTTTTCTTTCTTTATCTTTCTTTTTCTTTCTTTCATTTTATCTCATAAAATATCCCCGATACTTGCAGGAATAATTGCGGGCAGTGTGAGGACTCTCCCTCATGTGATGAAGTACCAAATAGTGATACCTCAGAGGCTGAGGGATCCATCTCTCATTAATGATGCTGCTAAACATCAGGTAACACACTCTACTCTTCAATTCTGATATATATATATTTTTTAGTTTTGGGAAGATGTATTAAAGTTTCATCTCTCTTTGTGTGTGTGTGTGTGTGTGTGTGTGTGTGTGTGTGTGTGTGTGTGTGTGTGTGTGTGTGTGTGTGTGTAGACATACCCTGATGTACTCCAGTACTCTTTGACGATTGTTGGGCAAAACTACACACTGCACCTGGAAAAGAACAAGTGAGACAACTTAAAATGCCTGGGACTGTGTTTTTAGCACATTTATTTCTGACTGAGCAGGTACATACTGTACTTTCTTTCTTCGTGTGTCAATATTATTGACGTAAAAAACAAAAACAACTGTTCTTCTCAGAGATCTTGTCGGGAAAAACTTCTCTGTGACCCACTATTCTGATCAGGGCACCCAAGTCACAACTACTCCAGATCTTAGGGTATGTACCTTTGCTTACTGTCACTTCTATTTCACTAACATGATATAATCCTTGAATTTATGATCATCTTTCATTTTGGTGATATATCAGAACCAGATGCCTGTGTTGTGGAAATTTAGACTTTAAGCCTTAAATGTATGCTTAATTGTAAGATGCAAACACAAAGTGAACTGAATTACCATTTTGTTTCACTTCATTCACTTTATTTAATTTACTGAATAAACAGCGATATGGACGATTCAGAGGTCTGGAATCAGGCTTGAGTAATACTATCAAAGATTTATTTTACTGTGAAGGAATTAATTAATTAAGTACAGGATATCATTTGTCACCTACCCTCCCATTTTGCTACATTTGCTTTCCTGTATTTGGTCTTTTGGCAGTTTTGTAAGATACTGGTGTGGTTAGTTTGTCCTCAGTCTAAAATCAAAGTCACAGCTCTGAACTGTTAAACACAAGAAGCAGGGTTTGTAAAATGCAGATCTTCCTGCACTTATGTGTACAGTACTTCCCAAATATACACCAAGTTACCTGTCAATGCTGTACAATTATGAAATCCATTATTTCAATATTTAATTAATTTTACTGAAACTAGTCATCTTCATCATTTTCATCTACAAACGTCATGTCACTTTATGCAATACCTGCCAGTCATTTTTTATTTCGAAATATCTGATGTCCTGATGAACTTAAGTTTCTCAACCATAAAGTTCCTCATTATTAAACGTTACACCACCCACTGTAATTCTTGAGTCTTATGTGGAAGAGGAATTTACATCACAAGGTTAAGTAATTTCATCTTACCTTGACACAACCATGTACAATATTGTCTTCTTCAAATTAGACCACACTGTGCTGATAAAAACCAAAAAAACTGAGGTGTGAGTTTAAATTTCTCCTTTGAGTCTGCGACAAATAATGAATGTCTGTTCAGGTTCACTGCTACTACCATGGGCACATCGTGGGAGTAGAGGACTCCTCTGCCAGCGTGGGACTCTGCTCAGGAATAAAGTGAGTAATGCTAGATGGCAATTGTATTTTTCATTCTGTATGTCTAATTCCAAAAAAAGTTATTGCTCCTCAAAGTAGAGTGCCAAATTGAATGATCCCCATAATGATTTGAGACTGAAAGTCGCCCGCTGTGACTGATGACCAGTGTGTCCAATCCAAAGAGAGGTTCAGTCCCGTCGCTCTGTGTCTGAAAACCTGTAACCTAATCAACAAAGGCCATGCAAAGATGCCTTCCGTCTGCTATAAAAGACTATTAGTGTCAATGGCTGTAGAAGCTGAAGCACGATAAACAAAGGCAGGTCCAGTCATCAGTTAAATGAAGATCTGTTTGAGAATAAGACATGCTGAAGGAAAAGTTTTCCTGTGTCCACTGCAGGGGGTTTGTGCGTCTCCAGGACCAAATGTACCTTCTCGAACCTCTGGCTGGCACAGAGGCGGGACAGCAGGATGACAGACAGAGCTCCAGCGCTCACAGTGACGAGGGTCTCCATGCTGTTTACAACTACAAACACCTGAGGACGAAGAGGAGCTCCTGTTCCCATGGAAACACAACCACTTTCTATGATCACGGAGCTCGTCCGTCTGGACTGTTCCAGCTCGGGAGTCTGGTAAAGACGCACAGCGTGGACACATACAGAAATACACCAGTGCTTGAAGCTTACAGCTGATACCCAATATTTTGTGCTGCATTCTTACATTTAATCATTTTATGAAAAAATCAAGAAAGGGGTATGCAGTAAAATACTACTCTTAACTATAACTCTGAAAAGTATCACAATACACAGTTCTTGTATCATAGTAGTTCTGTATCTGTAATAAAAAACAAACACTTATCCCTTGATAATTTAAAAATTCACAAAAGTTTTTTTTGCACTTCATATTAGCATTCACTTCAATGTAACAAAACAAAAACAAAAGACAAGGACAACAAGTAGGAGAGACATAATATATCTGAATATATTTGGAAATGATGACATAATATTGCACATTTCAATAGACAAATTCATACTTTTGCATCATACTAATTCCTTATGATGTACATTTATTGATCCTCCTATATTTATTTTATGAGCACTTTGTCACTGTGTTTGAAAGGTGCTGTACAAATAGAGTTAGTTATTTTATAAAATTAAAATCTAACCAAAACAGATACATGTGCACGCACACACACTTTTGGTAATGTTGATATCTTCTGCCCTATTCAGAAAAGCAGAGCCCAGACCAAAGACCGTACAGGAAAACCCAAGACAGTGGAGCTGGTTGTGGTGGTCGACCACACAGAGGTTTGATTCTCTATTTTCCTTTCTCTGCCTGAGCCAGTTATTGCAGATGCAGCCTATTACTGATAATGATCTGCACGATAGACATTTCCCTTAAGAAGTAGATTATCTTTTATATCTGACATTTTGTTCGTTGTATTACTAATTCAAACAATCGTTTCTTTTTAGTATAAGAAGTTTGGCAGTAAGAAGACAATCGAGGCCAGAGCGCTTGAAATAGCAAACCACGTGGACAAGGTATGTTTGTTTCTCTGTTGTTTCTCAGTTAAATTGATTCAACCTTGTGATGTAAAAACAGCACTAATCTTAGGATACAATTATCTGGGACAATAAAATAAGGGCATTCTAAAGTTCAAATGAGTGTCAAAGCTTAATTTTTTTGTAATTTTATGCAAATTTCCCTTCTGGACTAATAAAGTATTCCATTTGTTTTCACAAGTAATTTAGTGTATTTTCTTTGGCGGCAGATAAGACTTTTAACAAGACACAGCCACGTGTCGGGCACTTCATCAGACATCATTTTCACTGTGGATGAAATACAAAAATCTGTGCTGATACTATCTGTTCTTTACTGACTGGAATATGACCAATCAAAGGAAGGACAAGTTCTCTCACTGTGAAAATCTAACTTTAACTGTGAATCTTCCCACCTAAGCTGTTATGTTTCACACAATCCTCTTTGCATACTCTGAAAGAGAAGAGTCCAGCATGAATGCATCATCAGACTGCACTAGACCCAGTGGTTTCCTGTGACAGCATTATAGATGATTGGTTCTGTGATTTGTAGCATTACTTGACAGTTCATTCAGTTTTGGGTTCATTTCCACTTTTTCACAGTTTGTGCTTACATTCTGCTCTGTTTCAGCTGTATCGCCCCGTGGGTGTTCGCGTGATGCTGGTCGGTCTGGATATCTGGTCATACAAAGATCAGGTGGAGGTCAGCACTAACCCGGAGCTCACCCTCAGTCGCTTCCTCGAGTGGCGTCAGCGGAGCCTGCTGCCGAGGACCAAACATGACAACGCACAGTTCATCACGTAAGACGCAGCTGTTTCTAACTCGCCACTAAAAAGACAATGCCAAGATGGTGTGTTAAATTGTTCCTCTTCCTCACTCAGAGGTGTGGATTTCGAGGGTTCCACTGTCGGCTTAGCCAACACCAATGCAATGTGCACCTCTAACTCTGGAGCTGTCAATGAGGTAAATATATTTTTTTGTTAAAAATACAGAAATTAAAAGGAAATGAATGGGAGTTGTGTGATGTTAATTTCTACGGCACTTTTGTCTCCAACACACAGGACCATAACACAAACTCAATAGGAGTGGCCTCTACTATTGCACACGAGATGGGTCACAACCTGGGCTTGTCCCATGACTCTGAAAACTGTATCTGTGGCTCCTTAACATCAAAAAGAGGCTGCATCATGGCTGAGAGCGTTGGGTACGCTCAGTTTCTCACATGCACATAAACGCCCCGAAATCTACTTTTCTTTAACCGAAAGTAAAGCTTATATTTGCCTTCTATTATCTCTTTTTCTAGCATTGTGTATCCAGAGCTGTTCAGTAGCTGCAGTCAGCAGCAGCTCAGCAGGTTCTTGGAGGAGATCAATCCTGCCTGCCTGCTGGATACTCCCGCTACTGATCGCACCTATGGAGGGCCAGTGTGTGGAAACGCCTTCCTGGAGCCTGGAGAGGAGTGTGACTGTGGCACCGCAGAGGTTTGTGCAACACACAGGGTACATACATACAAACACACGACCAAAGCACACAAAGGAGATGGATTGTAATGATCTGCACCCCTCTGTCTGACGAATAGGAGTGCAAGAATCCTTGTTGCAATGCCACTACCTGTAAACTAAATGCAGGAGCCCAGTGCGCAGAGGGAGAGTGCTGCCACAACTGCAGAGTAAGTAATACTCACTATGTCCTCTCTACTGTAGCTGAAGTCACACCGATGATAATTGTGTTACCATATAGCTAGACACTGTCTGACTCTGCCGTCTGGCTGGTTATGTGTGAGTGTTCTTATTTCAGAAGTTGGTACATCACCATCTGTGTTTCTCTCCGCTCTGCAGCTGAAACCGACAGGCAGTGTCTGCCGACCAAAGACAGGAAACTGTGACCTGGCAGAATACTGCACTGGCTTCTCTGCCTCCTGTCCGACTGACGCCTACACCCAGAATGGCCTCTCCTGCAACCGTGGAAAAGGATACTGCTACAATGGACAGTGTCCATCGCGACAAGAACACTGCAAGAGACTCTGGGGACCAGGTATTACACTAGTGAATTATAGTTTGATGTAGATGTTCTTTGATACTTCAAGATGTCTGCAGCTATCTTGTTTGCTATGATTTCTGTTTAGATGCTGACGTAGCTCCAGATGCTTGTTTCTACAAGCATGGAAACTGCAGAAAGACACTGTTTAGCCAAAGATGTTCAAACCGGTATGTAATCAAAAGCCATAACAGCTCTGTAATAGTGCGTATTGATAGTGTGGTATTGTTGGTATCATTGCTTTGTGGTTTTTGGTTACAGAGATCAATCCTGTGGCACACTGTTCTGCTCCGGAGGCTGGGAGTTTCCTGTGACATCCAGGAAGTCCTTCTACAAAGTAGGAAATGGAGACATATGCAATGAGGCAACTATGAACCCTGAAGATAACTACCCTGCAGATCTGGGCATGGTGCCTGTTGGGACTAAATGTGGCACCAACATGGTAAGAAAACTGCCCAGGTTGCTGTTAGCAGTTAGCATCAAAAAACCTTTGTGGACTCCAGATGAATGAACCTATCAATGTCTTTCAGGTATGTTACAATCAACGGTGTCAAGACATCCAAAACATAAAAGTGTACGGAACAAATGACTGCTCTGCCAAATGCAACAACCACGGGGTGAGAAATCTGTTACCCTCACAACACTTTGGAGCGCTGTGTCGCTATGATGACATAACTGACTGTGAGTGTGATCTCTGGCAGGTTTGTAACCATGAGAGTAAGTGTCACTGCGACCCTGGCTGGGCCCCACCTTTCTGCAACGTGGAGCAGTCTGAACTCCCTGAAGGTATTGTACATGTCTTTATATGCTTGACCTTTTGATTGCCATGCTTTGCACATGGCTGTGTGTCTGTTCCTCTTCTGCTCTGTTTTTCACCAGGATTTAATACTTGAAATATATCTCTCATGGACTCAAACAAATGTGCTCTGTTCTCATGAACACTAACTGAATGGAATTCCCCTGCCATTTGGTACAAATGCAGTAATCATGTTACGGTGCATTTTGTATCCTGAGCGAGTGAAGTACTCTGTAACGTGCTCATCCCTGAAGGAATATTGTCACAATCAGTGTGTGTTTGTTTGTGTGCACAGATGCAGGTCTGGTGGTGTTTATTGTGTCACTGGTAGTCGGCTTACTCCTGCTGTCGGCTCTGGTTATTGCGAGTTTGATGTGCTGCATCAAAAAAAGGCGACCTGCAAAGAGGTACAGAAAATGATTTTAAAAGTATTCCTGTCTTTCAGTCTCTGTTTGATCACTGTGTTCGTACATTCAGCCAGATGGACATTTCCATCCTGTCCATTCTTTAATTTTAGCATCTGTGTGTATTTCTTCTTAGATGTCTCCAGTCTACCTCAGGACAATCCAACCCGTTGTTTCGGTCAAGCGGTGGTGCACGAGGCAGCCCTCGTCTCGGGTCCACACACATCAGCCAGCCTACATTTGTGGAATCTTCAGCCACTCAAGCCTGCAAACCTCTGTACTCTGCTATTGCCAGACCGCATACTGGAGCACTGAAGCCCAGCAGAGCAGCTCCAGTGGTGAGCTTCCAATACACAATGACAATCAATGAGCTCCAGGGATATTCTAAATCATTTACAGGCCATCATTGTTGTTAAGCTGCAAAACCCAGTAAGATGTATGGTTAAACAGGCCTAATCAAGCTTTTACTTTCACTAATCTCTGATTTTGTCTCTTACAGCCACCTAAGAAATTGTCTGCTGTACCCCTGTACCAGGTAATCTGATCTGCTGTTTTGCCTTCACTTAAATGTAGAGTTGTGTGTGTGTGTGTGTGTGTGTGTGTGTGTGTGTGTGTGTGTGTGTGTGTGTGTGTGTGTGTGTGTGTGTAGTGTTGCAGTGTTTTTACATTTTTAGATGTCTACTGTATTTCAACCAATAAATAACTGTTTTTCTTTAGGGTGTAAGGCAGTTCATGCAGCCAAGCAAGCCAATCTATGCTGAGGTAAAATTGCATATAGAAATGTCTTATTTTCTTTTTAAGGGTTCTAATAGTTTGCTTTGTTAAATTGTGTATCAATTGTTCTTTTAATTTCCTTGTCTCTGACTTTTCTTGGCAGAATAAGCCACTACCTCCATCTAGACCTCTGCCACCACTTGCAACAAAACCAGTAAGTGACATTGCAAGTCATTTTACCTACGATATCCATATGTTAGCATGCACATGTTTAACTGTTCTTGCCATTGCCACTCCTCCTGAAATGTGAACATCTTCTCTCTAAGATCATGAAGCCAAAGCCTCCAATGCCTCCAGTGAAGCCAACACTCTCTGCAGTCCGGTCTCCATTGCCACACACTCAGCTGGTATGTATTCAGATGGCAGCAGAGTTGACCTGACTTTCCTAAATCCTTCAAATCCGAGCAGCTGGTACTCAGACATTCCTACAGTTATTCAAGGCATTTAGGTTTATACAGATGTTTGTGGTTTTGGACATTATCCCAACATCACAGTGTAATGAGCATGCAGTGGCTCGGTGTTGGTGAGTTAGTAAGCACATAAACTTCTCCTGGCCACCACTGTATAACTAAAAAACATATGACATTTGTTAACAGTACTTGTTTTTTCTAGCTTGCAGGGAGAGCTGCCCTGATGCCCCCCAGCAGGCCCAGATGACAGAGGGAATAATTCAGCCTGGTGTAAACATTGAGATCCTCTGAATGAGGACATTGTTGTTGTCACACCTAAGAAGGACCTAGAAATCCTCTCAGGCAACGCTTGTCTGGTTTAAAGTGGAAGCAAGATCCACTGAAGGATCGTCAATAATAAGTGACAGAGCTTTTCTGTCAATTATGCTCTCCCTGAGGATTACCGCCGTCTGTGTCTTGGTTATGTAAGCCTTCAGTATGTTGATTGCGAAACCTGAAGCAGTGATTGACAGACTCAACTTCATGTGCTTTATAAATGACAAATGGCTATGCTGCCATGATGATGTGTTTTGTATTTTTAAGGGAAATGTCTCTCTTCCTTGATACTTGGATATGTGAATACTTAATGAGGCAATTGCACTATTGTTGATGCTGTAACTGTTTTACTGCTACTATTCCCTCACACAGGTACTGCTTTTAAAAGGAACAATGCTGTTAAGGGATTTGGGATTTAAAAATGTGGCATCAACGTGGGCACTTTGTTTTAATTTAGGAAATACCACAAAAGTTCTGACTTTTTCTTGAACATTTTTGTACTAACCTCGGTATGCTTGACATTGGGAGACTGAATTTGTACACGCCGCTGTTTTGTGTGTTGATTTGATACGTGTTGATTGTAGCCTAATTCTGCAAGGGATTTTATATCGCATATTCTATGCAGCAGACACAGTCCTTCATAATGCCCATGATTGAGGTCTTTCCTTACAATGGTGATTCTGCCTTGATTTATCCTGCAAACTTTTAAATGCAACTTAATTTGAACTGTTCCTATTTATTGAGATCTCTTTTTTTTGTCTGTAAGATGGAGCTAACAATAAAAGTGAATCACCACAAACACACCATCAGTGTCGCAGTCATTTATCATCTGTGTGGCCGTAGTTAATTAGCGGTTGCCTAGCAGCGCCATAAACAACCTGTTGTCGAGTGTAGCTAACAAGCTAATACCTAACTCAGATGAGCAGTTTGGGTCTTTGTAAACTGTCCAGAAAACGTATGTCGCTTGAAGAATAATGGACCGAGAACTGAACGAAGAGGAACTGCAGCATCTGTACGCATGGATAGACAAAATATCTCTGTCCCGGCCCAAGAGACACATCACGAGAGACTTCAGTGACGGAGGTATAAGTTAGCGTTTGGCTTAGCTAGCAGTCAGGTGAAGCAGCAGGAGTAATATGAACTGTTTCGTTTATCAGCTTACAAGTCTGTTTGTTTATGTATTTAACTGACTCCGCCTCTCTGATGAACCCTCTGCAGTGATGGCTGCAGAGGTTGTCAAATATTTCTTCCCAAAGCTTGTTGACCTGCACAACTATACTGCAACAAACTCCACACCGCAAAAGCTCAGTAACTGGAACCTTCTCAACAGGCAAGACATAATAACCATCATTTGTATTTATTATTAAATATAGGTTGTGAAAAGGAAGGAAGGTGTCAGCATGAAGGCCACACAGCCACTGCCCCTGAGTAGGAAAGATTCACATTTTCACAATCTGACTTTGTCAATATGTCCACATCGCTCCAGAACATTATTACACAAACACACACTCAACAGAAAAGTTGCTATCGCAATTGATATCTCTTAATCCGAATGAGTAAAAATGTTACAAACACTGAGGCAGAGCTTTTGTTGAGCACTACGGTCTCTGCATCTGGTCATGAGAACCAATCCAACCCACACCCACTCATCCTCTCCCAGGTCAGTGGTGTGGCACATAGCCAGCTAGAGTTTATGGCTCTTCACTGTACACAAATTGGCACCTTTTGTGTTTATCATCACCAGGCATCATCATAGGTTAAACCTGCTGGAAGTCATTTAGATTTGTATAGGTTATTTATTGGTTATTGGTCATTTTTATTAGAAACATGTGTTGTTGTTTTTTTCTGTGAACAGGAAGGTGTTTTCCAAGCTGAACTTTCACGTGCCTGAGGACACAGTGAAGAGGATTGTACTGAGCACTGCAGGAGTGATAGAGCCTGTACTGAGCGCCCTCAGGGAGAAGATAGACAAGAAACTGGAGCACACTACAGATGTGTGTACTGTATGTCTAAGACATACATAGCATGAGTCCCTTCTCATCTATGTGAAGGCTAATTACAAAATAATGGACCTCTGTCTTCCATTGTTGCTAGAAAAATAACCACATTCTGAACACATTTTTCCTCTGAACTCAGGATTTGGAATACTATGACACCAGAAACCAGGAGAAACCTCACACAGGTAGTTATTCTGTGATTGAATGTACACAAAACCTCGATCCACACATTTGAAACAACTTTATCCTCCGACCGACATGTCTATTGCCATATTTGACATTACATTACATCACTGGACATTACGATTTCTGCAGAACTTACAACAAGAGGATCCTGTGATTAAGTCAGTGGAATAGGGAATTCAAATAGATTACAGAAACATAGACTGCTGAATTAACAAGAATGTTATGACCGTGTTTTGACCGCACGCCTCGTGCATGATATGTCCTTATGTGTCATTTGTGAAGTGTAATAGCTGACACAGTCAGTCTGTAACCTTTACTGAAGCTGCACAATCTTAAATGTGCCTTTTTTAGCACGGGGAGGGGTAATTTTAGACTATTTTAATAGTGCTGTATCTACTAGTCAGATGACAAACACAAAATCAGCATATTCAAGACACACTGAGGTGTTATTTTGTGTTCTGAGAAGACTGTTTGGTGACTGATGTGAAGGCTGAAATTATATTATTTCCAAGGCCTTCTCTACTTCCTTCCCTCTCCAGCTTGTCCTAATATTGTCAGCATTTGTGTCCTGCTCACATCTCTGTGTTAATGCTAATCTTTCCTGCAGATAGCAGTGACCACACAGAGACACAGACATACCTGTCTTTCTCTTTATATTTAACAGCATCAGACAGGACAGATTAGAGAATGCCACCACCTTTAGGGAGTGAATCGGTGACATGTCTTTTTTCCGTTTCCCACACCTCATCTGTCCCTGTAAAGCTGACCTCAGGTCAGTGCCTCCTCCCTTTGCTCTTTCCTCTTCCATCTACTCCCCATCCGCTATCAGACACACAGCCCAGGTCCTCATATCAGCTCCCAACATCACCAGATGGCCTTTATCACTAGATTGAGCTCAGCACTGCAGGACTTAAAGGCCTCCTCATTTTTCTCTTTTCTCCACCTTCTAATCTTACTTCCCTGTTTTCTCCCTCTTTCTGCCTATCTGCCTCCTATCCTCCTCCCTTTGCCCTAGTTGTGTCTATAAGATTTACTGGATGAGTCCCTTGAGGTTTCTAACAACTGCAGAGTTTTTAGTTGTTGTGCTCACATTATAGTTGGAGAAATGTTATAGTTTTGTTTTGTTGTCTTCAGAAATTGGTCAGACTGAAGAGCTACGTGACACTCAGATGGTAGGAGAGACGATAAAAGATGAAAAGAGCAGAATAAAAAAAGGGTATAACCAAAACATTTTTGCTTTTAATATGACTTAAATTAATTTAAAGGAGTGCTCCTAATATTAATGTGTCTTCTGTTCTTTTATTGTATAGTAAACTGCAGCATACAGCGCAGTTTCATCCAGACATGGACCCTACTTTCCGACTACTCCTGCAGGAAAAAGAGCAAGCTGTCATGGCTTTGCAGGAGACTGTGGAGGTACACACACACACACACACACACACACACACACACACACACACACACACACACACACACACACGCATCAATCCTGGAAACACTCGGATGACTGTTAGAACATCTGCAAACAAAGTCGTCTTCCGTTTTTATGTCCTGTAGAGGAAGCGCTTTGTCATAAATGTAATATTGTTGCAGGTGTGTGTGTGTGTGTGTGTGTGTGTGTGTGTGTGTGTGTGTGTGTGTGTGTGTGTGTGTGAGTGTGAGTGAGTGAGTGAGTGAGAGAGAGAGAGAGAAAGAGAGAGAGAGAGACATTTAGATGTGTGTGATACATGTGCGTCATAAACTGTGTCAGCAGTGGTCAGTGAGTCAGTATTTGTTCAGCGGATCCAACTTTTTTTCTTCTCCTCCTGTGGCCACATCTGCATGTTAGGAAAGAATAATGACACAGATGTGCAACATCTCCTTTTGCAACTTGAGGACGTGTTCATCAGTGAGATGATTCACAGTTTTAGAAATGAACCTCACCTAGTTTAACCACATCCTTTTGCATGTGTGTGTGTGTGTGTGTAGATCCTGCAGATGAAAGTGAACAGGTTAGAGCATCTGGTTCACTTGAAGGACATGCGTATTGAAGATCTGATGCGGCATCTGGAGACATACAAAGCAAAAGGCAATACTCGCTAACATAAGAAGTGTAGGTTTCAAGAGGATGTATCTAATTTGCAGCTATTTTTGCAGATATCGCATGTTACGTCTTTGTGTTTAAATCTTAGCAAATGAGAATCTACTAAAAATGGTTTATGAGAATTTGAGTTGTTGATAGTTGTTTCTTTGTGAGGAGTGTGTAGAATGTGATTTTCAATTGTTTATGTGTCTGCCGTCGTCTCTGACCTTCTGTGCCTTTACACAGCCTATGACTTCTGACCTCAAAGTGCTCAATAAATCAACTAACCTCTTTAACATTCCAAATTGTCTTTTTCAATAGCAGATAGCAGATCGGAGGAGATTTGAAACAGTGAAATGAACCAAACAAAATGATATGCTGTGTTAGGTTTATACACTATGACCGTCTGTCACTCGATCACTGGCCAAGTCTAAAATTACATCATTCATTTTCTATGCAACTCTAGTTCCTGTCACTTCACAAATGTGAAGTTTGGTCAAAGATAGATCAATGACTTAATTTTCCACTGTGTCAAGCATCATTTTTGGAATACATGCAGATGACCAAATATAGTAAACCACAGCTGACACGCATCACAGCCTGTGTTCTGTCTATTGAAATATAAAGCTCACTTCCCTTTCTGAAGTGTCAGGTCATGCCAGTGAGATGGGGTTGGGCGAGTTGCTCCATAATGTCCGTCAGTGTTTGTCTATCGTAGCCTTTGATCCTGCCCCCTCTGTTGGTGTAGAACAACAAGAGACAGGCGACCTGCTGAGCTGTATCAGGATCTGCTGATCTTCTTCAGCTGCCTGCTGTTGTGACTGAGCTCTGTCGTGCTGATCATCTTCATACCACCTAATCAATCACCATTATCTGGCTTACAGCAATATAACACCGAGGTACAAATCTCACATGTCTTTCATCACTCCAAGTGAGGTGGCGAGTTAGTGAACAACTAGTTGGCAAGCAAACCACCGGCATGTTAGTCACTCAGAACAGCTCCCCAAGCTTCTCTCTGTTTAGTCTGTACTGGGCCCTTTATTCCATGGACTCCATGCATTCCTCTTTTGTGGAGCTGCTTATACTCCAATAGAGTACGTTAAATAAAAGTGGATGGTGAGACACAGCTTATCAGCTAAGAGAGCTTCCTCCATTTTGGACTATGTCCCTTCAAAGGCCAGCACTGTCAAGGCAGCTTTCTATTGGTCAATTGTGGGAAAATGTAGGACTAAAAGTTCACACACAGACCCCTGCACCTATTTAAAAAAAACAACAACTCAAGGTAAGATATCTTCTCAGAACAAAGCCAGAAGACATAATACAGATGTTGTATAGGCTGATTGAAGCCTACTCTGACCTTTATATGTAAATATGTTGGACTGCCCCTTTAAAGGTTGACTCATAATTCCCAATAGGAGAATAAATAAGAACAAAGCACAAATAGGTTGATCAAAACATTCCTAAATGACACATATCATGCAACACAGAATTAGATTTAGAGCCTTTTTAGCTGACTCGTGAAATGACTGCAAAATCCATCCAGAGGGTTCACCACAGAAATGTGGAGGAGAAAAGTGCTGAGAAATAGCAAAGCTAATGTTCTTTGTGACACACACATCGGATAGGAATGTGAGAGAAAGCTGCAGAGCAGAGCAGCTGCTGATGATGGCGCTGACTGCAGCTGATGAATCGTATTCTGCTGCTTGGGGAGTAGATTCAGATTCAGAGGCCTTCACTCAGAGATGAGGGACCACACCCTTGTATCCAGGGAGGAGTCAAAGCTAGAAGGATCATGCTGGATCTGATGATCAGGGACAAAAGGAAGGAAAGTGAAGCGCTGGCTGATCCAGGAAGCAGCAAACGTGACCTTGACACCACTTCCTGAGGGAGAGAGGGGGGGGGGCTTTAAACCCGCTGGCTTTGCACCCTTGACACCAAGTGAGACCATTAAAATGAGCCCAGACAAAAACAACTTTTCAGTTAAGTAAACAAGATGGTGAGTGAAGATTATTTACACTCAAATTCTGACATCAGGAAAAAACAGATCTGGGGTCAGTCTATAACTAAGCACCCTTATTCAGAAGGCAAAGACTGGTTTGGCTGTGACAGGATCTGTAAGGACTGAGAGGACATAAGAGGAAGCTATCCCTCATCTGGTTATTCAGGCAGTGGTCACACACACACACACACACACACACACACACACACACACACTGACTGACTGCTTCCTGGAAAGCCTTTGTTAACAGCTGACTGGCCTTGCTGAGGGCAGGGCTTGAGATTTAGAGTCTCTTGGGATGACCATTTTACACTCGTCAGACAAACACATTATGTGTGTTAGAACAACAGGGATTGTGATGGATTGTGTTTTTTATATTCTATGTGACTAGCCAACACATGTACATTGTGTGAATTATTAACTGAAATATTTGGTGGAATAAATGACATGAGATTTTGAGCGTGTAAAGCATTGTTCAGAAATAATAATCCATCACCAATTGTAAACCATTGAAAAACATCTACACTGGATATATTTGTTTGTGAATGTATAGAAAATACCCACAGTGAAAAACAGAAAATCCAAACTTGTAACTTCAGCATGTGGAGTTTAGGTGTCCCACAGAATATGGGAACTTTCAGTTTCATTAGTTTTCTTCTTCTGATCAGTGCACATACATCAGCAATGTATTCCTCAGTCATTGTGTAACCTCTCATCTGATTTAACTTGTGCACAAACTTTATTTTTCTCTTTGCATAGCTCTACATTTCTCTAAACATAATGCATGCTGCATATCCAACTGACCCTTAATTGAGCCCATACTTCAGTGCTTATGCACAGTTAGACTCGTCTTATCTGTACTTCAATCGCCACTTGGTGAAAATCTGTCTCAGTGATTTAAGCAGAGCATTTAGCATTCAACACGGTGTTAGCTTTCCTCCTGCTGGCCTCCACGTGTAACACACACACACACACACACACACACACACACACACACACACACACACACACACACACACACACACACACACACACACACACACACACACACACACACACACACACACACACACACACACACACACACACACACACACACACACACAGAGAGAGAGGAGAGAGAGAAGAGAGGTACCAAAATAGGTTTTATTTTACATAAGAACATTGTCAAAACTTGAAAACATTTTTGCATATAAACCTTTTAGAACAAGGAGACAATGTTTGAATTTCACAGATTGTACAAAATGTTGACCCAAAAAAAAAAAAAAAAATCATTGATTCATACTTTTGCATCTTTATTTAAACCCACCACCAAAGCAAAAGCAGAACGCAGCCTTTAAACTGCCATTCACAGGTCAAGTAAACATCACAACGTCTAGTAGTTAGTCCACTGCTAGTTCTGTCTTTCTCAGATAAACTCTGTGATGAGGCATACAGTTCAGTGTGTACGTCCAAGCTCTTTAAGAAGTCTCACAGTTAAGTTCAAATGGAGCTTTTTAGTTGATAGGAATCACTGAATCTTTAAGTCTGGGGGTAACCCATTATCTTTTTAAGGCTTGCATTCTGAAAAGTGGAAGTACTATATAAGAGAGCTGAACAAAAGCATCAAAACGTATAATAAAAACTAGCACCAACTTGCATCTTATTGAAGCCAAAGCTTTGTCAACATTCATCTTTTAATAGAGCAACGCTGGAACTCATATTGCCACACAAAACTGATCAAAGATTAAAGTAGTTCTCACTTGAGAGTAAGTTAATACTGTAATTAGGACATGTGTGTTGCTTGTGTTGCCATTAAAATGATCTTGTTTAGTAGAGACTGAAAAACTTTGCAGCCTATTAATTCTTGCATTACAGAAAAGTGTAAACATTGACCATAGAAAGGAGATTTTGTTTATAACATTTATACTTTGACAGACGGACATGCTCATAGTATTCAATGTCTCAGATGCTCATGTCAAATATTTGCAGAAGACAATTTTATTCTAGTGAAAAAAAAAAATCATCTTCAAATCAAAAAGTTACTTTCTTGTTCCACCAGATTTTCAACTATTTTTTTTCTTGCACAATTGTCAATTTTTACTTTTAAGGGTGTAAGCTCTGTCCAAACATTGAGCAGCTTTTTGTTAAAAATAAAAGTCAATTTCCTGAGAATTTACATTTCCTCACATGTGAATAAGCTGTATAGCAGAGTTGGCAGACAAATGCAGGCACTACTAATCATCTGAATCAAGCCACTACACCTCTCCACATGCATGCCCTGATAATCAAAACCAGAGGGAGGAAGAAGATGTACGTCCTTCTTCACCAGAAATACAAACCACGACTTCCTCCTGTGGCACTATCACACAACTGTTGTATTGTTACGCTTCCATATTAATTCACTTTTAATTATGAATCAACTTAAATTAGAACATCTGAATGACTTTCTCTTTCTCACAGTAAATGCCACAGCAGGTCTTAGTGCATCATCTCAAGTCTTCACTACAACTAACAGCAAACTACCACCAAGCTAACAGGAAATAAACCACATTACTACCACTCTGACACCACTGTATATTTACTATATAAACTGCGAACACAACGACAGCCCTCCAGCTTCAAAGACTTAAGTATCTGTAGGATTGTATCCAACTTTATGCAAATTCAGGGAACATTTTAACAAAGTCAGGCCACTTGTTTCTAGAAAGCTATCGTTTAAAAATAAAACTTTCACAGATCAGTTTTCATGTCTGTATGATTTCAGTCAACTGGAAATGCTGTAAATGACAAATGCATAACGCTCATAACTATTTTATGTTCATCCACAAGCAGCATGTAATTAGAAGTCCTCACATTCATTCATGTTGAGAGAGAAGAACTCGTGGTTTAGTGGAAGAGAAGATAGCACAGAGATGAAACTACCCACAATGCACACTTACACAAACCAAACTGCATTTAATTAATTAGTGTCACCTGTTAGCTTCCAGTTCAGCTCAACCAGAAATGAATCCTCAAAAATAATTTTCATCACTCGTCTTGCATACAACAAACACAATGAATGCAGCAAAGTTAAACACTGCACTGATTGCAAGCAAGTGTAAATTACGGTGACTACTTGCTGTCACCTTCCCAGGCATAAGCATTTATTATTGATTTGATTTTTAACTATGGCATCATTCTTATTCCTAAAACTTGACTTCCTCAAAACAGTGGAAGGTAAAAAAACCAAAAAAAACCTTTCCCTTTCATCTCGCCTTCCCTAGCTCTCACTTCTGCTTGCCCTTAAATTTTCACACCCTTTCTTTGCCATTTAAATTTAAGACTGAAGTGCGTTATTCATCAAACTAGCTGAGAAGCCATCCCACCCACCATCTTCAGTTCAGTGCTCCCCACCTCACAAGTCCTCGTCGGGTCCTCCTGGCTTTTGCAGAGGCAGAGCGGTGGGCTCATTGCCCCTCCTTTGTTTTTAGAAAGTCTGGTTGATGAAGGGAGCGCACAGACTTCGGGGGGCTGTTGCTTCCCTCTACAAACATGTTCGGGATGTCCTGGCCAAAGTAGATCTTACTGTTAGCGGCTATGGCCTGGTACTTCATCAGCTCCATGTACTCTGGGGTTAACTTCATCTGGAAAGATTTAGAAGAAAGACAACAGCATGTGAGGATTAGATTGAGGCTGGCTCATTATCAGAGAATACTGAACTCCGTTAGAACAGTTTGCAGCCTCCTCAGGACTTCGACGATAAGAACAAACATGTTTGATATTGATTGATAACATCAGTATTTTCTGAGCAGGACCATAACAGCCAATGAGAGAGACAAGCCCGAACAGCCGACAGTGTTTCCAAGCAACACGATAATATAATTAATCATTATTTTTAAAATCTTGTAGTGTGTTTTAACGTGACAATGTGCAGCACGGCTAAAAGTGAACGTAACACTGCTGCTGGCTGGATTTGTTTCAGTGTGGAGGTGGTTGATAACATCAACATTCAGAGAAAAGAGCTGAGGTGTGATAGCACACAAGAATAGCCACATAGTCACTACACTGACCATGAGACGAGTCCATTAAGGTCTCAACTCGGGAGACAACGACTAATCAATCATGACCTGGTACGTCCCCTTTCTGTAATTCAGAGTAACCCGTATACTTATACTGTTACAATGATTATATTGTAGCTTCCACAAATATACTTCCCAATATTGTAACTCTATCTTAAAGCCATTAGATTAGAGGTTGTATGTATGTGTTGTTGTTTTTTTTACCCTGTTTGCTTCAGCATACTTTGCAGCAGTGTAATACTCAGCATCAGCTTTAGCCTTCTCCCTCGCCAAAAAGGCAGAGTCTGAAACAAAGAGACAGTGTTGAATGAGACAGACACATGACGGACCAGTTCACCAGTCGCCACTGCAAACAGGAATACACAAATCCATCTCAGAGGATTCTAACCCTCTATTTCAGAGATCCTCTTCTCCGTCTCTTTCTCCATCACCTTCTGTTGGAAATGGATCTCTGCTACCTGGGCCACTTTCTGAGCCTCTGTAGGACAGCAAAACATGCGAGTGTTAACAGATGGAGATAGCAGGGCTACATATGAGATGATGATAAAACTGTGACAACCGTCATGCAAATGACAACCCGGCTGGCTGATTTACAGTAAAGCAGCAGCACATTTACCAATAATGGCCCTCTTTCTTTCGGTCTCGGCTTCCTTCTCCACCACCCTCTGAGTCTGAGCTGTTACCAACAGACGAGTCTTCTCTGCTTCCCTGCATATACAACACACATACACAAAAAAAAGTTCTTGCAATTATTGTATTTTCTGTGTGGTCGTCTTTGACTTGAGTGGGTGGGTAACAGAATGTGAAACGTGCACTAAGACTACGCTATCAAGTACAGATTTACAAACTCACATGAGTTCAAAGTTCCTCCTGATAGATTCGGGGATCTTCGGCTTGGTAACACGGACCGCCTTCATTCGTTGAAACCGTGCAGAGGAAAAGAGAGAAAAAAATAAATTGACCCTTCAATCAATCGAACAACATATTTTACAGCGAGCTGTTATCAGGCTAGTTTGGGTTTTCAAGTAGGAATTGGTCTACTGTCATGTGATGGTTGTGTTTAAATGCATGTCTTTTGGGCCACGTGTTTATATTTTATGTCATTAAAAAAACCAACAGTACCAGAGAGTATATTGGCTCACAGCTCAAACTGGATTTATAGTTGGTGCAGGGGATTAAGGGCAGGCCCACCGAGGACACCTATGTTTTAGGTCCAGGGTAGGCAACCTTAGGCATGGGTGCCACCATTGGCATGTGGTAGCTCAGCCAATAGCACATTAGCAATAAGTGTGCAAGAGAATATTTTGGAAATGCTAAAGTTCCCTCTCATCCACATGACAAATGTATTCTTTAACAGCCATTGGCAGTTGAGCGACCTGTTATTTAAGGTAGTTGAATTAAATTCCCCCCCCCCCCAACCCACATTATGAGGAGACCCACCCTACACTGCTTCTAGTACTTCAAGTACTTGTTGTTTTCTTCACAGAATTAGATTATGTTTTTTGCTGATGAACAATATTGGTGGAAGGATGGTAAGTTTATGATTTCAACTCTGATATGGATGTTTTCATGAGGATGGCAGCTTTCTTGAAACCTGACCCACCATTGAAAAGGGCAGGCACCTAAAAAAAATAATACTTAGCAGGTGATTGGATGAACCATCTGTCAATCAAACTCTTGCTGAAGCCAGTTGGGAGAAGAGACAAAACATTTTGGCTTTGAACAAACAGCCTCTCCGTCTCCTCATGCCATCACCTAAACCACTGCCTTGTTTCATTAGAAGACGACTGCAAATACTGCGATGAAATCTCGGTTTACGTTCTTTCCTTCACTGTGATAGAGAGCAGCAATCGCATCGAGAAGGTTCGCAGTGTAAATTGCGAGATGTGTGTTACTGATAAGGAGAAGAATGCTACTCTGAACTATCTCCAGCAGCATCAGAGACTCGTAGGAGAAAACACGAGCCGCCCGAGCTGACCAATCACTGTCACTGTGACTTGAATCCCAGTCTTTCTACTTACTGCATCCCTCAAGTTACGATGGTGTGTGTTTAAATACCTGTATTGTAAGTCCAGGCGCCATGCCAATAAGATCTTTCTGCAAAGCTGTCTTCAGGTTCTCGTCTATAATGTCTGCAAGACAAAAAACAGCTGTTGTTTGAATACACAACATACAGTGTATAAAACAGAACATAGAACAGCACCCCTAGTCGGCATTTATGTATAACATTAAAATGAAGCAATGCCGTCTGCTTTATTAGACAGATATATTCTCTATTGCCACAGCAGCAAAAGCGTACTCACCAAATAAGTCAATGTAGACCTCCTGTAGTGTGTGTACACTGCAGAACTGATTGAGTTCATGGTGAATCTTGTTGAAGATTAGAGTTTTGTCATAGTCAGCCGTGTAGTTTCTCACAATTTCCACAACTGCAAATAAACAAACAAAGGCAACTGTTGTTGTAATGCCAAGCAGCTGGCAGGGTTCAATCAAATGAGGAAGTTTAGCAATGACAATAATGGAACATGTTGTACCTGCTAAAGGGACCAGCATGTTAACAACTTCTATCCTGTCGAAATAGATCATCACACCACCGCTGTAAAGGAAAGAAAAAGGTTCATCTTAATGTTTAATACATAATGATTTTCATGAATTGATCCATTTCTTAACAGCTACGTCAATAAGCTCAGTGTTACCTCGTTCCACAAGGCACATTCTTGATCTCATCAGTTTGGAGAGTGGTCTAAAACACAAAAATTAAATAACGATCACATAACGATCACACAGGCCGTTTAAAACAGGGATTTAACATGTGACATGAGCATTTCTTCAAGTCTTATGTTACTAGTTTACAAAAAAAAAACAAAAAAATAGTAGATAACGTAGTGCGTGCTTGTTTTAAGTTAAGCGTCAATGATACATACATTATTATATACAATTTCTGGAATTTTGCCTTTCATGCAAACGAAGGTGAGCATCGATTTAATGTGATTTTCAATGGATTTTAGAGTTAATGGGAAAAAAAAAAAAGCTGGTCACAGCTGATGGGGAAGTAAAGGCTACAACCTGAAAATTACTTTAATTACTATAATATGTAATTCAACTTGAAGGTTGATCAAAAATATCTCAGTGACATGAGCCCTAAAACAATGTTATAATAATTTTACTTGCAATTCTATGCATATTTAATAGCGCAACAAGCGGTGCATTAGCTTGGTGTAAAATAAAGCCACCGCAGCCATGGTTGAATAGCAACCATTTGCTCGCTGCAGCTGATGTATTTATAGAAGATCCCATTCTGGTTTTTATGCATCAGCACCTTCTGGTTGACTCCTACATTGCACAGGCCTCTGCTAACAGGCCACGTTCCAGGGCTGAGAGGTAGGTTTACCTGCACTGATCTGTAAGTGGTAATGAAAGGCAGCATAATGTGATATCCAGGACCGTTGGGAGAAGTCAGCAATGCCCCACCCCTAAAACAAATACAAACAAATTATTTGGTCTGACTTCTTAACATTAGAGTAACTACTGACGATATGTATAGAGGGTGGAGAAAAAGAAAAGGACTTAAAGTTGTTTATTCAGGTGTAACTGAAAAGTATGAGGGTGGAGTTGAAAATCTTTGCATTAAATCACAGGGTATCCCTGCTTTGTCCAACTCATGAACATAGTCAACAATTAAGGCCTTATATCTAGGTTATATTGTAGTCGTGAAGTTAAATATAATACCCTCAAGGTCTAACCTTGGGACCAGTGAAGTGTAATCGTAATCACTGTTGTGGATCAGTCTGTGCAACAATTGATTCATTTGTACAAATGCAGACACTTGTAGGAGCAGCTCTGATAATCAGGTCTGGACTAGACAATCCTGAGCTAAAAGGCTTCTCTTTTCTCTCTCTGTGGTGTAACAGGTTTGCATGCAAGCTAAGTATCCCAGATCATATTTCCACATCCATACAAAATGTATATTTATCATTATCAGGAAATAACAATATGTCATCTTAGTATATACTGTATGTGTTATTTGTGTCAGGCACAGATACTACAGGTCAGTGTTTTAATACCTGTAGTACACAGCAAGGTGTCCTTCTTCTATCTTGTGAATGGAGGAGTGCAACATGATGGCCATCACTCCTGCTATTGCTCCAAATACTGCCCCTACGTGCGGCATCGTCATCCTTGCAAGTACTGACCTGCAGGCATAGAAAAAAAACAAAAAAACATAAGCATACTGAAATATTTATACAACAATAATATGTACTCAGGGCACCTTCAGACCTGTGGTCAGACCTTCACTGTAAATGTCAGCAGCAGTACACGCAGTGTTCGGTAAACCATGCTAAAACTAAAGCAGTCTCACGAAATAAATACTTTCATGAAGGTTTTAATGTTGGGCTCTGCTGTGCTTATTAACTGTATGCTCAAAGCTTTACAGTCTTAAACACTGTAGTTTGTGTTGTATTGCATTATACTGGGAGGTAAATCAAACATTTAATCTACCCTCAAATAGAGTGGACAAACTATTATAAAATATTATATATACACCTCAAAATTACTATTTTTTTAAAAGATCTAAAATGGGTAGAAACTGTATTTTTCACTGAGCTTTGTTTGACAAACTTTGCAAGGGGTGCAACAGCATGTAGATATTTCATTGAAAACTCTAGTATTACAGAACTTAACTGCATCTTTATTAGCAAAGCAAGAATAAGAAAATGCTCAGAAGGTGTTGCTTGGTTTTTTCGCTTTTAAAATAACAGTTAATTAAGTATAAATGCAACATTATACAGACGTTACACAGCGTGTCATATTATATTTTGTGTTAGTTAGCTTCACCAGACTGAGCTAGATCCTGACTTTAACACATACCAGGTCAGAAGCGTTAAGTAAACAACCGCAGACAGAGTAGTTCATTTATACATCTAAGACCAAGTTTATAGTTAATGTGTACGTGACAGAAAGTGTTAACCCTATAGTGATGTCTTAAACAGATAACGTAATATGTCATGATAACTGTACAAAGCAATGCATTATCACGAGCTGCATTAATTAGAAAGAGCACTTCATGAGGTAGTGTTAACGTTTAAAAAACACGATTAGCTAACATTAGCTTGTAGAATCAGGCTACTTGTCAGGAAGCTAGCAAGTATCTAACGTTAGTTCCTCTGTCAACACATGAAGAAACGTGATTGTATCACAGATATGTAATAATATATATATATATATATATCCTTCAACAAAACCACCTAACGTCCAGTTCTGAACTCATTTAATTCAGCAATAGCAAAGACTGACACACCACTCGGTCTATAACGATAACCTAGATTACGTTCGATAGCTAGCTAGCTCTCGTTATCGGGTATCGGAAGTCACCCACTCGGTCAGTGTCCTGCAGCTAACAGCTAGTTCAAATGTTAGCATTAGCATCGTTGTGCTGCAAGCGTAAACCCAACGAGTTAACTCACCTGGCACAACGCTGGAATAAAATAAATGTGTAAGCGTAAGAATGAATGTCTGGTTTATGCTAAATAAAAGCACCACTGTATTGAATCGTATGTTTCTGGTCTAATCATTGAACGTCCCCCTCACCCCGCCTCCCACAGGTTACGCTCTCGCTTTTACTTGTTACGTGATGCTGCCTTCAGGTGCTGTCGGAAATAATATGGCATTCATCTGGTCAACTATTTGTTTAGTATAAATAAATTAAATTATATGTGTCCTTTAAATATTCAGATGTCAATACTGTCTTGAAAGCTTTAATTCTGCCTTCATATTAACGTACAGTGAACTTAAAATTGGTATTTTATATATGACGTTTTATTATTTAAAAAAGCAGTAAGTATTGAAATGCCAAATGTTTTTTGATTTATTTTATGTTATCATTAAAACAAATTTCCCCTCTGTTGTTAGATTATTAATGGATGAAATTAATGTGTGGTACAACCATTGATGCTAACTTTTGGATATTTATATATAATATTAGTAGATTTTAGTATAATAATATGTAAAAAGGAAGGCAGACTGCCACGTGCATCGTTATCTATCTAAATATATAGATAAATATATACACACACAAATATACATACATATGTATTTGTGTTTCAGTGTCTGGTATCATCACAAATTAGTACACTACAGTACTTACTTATATATTCACTGAAATGTGAAAAGTCTGCCTGCTTTGCCCAGACAATGGTTTAAGTGTGAAAACCACACATTAAACAACAATGTGGGCTTAATGATGGAGGTCAGTATATGAGCTAAACAACAGGATATTGCTTCACATACTATATTGATTTTGCATCATTTCAAAGAAATTTTCCACAGATGACAGGACTGATGTTCTTCCTCCTTTAATGAATCATTTAAGAGGAAAAATTCAAGATACTATTTGGCTGAAGTATGTCCTGACTAAATGCACTGCCTTTAACTGTGCCTGTTACTTTAATTTCTATTGTATGCATGATGTTACTCTTGTTCTTCTTGTCCTTGCTGTTTGCATTTCACCAGCTCCCAGGAGAATGTTGAACCCGGGGTCTTATAAACAAGTAATTTCCTGTATGTGTCCAGGCAGTTGTCTGGTCCACTTGTGTGAATGTAAATAACCAGATACTAACGACTTTCAACAGCTTAACACTTGCAGAAAAAAGACTAAACATGATATGTGCCATACATTTATAAACATCCCAACATGCATAGATTTTCAGCAGCAATGTTTGACTCTAATCAATATTACAAGAAAAATAAATAAGTCTTGGTTACAGCTAAAACTCAATAATATACATTTAAGTTAAAACATGAATAGCTTACCATATCATGCTGTGGCACACATTACCATGTACACATTACATGTATGTAAAAAGACACAGTTTGGAATCACAAAGCTTTCAGAGAGTGTAACTCTGATAAGGCACTTGTTTACAGAATACATCTCTAACTGTTAACACTGAGTCTTTGGTCAGTTTCTACAGCTTCTGGGGTTGGGCCTTCACTGCTGTGTACTGAGTCCAGCTCCAGTCCTGATCCTGGAGAGAGCACAAACACGTTAATACTGGACTACCAAACACAACCTTCTCCATCTACCATCTACTTGACAGGGTCTGTTTACATGCATGAACACACACTGCCTCACTCCTGTATACCATACCATGACACTGTGCTCCATCTCCTGGGTGGCGTCTTGCAGCAGAGATGTTAGTTGACTCAGATAACGCTGATTATCATCCAGCAACTGATTAACAGTTTCACTGCAAAAGACAAAAGAGTGTTTGAATGTTTTTTTTCCGGGGATTACCACCTCTGACCCAATAAATGTCAGAATTGTTCACATTCAAATACATATACTACCAGTGTGCCAGAAAAGAGATCTACCATGTCTCAACACATAGTATGTCAAATGCAGTGTGCTAAAAATACCAGGATGTCCCTCTGCATCCGGATATACGAGCAGGATGGTGAAAGTTCAAAGTGCACTGTTATGACAAAGTAGTATGTCCCAAATGAATGCAACAGTATGTACTTTGTAAGGGCAGCTGAAGTATGTACTTAAATAAAAAAGAAAAAGTATGCAAGCTGGAATGCAGTGTTTATCTTTCAGAGTCTTTTGGGGCTCGAGTTTTTTTTTAAACGCACAATTGTTGAAACTGACACTCAGAGAAAACAGAACCTCAGCTCAAGTTTCAACAACTCTAAAAGCATGTTCTGCTTTGCACGTAATTTGCAATTAAATGTGGCAACTTTTGCAAGACACTGCTCACAGTTTACTACTTAAGACGCAGGAATCTGACATGAAGTCATCTGTTGGGCATTTCAAAACACAGAGGTAGGGGTAGATATTGATGTGGGTGTTGTCCAGGGCTGAATACCCGACTCAAGGCGCTAGCCAGGGAAGCTACTGCCTGTGATGTTGATGAGGTGCTGGGGCCAGACTCAGCCTAAGTACTTTTCTTTCCTTTTCCTCTGTTTTTCATTTTGTTTACTGTAGTCAATCGAGTACACAACTGTAATATATATTGTATGTGCTGAGCATGCTGTACTGATTTGTAGTGAAGAAAAATAAGAAGGTTTTGTTTCAAAATGGCTCTGCAACAGTCTGGCGACCTGTCTTGTGTGTATCTTGTCAGCTGGGATCGGCTCCAGCCCCTCAGGGGTTAAAGATAATGGACGGATGGATGTTTCAAAATGTATTTGTGTTTCTGCACATGTATCTCTGCAGAATTCTCTTTATACAGATCACTATTATTGAGACAAAGCAGAGTGTAGTTGGTTGGACAAAATCTTTTAACATGAATAAAGTATGTGCCATTTGGTGTGTAAATTTGATTTTGAAAAGTGTTTCTGTAGTTTTGAATGCAGTGCTTTATTTTGCAGGATGTATGAAGTGTTTTGCGCTTTGGGTTTGTGTTTTTGATAATTGTGTTAAGTGTTTTGACAAACTGAGCCCTGTTTTCAAGAATGTGTGTTAGCAATTGACAATAAAAAAAACGTATTGCCCATAAGTCATTTGAACAGAGGGGAATATGAGTCCTGTTTCTTCCTCAAGCTACCGGACTTTGAGGAGCATGGGGTGACCCCTTGTGGCAGCTTTGTGAATTGAATCAAACCCAGCAGCTGGTTTCAAAAGATCATTAAACTTAAAGTACTGCTCAGTGTAGATTTAAACTCATCTTCTAAAAAACAGCTACATGATGTTTTGGAGTGGCTATTCCTGTAACAGTGTTTTTCAGATACAACTGTGAGATATACTTGTGACTTACCCGTCAGTGGGTTGTTGCATTAGTGACTGTGATGGAGTATTGTTCTGGGCCTAAACACACAAACACACTCTGGATTAGCTGCAGTTTAATTTGACATATTAGCTGAGCATATTTTCCAGCGTGCCATTCCTTATTTACTCACACAGGCAATCTTGAGGAGGTACCAGAACTCTTTCTGTCTCTTCATTTGCATCTGCATCACTGCAGTCTCTGCAGTTTTTATGTTCTCCACCGCCCTCTCCAACTTAGGGAACAAATCCACGATGCGCTGCTTACACACGAGAATTGTACTACAGGACAAAAAAAGAGAAAGATGAGGGGAAACCACAAAAGACACACGGGGAACTGTTAAACACTATGTCAGATGAACTGAACTGTGCCTGGTGGTTTATGTGTGTGGTTTGTTAGTTTAAACTACTGGATGTATTACCTCAGGTGAGTGTACAAGTCTTTCAGCACTCTGTCCTGGTTCTGAACTGTTTGGAGTATCATCTTCACCATGTCCGAGCTGTCACTGTAGCCATGTGTAGGGTCAGGACCTGTAACACACACTTCTATGATCATCCATGTTCTATCATCTGACAGAGGCATGTAAACAAATACTACACAACATCTTGCTATTCACAACGGCCACGCGGAGGAATTCATCAAACAGAGGTGACCATCGTGAATTTATTTATTTGTTATACAGCTGAATTGTATCCATAGCATAATCAGATTCCACTGTAAGTGGCTATGAACAACAAAAAGCAGGAGCCCCTATAATTATTGTCTATTATTTTTAATGTGTAATGATTTGTACTTACTTTTGCATTTAGCTTTCAGTTGCTTGTAGAGTTCAATAGCTTTTACCTCACTGGGAAAAAAAAGCAAAGAGTGCGTTCACTTTGCATACGAGTTATTTTCAAATGATACATTCACATTTTCTCAAGCCTGTCTGAAAACAACAGTCAGATGTCCATGTGCACATTGAAACAGTTTTTTCTTGCTGTTATTCTGACTGAATGCTTCTTTCATAACATGCATCCAATCCAGTAAGTCAGAATGTGTCAACAGTCTGACTTAATAACATCTTTTTAAAGTTTGTTTGTCACCGAATTCTTTGTATTTTAAATATGGCCACCTAACCATTGTTTTGTAGCAGACTTGAATAATGTTATTTCAGGAAATGATTATAATGTAAATATAACAGAGATACTCACAGCTGTTCCATTACATCCCCCTGTCTCCTCGCAAATGGACTCCTCTGCAACTCCACAATCTCTGAATGCAGAGCCACTATCTCTTCATCCAGATACCCCACATCTGCAACCTACAGCAGATGACACCATTAGCATGCAGTGTTTTGAAATAACTGCAAGTGACTTTACGACTGCTAATAACAAACAACTGTCCTACCTTTGAGAACCCATCGGCCTTCTCTTCATTTTCCTGCCAGGTCTTCAACATTTTTTCCGAAGCTTCAGAAAAAAACACACAACAACCACAGATATTTCACCAAAGGCTTCATTAAAAGGACTTTAAATGATGTGTCCCAGCAGGAGATGAACATCCACTCACAGATGCCAATGTGTCTCTGCTTGGTGTACTGCTCAAGATCATTCTGGATGCTGGTCTTAAAAATAGCCAGTTTGGCTCGGAGCTGCTGTGACTGGGAGAACAGCAGGTTCTTGTACCGTGTTAAGTTGGTGTTGTAGCGCAGCAGGCTCAGCCTACACATACACAAACACAAGGTAGGCAGATGTTTCATTGTGTGGGTGCATGCATGCATGTGTGTGTGTGTGTGTTTGTGCACTTACATGGCAGCCCTCTGTCCCTGGTACAGACGAATGTAGTCCTCTTTCAGTCCGCAGATGTAGCTGACTGCTTCCCCCCACACCTTCCTCAGCGCAGACAGCGGGAGCTGCGTCTTAGTCTCCCTGACTGAGACAAAACACGGATCAGACAACACATTCAAAGAAGCTGCTATAACTTTCAAAGTATTTGGATCTTGCACGCAGACCAAAAAGTCATTGCAAACGGAGAAGAACCTGTAAAGATTTATACATCTGAAATGTTCACCTATAAAGTTGACACTGTCTGGCAGAGGTCTGGCCGTCAGCGGTCCAGAGTACTTGGTCAGGCTCTTATCGAACAGGAACACTATGGAGCTGTCCCAACCTCGCTGCAAGCAGAGAAGGAATATCACTGTGAATACTGAAGCGTGTTGGCGGATCAAGTCTATGCACTGATTCATACAGTCTGCTAACATATTGTCAAACTATTTTTCACAAAAATACATTATTTACCTTATATATTTTTACTCTACCAATGACACTTTGGGAGCTAAATGTTAACTTAACTGCATTGTTGAATTATGAAGGGAAAACAACTGAAAAAAAAATTCCCATTTACCAGTGTAATACAGACGTAATTTCTCAACAAAAACAATATTTCTAAAATCTGCTGCTTATGTACTTGTGGCTGGGACTGTTTGACATTCAATATTTGTGTTTATGTCTGTGTGTGTGTGTGTGTGTGTGTGTGTGTGTGTCACATACCAATCCCTCTGGCAGACAGTGTGCGGGCGGTCTGCGTGGGTCGAGGGAGATTCCCGTCTCCAGCAGCAGCTCTTGACTCAGCGGGGAGAGGTGTGTCTGAGTGTGTGTCTCCAGTCGAAGCTGCAGGGAGTGTAAGCTCTCCTCAGCACCCAAAACCAAAGAGTGCAGCTGGGCCGACGTCATGTCCAACACATGAATCACCTGGCCAAAAAAACAAAGCCGGGCCGGTTTGCTTCACGTGCTGTCCTCAAGTGATATATAAAAAACCATAAATGCAATCAATGAAGTCTTAATAAAAGGCAAGGTTTATACTATTAACCTTCAAGCTTAGAATATTCTGCAGAGCTGTGTAGCAATATGGCTTGTTTGTGTCAGGATCCAGTCCTCCACCACGCGTTGCAGCGTCCCACAGTAACAACATCTGCAGAAGGGACTCGACTGGTTCCAGCAGTGGCCTGAGAACACACACACACACACACACACACACACACACACATAGGTTAGATGCAAGTTAGAATGAGGGCCGCTTGACTGGTTGGTTTGAAAAAGCCTCTTTTCTTTGTCTCTACCTGCTGACATTGTTGGGATAAGGGAGATGTGTAGAGAATCGGACTTCTCCGTTCATGTCCTCTATTGCCATGATGTCTTTGGGACCTTTGTTCTTGACTTTACTTGTCCTACAAAAGAAGGCAAAAGCGCAAAAAGAGGGAACTGAAAACAAAGCCGACAGATTAAAAACTAGACCCATAACATGTTCCAAACATTCCGAAAAAAATCTGCATACATGATTGTTGAAATGTTACATTCCCTAAATGTGTGTTTTAATGCCATGTGTACGACCAGATTCTTTCGAAAAGAGACGATTAATGCATTGCTGCAATGTGGACTCACCATTGTACCGGCTGCATGTGGTGTAAAAAGGGGCGAAAACCACAAGTGCATTCAAAGATCACTGTCCCAAAGCTCCAGTAGTCCACCGTTACAGTGTAGGGTTTACTCTCAAACAGCTCTGGAGCCTGGCACACATACAGATAGATTTATATAACAGGGCTTGATTGTTGACATCTTTTGAAAAAACAACAACATTGCTTGCTGATGCAACACTTACCAGATACTGGAGAGTTCCAACAAAAGATGTACAGAGACTGCCCTGATCTAGGTCTTTTGCATAACCCAGATCTATTATTTTATGGACCAACTGGAGGGAAACATAGTTTAAAAATGAGAGCAAGGCACAGAAAAACATATGATATATTAAATTGAAGATTACACAGGCTGCATGCATGTAAAAAAAGTAAATTAATTCACCTTCCCACCAATCTCCTGCAGAACTATGTTCTCTGGCTTTAGGTCTCTGTGAATTATCTTATTTTCATGGAGATATTGGATACCAGCACCTGTGTTTGTAAAACAAAAATTATTCCATATACACTTATGCATCAATATGTGATAACAATGACTTTTGTCAAAGTAAAAGCAGAGGGAAACTTTACCAATGTCACTGAGCAGCGAAAGGACTTCACTCTCCTTTAGTCCACAGCAGTTTTCTGGTTTATTCAAAACCTAAATAATGATGTATAGAGGTTAACAGTGCAATGTTTGGAAAGAAAACAAATTGTATGGGGGTTTGAATAAAATACCCACTTGGTACCTTGCGTAGGTCTCCTCTTGAGCAGTACTCCATGGCCAACAGGGGTAAGTCATTTAAAGCAATGGAGCTCAACTCCTCTGGAATTTCTCTGGCCTGAACAACGTTCACATGATTCAGCCTAGAACAGAGAGAAAGCCAAACATGCAGCGCTCGTTTGACAGGAAGAAGATGTACAGTTGAGTTTGTTCACAGGCTGCTTTTTGAACATAAGTGGAGGATTTACACTCACTTCTTCATGATCTGAATCTCTCTGCCCCAGCGTTCTTTGTTCTTGGAGTTCAGCTCCAGGCGACAAAGTTTCACCGCAATCTTCTCTCCCAACTCCTGCTCCAAACACAGACAGGGAATAAAAGCGAGCTAAAAACACACCTGGGTCTGGGGTTTATGTTGCATTCAGATGACAGAACTTACGAGGTGCTGGTACAGGTAGACGTGCCCAAAGCCTCCTGTCCCGAGTCTCTCCTTCATCTCCCAGGAGCCACACAGCTGGCTCTGTTTCAGTGCAGTCCGCTCCATAGTGTGCGGGGTCCCGGTGCCGCTGGGGAACGCAGACCTCAGCTACAAAGACGAAAAACACAAGATGTGTCACTGTCCAGAAACATTATGGACCACACTGTACATCTTCATCAAGGCTCCTGTTTTTAAAGCCATTTCATCACACATCTGCCTCTATGCATCTGCAGGGGAAGGTGTTACTGAACAGTTAAATGTTCTTTATTACTTATTATTCATTGATAATCATACTCTTATAGCTGCTTTTAGTGTTATTGTGTTACAGTGACCTATAGGGAAGCATAGAGACATACAGTAGCGTTAGCGTTGTTGTTATTGGACAGCCAATGTTACAATATTAGGATCAGGAAGTTAAATAACTCAAAGACAGGTTAACTAAGTTGATAAAATAATCTACTAAAGACAACATCTCACTCTACAAACATCACAAACTCACCAGGAGGTCAGAGTCGACAGATCACTGTTAGCTTACTTTGGATGTGAGAACATTGTTGCTTCAAAGTTAGCTAACCGTGTGGTTTACGGCTCGTTTTTGTTATTTAGTGTTTAAGCAAGTATGTTGAGCCGGCGAAAAAATACAATTACTTTACAGTCCATCAAACACGGCTTAAAAGTTCAAGTTTATCTTGTGTTTTGTTGTAGTTTTTAGTAAAAAGCTGCGCAAAGTGAAAGTGTATACTGACAGACAGACGATATTTCTGCGCATGCGTGTCTGGTTTAAGAGCATCGGACAGGACGGGCACGAGGCTTTCTGTTTCCTAAAACGTCTCTTCCTTTGTTCGTGGACTTCCCATCACATCCACACCCAAACTAGCTGCCAACGTGTAAACTGATGCATTTAAAATCAACAGAGTTAAGCCAATTCGTTTATTTTTTACCTTGAACGCAACCGTGTCCATCATAAACTGCTAAGAATGGATCTTAATTGGTCTTAATTTGTCCACTAGATGGTGCCATATGCTCATCTTCAGCCATGAGCTGATGGTCATTACAGTAAAGTAATAGTTAGTCCTTTTATTTAAAAGAGACCCCTTGCACACACAAAGAAACACTAAAACAACTCTAAAACAAAAGCACAGTGTCTATTTAAAACCAATTTTACAAGCTCAATTCAAACATGCGGTATAGTTAAATGTCCTATGACCTTGTATCGTAATTCGAGTTTTGCGTGTTATTGTATTTATGATCAGAAAGCAGAGGAAATGAGGCCGTTTTTTCCAGTACATTGTCATAGATAATTAACGTACAATGTAACTTCTTTCTCTTGGTTAAGGAGGAACATCCCACCTTATTACTTATCTCTGTGATCACAGTCAGAGGGCTTTAACCCTCCTGTTATGTTGTGGGTCAAATTGACCCGTTTTGAAGTTTGAAAATCTAGAAAAAATATTTTTTGGATGAAACTTCTTCTGCTTGCCAAGTAAAGGTGGAGTGGAGGTATGCATGTATAATATAACTTAATCAAGTGCAAAAATAGTAGTTTGAAAAATGGTCTTCCAGAAGAAAAACATGACTTGTTTCTACACAAAGATCCCAAATGGATCTTCTGTTTGCTAGTCAGGTTTTCCACGTTTAAAAAAAAAAATGAATCTGTTTTCCAGTCAGATCACCAAATATTGCTGAGCTTTCATAGTTGCATGAACAAATCTGCATTTCAAGTCCAACTAAACACAGAATAAATAATGTTTTGTTTTTTTAAATAAACAATATCAATCATTTATATATTTAGATTTTCTGTTAGGTGGTTTCCAGAGGTTTGAAAAGATCATCATTTCTCAAGCTCTTACACAAGAAATTAGCTCACAGACTGTGAAACATTTTAGATTAGTTAGGGTATGTGACAATATCGGTGATTAAGGGCTGACGCAAACACTGCTATTGATAACAATAGCACATAATTCTCTGTAACTGTCTGTACTTTTGTTGTGTTTGTTCCATTTTGTGGGAAACAGAGTTTGTGAAGCATACCCGATTTAAGTCAGTTATCCAATTAAAGATTGAATGACAATGTTGTTCAACCATGAATTAAACTGATCTTATTAGATATTCATTTTATTTGATATTGCCTTTATTTGATATTGCCTCACTTTCTCTAATTTTTACAAGTTGCACAAAAGTCAAATCTGTTTGTTGTCTCTAGTTTATTAAGATGTGCAGGTGAATTCATATATTCATATCCAGCTAAATACATTGTGAAAATGAAACAAGTAAAACTATGCATGCACAACAGCTCCAATAGTAGCTTCTCAGAACTGTTTAGCCTCACAATTTTCCAGTTCTATTTAACGGAATTCAACTATTTGTTGGTGCTGTGGAAAGAGGAAGCAGACAGGTATCTGAATGGAGAAGCTGAAAACACATGTGATTAAGAGTGTGAGTGTCAGATGATGAAAGCATGAATAGTTTGGTCGATGAAACTCAATGGTTGTCTGCCTGTTTACCAGGTGTTTGTCCAATTTTACACAGGAGTAAGAGGAGTATTAAAATGGCCTGCAGGGTTTGGGTCAGAGATGTTTGGCACTTGTTTCAAGTTAAAATGGTATTCAGAAAAAAAGAACATAATAAGACGTGACTTCACTTGTTGGAGTTTAAAACAATTCTCTGACAGAAAATGAGGAAACCGCATTTTGATCAAGATACTAGGCAGTTCTTTGAAGTCAAAATATAAATTATGACTCTGTTTCTGAGAATTTCTATTTCTAGGGTGTCAGTGTGTTTATAATGTGCAAACCCCCACTATCTATATAGAAATAATATCCTATGTTACTGTGCAGCATGCAACCCTAATGTTATGAGGGAAATAACGCAGCGGCAATCCTACTTTAATGGCTTTAAACTTGAATTCTATTGGACTTGTTATATAAAGGGCTATTGTGAACCGTATAAAACAGGACAAATCATCTATTCACAGGTAACTCATGCTTGACACCTGTAACACCTGATGCAGTATCACCAACACCTCTCACACCTCTGGTGCAACTGTAGTTTGAACAAAATCTAGAAGAGATGGATTAGAGCAAGTTGAGGAGGATAGCATGAACTCAACGAGGTGAGTATTGAGCCTTTTGCAGCCTGGAGCGTGACTGGTGTCCAGACTGGGCGGGGGGAGGCAGAAGACTCAAAATGAAACATTCCAGGTTGCAGCTGGCCTCAAGCACAATTATCCTGGATTTTCCTGGGTTGCTTAATTTCTGTGTAACACAGTTCTTTTTTTGGTAAAACACCTGTGTGAAGCTTAAAGTACCCATTTATCAGTGAAGGCTATTTGGGTCAATAAATGAATGTTTGTTTGTTATTCAGTTGTTCCAGGCCTGCTGACTTCATGCATGTTGTACATGTTCATCTCATGGTACACAAGGCCCTGCACAAAAGTGTCATATCCGCTTATTGTCACCATCAAAGAAGAGGAAATGTGAGCAACACCTGCGTCAGAGTATTTGATGAGGAAACATTTAAAGTAATGGGGGGTTTTAGTCTAGAAATCCCCATGCACAATCCATAACAATGCCCATTCTTTTAGAGGAAGCTGTGGTACAATATTAGTATAAGACGTGCAAAGAATGAAAGACAGCCACTCTGTCATCCAAACCAGATTCAAGAAGGTGGCTGTGTGTAATATGTGTAGTATGTGTCATTTCTGGTTGTGATGTGCTTCAGTACATGTTACTTTGTTTGTTTATGCTGAAAACAGTGTATGCCATTTTTATGGAGACCGGAAATGCACCACGACAAAATTAAGGAAATTAACATCTACTTAATAAATGATGAATGATGATGAATCCCTAAGCTTGATTGTGATGTTTGCAAATTGACTACTTTGGTGGTACTTCCTCCATAAATGCAACAGAGGAAATATCTCAACCCATTTATCTTAATATTTGTTGGAATCAACCTTCCAAGTCTAAATAAATCAGTCTGAATTATCTGAAATTGATGCAAAAGACATCAAGAAGGGTTTCCTTTACTATAATGATGCAGCCATACAAAATGGCACATCAATTTAGTCACTAAGTGTTTTAATGGGGCATTTGACCAAGCAAATACATAATACATATGTAATGTTGCCATATAGTGTGGTGAAATGTAATCTAATCTTATAAAATGTTATCTAATTCCACAGCTTAAGATCAAGGATCAAGGAATTTAATCAAGACCACTTGAGTTGACTTTGGATAAGGCATCATGTTATGCCTTTAACAAAGTAGTACTTTTTCTCATGCATATGTTGTAGTTTCTATTTTGGAGAATTCAATTTAGTTAATTGGTATGAAACTCAATCCTGTCATACCTTTAAGCAGGATGTGCTCTTCTGCACCCACAGCTGCAGAAGTTGTCATTGCACACATGACCAATTTTGGAAATATTATTTTGAAAAGTCTCACTGTGGTTTAAGAGGGAATGAGGGGGTGATCAGTGTGTGTCACAGGAAATGACAACTTCTTTTGGTCAAGACTTTGCTGATCAGCAATTGAGCCCCAGTGATGTTTTCATATTGTCTCCTAAACCACTCCCACTGGCCCAATTGTTTTTAAATGGGAGGTAACACGGGGAGGATCAGTACTGCAGCACCAGAGCAACCAACAGCGTGAGTCTGGGTCAGCGACGACACAGGTGTATATCAGAGGATACAAAGAGGAGATCACCTCAGCTAGAAAAAATAACAAAGAACTTCATCAGGATTTGCAAGTCTGGAGAGAAAGGTAAGCTGTAACCACTGTAACATTCAGCAAAATATAAGAAGTTCTGTTACTTTATTGTCTTATTTTATTTGTTTTATTTGTATAGCCCAATATCATAAATCACAAATTGTATTTACAATGGCACTATATAGTGAAGATGAAAGTGTTTGTTGACAGAAATCATGCAAAGTTAAGTTTAACCGTACAACCATTTTGTCATCAACATGATATTGTGTCTTAGAAATATCTAGAAATTTTATGTTTGAACTGTACAAATTGCAAAACTACTGTGATGTAATGGTGTGCACATGCATAGAGTAATCAACTAACATGAACTGATATTGCACTGTACAGTGTTTACAGTACAGAGCGCACACATCTGTTGCTCTCACGTTAAAAACTCTCCAGCACCGTTTTTCCTCTGAGAGAAAGACAGCACAGGTCCGTTCAGTAGTCACACTTGTTTCCGTCCTGTCATGTGCATTTAAATTACCTCCATATAAGGGCACAGGAGCTTTGAATCTAGTCTTCCAGTTTACTTTGGTTCCATTTTTGTAATTTTGTTTCTTTTTTTCTGTCCATCTCCAGACAAAAATACCCCTAATAAGGAGAAGTGAAACCAGAAGTGAAGATGAACCTGTTAGTCATTATTGCCATCTTTGCAGCATTCAGCGTTGATGCGGTAAGCAATAATAAAAGGAAGTAACTTTAAGTTTAATAGACATATTGAGGAATGCAGGGCGTTTTATAGAAATGTCTCAATCGAGTTTGTCTGTGCTTCTTTCAGACTTTTTCACGAAGATGGTCTAGAAATAGTTTGTTACCTAAACCTCGTCGCACTAACAGGGGTAAGCCAACTGTCAGGACAACACTTACTATTCTGCATTTGCTGCATCTGGTGAGAGACATTAAATGTCTATTTTTGCAATGTGATCCTCAGAGATGTGTCAGTCTGGGGATGGGAGCAGTTACAGGGGATTTGTTTCTGAGTCGGTATACGGAGGAAGATGTCTCAACTGGAACAGGTTTAACATCCCCTCAGGAGCTTCAAATGGACTTGGCGACCAAAATTACTGCAGGTATACTTTAAGTCACCAATCTGGGGCCTAGACATGTTTTGGAGAGGTATCATGTGTTTAATATTGTTTCACTTGAATGCCAGGAATCCTGACCAGAGTTTGATGCCGTGGTGTCATGTCCGAAGAGGAAGGAGGATCGTGAGAGAATTCTGCAACATTCCCAGATGTAAGGTTTGATTGGGGATTTTAAAATCATTGAGGTATTGTATGTTTGATTTGGATCTTTCCAATAATGTCTGTTTACTGATCCCATACAGGTTCTACACCAACAACAAAACCTCCACTGGCGGTGGATACAGGTAAGATGTGTTGTTTAAATACACTATTTCCTCAATGCCATCTTGTAATTCTTTCATCATCGCTCACTGACTCGTCCTGTGTGTCCCTGCAGAGCTGACATGTGGTGAGAGGTCTGAGCAGAGGATGCACAAAATTGTGGGTGGTTCTTTCACACCCATAGAGTCGAACCCGTGGGTCGCCGCTCTCTTTCATCAGCGCAGCGGTTTCCTCTGTGGTGGCTCTCTTATCGCACCATGCTGGGTTCTCACAGCTGCACACTGCTTCTCTGATGGGTGAGAAAAAACACACACTCAGAAAACACAATGTACTCTTGTTTCTCAATGCAATATGACTTATATATGTAGATATGTAGGCCTTTGTAGTATGTTTACACAGTTGTGTTTGTTTTTTGTTCAGTGAGGAGACAAACATCAAGCATCTGTCTGTATACCTGGGGAAGACTGCCATCAATGACACTGATGCTGACAGGGAGCAGAGCTTCACTGTGGAAAAACTGATCATCCACCAACATTACAATGATTTCAACTATAACAATGACATAGGTGCGCAGACTTGTACTGTGTGTGTGTGTGTGTGTGTGTGTGTGTGTGTGTGTGTGTGTGTGTGTGTGTATGTGTGTGTTTGTGTGTGTGTGAGAAAGATAAAGAGCTGTACAGGTGCTTTGTGTGCAGGATTCATAGTTGTGTTTGTCTTTGCATTTCAGCACTGTTGAAGATAAAAAGCAGAAATGGAGGATGTGCGGTGAGGTCAGCGTCTGCACGGACAGTGTGCCTTCCTCCATCTCACACTCAGCTTCCTGCAGGATTTCAGTGCAGCATCGCAGGATTCGGGAATGAGAGATTTAGTATGTACTGCAGAACCTCTAACCCACAGATTCATGACCTGATCTCTGAGCCATTTCACTGATTCTTATTGACACTGTGTTGTCTGCAGTGGCGCTGCGTTACTCGCAGTTACTGAAGCAGGCCGAGGTGAAGCTGCTCTCGCAGACTGACTGCACAAGTCAATCGGACTATGGAGATCGCATCACTGAGAACATGCTCTGTGCTGCGAGCCCTGACTGGAGCACTGATGCCTGCCAGGTGAGCAAAGTGTATGAATGAATGTCTTCAGCCTTGCTTCGATTGTCAGCGCAAAAACAGAAGAGCTTAAAGAACAGAACTTATGCAACATGTTATACGTTTCAGCAGCATTAAAGGAGATTTGAGGAGCACTCTGTCCTCTTCCTAAGGTTACACACTCATTTGTCCACAATATTGTTGCCTCAAATCACAGGTCATTGTTTTGTTTATAGACAGTCAGTATCAATATGAGAATTTATAACACCAAACCTTGTGATTGGATCTCTTCATGCTGTGAGCCTGACTGACTGTTGCATCCTCCTCTCACAGGGAGACTCTGGTGGTCCGCTGGTGTGTGAAGCGGCAGGTCGGATGTTTCTGTTCGGGGTGGTGAGCTGGGGCGAGGGCTGTGCCAGGAGGAATAAACCAGGGGTTTACACACGAGTTGCCAACTACAACAAGTGGATCGCAGCCAAAACTGGGCTCTCCAAATACACCAAAGGATTCATGTATCCCACAAAATGAAGCAATGGCAGAAAGTTGGGCATTTTATTTCTTAAAAGTTAAAATTTGGCAGCAGTTTTGTAGCTGATGGGCATTGCTGTTTTGCACATTGACAATTTAATGTAACCCGTTCAAAGTGAAAGGTTTTTTGAAACATATTTTACTGTATATAGTGTATAATGCTTTTTTATATGGACTTTTCATACAAAGTGTAGGACTTTTTAAAAAGCTATTTGAAAAGAAGTGTATTTATCTAATTTAATGTAATAACCATTTCCTCTTGTAGAAGGCTGGCCCTGCTTTTGTGCATTTGTTTTATAATAAATTAAATATTTATATTACATATTCATCATGTTCATGAATCTCCAAGGCCCAAATGTGTCTCTCTCTCTCTTTTGCATGATGAGCACACTCTTCAACACATGCACACATGTTCCTGTGTTGACACTGTATGCCTAACGAAGAGTAGAGAGCATCTGCTAGAGGACTTAAATGTGTGTCTAACAAGTGAATACTGTATCTTATGAAATGAACTGAAGAAACGTAGAGATACAAAATAGCTGAGTTGGTACTCAGACAGTTTGTGTGTACTCTTTCAGTTCAGTTTGTCCTTAGTGAAAGAGTCCATAAGTCAAACAGTGGAGGGCACTGTTCGGTAAAAAATTACATTTGGGCAGCTCATCAAACTGTTAGTATAAGTATGTTAGCATAAACAACAATGGCATCCAGACTGAGTCAGTATCTTCATAAGTGAAGACACTTGAAGGTTAAATCCACACTTTTTAGAGACAGTGAATAGTGGGATGCAAATGATTGAAAATACATATGACACATAAGAAAGCTGGAGAAAGTCAGAAAGTCTGACTTGACTTCCAGATTACATTTGCTTTTTATGGAAAGTGCACAGGAAGTACTGCAAATAATGAATATTGTTTATAACCTTCACAGTAAAGCTCCTCACACAAAATGATGTTGGTGGAGTCAAACCTTAGGAATCATTTTGATCTCCTGTTTCTTATGTTGAGGTTGTAATCGACTGATAGAAACTCAGAGTTCAGGCCATAAATAAACAACATTTTTCATCAATACACCAGAGATGCCTTTTTTTAATACAACGATATGCTTAGGATTACAAATAGGTGCACGAAAAAGCAAAAATTAAGCATGATTGGGATAAAAACAGAGTGACAAAAGAAGATTGATGGATTAAAGATAAGATTTAATATGGTTAATGATCAAGAACATGCTGATGTTTTCCAACAATTACCCTGTTCACCATCGTAGTTTAACACAAAACACAAAGCACAACTGAGGCTCATAATAATGTCATTAATGATTCAGGTACTTAGTCATGAACCACAGTATTGGACAACTTTACCTGATGATGGTGCTATAGATGAAAAGTCAGGGGATCACCAAAGCTATTACAATTCATCGTGAGGGGAACATAAATGTGTGTATTCAAATTTCATGATAACCAATCAAATAGTTGTTAAAAACATTTCACTCAAAGCCACAAATGTCAACCTCCTAGTGGCAATAGAAGAAGAGTCAGGGGATCAGCAAAGTCACAAGGTTGTATCCTCTGGGGACCATGACCAACAGACTGACTGCTGACATTGACATATGCTATAGCCACACAACTAGATTAGCTAAAAATCCATACATTTTGTCAGGATAATTGATGTCTTACTGTATTGTCACAATATAACAAATTACAAAAGATAGTGAGCACTGACTTTGGGTGTACAAACACCGGCTGGACATAGTTTCTGTCCCAGAATCAACTGTAATGAAGGCAAAGTATGTCACTACACTTTTACTCTTCTTATTGTAGGAGAAACTATTGTTTATATCCACATGTAGCATGGTACAAATCAGAGTAGTTCTGCTAAACATGGTTCTGAGGAGAAGGCAAAGCTTCACCTCTCGTCAGACAACTTATGATTCCTAGGAAAGTCTCAGTGTGGAGCAGCGAGTGTTTAAATGCTCACTTGTCCACTGACTCAGACCCCATACCTCCATCACCCACACCCTTACCAAAAAAAGCAACATGTCACAGGAACGCTGAGCACCACTGCTCCAATCATGACAAACAATCGATCAATGCAAGTACATATACAATGGCAACACAAAGAGATGAATGATGAATTGTGGTGTAATAATTTTAGCACACTCTATTGCGCTGAACAACCACAATCCAACTGGTCATCGCGTCATTATTGAAAGCATACTTCAAAACCTCTCTAAGCAACTTGCTGCAATGCTTTTTATCAAAGTCTGTTTGGACAAGTCCACATATACAGATAGTTCACAGCAGTGCTACTGGAGCCAATCACAGTTCGTCCTATTCCTTCTCAATTACTCACCGTAAGCAGTTTACTTTACTGCTTCTCTACTCTGCCTCCACCCATATATGGATTTGAGATGCTGCGAGTATGAGTCTTACTCCTCTTTAAGGATAATTCCTGAGGAAGAGGAGAGGAGAGGAGAGGAAAGGAAAGGAGAAAATGGATGAGAGGAGAGGAGAGGAGACAAGAAGAAAGCGGAGTACCAGGGTGTATTCTAACCAGGTGAACCAGAGTGTCCAGTCCCTCTGGTTTGGATTGTAGCCACTTGTCTACACCCACATTAGGGACACACACACACACACACTCAGGAGGGTCAGTTGATCTTTGGTCTCTGGGTTTCAGAGGTATAAATACCACTGTTTTTGTAGCGGGGATCTCCAGTTTCCCCAACACAGATTCAGAGCAGAGATACAACTCAGCAACCACACACCCACACACACACACACACACACACACACATACACACACACACACACACACACACACACACACACACACACACACACACACACACACACACACACACAAAACACCCATTAGTTACAGTTGAATCTGATTATTTCACTTTCAAGTGCTACCTGTCAGGTGGGTGTTAAACCACTGGGACAGCTGTTCATCTGGGATTCTCCGAGTCAAAATAAAAGAAGTTGGAGAAAGAGTGTGTCTGAGGGTGAGGTTTAGGATCTGAACGTCTCCTTCTGCTGAACAGACTCCTTCTTTCAGCTGCAAGTTGAATCCTTGGTCTTTATTTAGACCTGGACATTTAGGCCTGGAGACATGAACTCCTGACCCACCTTTTAATGAGCATAGATCATATGTCAGATGAAGGTTTGAAGCTTCATTAAAACACAACACACCACCAGTTTTCTTCACCATTAGGGTGCAGCTCTTGATCTCATCTCCAGTGTTGGTTTCATGGATGGGAAGCGGACCTTTATCAGGCTGCACAGAGCAGCTTCCCAACACTATCAACAACCTCTCTGTTGTAGATGTTAGCCCCCCCCCCCCCCCCCCCCCCTCTGCATATAGTCTGCCACATCTTGGAATCACAATCTCTTCCAATTAAGTTACCCCAACACTTTCCCTTTTGGGGCCACTGGCATATGCATAACGTCATTTGGGAAGCGCTTTCACTCGCAGTGTGTGTGTTTGATGTGTACATGCGTGCGTGCGTGCGCGTGCAGGGAAAGCGTCAGTACACCAACCCGCTTGGCAGCTTTATTCCTTGGCTGTGATTGGGCGAAGGGCGGTGATTCCTTCTGTCACGATTTGGGTCGCTCCCACCGGAGGACACCGACCGTCTGAGTCCAGCCTTTACCGAGGTGCTCACCAGAGGAGACGGTGTGCACACCGGCAGGAGAGACGCGTGAGGGTTTCGTCTCAGGGGCTGGACCGACAACTCTGGATTTGTCCGCCTGTCGGTGTCAGTGAGGAGAGGAGAGAGGAGAGAGGAGGAGAGGAGAGGGAAGGAGAGGAGAGAGGGGGGGATCTATAGTGCTGGAGCGACCAGCCGCCTTTTCTTCTGTCGGGGCTGCGGTAAAAGTCGTTCACGATGCCTGTGTTTCACACCAAGACCATCGAGAGTATCCTGGAGCCAGTGGCCCAGCAGATCTCCCACCTGGTCATCATGCACGAGGAAGGGGAGGTGGACGGTAAAGCCATCCCAGATCTGACGGTGCCGGTGGCCGCGGTGCAGGCGGCAGTCAGCAACCTTGTACGGGTGAGTCCCGAGTTTGAATTAGTCCTTCAATTCACTGAAAGCCTCAATGGCAAAGTGTGTGCATCCAGTTAGCCCATCATCCAAACTTCAAAAATCGACATTCGTGGAGACAAACTGGTGGTGACTGGGCTGACTGTATGGCTCTCATATAATCAATCACACATGATTGCAACAGTAGGTCAGCACACTGTCCTGCACTACACATGGAGCAGTAAAACACAGCCTATGTGGCTACCGGTTAGATTTATTGCAATCCCATCTTGATCTTTGCTCGCCATTAAAATGATACAACTGCCACACATCCAGCTGACGCCCATGCGTGTTTCATGAGCTCATGCAGCAGGCTACATTTTTTATTGTAATTTTTTTGCAGCAGCAGCAGCAGCATGTCAAACTTTGCCCTAATCAGCTGACCAGTGAGCTCAATGAAGTTTGTGGGGCGGAAGAAACGACTGCTGATTGAATTTACAGGATGCTCTCTCTCTCTCTCTCTCTCTCTCTCTCTCTCTCTCTCTCTCTCTCTCGCTCTCTCTCTCTCTCTCTCTCTCTCACACACACACACACACACACACACACACACACACACACACACACACACACACACACAAACCCACACACTGTCACTCACACACTGTGATAGATAGATGATTGCAGAATTTTGAGTTTGTAGAACAATGACTTTATATTCGTAGCAACACCCATAGAGAATAGATATACTCTGTGGGACAGACTCCCACCTCTCCCCCTCCTACACTTTCCTCCCTGTTCTCTCTTTTCCTCGCTCCTTCGACCCCACTTTACCTCTCCCATTCCGTCACCTTGAGTCTAAATGGTCATTATAATAGAAAGAGACAAGCTTCAGTCAGACAATGATGTCTCCTCTGTAAGCACTGACTGGAAAAATCAATACAGGCCACATCATTAATGCTGGTCCAGGTCATTGTTTTTGATGCCGGGACAACCGGGCTTCACTCACTCAGGAGAAATCAGAAGCAGGCAGACATTCACTCATCTACGCTTTATTATCGAGTATGAAAAGATGTTGGTTCCATGATAATTTGAGCCTAAATGTATCTCTAAGAGTGGGAGGCCACACTTGGTGGAGCAGAGTTGATCAGACAGGATGCCACAAAAGCTGTTAAGGCAGGTTGTGTGGCAGACTTGGGAGGAGCTGTCTGTGCTCTGTTGGGCATCTTAGCAGTTGTATTTTTTGTAAGTTGTTATTGTATTCTGCTGCATATTCCTTAAGCACATCCCCTTAGTGCTGATCTTCTGGCCATGGCTCCTCTGTACTTGTTTTCAGTTGGACTGCTTTTTGAAATAAAGTTTGAAACTGTTACTTATGATGCTGTGATGCAGGGGACCACGATTACTCGTCTGGAAAGGACTAAACTGCTGGCTAGATGGCATTTTTTTGTGATATGTGTAAGAATACATCAGAATAATTTTGAAGTAAGACAAACATTTGGATTATGCAAATCCACTCTAGGAAGATCATTCATATTTTGCATTGTCACGGTCGACGGTTTTATCCATGACTTGAATATATTCCATTGTTTTCTCAGTTTAAGTGTGAAAAAAAAAGAAATGCGTGGAAAAATATTAAATCAAGCCATTTAACTATAATTTATGACATGTTACGTCATTAAGAAGTTACACTGCAAAACCTTTGAGTACAAACTGCACACTGAATTTAAGTTGTTAGTGAATTTTAAAGGGCCAGTTCACCACAAACTTATTTTTTTGTCTTAATCAGAGTGATCTATCCCTTCAGTTATCTGGGGTGATTTTCAGTGGTTTGGAGACATCACATGAAAACTATGTGAGTGGATAGTCTGAAAAAGTTTTATGGGGCTTGCTGTGTGAATTATTCCTTAAAAGTAGTTTAGAGTGAATAAGGCTCTTTTATTGTTGTAATAGTCGTCACATTAAAGTTTTGAATAGTTCACACACAATGCTGCTGCTTCCCTGTGCAAGGATACTTAAGATCATTTAGATAAATATCTCATTAACTGATAATAAAAAGGGCTATTCAGTTTGAACTCAAACGCAGTGGCATATCTTAATGAAAAATCCAGCTGCACCGAGTCCTTGATATCCCATTGCTACCGGGCACACCTCCCCATCCCTCTCTCTTTCTCTGCTTGTCCACGTTGATCCATTCAGTTGATCCATCCAGACAGTGAGCAGAAGGAGGCTAATGGCAGCCTCAGGCAGGAGAGATAAGAGCTGAGGACACTGTGACACTGGAAGGTGTCGGACAGAGGAAATGCTGTCAGGATGGAGGGATACAAATATTAACACAATAGAGGAAAAGTAAAACATGCAGATAACTCTCCTCAGATCCTGTCTTTCCCTAGCATTTAATGTTGCATTTCATACTCTCAGACACTCTTGATAGCAGCACAGCTAATTGCCTACATTCACAGTTGAAGAAGTAATTATGACTAGTTGTGTAGTCCACTGATAGAGGAGTGAGAGTTAAGAGAGAGTAAGTGGTTGACAAGAAGGTGTTGAAAAAGAGCACACTAGGTGCTTGAGAACAGAGCTTGTAAAATCAGCACTGGATGGTTGCTGGGTAGGTAAACTTAATTAGATGTAAAAGACACCTTAAGCGCAAATACACACACACACACACACACACACTTCTGAGGACACTTTATTTTAGAAAGCTGATTCATACACTTGCACAGTGTGAGCTAAGATATAACACAGTATACAGCAACATGCCACCATCACCACGAGAGTCCCACTGCACACTGATACAATTACCCCGTCCAGGGTGGGCTAGCTGTGGGGGGTACTTAAAATCTAGGTCACTGAGACACTTAGACGCACATAACAAGATGGTGTCAATCTCAATCTGTCAGAGGTTGTGAGTGGGTTGACGCTCATCGACTAAAGATCTCCAGGACGCTGTTTGGTTGAAAGTGTGAGCTTGCCGAAGTTGTGCGGATGACAGAGAGCAAGCCGCCTCGGTGGTGTTTGTGAAGTATCTGCTCCTGAAGGAGTCAACATAGATCCTAAGTATGTCTGGGGGGAGGGGGAGGAAGGAATAAATAGATTCACCGTTGAGTGAAGTTACAACACACTGGAGAGAGAAAGAGAGGGAGAAGAGGGATGCGAAGAGTGAAATAGTCGACTGAAACTGTCAAACAGCGTGATGCAGAATGAGGAGAGGAGGGATGGAATGATGGGGGGATAACCACTTTCAGTCTGAGTCCGGCACCCTGTGAAGGAGGGAAAGTGTCTCTGGCGTCTTCAGACCAGACTCTGCCAAGCCTCATAGTCCACCCTCCCGCCTTCAACCCCCTACACACACACACACACACACACACACACACACACACACACACACACACACACACACACACACACACACACACACGCCACACTGTCCTCAGCCTGCTCTGCCATATAAATATGAGCCATCTCTTCTTGTTCATTGGCAGACTCAGGATGAGTCTTAGTTTCCGGCTGTGTGTCCACACAGCTCATCTGCTTCCCAGTCTGCTTTAAATCTACTCCTGGCTTATGTTATATTACAAAATTATATCCATTTTCTGTATTATGTTCTCAAGTGCTTAAATGGTTAGTTGATAAATTGGTTTGTTAATTGACAGAATGTTGATTAATTCCATCCTGCTCAATGATGTAGGATCAAGTAAGTAATTTAGGTGTGTCTTTGAAGCTACACTAGCCAACATTTTCATATGAATATTGAATCAAACAACTATGTGTGACAAATGTGTGTGATTTTTATCTTGTGAGTATGTCTCACATGTGTAGCTTGCTCTTTTCTGAATATCTTAACATTACTCTTCCTTGACTTGATTTGATAGCAGACAGAAGAAAATCAGACGTTGTGGTTCCATTGTCCAAGATATTATCTAATAAAAGAATTATTAGGCATTACATGCAGGAGTTGACTTCTGCCATCATTCTTTGATTGGACTGATTCCATGTCATATGTAAAATAATAAGTCTACTATAAAAAGAGAAAAGAGCTGTAGCCACATCAGAGCCGATGCCTCTGAGCTCAGACTAATTGTATTGTGTCAACGTTGATTGACAGCCGTCTGATTCCTGCTGAAGCCGTCACACTTGTGTTGTACAACAACACACACATCACACTGTCAATCCAGCAAACCACTTCACTTCTCATTAATTATGTATTGAATAATCGATGCCAAGCTTTGCTGATTACAGGAAACTCTGGAGCTCGAACAGCTCTTTGATCTGTCACCTGATGTTACTGTGTGAGTTTGTCCAGAGGGTTTCATCAGGGTGAGCTCTACTTGTAGAGCCGCATTCCTCACAGTTTAGAGCTGGAAAAATTCCCTGCATTTTGTAAACAAGGAAATTCACCAACATATATTTAAGCCTTCAAATATTGTTTTGCATATTTTCATTGGATTTGTGAACATTCATGCGTACAGCACTGCCAGACATACAGTATCAAACGTAGACCTAAATTAATTTAAAAAGTTGGCGACGGTGACCATAGTAGGATGCAAAGTTATACTTTTAATTTTGGAATGGTGGAATGATCATGAACTACATCTTATTTATGTGTGAAAGTTCATTCTCTCAGTACTATCATTACATGTTGTTGGTGTCGTGGTTGTAGTTGGATATTGAATTACAGATTAAAGGTAAATTAAATTCATGATTAAACACTTGAGCTTGATTGGTCCTTTTAAGGCACGAGCTATTTTGTGTTACTTACGTTAGTAACACAAAGATGAAAACACTGACAATTCTTGTTCCTGTGGTTCATAAAATACAACCACTGATAATGACATTAATTATTGATATTTTACTAGTACAAAGCATAACATTGACTGAAATTGCTTTTCTTGCTTTATTTTAGTGTAGACCAGAATAGTCGACAGCAGCAGAAATGACTGTAACAGCAAAGTAATTCAGTGTGTGGAGGTGAATCTGTGTTGCTTGAATGTGTGATGGCTGCCTCCTGAGTCTCTGGAGCCAGAAAGTCTATTAACTGACTTTCATCGATGCAGCAGCAAGAGACTGATGTCATCATCTCACTGTAATTGCATCTCAAGTGCGTGTGTGTGTGTGTGTGTGTGTGTGTGTGTGTGTGTGTGTGTGTGTATGTGTATGTGTGTTACCCCATGTGACTCTGTCTGTATGCAAGTGATTTATGTAATTTCTATAACGAAACAGTGAAAATGTGTTATTCATATCAAAATACCATGCAGGTGATCATGTAACAGAATATGAAAATGCGTAATACAATAACAACCACAGCAGGACAAGAATAGGGATTTTTGTTTGTCAGTGGTGTTATAATGTTTGACAGCAAAATAGAAACTCCTATGTATTACATTGTTTACGTATTTGTGGAGTGACAATGTTCATTGTGTGCACCCAAATCTGCAGAAAAATTAAATCAAGATCTTTAACGAATGGAAATAACGACAACGTTTTTTGTTTGATTTTGCATTTAGAAAGAAAATATTGTGGGGCACCGACCGGACGAAAACCATCAAGCTACTCTAATAGAAAAATCAATACTCACAGTTAGGACTGTCAAGTTCTATTTGTTCCGTTAAAAAGAGAGCATATACATTTACCAGCTCCTGAATATCATTTGTGCCTGATTTAATGTGGAAAGTTATTACACTCCTAGCAAACATTTTCTGCATCGTTGATGTTGTACTGATGACTCTGCAGACCTCCACTAGAGCAGCACAAACGTGTTTCCTGCTACCCGCCCTCATGTAGAATAACAGACGACCAAGTCGACCAGAGCCCGAGCTGCCTCTCCTCGAGCTTTAAAAGACATGCTAGCAGGGTTGAAATAGGTGTGAATTGATACACACCCGTTCACCCCTCAGACTATTAATAGTGCTTACTTGAATAGTATTTCCTGTCTCGCTGCAGCTAATGATAATAAAATAAATGGTCCATCTCTGTGTGTGTGTGTGTGTGTGTGTGTGTGTGTGTGTGTGTGTGTGTGTGTGTGTTTCAGGTGGGCAAGGAAACCGTTCAAACCACTGAGGACCAGGTGATGAAGAGAGACATGCCTCCTGCGTTCATAAAGTGAGTCTGACTCTGAAGCACTGTGCAAGAAAAAGTTCTCCCTTCTGTCCCTGTCTCACCCACCGTCACTCACAGAAATACCCAGTGACAAAATTATGGAAGTGATCCACTTTATGTCAGTAGACAGAGAACTATTTAATGTCACGAAACATGGCTGCGTTCCCAGCTGCAACAAAGAGCCACTTCTGAGGTCCCGGGCAACTTTCCTGCTCCCTTCATCCAGACCGCTGAGAGGCTGTTTGTTGTTCTCTCCAGCTTGCATCCAAAGAGCTGACATGAACTCTGAGAGCTGCTACTCAGCAATCCTGCAACGTTGACATCTGGCTGTGTCTGCTTGCCTGTGTGTAGCATTTGTTTGTATGTGTATGCTTTTTACGGTGCATTTGATATAATCAATTTCCAGTTTGTCCCCTTCCTAATTTCCTTCTTGTTGTTGCTTGTTTTTCAATTTCCGTAATAAAAAAAGAGGTGCAGACCTCAAGCAGATCCACACACTGCTCTCTCAGGCCCACACATATACGGGGCTACAACATAAATCTCACTCACGGGGCTTAGAAAGGGGCGTGCGGGAATGTGAACCAGCCTAAATTTAGATGAACCGGCAGCCATGGATACCCTGACCAATGGGGGGTCAGAAAGAGGAGGGACATGGCTTTATTCAAGTCCTCATAAAATCCATCTTCAGGTTAAGCTAATTATTGAGCTCTAAGGAATAGGCAATTCAAGTTAGCAAATTAAATCCCCAAACGTTCACCACTCTTGCGTTGTTAATGTTAATGAGAAATGGGCAGATGTAACTGAATTAAGGAATACATTATTGCAAGTCCCAGATTTAATTACAGGACATTTAAAGCTTTGTCATTGCTCATTGTATGAATGAGACAAACTTTAAAAAGCAAAACCAAACAGAAAAATCTATTCAAAGTTGGTGTCTTCCCTATGTGTGTCCTTATAGCCATCTCTGGTTACCAGTAGAGCAGCTTATTTAAGAGAGTGGCAGATGGCTTTCTTTTCTAGACATGAGATCTAATCTATTTGATTTACAAAGCGTTAAATTCCTATGATTCGTAAATGTATTTATGCTGCTCGTCTTAAGCCAGCTGTGTATTTTCAGGGTGGAGAATTCAAGCTCGAAGCTCGTCCAGGCAGCTCAGATGCTAAAGGCAGATCCATACTCTGTTCCTGCCCGAGATTACCTGATCGATGGATCCAGAGGGATACTTTCTGGAACATCCGACCTACTCCTTACCTTTGATGAAGCAGAGGTGTGTGTGTGTGTTTGCCTCCTTATATCAACATGTGTGACCTGAGAATCACTCTTACTTCAGAGGTGTGGTATCTTTCAGGGAAATAAAGCTTTATATAGCTGCACAGAGGAAGGAGCAACTCAGCTTAGAGCAAGTCTTTAATGGAGTCTCAAATGAAGCCAGATCTTATCACTGAGATCAAATGACTTCCCTCTGTCATAACTCACGATGTGTGTTTGTGTGTGTGTGAGGATATGGTATGTACCAGCCTGCATGGTGTGTGTGTGTGTGTGTGTGTGTGTGTGTGTATTACCCATGTTGTGGGGACATAAATATGTTTACTTGTCTTCCTTTTGGACACAAAATGCACGTCCCCATAACATAAATCATTACATTTTAGGGTGAAGACCTGGTTTAAGGTTAGGGTAAAGCTAGGTTTAAGTTAAGGTTATATTAAGGGTTAGGATTAGGCTGGTAGCGTGTGTGTGTGTGTGTGTGTGTGTGTGTGTGTGTGTGTGTGTGTGTGTGTGTGTGTGTGTGTCTGTGTCTGTGTCTGTGTCTGTGTGTCTGATAAGTGGAATCACATTAGGCACGTGATACTGCTCACCATGTCTCATCACTATAGCCTCATTTTTAAAGAGCAACTTCTCACAGTCACAAGACGTACATCACAAGACTGTAAACTCACAGACACACACACACACACACACACACACACACACACACACACACACACACACACACACAGACACACACACGCCACACAAAGAACAGAACTTCAACGCTGTCTTAGAAAAGCTCATGCACACATTGAATTTTGTTCTTATAATAAAGAAGATTGTCTCTAATCATCATTATCAGCCATTGTTTTATCCCTTAATACACAATCTGGTTGTGATTATGTCTGTGTTGTGTCTTAGGTGCGTAAGATCATTCGTGTGTGTAAAGGTATCCTAGAGTACCTGGCAGTAGCTGAGGTGGTGGAGACCATGGAGGACCTCATCACTTACACCAAGAACCTGGGACCAGGTCAGTGGGAGCTTTCTTTTTTACTTTATAGCTGCTACTCAACTAGACAAAGTTTCATGCGGTTTGACTAAAACTGAGAATCACTTAGTTCTATTAAAAGAGCCCACATCCAAAATTAATTTGAGCATATACGTTGTAGGCATTTTCATCAACAAAATAATATTGAAAGATTATTCCTGGGCATTTATTTACATCTTCTTTCAATAGGAGATAGCAGAAAAAGTGTGGAAATGTGGGGGAGAGAGAGACGAGCAACAAATGTCTTCAGCCAGAATCAAACAGGTCAAGTCTGTTGCAAGGGACCTCTACATTAAAAAAAATAATAATAATGAAAATGAGATTTTTACAGTTTTCATATATATCTCAGAAAATGTATTTACTGCAACCAATCCAAGCCGTAGATAAATAACCTCAAAACACATCCATAAATCACATTTAGTTTTCAGCCATGCATCAAAATCTCTGGCCATTACTGCCCATTTTCAGTCAAAAATGTCTATTTTAAGGAAGCACAACATTTCTGCACCAGCAGTGTTTCAGCAGGGGAACTGTCAGGGAACTGTCTGTAAATCAATAAGTTGATCAAGTTGCTGATTTTCTTTGTTTTATGTGATAGTTCACTGAATATCTTTTTAGACTGTTGGTCGGACAAAACAAGCAGTTTGAAAATGATGGACTTGTGAGGGACAGTTTTCAAAATGATCTGACAATTCGTAGACCAAATGAAGGTAATGATTAGTTGCAGCCCTGTTCTAGTTACAGACTATTTAAGCTATTTGTTAACATCAGCAGAAAATGCATCAAGGAATTGGAGTCCTATGAGCCACAGAATCTCTATCAAAATCCTCATACATTCAGTAAACTCAAACTGTATAGTTAATTACCGATATTACAAATGCATCACACTATTTGGCATTTGTGGTGCCGTTTTACAATGTCCACCACAAAAACATGATTAGTGCAATTGACCTTTTTTAGACTATTCTGTTGGTTAAAGATGCATTTGTCATGATGAAAAACTAAATTAACTACCGACTGACTCTAAGATGCAGTGATTAAGGATCAGAGTCTTTTCACTGGCAGGAGAGCAGGACCACAAACAGGCTATTTATCATCAGAGGTAAAAGGTCAATTGGGTTGTCAGAGCACTTTGGCATAATGAGCTGGAGGAAATCTGATGCCAAGGTTTTCTCACACTTGACTGATGCTGTCATAGTACGAGATCAGACGCCCGTGAAGTAATGATCTGTTTGGATGTGTTGGAGCTACTCAGTTGGTGAATGCGCTGGAGGAAGCCCTCGGCCTCTGATTGTTCGGGTGCAGTTAAAACTGTGATGCTCACGCTAACAAACCTCACAACCATTTTCCCTTCTCCCCATGTTTTTTTCTTTTCCTCAGGGATGACTAAAATGTCAAAGATGATTGAGGAGAGGCAGCAGGAGCTGACGCACCAAGAACACAGACAGATGCTCGTCAACTCCATGAACACTGTCAAAGAGCTGCTGCCTGTTCTTATATCAGGTAGGTGCAGCACAGGTCACTGAGCATCCAACAGTTGTTATAGCAACGTTGATAATTACAGTCATTAGCTGCTGGGGATGACAGACTGACTGCACACACATCACACACTAGCTGCTCTCATACTTTATACTGCACCAGCAAAGAAGAGGAACCCTGTTACAGCAGTAATGTAAAAATATAGTTTGATGTTGCAAGATCACAAACCAGCTGTGAGACGCCAGCTCGCTGCCGCCATGTTGAAAACCGTTTGAGAGGCAATATAAATCCTCCCAATCTCAGATTTTGCAGCTTTAAAAGGGACTATAATCACTTTTTAATGTTAAAAATGGATCATATAACTACTTGTTGCTGGTTAGTGATGAACCCCCAGATAAGTAACTCTGCAGCTTCCTCTATGGAGCGTTTTGGCATCGTTGTTTTTGTTATCCAGTCCTCAACTTCACTGTTTTGGTTTGCTCACACCTTTTTCATCAGTGTTGTGTTTTAAAAAGCTCTGACAAACCCACTGTACGCATTCAGCACCAGAGAGACTAAGTTAGCCACTAAATGGTGAACATAATAGAGCAGGTAGCGGCTGATGAGTCAGATATTTCCCTGAGGAGACGGTGGAGACCAAAAACAGAGCTAAAAGGAGAGTGAATATTGGACTTGTATCAAGTGGCCAAAAACGCCAATCCAAATAAACCATAGTGTTGCTTTGTATCTGCTGAATGTATATATATATATATAGGCAACTGTTTGCTCACAAGTTGGCCATATCAATTTAAAATTTGATAAAAGGTTGTTTGCGCTGTTCCCAACTGACCAGTAAAGTTTTTATTTGTTGAATATTTCTTTACATTTCTGGTGAAATACGGAGTAGTCCACGTGTTTCTTTTGGGGTTTTGTCACAGCGTCTTTTTTATACACTGCTAGTAGGGGATTTTCTAATAAAAAGTTGCTTATTGTGGATCATAGTGATAAAAATATGCTTCTGTATAACTGTAATCATACATACTCGTGTTTCTGTCCTCAGCTATAAAGATTTTTGTCGCAACCAAGAGCAGTCGAGGTGCCGGCGTTGAGGAGGCAGAGAGGAACAGAAGATTTACCTATGAAAAGATGAGCGCTGAAATCAACGAGATCATAAGAGTCTTACAGCTCACCACGTGGGATGAAGACGCCTGGGCCAATAAGGTATGAGCTGTGTGAACTCTGATTTTCTTCATTTTATACCTTAAACCCCCAAAAACTTTAAAAATCCCCACATATCTAAATCAGAAAATCACTTTTGCTTTGGAGTGCCTGTTTGCACACACATAGCCACACACTCGATCCACACATCCCTCTGTGCTGCAGAGAGCATCTCCCAAAAAAATCCACTCTTTACTTTCTGTCTCCACTTTTTCTTTTTGCTGGATAGTATAACTCCTGGTTTTTCTTTTTCTTTTCTTTCTTTACCTTCCTCCTCCATTATTTTCCTCCCTGTAGAAGGTAAGCCTGTTTCTCTCCCCCTCTGCAGTTTCCAGCATGCAAGTGTGTCTGTGTGAGAAGGAAGGAAGTAATGTCCTCATGCTTACATATCTGTCAGTGTGTCATGTGTTTTGATCCACTGACTGTTAGCTGACGTGATCTATATTGTCACAATATTGTTAAATGTGCATCTGTTCGTCTCTATGATGTCCATTTGAGTCAACTGGCTTGAAACAGATAACAGTTATTTAAGTTTTAAGCTAAATAACTTGTTTATTTTTTAACAATAACAGAAATTCAATCCATGTTCAATCATGGTATTTTTGTTCTTGCGCTGCTGATGTTTACTGTGTGCTAGAGCTGCCAGTAGCACAATAAGATGCTATTTTGGGGCAGAGTATACTCTCTTGGAAATGTTTCTTTGGACACATCAGTGAGAGACTGTGTCACGAGATCATTTACTGGTAAAGTTAAGATCTGTTTCACTAGTCTAACCTGTAACCCTGCATGTATCTTGGCACACAGCTACTTCAGACAATGATCTGTCTGTTTGTGTTTTGTGTGTGTGTGTGTGTGTTTGCTGTGAACATGCCGCATACTTTGTGTATGAGTTGTGATAAGCACTTACTGTCAGTGTGTGGGAGATCTGCCGGCACACGATGACTGTCCTCCACTTAGGTCATGAATTATAGAAATATGCTGGTTGGTGTCCAGACACATCCATAATAGATGGGTTGTATTGAACGCTTCCACTTAAGCGGCTCATTCTCCTCTGAGCTGGAAAAAGTATTTTTTCTCTCTATCTGTTATAAAGCAAAGAGTTTGTGATCATCCCTCGTTAAATGCCTTGTTTTACCCTTTTTCATCAGTAATTATTATTTCTAAATGTAACATAAAGAGTTGTGTTGTTACTAATGACTCTATTCACAGTTAATAAATCATTTACTGCTGCTTTACAGATAATAACCATTAATAAAAATAACTTTCGGGTCACCAGTTTGAGAGCCCACAATTAAGTAGATATTTTTGTCAGTAACCATTTATTAATGACTGAGTAACGCGCATGCAAAGTTTACAAGGTTTGCAGCTATTAATGCTTGTAAATCATCAATGATTACACTTTTCTGGGATCCTTTAGTTTAATGGAAAAACCTGGTAATATTTTATATTTTTCTTATTGTCGACAAATCCCTCAAAAAGATCAAAAACAACAGTGAAATGTTCCCAATAACAAGTATTGCTTGTGTAGCCAAAGCCTGATAAAGTATAAAACATGGAAGCTGATCATCAGCATTGTAATTTATGTTGAATCAATCAACAAATCAAATCAATGTGTATTAATCTGCCACTGAAAGTAGTCCCCAACAAAAGATCAATTTATTCCTGTCTGAGTAGCTTTTGCTAAAAAATTACAGTGCCCAGCTGTTTATAGAAAATGACTACTTAAGTCGTCACTGGCAATTCTTTATTTACAGTATGCCCTGAAGTAAAGCAGTACCTTATAATTTAATACCCACTGCTGTTTTGATAGAGCTATAAACAATGCTGCATTCTCTCTTTCCCTCAGGATATGGAGGCTTTGAAGAGATGTCTCGCTTTGATTGAGTCAAAGATGGCACAAGCTAAAGGCTGGCTCAAAGACCCCCATGGACAACCAGGTAACTGCTAAAACTGCTAAAACCCTAAATCAGCTTTTTTGATGTTATTCCACAATGTGATCCTGTGGTGTGTCGTCATTCCCAGGAGACCCCGGCGAGGTGGCCCTGCGTGTGATACTGGATGAAGCTGGTAAGGTGGGAGAGCTGTGTGCTGGGAAGGAAAGGAAAGATATTCTGGCAACCACTAAGGCTCTGGGACAAATGACTGACCAGATTGATGATCTACGAGCCAGGTAGTGTGTTTGTATGAGAGAACGTGAGTTATGTTTTCTTTACTTCCATGTGTTCGTATATTTTGTCATTTTGTGTCAGCTGTGTGTGTTTTTCTTCTATGACAGAGGCCAGGGCCCGACCCCGGGGTGTGTGCAGCGTGCAGGCCAGTGCTCGCAGGGCTTAGACTTGTTGTTTGGCAAAGTGGACAGTGCTGCTCGCAGGTTGGAGGCTCTAATCAATGCCAAGCAGGCCATTGCCAGGAGGCTGGACGCTGCACAGGTCAGATAAAACAACACAGTAATCCATGTCAACCCTCTCCCCAGTGAATGACACTTCCTCTCTGCATTATGCTGATACTATCGCTGTCTCTTTTGTTCTGTTTGATTGTTCTTTTCTGTAAATAGTTTAAGATATAAGCTAATGTGAATAAGAGCAACGGCTAAATGCTCAATATAGTTCAATTTAGTGAACTTTTCCCATCCTTGCATATAGATGTTTTTTGTTGCGTTTTTTCATCAGATTAGAACTAACCCATATATGTGCATTTTTAGACCTGGCTGGCTGATCCCAACGGCGGTCCTGAGGGAGAGGAGAACATCAGAGCGCTACTAGCAGAGGCCAAGCGCATCGCCAATCTATGTGAAGACCCCAAAGAGAGGGATGACATCCTGCGCTCCATCAGTGAGATCGCAGGCCTCACCGCCAGACTTATGGATCTACGCAGGCAGTAAGCTTTCCTTCCCTTGACACGTGCATGACCAATGATGTTTTGTGACTTTATGTAATTGTTAGACCCTCTTTTTCTAGGATCAAACTGCAGCCTCATGCCATCAATAGGTGGCATATTATGCCTGCCTGGAAAATATGTTGTTGCCTGTCAACCCTGGGCATCAGTCCTACGATAAGGTTTCTGTTTGAATATGTTGTGGAACAAATGGGGCTATGGTAATAATGTGGAGGGTAACAGTAACAGTTTGAGGATCAAAAACTTAGTAGGCCTTAAAGGAAAATACCGATCAAGGTTCATGCCACTGAATAACATATTTATAATATATAAATAATTTTCAAATGCAGTCTGATGGCCAGTTCATCAGGTTTAGAGCAGTTCTTTTTCTAAATGGTGCTGTAGTTCAGTGACTCACAACAAGATGAGTGACCATTTTGAATATATTCTCTGTACTCCACTTCCACTGCTTGTACTGACTATAAAAGGAAACCAGAGATATGACAAAGTAAATCAAATGGCCCAGCTGTGGATCTGATCTTTAAAATGTGACTGCACTAGTACACAGGAAGACTTTAGAAATAATCATACATAATCACATCTTGTCTAGGAAAGATAGTACTTTAATAATATGTGGCTATTTATATTTATAAACACTGTGTGGTCTTATAAGGACTGACTGTATAGTCACGTCATGAAAAAGAAATGCTACAGACATAAAGTAATATTTAATATTCTCATATTTCAAGTATGTATAAACAATTAGTTATTATTTTGGCCTTAGATCTGTCAATAATAAATAAATATTTCATTGAACTGAACTTGTACGTTTATCTCTGTGAAAAACAAACATGGCCTCAGTACAAACCAGTAATCAAAACTTTTTTATCTTTACTTCTGGCCACACAAGACAAAAATTAAAGTGGACAAAAGCAGATGAAAAAGTGGCCTCAGCCTTTGATGGTATTTCCTTTTAAGGTGGTATCTAACAGAGGTGTGGTGAGACATTTGGTGGGTTTGAAGTCTGTATTTAATTTCTGCACTACATGGCTTTTACACCTTTTTTATTCCCCCTTAAATCATATCTCTATCTATCTCTGTCTCAGGGGTAAAGGTGACAGCCCAGAGGCCCGTGCATTGGCAAAGCAGATTGGGGCGGCGCTGTTGACCCTGCAGTCCAAAACAAACCGGGCCGTGGCCAACATGAGACCAACCAAACCTGCCGTGACTTTGGAGGGCAAGATGGAGCAGGCCCTACGCTGGGTGAACAACCCTGGAGTGGACGACAGAGGAGTAGGTGAGAGGGGTTGGATGACGGCTCTCAGGAGGGGTGATCTAGTAGTTCAAAAATAAACGCTCTGACCTTCCATGCCTTTTGTCAGCCTGTGTGGATGATGAAGAGTAGGTGAAAGTGCTCAAAGCAGCATCCAGCCAAGACTCTTTGTTTTAGCAGTTAATGGGCTCCTGAACAATGTGAGGTGTCCACGAGGACGCAAAGTGTCTCAATTTCTGAATGTGGTACAGACATGACTGTGCTGGGGACTGATGCAAGTTCCTGAAACACCGATAGTGGATCACTGAATGACTTACTTAACTTACTTAGTCATTTAGGAAGCACTGTATTGTTTTGTTTTGATGACTGTTGCTGTATCCCTGTTCTGTCATTTGATTGTTTCCTATTTCCTCCCATGCTTCCCTTTGGGAGCAGAGTGTGAAATACTACAGTGGAACACAGGTACCTGTCCACGTTATGCTTTCTTAGAGGATGTAACCAAAACACTATAAACTTTATGACCACTTCTATAATTTACAAGCAAAGATATATTTCTCACCCCTTGCATTCCATTACTTGATGATACCAACAAATTAAAAACATGTGTCACGTCTAATTGTTGAATCTGGGTTTTTATCGAAGACAGAGGAGATATTGTGTGTCCAGATGTGATTTGAGGATGACTTGAGCCCTGTGTCTCCCCCCAGGTCAGGCAGCAATCAGAGGAATGGTTGGAGAAGGGAGGAGGCTAGCAGGAGGCCTGTTAGGCCCGTACCGGCAGGATATGATTGGACGCTGCGACCGAACGGAAGCTCTCATGACATCTTTGGCAGACATGGCCGGCAGGAGCGAGGCTGAGGCCCCTCATGCACGAGCTACAGCCGCACAACTGCAGGACAGCCTAAAGGTAGCTCAACAGGCTCACAAACACACACACTCATATATGAATGAATCACTCCACTCTCATTATGCTGTGCGACCAAACACTGTTCAAACCCACAGAGGTTGTTTTAAATTAGAGGGAAGATCACACAATTTCTAAATATACAAAATATGTCAGGCTGTGTCAAGTTTTGGGGAATTTTGAAGAAAACAATGCACAAGACATCTAGAATATATTTATTTGATCGAATGGCGGATCCATACAAAACTCTTGCATTGCATATATGACGCATACATGGTAATTATAATTTAAAGTGTTGGTGCGGAGCTCCACCTAGTGGACTGATAACACTCTCTACTTCTACAAGGATCTGAGGCAGCACATGCAGGAGGTGATGACCCAGGAAGTATCTGACGTTTTCAGTGACACCACTACCCCTATCAAACTGCTGGCTGTGGCTGCAACTGCTCCAGCAGACGCCCCCAACAGAGGGGAGGTCAGTAATGTAAAAAAATCTGCGCTGAATTTGGTCCATCCAGATGTTGTGTGTGTGTGTAATGAATGGGAACCCAGTGAGGGAGGATGATTGTGACTGCAGTCTGACTAAACAAGCATTAATGTTTGTTGTAGGTTTTTGAAGAGCGTGCAGGGAACTTCGAGGCCCACGCAGGTCGGCTGGGGGCGACTGCAGAGAAGGCTGCTGCCGTGGGAGCAGCCAATAAAAGTACAGTAGAGGGGATACATGCTGCTGTGAAACATGCCAGGGAGCTCACACCACAGGTGCTAATGTTTGTTTTAGTGTCCCTGATTTACACAATTGCATACAATGATTAAAACATGTAGCTGTCAGAGTCTGTCAAACACAAGCTGACATGTTTGTTAATGTCCAGGTGACCTCTGCTGCTCGGATCTTGTTGAAGAATCCTGGAAATAAAGCAGCATACGAGCACTTTGACACCATGAAGAACCAGTGGATTGACAATGTGGAGAAACTCACTGGTGAGCATTTTTATTTCATATGTTTCTTAGATATTGACATTTTTACAATTACAAGTAGTTATAGTGTCACAGCAGGCTGCAACAAATACATCCCACTACATGAACAAACTGCAAATGAGATAATAGAGAGATAAATATGTGTGTGCGTGTGTGCCTCAGGTCTGGTGGACGAAGCCATCGACACCAAATCTCTGTTGGATGCCTCTGAGGAGGCTATAAAGAAAGACATCGACAAGTGCCGAGTTGCCATGGCGAACGTTCAGCCCCAAATGCTTGTTGCCGGGGCAACGAGCATAGCAAGACGAGCTAATCGGGTCCTGCTGGTGGCTAAGAGGGAAGTGGAAAACTCTGAAGATCCGCGGTTCAGAGACACAGTGAAGCATGCGTCAGACATCCTCTCCCACACCATCTCACCCATGGTGATGGATGCTAAAGCAGTGGCTGGGAACATACAGGATAAAGGTACAGGAACACACTGCGCAAACACATGTGCATGATACTGTATGAGACCAATATACTAAGTTTAGTTTCTCTCTTTATCCTCCACAGCTCTGCAAAAGGCTTATTTGGACTCGTGTCTGAGGATCCTGGCTGCAGTCGGCAAAGTTAGAGAAGCCTTCCAACCTCAGGAGCCTGACTTCCCTCCTCCACCACCCGACCTGGACCAGCTCCATGTAAGCACATTCAATATTTCCTATTATCCATAGTAAACCTTTGAATGACCCACCACTTTCCTACCACCGCTCACTAAAAGTAAATGCATTAATACACAGCAGGAAAGTGATTTTTCATCAGCTTTGGTAGCATTGACCTTCAGTGGAACTGCTCAATGTCCTACGGCACATAACTTGTCAGAGTTGGCCCTCAGGTGTAACTCTAAATGTGAAGCTGGATGTTGCAGAGTGCATACTCACTTAAATATCTGTGGAAGATTACATAAAAGATTAAGACTGAATAAAATGTACCTCAAACCGCAGGCCTGTTTTACTTCTTACTGTGAATAATTGGGTCGAAACACAGATGTTCTGCCAATAATATAGAACAGATATAGAAGATTCGGCCATTTCACATAAGAAATGTCTGTATTTGTGTTTTTCTCACTGGCTTAAAGTGGGCAGGGTTCAGTTGGAAATAGGTGATGTCACATAGTCCAGTGCGCCAATGAGGAATAAGCCACATTTGGATCAAAATATGATGACAGCTGTGTGTCCACTGTCATTCAAATCTGATTAAATGACACCCACAGAGTCTTTCAGTATTAAACTAGTGCTGACTATTTCATATTATAGAGAAATACTTTAAAATACTTCAAAACCAGTTGATCAGGGGGTTTCATTATAATAGAAGTAATTGTGGATGTTGCATACTGAAAATGATTCAAGAAACCAGCTGAATGAAAGGAAAAAAAGGCAATATTGGGATAAACAGTGTAGTCTTGAAGGTTACACCAAAACCAGAATGGTATCGCATGTTCAAAGAGTAACTTACCACCCACTAGAAATCACATCTTTGTGACTTACGGTGGTTTAACTCCTCACCCTGGTCCAGCTGTTAAGGTCCTCTGGGATATTGTTAGAGATATTTCTAAAATCTAAAGAGGGAAAGAAACTCCTCACCTTGCTACAGTAATGTACAGTTGTACTCCAGGACGTCATCAGAGGTGAAACAGGCCTGAACCTTTCAACCAGAGACGTCAGCAAAACTCTGCTTGTCAACACTTTAAAGCCCCTGTGTGAAGAATTTTTATGTCTTTCTTGATACAACCCCCTTTGTTCCTGAACTGCATATGTATGGTAACGTATGTGTGTCTATGTGCGTGTTTTCCAGGTAAGTGATGAGCAGGCTCCACCCAAGCCCCCCTTGCCAGAGGGCGAGGTGCCCCCACCTCGCCCCCCTCCTCCAGAGGAGAAGGATGAGGAGTTCCCAGAGCAGAAGGCTGGAGAGGTGCTCAGCGAGCCCATGATGGTGGCCGCCAGGCAGCTGCACGATGAGGCACGCAAGTGGTCAAGCAAGGTCAGTTCACACAAACACACACAGAAAAATACAGTTTGCATATTCACCCCATCAAATGTGTGTCATTTCAAAATCAATAGCCTACATACAGTTTTGGGTAAAAGAAGTTAGCTGGTTCGTGATTTCTCTACGTCACGTTATATGACATGACTCTGTTACACTTGAATTGCATTCTCATATTCTGTGAATGTCCTGAAATCAAGTTTTTCCTGAAATCACGTTGATGCTGTAATGTGGAGATCAGTGGAGATTTCAGAGGGGAAACTGGAAACTGTCATCTGTTCGAGGCGTTGGCATGTAAGGTTGTTAATGGCTTACACACAAAATAGAAAAATTGTGGAGAGACATATATTTGCAGAAGACGTTGTATTCTTTGCACTTTTATCCCCATTGGTGTCTATGTTCTGTATGTGTGTGTCCAAGTGTTTTTCTGTGGAGGAACTATATATAGGAAATATTATTCTGTATTTAAAAACCCGTCATTTTCCAGGAATAATGTCCTCTTGCTGTCTTTGTGAAGCTATTAAGTGTTTTCCCCTCTATAGCTCTCCTGGCAGTTTTTCCACACCTGTTTAATGATCTATGCATCAAAGGTGTCTTTGTGTTTCCCACCACACTGCTAGACTCCTAAATACAATAGAAGGATGCAAACCACTGGTTGTGGCTACAGTTAGACCTAGTTTGCAAATGCTTTACAAACTGTCCACTCAGCCACTGCCTCAGAGTAAGGCACGAGATCCACCTGCTACCTGCCCAAACCAGCTTCTCTTTCCTCTTTTTTTTCCACCTCATCTTTGCTTGCGTGTGCAGTTTCACCTCCCCTCTCCCTGCTCCTGCACAGCACGTGTATTCTCTCCTTCTCCCTCCTGTGAATCTCCTGTCCTCTGTTCTTTCATCCAGTGCCTCTCATACTGTACTAAATGCCTCCTTTTCCCATGCTTCCTTCCCTCTTGCCATCCCTGGCTTTCTCCTTCCCTTCTTCTCCATATTCCTTTTTTTCCCCTGCTCCCCTCTTCTTTGCCTCCCTCCCTTTCCTCCCCATCCCAATTGATCCTCCAACCACGAAGAAACAACCCCCCTTACTCCCCCACCCCACCCAGCCAGAGGAGGAGGAGGCAGTAGAGGAGAGAGAGGTAGATGATGAAGATGAGTTTACTGATGGTGAGGATGACTATGAGCCCGAACTGCTGATGATGCCCTCCAACCAGCCTGTCAATCAACCCATGCTTGCAGCTGCCCAGGCTCTCCACCAGGAGGCGCGCAAGTGGTCCAGCAAGGTCTGCGCACACATGCACATAAGTGCACACACAACCGGGTCAGAGCATTCGTTAATGGCTCCCAGTGTTTTGAGTCGCTGGGATGAACGAACAGCTCTTTGACCCCCCAAAAAACACACACACACATCCACCCATGCAAAGAGATAAATGCACCACACAAGGAGGCTGTACTAGTGTGGTGAGTTTATCCGTCTCTGCGGGATGAAGAAACACCCTTTGGAGTTCTATCTGACTGTGTCTGTGCAAACGATAAGCTCTGTGTCTGCCACTAAACCTCCAACCAGCTGTGGCTGTTGTTGCATCACACTTAGACGTGGTTGACACGCGGTTATGCTGACATCACCCTAAGGTTGTACTAAAAGTCAAGGATTGTTAGAATGGCAAGTATGTTTGTTTCACCACCTGGATAAACTGGCACTGGCTTCACAAGCCCCCCCCCCCCCTTATGTTCATGATGAGGTCAAGTGGTTACAAGGAGGAGCCAGGCGCTCTGTCTCGCTGTTATCACTTCTCTCAGTCACTTGTTGTTTTGCCAAGGATGACAGTTTCCCAAAGACTTCTGGGTGATGTAGTTTTGTAGTTTAGACTGCCTGCTTGCCTGTTATGATCACCTGCTTCTGCTTCTTAATCTCAAGGTGCGTACTGATCACTCCAACACTGTGACCATCACCTCACGGATACTAACTTCACGTCGACTAAGATGTGAGGGAGACGTTGAGGTTCTCAACACTGTCTCCCTTCAAAACTACATCAAATTCATAATAATCTTCTTCCACAAGGGACGAAGAATATGTGCTAACTTGTACTAACACTGCATGCAGCTTTTTTCCGTATCCTACATTTTGATTATAATCAGAAAAATGTGTGGAAACGTGACTCATACAATATGTCTCCATTGCATTCTCATCTCTTATCCAAAGCCATTCTCCTCCCAAGTACCCTGCTATCCTGCTCTTACCGCTTCCTTCTCTACCCCCTCCCCTCTCCTCACAGGGTAACGACATCATAGCAGCAGCCAAACGGATGGCTCTGCTGATGGCAGAAATGTCTCGGCTGGTTCGTGGTGGAAGCGGGAACAAACGAGCGCTGATTCAGTGTGCTAAGGACATCGCCAAGGCCTCAGATGAGGTGACGAGACTGGCTAAAGAAGTGGCCAAGCAGTGCACTGATAGACGCATCAGAACTAACCTGCTGCAGGTAAGGACATACGTACTCATACAGACACATGCGGAAAAGTCCTTTATGCTAGACAAAAAGCAATGTACACGTTTTTTTCTCCTTCCAAAGGTGTGTGAACGAATCCCTACCATCAGTACTCAGCTGAAGATCCTCTCTACTGTCAAAGCCACCATGCTGGGACGAACAAACATCAGTGAAGAGGAATCAGAGCAGGTAAACTCACAAAATTGATATCGAGAACCAATTTCATACTGGCGATCTTGTTTCCACAAATTTAAAGACAGTGTCCAGCACTGCACTACTCATTGGAACCAATATTATGCAAGACAACATGGGACTAGAATGAATGTAACTGATATAACACTGAATTGTATAATGAGTCAGTGGACCAGTGCATCCCTAAAAGAAAACATTACTGGATTATAATTATTGATGCATTAATGTGTACATCACGTTACTGTTGGTAAAGGTGGAGCTACTTTTAACTACTTCATATACTGCTAGGTGGCTTGCAAATTTTCCTACAAAGTCTTATCTTATTATTAATTATTATCATTATCATTATTATTATTCATCTGAATCTGCAAAGTAACTAAAGATACTAAAATAATGTTGTGGAATAAAAAATTCAATATTTCTCTCTGAACTGCAGTGGAGTAGACATAAAGTACTTGAGTACAGTAGTTGAGTAAATGTATTTAGTTACTTTCCACCACTACTGAATAACTGATAACTTGTTTTCATTTTGTCCCGCCTAACTGCTTCTCTTCTAAATGTTTCCCTGACCAGGCCACAGAGATGTTGGTCCATAACGCCCAGAATCTGATGCAGTCAGTGAAGGAGACCGTCAGAGAAGCAGAAGCAGCCTCAATCAAGATTCGCACAGATTCAGGATGCACCCTTCGCTGGGTGCGTAAGACCCCCTGGTACCAATAAACAAACCTGGTCACTGAAACTAGTAACACTCTTAACTTACATGACACCGATAGCACACATCTCGAGTAAAACATGCATACTCATGAGTAAACATGTGCACTATTCAAGGAGGAAACTGATGGTGATGTGTATTTTTTTTACCAGGAACCATTAGATTTGTTACCAAGCAGGTTTCATTTATTGAAGCGAGTTCAGCTTTGCTCTCCAGTTCTCTTTATCTATAACTGTGGTATCACGTAGATGTGGGCTAATCGGAGACAGTTTTTAATATATATTTTTGCTATGTTGTGTTACCAGAGTTTATCCAAATTCCAGGTATATATTTTTTGCATGAAAATGTTTTTTTCTATTTTCTAAAGGCAAATTATAACATTAAGATACTTATCTCCTAGAAGCATTTACTTTTAATTCATTTTTTTCTTATTGTCTATTGTATATACAGTAATTATTTGTTTTATGGACAACACTCAGCTATGAGCTTTATACACCGAGTTTGACACTAGAGTGTGGAGTCTTGTGTGGGCTGATGAGCTCTCCTCACTTCATGTTTACTTTTAGTAATGACACTCTTCTTAACTGTAGATCTATCAATTCAAAAGGTGACTAAAAAGTCTTCTGGATTAAGAGTGTTATGATTTACAGGCAAATGATTGTATATTTAAAACAAAATGTATGGTTGTCAATAAATAATGTTTATTGCAGGAACGTTGATAAAATAGATAAGAGGTTTTCACACGACATCTGCATTATGAGTAACAGTAAGAGTCAAGGTGAGTTGAGATGTTTTTAATGTCTGTTTTGAGTTGTTTGTTTTAACTTCAACAGTGAATACCAAAGGCTTTGTTTTAGGTTACTGTAACATTCATCTTAAAACATTAAAATCCAGGTTATTACAAACAACAAGACAGACATCTTTCGAGAAGCTCAAGTATTTTTTTTTCCCATTCCTTTTTTTAAATTGTGCTTAGTTTCTGCACTCTCTCTAACAGTTGAACTGTTTGGATATTATATTTGAAATTTATCAAAACTAATGATTTTAGACAGCCATTCAACTTCCTGCTTTTAAGCTTTTCTCCATGTGTGAGCTCAGCAGTCCCACTCTGAATGCTCTGAAGCATCAATGCAGATTTTCTAGAGATGACCCCAGTGGGTTGAGGTCAGAAACAACCTTTTTATGTGACATCAAGCATTGACATTCATCTAGTCATCTATGTGTATGTGTGAAGCCTCTTTACTTAATCAGTATTAGTGAGCCGTTCCCATGGTGGTTAGGGACAGAGCTCTAAATGTTAACTGCATTTTAATTTTTACTTGGGCTGTTGAAGCACGTAGCAGTCACTGACCGCTCACTGAGAGCGACTGAACCTCTGAGTGTACTAGATGTATTCATTCACAGCCTGAATGTATTCTGATAGCTTCTCGTCCTGCCAACACATCTGCTGTGCCTTGGAAGAATAAAAGACTATAATGATGATGACTGGAGACTGCTTCGTAATTCATTTTTGTAAGTCACTGTTACCAAAACACAACATTTTAGATACAACATATCTACTACCATGCTAACAGCTGTGAGAGGCTGTACTAAGCTAAATGCTAACATCTGTATGCTAACATGCTCACAATGACAATGCCAGCATGCTGAAGTTGATGTTTGATGTTCAGTGTGTTAGCATTAACACTAATCCCACAGTAAAAATGAGGCTAATGGGAATAATATTAGTTTAGTAAACCAAAAAGCTAGCCATACTGCTAGCATGGCCAAAAGAGCACACATGAAAATCATAATTTTAAAACTTTTATAAGACTTCTTATACACTGAAATACAGATTAAACTTCATACAAGTAGTATTTTTTTTCCTGTGAACAATTGATTGTGCAAATCTTGTGCTGAGTAAAAAAAGTTGTATTCAAGATTAAGTGAGGATTTTGTAGATTTCACAAAAGAAAACTCTTCCCAACAGACTGCTGGAATTACTAGCTCGTATCTGCAGATAAGTCAAACTATATCTATATCTAAGGGACATATTTTTAAAAATGTATTTTCCTGTAGGCCTCCGAAACATGCAGTTTGTGCTGTAGTGTGCTATAGAAAGCACCCTAAACAAGGCCACATTAAAGAGTGAATGTGTGCAAATACACAACACACACTGCAAATACTCAGCAACTCAGTAAAAAAAGTTTTCAAAAAAAGGCATGGCTGCTTATTCTCAGGCAACGTGTAAGTAAGATTGTAAAAGTGTGATGAAGTAGCGAGGAGGAGGCAGTGAGCCGTAAATGTCCCTTTTCAAACCAAAATATTGCCCTTAGGCAACACTTGTTACAACAGAAATAGACCAAAAAGAGAGGAGGACTGGTTCATACAATGCAGCACATTTAAACTGGACAGAAACTAAGCACTTCAACATAGTCACATTGATTATTAAGGCTTCCCTTTACAGGCCACACAATAAATAACTGTTGATTAAAAACAATTAGACAGAGGATGTACAAGACATATTGGAGTATTGATAACCTCGCCCCCTATTTGGCACATTGGATTGCTGACTTTTGACCTCTTACAGTCATTACTCAGGTCCGCACTTGAAATTTGCCCGCTTTAGTCACATACTTGACCCCTTTAAACGGCTTGTACTTCTCTCCAAACATTTCAAGACGACTCACCTTAAGACCTGAAGAGGGGAGAGAAGCAAAGTGAGCAATGACTGAAAACTGACTTTAAACTTGGCCCAAATAAAAGTAAGTATAAAGCGAGGACTACCTGATATGGCCACCTGCTGAATCTTCAGGTCAATGTTGAGTGAAGGGTTATCTTCAGGTTTGGGGGCTCCTGCCTGTAGACTCAGACTGCCTTTCAAGTTAGGAAGTTTCTGGGGGTTCAGTTTCCCAATGTCCCAAACCAACACCTATCAAAACACACACATGCTCCGGGTAAGGACAATACAACCTTTTGTTTTCAGTTTTATTTTCTCTATAACACCACCAGTTCTGATCTAGATTACATCACTTGTTTCATTGTTGAGGTACAAAAAAAGATAAATATCATGCCTTTAAAATGATAGTTTTAATGTTACTTTGGCCATCAATTTATCACTTAGGAGTTAGGCAGGTAAGTTGTAAGCAGCTTGTTAGTGAAGCATTTGATTCTTGACAATAATTGGATAAAAAGGTGGGAGGCTTCTAATTAAACACAAACCTACAGTATCACTGCTTAGGACGGCCTTGTAAACGGTTGTTACCTTGGTAGGGAGGTCGTAGCTGTAGCTTCCCTGTGTGGCTGTGAGGTTCACACTGAGCACAGCTTTAGGCATGTGGATTTTGACCATTAAAGCCTCCACCGTCTTCCCCATGGTCTGCTTGGGTCCGATCGTGATGTCCAGACGACCACAAGGTCCCGACTCAAAGAAACTGATGCTCTGCTTCACGTACACTGGAATGGCCACGAGACTGAGGATGGACACAGACAGAATGAACCACGATGACAATAAACAGTTGGTTCAGCAGGCAGACAGCAACCAGCTTGTCATTACAAGTAAACACGGTAACAAGAGTGGATTGTGGATCCTTAATGCGGAAATTGAACCAGAATTTGAATCCACTACGAAGACAATAACACAACAGAGATTGTATCGTTGCGATAAGATGCTCAGATATTTACACACATATTTAGTTTTACTTCATAATAAATAAGACATACAGATGTGCCTATGCTTACTTTTGAGAGCTGACATGATAGTTCATGAGTGTGAAATTTCCATCTGGCGGGATGAAAGAGAGAGCGCGCTCCGACTCCCAGCGCTTAAAACGCACACACGGGTGGAAACTCACGTCGTCCAGAAGACGAGGGTTCTGTTAACCAAAGAGACAATGACGGCGAGTGAATTTTACATTTGGACCAACGCACGGGCACACAGACATATGCACATTAAGAAAAACACAGCTGAGAGGAAATGAACCAACCATAAAGGACAGACTCAGGTCAGGCATCCCAGTGAGTCTCACGCAGGCTTCAATTACACCCTGGATCTCTGCAAATACTGTCGTACCTAGAGATTGAAGGAGATGCAAGCACGTTTAAAGAGTAAGCACGTCTAATTATCTAATCTACCAGGAAAACGTAATCACTTCTAACATATGGATACACTTTTCATCTGTCCACAAGTGCTTGTTTGTACCTGATTTGTCCACAATGGCATCTATTTCCTCTATCACATCAAAATATGCCTCATTATTGGTGTATTTAACTCCAGCCCGCCTCCATGGGACATTGGAGAGTTGACCTGTTGGTAATGTATTTCCAACATTACTACCTCCTGGAGAAGACACAAAACAAAAGGCAAACACATAAATATTGTAGATAATGTAAGAGCTGAGGAGCAGGGTAATATTTGACATCTACATTCTTGCCAGGTGGATCTACCTCCTCCCATATGACAGTATTGGGAGCAGGTGTGGGAAGCCACACACCTGGAGCAGACCTCCTTATCATGAGAGTATAAAGGACAATCAGAGAGTTCCCTTTGCTTTCACATGCTGAGAGTGAGAACTAGACAGAAGGCGGTGACGTCCATTTACCTGTGAGCGTGTTGACAACTGATCGCAGGATGGTGGGAGGCCTGATCATCTCTTTGAGGACGTTGGACTCTGTTGCCAGTGGAAAGCCGTTGTCCAGCATCTCCTCCAACAGCTCATACACTGTCACCACATTGTCCTTGATTACACTTTCTGAGCACTCTCCAAAGTAGTCCTGTCGACAAAAATACCTGTTACACTAAAGCACACACAAAACTGACAAATGCAAAAAAAGGTTTGGTGCAGAAAAGCTGAATAGAGTTGTCTCTAAGAGCACTCTTAGGCTTTTCCCATTAAGACCCAACATGAGTCTTAGTTCCATACTAATTGTTTACAATATGTGCTCTATATACACACACTTTGTTGTACATTGTATAAGTTTGAACAGAACCAAAGAAGTATTGACTTGAATAAATAACACATAATTCAATCACACCTGAAATGTGTCTGCCACTCTGTGCAGGAACTCAATGACAAACAGTGGAGGGACTTCGGTCTGGACGACAGAGAGGAAGAAGAGCTTGCCCCTGTAAATGGTGATAAGGTAGTGGTGTGGGGTCTGCAGGACAGGGGCCACATCCTCCGGGTCCACCGCCTTCTCCTTGGCCTCGAAAAAGTAATCACACACACTCCGGCTGATGACACTCTTCCAGTGTTTCTCCAGGAAGATGTCTCCAGAGTGATTAATCAGGAACAGACTGTGGATCATCTCAGCTGCAACAATGAGGTGGCTGTTGAGGATATTAGCGCTCTGTGTTACTGAGCGGCAGATGGAGACATTAAATCAGCAGTTTTAAGCAAAATGTAAAACTCCTCGTGCATTATTTGATTGCAGTGCCAATGTAAATGCAAACCAGTGACAGTTTACCTACTGTCATTCTGTTAAACTAACTTTAAATAAACCAGCTGGCTAGCAAACCTGAGATTGGCAACTTCGGAGATTCTCACCATCAGTTTCTTAATGTTAAGAAATAAAACAAACTCGAGAGTGACAACGACATTAAAGCTCTGCATAGGGGATAATGTACATAGAGTTGCAAGGATTATTTAAAGTTTTACCTGTTTACTCCGGTTGATTGTGCCAAAGGTATTAACGAAAGTTGTCTACTTGGTGCCAGTAAGGCAGACTTGTCCGAGTTGCTGAGGAGACGCCTGCAGATCTACGCACACGTACACACAACTTTGTCACGAGAACATATCAACAAATCAAAAGAATAAGTTCCAAATAGTATTAGTAAAGCTCTGAAATAAATCCCGGACGGTTTAAATACAAAGCAAATGTAGTGTCAAACTGATCGATACTTTCAGAGCAAAGTTTCGGACTTTTAAGTCAGGCACAAATTGTGGGCAGCTACATCTGGATGAGACCGTTGGGTTGCTTCGCCCTGCGTAAAATCTTCCAGGTGTTTGTGCCGGCCGAACTCACGAAAACCAAATATTTTGGTAGCAGATCTTACACACTAAACGTTTAGAGTTTAAAACTGAAAACTGGTACCTTTTATTTATTACTATTCTATTATTCATATAATATTAATTGTACCTCTTGATTTAGGTTATCAATTTGATTTAATCCATATTGTTCTCAGTTGTATTGTAATTAATTAATATTAGTTCGAAAGATCAAGGTCTGCATTCAATAAAGGTGGAAAACCTTTCACGTGATAATCCGAACAATTGTTCAAGTCTTTATACCCGACGTTTTATGATTTCCTTATGTATCATGTGCTCAAAAAAAGTAGACGACCACGTCTCCAGAAAAACCTAAATGTACGGCTTTTGATTGGCTGAGCTCTGTGTAGGCGTCACACGGACTGGGGGAGGAACCCGCTGCCTGCAACGGTATCCTCAGGGTAACAAACGACCCAGTAACCGTTAGCACGACCGCGTTTTCACACCGGTTGAGGTGATTGCAACGTGCACAGTTAGCCATGGCTTCTAAAGCAAAGAGACAAAGACTGTCTGAGGAGAAGAAGAAGACGGAGTCTCCGACCAAGAAGACGGAGTCTCCGACCAAAAACACGGAGTCTCCGACCAAAAAGACTCCTGCAGAACTAAGGTGAACGAAAGTTTAAAAAAAAAAATACAAGAAACTGCTTCCCTGCAGCGGGAGGAGACACGACCATAGTTTGAACGCTAATGTGCGCAAATCTTTAGTTTGAAATGTAAACCGTAACACATTATGAATGCACGTGTGACATGTGAGTGAGGTTGACAATTGTGAGTTTCTGTACGCCATTAAATGTCTGCATGAACCACCACGCTGGGTGAGCGGTCGCCATTGATAAGGACCGGTGTATGACGTAGTTATCTTATAACATGTCGCTACAGAGTCAGGTCAGAAGCGTTCAGAGCCTCTGCTGTCGTCTAGTACCGTCCCGTTAACTACATCAAGTGGGCCAATATCTAATCTAAGATCAACGTGACTACCACCTGCCCCCCTGCATGTTTTATAAGTTGCAGACGGAAATACTTGGCACTTTCAGTGTCAAGGATCGGCTTCGCTGCCTGGTGTAGCGATCCTGCACCACCTCCCAAAACAATGCATTTTGCGAAGTAGTCACATGATCGTGAATATGTAATGTTATGTCTTCTTTCCGCCGGAATATATCTGACAATTGCATCACTCAGCTATTTCCCCCCTATTCTAACTGAAACCCGCAGTTGTCATATTGTGGGCATCTCTGCGGCCGCGATCATCAGCACGCTCCTCACGATGTAATTTAGCTTCAAAGCAGTGAGCGGATTGAGGCGAGAGTCGGCAAGACAAAGCCAATCGCGAGCCAGAGACAGACTGTTCTGGTCCTCCCTTTTTAGATGTCTCCAATCAGTCGGTCCCGAGTAGGAGGAGCTGTGGGTTTTTTTCAGGGTAAAATCGATCTTCCCGCACACTGAGCTGAAATTCTTAAGTTTTTGAATGCTTAGCTCTTTCTGAGCCGGTTTTTAGGTTGCTCAACAGGTTTGTCAGTATCGAGCTGACACACACAGAGAGAGACACCATGTCTTCTTCAAGGTAAGGACACGTTGATTTAGGGAATTGATCTAAAGGCAAGTGTGATTGGCTGCACAAGCCCAGTAATCTTCTGCCTGCATATTGACAGATGCACGTGCTGTAGGAAATGATAGTAAGGGTGTGGCATCTGCTGGGTACATGCATTTTTGTTTTGTTTTCCAGTGACAACAACCCATCTGCATAATGACATCTCTTGTTTTTCAAAAGACATTCGTCCATGTTGCGTTTTTCTGCTCATGTGGATGTGGCATAATGTCATGGTCTGTGAGACTTGCTCCATCTGGGGTTTTTCCCAGAAACGCTGACAAGATTGTGGTGACATAGAGAAATACAACTATCATTCAGGAGTGAAGACGACACCAAGAGCATATCCGAGTACACATTATTAACATGCTTCCAGAAACTCCTGGTGCTTGTATAATACAATTTACAAAGACATGCGTAACCAATCAGTGGTCGCTGAGACAAGCTCACTTGTGGCTGTTGTGTGTTGCCACAAACGTACTGCTGTGCTGTTTTAATATTATTTGGCACCACAGCACTACGATTTGCTGTGACATTCAACCCCTGTGTTCAGTTGTTTGCCCCAGCACAGAACAGACTGTACAGAGAGAGACACACAGCCTACAGCTGTCCCGATGTTGCCTTGCTCTGTGTGTCATAACACGGTTACATGCATGACTAACCGGGTCCTCACCGCTGCACCACAGCATTCATATTTATTTGTCATTTTGTTGACGATTCATGCATGTTTCCAAAACGTCTCGCTCAGATATGTGCTATTTCTGCTTCTCTGTCTGTGAAAGTGGAACATTTTAAGTCATGTGATGGAAGTCACATGGAAACTAAACTGCGGGTTTTTGCAAATGAACCGTCCAACATAATAACAACCTTCGTCTTTTGTGTTTCAGCCCTAATTCACTCTTTGGGATGGGAAACCCCTTACTGGACATCATTGCTGTTGTGGACAAAGACTTCTTAGACAAGTAAGTTAAAATAATTTAGAATACATTTTTTAGTCCCCTAAAGACAGCGCTGTCATCTTGTGCTTGATTCCCCATGAATTATAAAGGCAAAGAAATACTAACAAATATTTGGATTCTCTTTTATTTTGATGTTTGTTTCTAATACAAGGAGCCTAAGTCCATCTTTTTGCTCTCCAGTGACAGGCTGACCATAATAGAAAGAGGTATTATCATGTAATCTGGTCAATAGAGATACGAGATAAGGCGTATATAAGAGAGCAGAGCACAGGAAATGGCGAAGCTGACTGATCAACATCAGCAGAGCTGTATCGCCTACAGATGTAGTGCTTAAATACAGCCTGATGTGTGTCATTACATTACAGTGAGTTGATGCATATCGGTTTGTTCTAGCTAGTGAAACAATCAATGTCACTCTCTGCTGTTTCATGATGGTAAGATTACTAATTATCATCCATCAATGCAGTTAAATCACATTGGCTTCACACAGAAAAAAACACTCAACAATTTACCTTTTTTATTTGAAGTTATAAATAAGATAATTTATTTACTTACTTGTTTATTAATTAACTGTGTATTCTTTGAAATAGTGAGAGCCATCAGCGGAAACGTACACAGTCAGAGCAGCACTTCTCTGGTTTGTCCGAGCTCTGTCACTCTGAGCTGACCAGGGCAAAGGGCTCCTTTGGGTTCCAGCTCAGAGTCCACTCTCAAACCTCTTGCATAAACTTTAGGATTAGAGCTAAACCAACCAAGCACAGTTCTAATTCAGTCACATAGAGTAAAGCAGGACTAAAGCTGCACCTTAATCCCTCACCTAGCTTTGTGATTCGAGGAAACTAGACTCTCTTTACTTCGTTGACCAACATATTGATTTGGACCGAGTGGGGATGGATAGTAACAAAAGCACTTTAAGTCATCTTTCTATGAATTATTGATTATATTAATCACATTTTTCTAAAGGAGGGATGAACCCATTTGGCAGCACCACCTTTGTGTCTGAAATGCTTATCCACATAAAGATAATCAAGAAGTGTGTGTGTGTGTGTGTGTGTGTGTGTGTGTGTGTGTGTGTGTGTGTGTGTGTGTGTGTGTGTGTGTGTGTGTGTGTGTGTGTGTGTGTGTGTGTGTGTGTGTGTATGTGTGTGTTTTATTCTAAAATAAAACGGTGGACAGTGTACGAGTCAAAACGGCAGGGATTGATGTAGCGTAAGTTTCAGATGATTGAAGAAACTAATGCCTCTTTTGTTTTTTTCTCCTTTAATGATCTGCAGGTACTCTCTGAAACCCAATGACCAGATCCTGGCGGAGGACAAACACAAAGCACTGTTCGTAACTCATGTGTTGCAACATTTCTAGGCTGTGGTTTCTAGTCTGTGCAGGGAGAAAAACAAATAGGTCTGAATTTATACGGTTTGTTCCTCTCTGTTCTGGAGCAGAGCAGTCACAACAGGCGCACACCAGAAATCGCCACTATTGACCTCCATGTCTTTATAGACGGCCAATGGCAGAGCAGCAGCTTCAGCACAGAGAGGCAGTCTCAGCCAATAGCAAACCAGGACACTTCGCCTCCCAGTCCCTCTGAGAGAGCAAACATTTAACAGCAGATAAGAGTGTGTAACCGTGTGTGAGGATCAAACAGATGTATTCTGACTCTCCACAGTTATAGTTTTGACATTTTGCAACCACTAAAGACAGTCACATCTCTATATATGAATTATTTATATCAGGGAAGATTTGTACTCATGATTCCCAATTTCAGAGTCAGCAATGTTGTCAGGAGCTGAATGAGTTTAGGCTGGTTTAATAACGGCGTAATAAAGCTTGGTCACTTGTTATGTGTGAAGGTGCAAGTCCAAACAAGTTCTACCTGTCGACTGTGTTGTTTCTACTTGAACCATTCGTCCGTACTTGTTTTAACGCTCCTGGGTCGGGTGCTGACATGTTGGAGATTTAGATATTTAGACTGAAAAAACAGCAAATTAGAAATGCTTTAGCCCCGAGATTCACTCGTTGTGTTATGTATCAGACGTAAATGGTTATATATATGCATATATTGTATTTACCTGGAAGAGTACAGTCTATGCTTTACTGCTCACCATACACACCACTATGGACACAATGTCAATCAAACCCGTACAGTAGCGCTAGAAAAACAGTTTAGATTGTAATGTTAAAGTTGTTCATGTACAAATAATGATCACTGAGATTTAAAGGAATAGTTTGACATTTTGGGGAAAACACAAATTTTCTTGCTGAGCATTATATGAGAGGATTGACACCACTCTCATGTCTGTCTATTTAATATGAAGCTATAGCCAGGAGACACTTAGCTTAGCATGACGTTTAGGAACAGCTAGCTTAGGTCTGCCTGACGTTAACAAACATCCACCTAGGGCTGCAACAACGAATCGATAAAATCGATTATTAAAAGCGTTGGCAACGAATTTCATTATCGATTCGTTGTGTTGTGCGATTATTACACCACTCAATAAGTCGCGGAGATGTTTGAGTATAAAAAAAAAATTTAGTTGAGCGGAGGTAGAGGAAAGACCATCGGAGAGACCCGTAACGTTGTTCTGAAACACACGGTGGAGGAAAAGAAATCAGTACGACCTAAGTCATCCAAGGTGTGGGAGCATTTCACACTAAATAAATCGAAAAAGTGTGTTAATTGCAAGATATGCAAAAGCGACATGGCACGGGAGCACCACGGTGATGATTCAGCACCTAAAACGTAAACATGTTGGAGTCCTTGATGAGGAGGAAGAGTTCAACAGCAGGGCAAGTCACTACTGAATCCTACTATTGTTCCGTTTTGAAGTGAGGAACGTAACGTCCCTCCAGTAGCTCTCCTGGTGCTGCTGTTTACTCGTTATCCTGCTTGAAAAGTTAGCGTTAGCTCGTTAATAACAGTAGTAAAGCAGGGGTGGAATAGTTTGCAAGACTAAAGACACGTTTTTATTCACTCGCCTTTTCCCCGCCGATTAAAATAATCGTTAGTTGCAGCCCTGCATCCACCTACTAGCACCTGTAAAGCTCTCTAGTTCATACGATATTGTAGGTTAACAGGAAGTGAACCAACTTTCTGCATGGCATTGAATCTTCTCCTATAAATATGAATGATGTGAGTTGCATGTTTGTTTCTGCATGTAGATTTGAGGAGCTGGTGAAGAAGTTTAAAGTTGAGTACCACGCTGGAGGAGCCACACAGAACTCCATAAAGATTGCTCAGGTCAGTCGTGTACCTACAAACTCACTAACATCCCGTTTGGTCACTACTTCAATGCTCTGTGGAGTCCTACTGTAAATGTTGGCCACAGTGAGCAGATGCTGATCAGAGCTGTTGTCGCTGTCTCTAGTGGATGATCCAGGAACCCCACAATGTGGGCACGTTCTTTGGCTGCATTGGCAAAGACAAGTTTGGAGATATCCTGAAGCAGAAGGCGAAGGAGGCCCACATCGACGCCCACTACTTCGAGCAAGATGAAGAGCCCACAGGGACGTGTGCTGCATGCATCACCGGAGATAACAGGTGGGTATTTATAAGTAAAATAATAAATTATGTTGATTAATTATAATCTCACCTGTCTGTAACTCTTTGTCTCTTTTTATTGTTGTCGCCTCTCAGGTCTCTGGTAGCTAACCTAGCTGCTGCTAACTGTTATAAGAAGGACAAGCATCTAGACCTGGAAGAAAACTGGGAGCTGGTGGAAAAAGCTAAAGTCTACTATATTGCTGTAAGTAATAGTTACCAAATGACTATGTAGTGTGTTGCGCCTTTCACTTCTGATATTAAGAAACCACAAGTGAACCCACAGGGGAATGTCGTGACATGCTGGTGCAGACTTCACTTCATGTGATTCATTAGAGCCCATCAGGATATAAAAAGCAGATCAGTCCTGACCGAATGTCGCCGTTTGCTTCCAGGGTTTCTTCCTGACCGTCTCTTTGGAGTCCATCCTGAAAGTGGCGAAACACGCGTCTGAAAACAACAAGCTGTTCTGCATGAACCTCTCCGCGCCATTCATCTGTCAGTTCTTCAAGGATAACCTCATGCAGGTTCTGCCCTACATTGACGTGCTGTTCGGCAATGAGACAGTAAGCCAGACTTTCACACTCCGTTCTCCAGAGACTCTACAAATTGAAACAAGGTGTAACGTGTGCTCATGGAGTGCTTTGTGTCCACCTGATGTTGATGTTGATGTTTAGCACGTATTGTTGTGCCAAACAATCTTTTATTTTTGTTCTTCAGGAGGCGGCAGCATTCGCTAAAGAGCAAGACTTCGAGGTGAGTGGAGTGACGGTGTCTTTCGGCATTTGTAAATGAGAAGTCCTGCCTTTTTCACGTTTTTCCACATCATCAACTGACTATGTTAATGTGCCATTTGTCTGTAGACAGAGGACATAAAGGAAATTGCCAAAAAAGCCCAGGCTTTGCCCAAAGTCAACAAAAAGAGACAGAGGATTGTAGTGTTGACCCAAGGGAAGGATGAAACTGTTATGGTTCAAAGTACGATTTTTTTTATTTTCTGTCTTTCTTTCCTTATGTTGCTCATGTTTCTCTGTCTCTTATCGTTGTTATTGTATAATTATTCTTCTCCTCTGTTCAGGTGACAAGGTCGAGACTTTCCCTGTACTGAAGATCGACCCCAAAGACATTGTCGATACAAACGGTGCAGGCGATGCCTTTGTAGGAGGTAAGATGGTCCTATGTTTTCATTTGATACATATCTAGCTTTCTTTGTCTTTTCTGTTAAAGTTTCTCCTCTCTGCATTGCAGGTTTTCTGTCTGAGCTGGTTCAGGACAAACCAATGCATCAGTGCGTGAAGGCGGCACACTACGCCGCCAACGTCATCATCAGACGAGCAGGTTGCACCTTCCCAGAAAAACCCGACTTCAACTAAGGGATTCCCAGACAACTCCGCCTGAAACCTCATTCTCACCCTGCCATACACAACTCCGACTGTAACAAATACTATCAGCCATCCTTCCAATTGTTAGTTGAGCAGGATGTGATAATTTTGCTTTACAAAGACAATCTAAATGAAATTGTGTCTTTATGGACATTTGTTTCGCTCGTGTTGACATCTCACTAGTCTATTGTTTGTTTGTTTTTCCCTTGGTGACGGAATCAAAGCACAAGAAGTTAATTCCACATTGGGAGGACACGTTTTACACAAACAGAAGACTGATAAAGTATCAGTCAATGCAGGTTTTGGATACTGCAATGAAAATGTGCAGTAGTGATTTTATTTTTAACAATGAATTATTCCTGATTATGAGTTTGTACTTGTTTAGATTCAATTTAACAGGCCACTTATGAAACCAAATATTTTTATTTTAAGTGTACACTTTCAAAATGTGTCAAAGCCTCTGCCCACTGATTCCTGTGATGACTGTCAGTTTTACTGTCAACATCACGACAAATGTCACGCGTTTCTTTCTCTCGAGCTGTTTTTTTGGGCAGGTGCTTATAGTCACGTGCCTTTTTTTTTCCCTTCCTTTCTCTGGAAATGTTACAAAGTTTGCAGGGGCCTACTGGTGTTGCATGAACCTGCATCTGTCTGTACAGGGAAACTTGCAAAGTAGATCAGTGATGGGCAACTAGTGGCTTGAGAGGGTGAAAATGGACTTACAACATATTTTAAATGCATGTACGGTAAAAAAAAAAAAATATTCAAATGTTCTGTCAGAGGAATACAGTGGATAAAAAAAACGTGACATTTCCTTCTGTTTATTTCTCTCCTGAATTAGTGGCCTATGTTCTTTGTGGGTGTATTATTATCTCTATTTTGTAACCCAACTTCAAGACCATCTGATTTTGAGAGTTTTGTATGTTGTCTACAAATGAAAGCTACAAAAAAGAAGGGAACCAAATGAAGAACATTCAGGCTCAAAGAGGTTGTGGTCTGTGCAACACATACCTGAATACAACTATCCTGAATATAGATGTAGTCTAAATATTTCATGGCGGAGAAGTATGTTTTCTGAATACTACAAGAGTTGTTTTGAAATTTGTATTGCTGTCAGTATTGTCCCACCATTTCTTTTATATGTTCAAATACACCAATTGGCCTTAAATGACAATTTATTCCTGGTCTCAGTTGCACTCAAGTTGCCCCTTCTTTGTGCTTGACTGTCATGCCTACAGTTCACAAATAAAATGTACAACAATCTTTTGTTTAATATCTTTTCTGTTGGTGTATTTTATTATTTTTAATCCCTCAAAAGCTTCTTTTTTTTCAATTAAAGATAATTCTTAGTAAGACATCAACGATATGAACTCAATAGATTGTGGATCAAACTTAGAATTCTATGATACAACTTGCTTCAAAGCTAAAGTTGCTTTAAATTAACTTCAGCTTGTTGTACAGTATATAAGGTCAGGACTACAGGACCTACTACAGTATGTGCCTCACTTATTGAAATCTGTTCTTACACTTTTCACACACTTTACAGATGTTGACAAAGTCACTCTTGCAGTTGAAACATAACTAAGCCCGTAGGACACCCCAGTACTCAATGTTACATTTGAACTTTGAGACTTTGTGTGACAAAACAGTTTAATGATACAATAGTCAAAGAATCATAAAGAACATTTTTGTATACCTGAGATGGATTCAGAAGACATTTAAACAGTTATCTATCTATTATGTGCTATTGGTGTTGCATCTCTCTTTTTTGTTTCAGCCTCTCTTCTTGCAACGTGATGTCCAGAGCTCTGAGCTGTCTCAAAAAGCCGTGATTGGGAAGGATGCAGCGCCGCTGTCGCACATGCTCAATAGCATCCACCACACTTAGGCTGTGTTTCATCATCAGGTATGCCAAGACCAGAGCCGCTGACCTGCTCCGACCCATCACACAGTGCACCAGCACCTTGTCTAGAACAGAATGAAGTAAAGATAGATGGGTCCATTAGAAACAGAGAGAAGCTTACAGGCTTCTTCTCCGGAGAATAATCTCAATTAAAAGCTTTGATTTCCTCCGGGACTTACTCTGTGGGTGACTGAGGGCCTCGTGGATGAACTGGGTTGTAGAGCAGAAGTACTGGGAGATATTAAAGGTGGGTTTGTCATCAGCCTCCACACCGAAGTACTGGATGTCCACGTCAGTGTAGTAATCAGCACCAGTCAGAACGTTATTCCACTTTCCCTCTGCTGCATTAAGGACATGTGTTATACCCAGATCCCGCAGGCCAGGCCGCTCCAGAGCTGTTTTCCTGTTTCCGTGTGACACACAGTCTCATTCTGAAGCTGTCTTTAGAACCACAAAGCCATCTCAGAGTGTGTTTACTCACTCATCCCCGATGTAGATGCTGGGCCAGACCTGGTTGACATGAGCATACTGAGCCCCGGTGCTGGTCCACAACAGCTGCTCCAGGGCTAATGTTCCCGGTGTTATGTAGTCACTTTCTGGGTCCACCTGCACCGCTGTGTACGGGTTCCTGCCTCTGGACTTCACCACACAGGAGGACATAGCTCACCTCTGCTGCCCAGAATACACACACACACACACACACACACACACACACACACACACACACACATCCCTGAACTTATGAAAAGCAAAATGTCTGCACATTGTCATCTGCTCCCCAAGCTGTGAAGATATCAACTCTTAAACACCAGGGACATTTTTATATACAGTCTGAGAGCTGCAACCATCTGTCTATTAATCGATGAGTACATTTACAGAACAATAATCTATTTATACAGCTATTAATCGTTTTAAGCAATAATGCCAAAAATGCAGTGGATCCTGCTTCTAAAATGTAAACACCTGCGTTGATTTTCTTTTTGACATTAAACTGGTATTTCTCACAAAACAAGACACTATAAGTAATCCAGGAAAACAGTGTTGTGATGTTGCAGGATGAACTAAAGCTGGCTATGATTATTTCAGGTGTGTGTTACTCATTAAATTGTCTGTTTTAAGAGAAAACACTGACGGCCTATTAAAGTACTATGGCAGAGAGAAAGTGCTTACCTCTTTCTTATAACTGTTTAAAGCTTTAAATCCGTTCCTTAGCAGGATCGCAGACCAGCACCTCAACTTTTCCTCAGTGGATATGTGTGAACAATGTGTATGTGTGTGTGTGCGTGTGTGTGTGTGTGTGTGTGTGTGTGTGTGTGTGTGTGTGTGTGTGTGTGTGTGTGTGTGTGTGTGTGCGTCTGTGTGTCAACAGAGACCTCCCTCTATAGTAAGCTTGAAGGCTGAACTACAGATCTGGAATGGTAACTGCTCCCTCCGGCTCTGTGTTGAAGATGATATTTTTAGGCAGCTGGGCTACAACACCTGACCTCAACAACGTCACACACACACACACACACACACACACACACATACAAACAGATCCTTCCTCATAGCCTTCATAATATGATCTGAGTCCTCTAATGTGACAGTGATTATTTTCCTTTAGCCTGTATGGTAAATAGAAACACTGAATCATGAGAAACAATGAAAACAAAAATAAGATTAGTAAGAGTGGCATGTTGCTTTATCATCATTATAGGAATGTCAATAATGTGTGGCAGGTGTGAGGAGGGTTATTTCTGGAGACATAAAACTGAAAGCATTCAGTTGGTATATTCTACTGATTGTTGTTGGGGCAGAGATAATAAATGAGACTTCTTCTTGTGACAGATGACACAGAGATGGCATTTCCATTTGTCAGACGTGATTGGTGTTACATAAAATGTGGATTCAAATAAAACAGATGCCTGACAAGGGTGAAAGGGCATGCTCCGTCATGATGAGTCAGCGTGGTCCTCCTCTGTGATCTGCATGCTCTGTGGACTGAGGCTCAGCACCAACTGCCTCAGCTGCTCCAGAAATCCAGAGTTGGGTCTGATGTCTCAGTTCAGACTCACAGCGTCAATGGCCTTCCGCCAACGACGGGCCCTGGCAGATCAACAGATACGCAAGAACCAGCGCCCTAGAGCGGCTGACGCCCATGGCGCAGTGCACAAACACCTTCCCTTGTCAAATTTGTCATCAGTCTTGTCAAAATAGGAAAAGCACCTTTGTAACTAATACCATTAAAGATGGCTCTGTTCTAATTAAGTGTTCCAGTAAACCATAGCAGTGTGAAAGTCATGTGAAACTGAAGCAACTAAATGGAATTCAACCATCATTAATTGTCTTACACCTGTTATTTTTCTACTGTTACATGTCAAAATGTCTCATGTGAAAAAGGTCTACTTACAAAAATGACACAAAATTGGTGCAGATGTCTTTGTTTGATGTCTTCAAACTATACATAACCTTTTAGATCATCGGACATTGAAAATGTCTCCAACATGAACTTAATTATTATTAGTGTTTTTCATTTGGAATTGTTATTTATTTATTTGTTCATGTTTTTATTTTGTTTTCCAAAAGTATGACAGATTTAACAAACCAAAGTTGGCAGAAAATATGTTGAATTAATAGTGAAAAAATAAATGATTACAAAAGGACATGAGGAAGCAGAAATTATTTAAAAAGAAAGAAGATATAATATCTTTAGAATAAAGATGAGCAGAGTAACGGAGGAAGAGTTGGTGTTGAGATTGCTCTCACTGTCAATCTGTGCAGTTGACAGTTTTAAATATAAAACATTTAATATAAAGATAATTAAGATGCTAAGTAATAATGATTCATCATCAGTTGAGTATGAGCCTCTCTGTAATTCGCTAACATGTTTAAAAAAGTTACTATAAATAAAGCAGGAACTAAGCTTGTTCACATTATGTATTCTGCAGTTGCATTTGCATACGGACCATTTTTCTTCAGAGCACTGTCTATGAACTATGCAGCATGGCTGAAGAAAGGTTGCAGGTTAAACTCTGGATGTTCTGCAGCTTCAACACCGTGGTGTTTCCCTTCAAGGTCACTGTAGAGCTTCTGACCTGTGTTGATTCGATGTTGACCTGCTTCCGCATTTAGTATGTGAGTTACACCCAGAGATGAGAGCGTGGTTTCATCTAGCGCCACAGACCTGCAGACACACACTACATACAATCTGATTCATTTTGATATCCTTTCACGACAATTCAAGCTGCTGGTTGTGATTTTTCAACTCACTCATCTCCGAAGTACAGGTTTGGCCAGACTTGATTGATGGGTGCCACTGGCTTCCTGTCCGTCCAGATCATTTTCCTTAGCTCGGTCAGAGACGGAGTGTCCTCCTCCAGGCCTGAGTGACCTCTGTAGCAATAAAGATGTGTGTGTGTGTCTGTGTGAATATGTTAGTGTGTATGGCTTTGTGTGTGTCTGCGTGTGTCTTTTACAGTGTTTGGGCCTGTCTTCGCCTCCTCCTCTCCCTCTCCAGGCTCATGTCGAGGCTGCGGAGCTGCAGCAGGAAGCCTGAGTTGGGACAGATGTCTCTGTGCGGCCTGACGGCAGCCACCGCCTCCTGCAGGCTCAGGCCCTCAACAATCATCAGGAAGGCCAGCACCAGGGTCGCAGAACGGCTCACGCCCATCAGACAGTGAACAAATACCCGTCCTGGGACAGGGACATTCCCCGTTACCTTCAGCCCCAGATACGCACTATTATTGCATTGGATTGTACAGGTGTACGTAAATCCAATCACACACACTGAGATGATGTAAGTGTGACCAACTTGCCTCCCATGGCCAGTGCAGCTTCGATGTATCGTGCTGTCGGGTAAAAGAAAGGACTCAGGATGAACCCTATTGCATCATCAGCCTCCACCCCATAATAATCCACTGTCATGTCTCTGTAGAAACGTGGCCCGGTGTTGACGTAGAAATGGGTGTAGGAGCCAGGGTTGGGGGGTCGGTGAGCAGCATTTATAATGTGAGTTATGCCCAAACTGTGGAGAGCGCCTTTGTCTCGAGCCGCCACCCTGAAACACAATCGCACATCCACTTCTGAATGAGTGAAAGATGTTTATATGTGTAGTATGTGTGCTTCACTTCTGTATGAGTGAAAGATGTTTTTTATGTGTGCATGTTATTGTGTGTGAACCTACTCGTTGCCTATGTAAAGGTTAGGCCACACTTGATTGACATGTCCTGTAGGACTTCTGTCTGCCAATAGGAACTCCTGCAGCTCTGAGACAGACGGAGGTGCATACGGTGGATCCCTAAGAGACATCCTGGCATACACACATACACGAAAAGCACATACTAGGTGTTAACTTCTCGCAATGACCTTCTCTTAAAAACCTTAATGCATGCAATCATCTTCAGTGGTAAAGCAAGAGAGAACAGACTGAGCAAACAAACCCAAACTAAGCTATTTCCACCCTGAATCGTCCAACTTACGTCACTTCAAGGCAGTGCAAACTCTTCTCCTCCTGCGCTCGCTCATATTTCTCTATAAACACTCACATCTTCATATGACTGTTTCCTTTTATAACTCTGTAATCATACACTCATCAGTGGCAAAACAACCTGCCAAATGCAGTAGTTCATGCACTTTAAAACATGTTTAGTCCATTTTGACGAAACGTCTGTAGTCTCATTCTTATGGACAACAACCCTGTGAACTTTAACATTAGCTCACTTGCTTAGTTTCCATGACCACATACTGTTATGTAATACAACACTGCTCTGTATGTGTCTCTATGTTGCAGAGTAACGCCTGCGGCTCTAAAGAAATACGATCACGGCTGTGAATAACATTTACCAGTGACGTGTTAACTTTAGCAGCATGTGTTGTGTTTACATCATAGGCCACTGAGTTATTTAGCATGAATCAAACATGAAAGTTATGCTCGTTGCATTGCGTAACAAGAAGAAAAAGTAAAAGGCACATTTGGCCTAGAGTATACAGTACTTACGGATAAGTAAGTGTAGGTTCAGCACTCTCTTTGCTCCTTTAGATGACTGTAAAGTACAACAGTGACCGTCAACATAATGTCAGCTTCAGGTTGAAAGAAATCTTCAAGACACATTTCTTTTGTCATCAGTTTGAATTAATTTAAAACTCAATAAATGTAATTATTCTTTATTGCAATCTTTTTTTCAGTCATATTATATTATCCAACTTTGATTCATCATCAGTTTAAAATATGTCACATTTTTAGTCATATGCACCTTGGTTGTAATGAGTCCACATTGAAATCCATTTAGACAGCTGAGATTATTTGCTATATTTTTGCGAAAATGTAATTTTAATAACTGCAATGTACAATGTTGCTAGTTTCTTTCAGAATGGTAAGGCAATAGGTGATACAATCATGGTTTAATTCAAATGATTAGTAAGCTTTTGATCAGAGAAGACATGACTTTGTTAAATTATTTGGCTGTAACAAAAAACAACTCTCTCCCTTATTAAGCAAACTGTAATGTTTTGTCAAAATGTTGCAATGTGCATAGTTTAAAACATATTTAAAAATAATGTTTACCACTCATTTTATATCCATCCAGCCAGAATATTTCAATGAAATATCATAACATTTTTTAATGACTTGAGTCGTAAAGGCGTATTTACAAAGCTTGGGAATTGAACATGCCAGAGAACAATGAGGTAACATTTGAGAACAGTTTGAATATGGAAATAAACCACTGAGAAATATGCCGCTTAAATATTTACAGTATTTCCCATTGTTGCTGTTCTCAGAAGTAAAACTTGTGCATGAAAAGTAGACAACCTTAGAAATAAATTACAGATATTGTCTGTACTTTTTGGAGACAGGTCTCACATTAGGTCTCTCTCTCTCTCTTTTCATGTCTCTAAAAAATTGAAAGAGTTTAGTGGAGGTGAATGTCAGATGTCAGAGAAGAGGACACAGCCGCCGTTTGAGTGTCAGCTGCTCATCCAGCTTGAGGAGGAGCGACAGGAAATTCCGGTTGGGATAAATGGCTCGTTTTTGGACGACATGCCTCAGAGCATCTCTGAGAGGGAGACGTTGCCGCAACATGAAGTAAGCCAGGACCAAAGTGGCTGATCGGCTCATGCCCATGATGCAATGCACCAACACTTTCCCTGTAGAGCAGGATGGAGAATGAGAGAGCAAATAGAACAGCTACATTATAAACGTGTGGGTGTCACATTCATAAACTGTACCATCTTTGCTCTTCAGGGCTTTATGTATGAAGTCAGCCGCAGGTTTTAAGTACTGACTGAGATCAAAGTGGTCTGAATCCTCTGCTGGGATGCCAAAGTAAACGCAGGTGTCCCCGTAAAAACTCTGGTCACCGATGCTGCCCTGCTTGTAGTGTGCAGCATTCAGGACATGAGTGATGCCAAGTTTATGTAATTTCTTTCTATTCTGTGCAACGGCCCTGGAACACACACAAAAGAGAAGAACCAAGGGAACAAAGAGGAAATGTGTCAAGGAATGATGTTAAGATGCAGTTACACAGATTCAGTACTTTAACAAGCTAATAAAAATGACCAATTTCTCTCTTGTAGAGCTCATGACGGTTGCAACAGCCTCTATAAACACAAGACACTCACACATTTCCTATGTACAGGTTAGGCCAGACTTCATCCACTGGTGTGAGCTCCAGTGTGCAGGAATCCAGGATGAGCTCCAGTTCTTTAATGAGCACCAGGTCTTGGTTGCTCCCTGACATTCTCCCCGGACACGGAGAGATCCTCCAACAGACTGTGTCCACTGTCCCTTGACCACCCGAGTCTGCAGCTCAGTGAGGGACGAGAGCAGGTGGTTGTTTGAATGCCGCTTGCCTCTAAAATTAGCTCCCTGTGTTCGGTGAGTTCCCTCTGACTGGATGTAGAGTTATTTAATGTTGCTGTTGCATTGATTGGTCTGATGCCAAAGGACAAGACAGGGACTTTCTCTGTGGCCACTGAGGTCATATCAGGAAAGGACAAGGGAGGGGAGGGGTGGACACAATTGAACTGTTTAGTGTATACATGGTACAAATGGAGACAGTCTTGCATGGTGTGAAAGAGGACATTGACTTCGGCAGACTAAGGAAGGACAAGTCTATGGAATTATTGCAGGGTTGCTCGTCGCTTTGTTTTATTTAGCCTCATTCGACCCTTCACCCTGCAGCCTTCGGTCCAGGGCTATGAGCTGTCGCAGGAAGCCTCTGTTTGGGAAAATCCAGCGTTTCTGTTGCACACAGCGTGTAGAGGAAAGAAGACTGAGCTGGTGATGAATCATCAGGTAGGCTAGGACCAACGCAGCCGAGCGACTCACACCCACAGCACAGTGCACAAACACCTTCCCTGGACGTCATGACAGAGACAAAACAAAGACAGTGAAGATGCAGGTAACCTCACAGTACCTGGGAAAAACATATGTGGCAGCTTACGGCACCTCCTGATGTCAAAGCCTGGTGGATGAATTCAGCAGCAGGGTGGAAAAAAGGTGAAAGGTCAAATGTTGGCAGGTCGTTGGCTGGGATGCCGTAGTATCTCACCGTGGTTCCATAAAAGTCATCACTGCCCTTACAGCACAGCTTTCCGTGCGCTGCGTTCAGCACATGAGTGATGCCCAGCTGCCAGAGCCCCAGCTTGTCATGAGACATAGACCTGACACAAATACCACATTTGATGCACAATTCAGATGCATATTGATGAACCTAAATAAGGCACAGGATACTCACATGTCCCCCAGATACAGGTTGGGCCACACCTCATCTCCGTGGCGACAGGAGCGGGGAGCTGAATGCAAAACCTCCTCCAGCTCCTGGAGAGACGGGGTCGTCCACGTCCTCTTTGAGTCCTCTGTCGCACATGTGCACTTTTCCTCCTCTTCTGGGTCTGTGTTGGTGACGTTTCCCTGCTCAGAGTCTTGTCCGTCACGTCTCACCTCAGATAACAGTTGTGTGTCTGTCATTTCCAGGTTTAAATGGTGTAAAACCACTGTTATTTCCCTGCTGCTGTGTGTTGCCTTTGCTTTGGCTGCTGCAGCCTCTGACTGTCATAAACAGGTGGTGCAGTTTGGCACAGACTCACAGTCAAACTCTCACTCGTAGAAATGTGGTTGTAATTAAATTAATGCTTTGAAAACCACTGCTTGTGTTTGTGCTGTCAAATTCAAACCAATTAGTTCATGAAATCCACCTTCTTTTTTTTAAATGCAGAGAAACATAACTTGTGAACAGATCCAAGTTTTACCCAAACATGGCCAGCAGGTGTCAGTGTGCTTTCAGCAGCCCCGCATAAGCTCACCAGCTCTTCTTTACTGGTGTTGTTTATGATTGTCTCTTCCTGTTTGGTGTTTCTTAGTTGTCAGAAGCATGTTGGCCATGAAATACCCCAGAGAGACAGCTCATCGACACCCTCTGCCAGCACAGTGACAGTGGATTGATGGTAAGAGAGGCGACTATCACCTTTTAAAGTTAGTTTGAAACTACTACATGTACTTCCTGTGACTTGTTTGTTCTCATTTGTGCCTTTGCTTTTTGTTCAAGCATAGAAAGTAGTGTCTAAACTTTTCCACACCAACATAGAGATGTGACTCAATCGTTCACAGTTATCTCATGCTGAAATGTAGCAGTCTGGCGTGTTGTTGTGGTGCTGTGGTGAACAGACTATGAGCCCTTTGTCAAATTGTCTCTCTCACACACACACACACACACACACACACTGAAGGTCTGTCTCTCTCACAGCTGTGTGTCACTGCTCACTGGCTCTCACTGTAAGCCAGCTAAACAAGCTGACATGGCACTTATGAATCCCCAAGTAAAGCCTTGGGCGGAGAAGCTGCAGGATGTTGCCAGTAAAATCTAGAGGCCAGTTAAAAATAACTTATTTCTCTGTGAGCGAACACAGCAGCAGCTACTCAGGTGAGTTGCTTTAGGTTTCAGACATAAATATTTAACATTGATCAGTGGATTCGCTGAATTTGACTGCCCTGTATGGATCCCTCGCTCGCAGTCGGCCACTGTATGATCTGCATTATTGAGGGTATACGACTAACTGAAGTTGGTGTGATGATCTTTGGGAGGTTACTGAGAAAATCAAATTTCCTGCTGCTTTTGAAACAGTGTGTTGCAATCAATAATGTGATGTCATATCATGTGTGACTCAAGGCGACACTCCCAAGAAAAAATGAGTAATGTGTGAAACATTCATTGATAATTCAGCTCAAATACATTCAAGTAAGTTACAGTAAAAAAAGTGTTTTACTTAACTCATATCGAAACTTTTAGGACTAGAATAAAATGTTTCAGATTACGATATATTTTTTGTCTTGTATTGCAAAACTGACTGTTTTGAATCAAGCTTAAACAGTTAATCAGTTTAGTAGATTAACAGATAATTGTTGAAGTCGTTTTTCATTTGATGGTTCAAGCTTTTGAAATATGAGGATTATGGCTGCAAATAATTATTTTCTTTATCAATAAATCCGCTCACTTTTTTTCACACTTTTTTACAATAAATTCTCACACTAGAAAAGCTGAAACCATCAAATATTTGAACCGGTTTTGGACTGTTGGTTGGACAAAGAAATGCAGCTTTGGGATGTGAATTTATCATAAGACCAAACCTATAATTGTTTTTTTGAGAAAATAATCATTAGTTGCATCCCTGCAATTTGAGTAGTTTCCAGATCCAGTAGGTCATCAAAGAGGAGACTTAGTCTGTAATTCTGCTTACACAATTACTGTAACTGTTTAGATAACCAGCTGTAAAAATACAGACTCCTTTATGATATCTCATCATAGTAGTATTCTTTGATAAGTACAACGCCTCCCTACAAACCAAGTGCTGTACTGATAACTGAAAGATGCTTACTTGGATGATTTTAAGTCTGTATCTGCTGTACAGTCAGCATGTAGACTATCGCTCGCGTTCAACAGTTAAGAGTCGTGTTGGTGGAGCCGTGCAGACCTTTGGAGCAGTCGGGAGGACAGGGTGACTCGAACTGTGGTGAGCTTATCTCAGGGTCAAAGGGCAAAAACGAGGAAAGGAAGAGTGTTTGGTCAGTACCTTTAGTCTGTCTGTGGGAGAGGAACTCTGTTTGTTTTGTGGATGGTTTGTGTCTCACTGCGTTTTTAATAGTTATTATGTAATAACACTTATGGAACAGAGTTCACACTCAGGAGGGGTTGAATTCCTGTTAGTTTGTCTTGGTTTGAGCCTGCTTTATGTGGATCAGCGTGTCATACTTATACTGAAAGCCACTGCTCTGCAGTTCACAGACCTGAACACAGATGCCGGGTCAGTCAAGTCAGATAAGTGCTCAAACAAGCACAATTTTGAAGGTTGAACTAGAATTGCAGATACATTTCAACTAATTCTTTCGTCTCTAATATATTACAGTTTTTATAACTTTTGGACTGTTGGCTGAAGACTTCATTTTGGGCCTTATAAAACAAGACATTTGAAGATGTCATCTTTGTGTTTTTTTTTTATTTGATTGATTTGATATTCTCTGACTTTTAATAGACCAGACAGAGAATTGATTAATTGAGAGAATACTCTGCAGGTTAATCATTAGTCGTAGCCCTAACTCATTAATTCAAAGGGTAAATCGTTGCTGTCAAAAGAATGCAAATTGAATAGAAATGTAAATGACTTTCAGACAGTTTTTCATCCAAACAGTAGACTGGCAGTGACACGGACAGTGATAAAATCAAGAGGTGAAAACACAGTGGAGAAAGAAGGGGTGCTCAGTGGAGCCCTACATGACTTAACACTGTATATGTCTGTTCCTGCAGTGGCATGGCAACATCAGAGGACAATGTGAGCTCCTGGAGCTGTAAGCAGGTGGCCCGCTGGCTGCAGGAAGAAGGTTTCGGGGAGTATGTGGAGTTATTGTGCGACCAGCACCGCCTGGACGGCCCCAGCCTGCTGGCTCTGACTGAGGCCGACCTGCGCGGGCCTCCGCTGGGACTCTCTGTGCTTGGAGACATCAAGAGGCTGATCATAGCCCTCTGTCGGCTCCAGAGACAGAACCAGGCCCAGCTGGAGGAGCTGGGTCTCCAGCCCACAGACAGTCTGCCCGCTGGGCTCCCGCTGGGGGCCACAGGGGGCGAGTGGAGCTGTGACGGAGCCGACAGGAGGTATAACGGAGGCGATCGCTTGAGTAACGGGACTGAGCTGAGGTTGAGGAACGGCAACAGATCTGCATACGATTCTGTGTGTCATACACACTCTAACGGGAGGTACAGGCAGCACCTGGCTGGCAGATTGGACCCAGAGGTGTGGAAGACAATCATCAGTGCAATATATGTCTTTTTTGTGTTTGGATTCACTTCTTTTGTCATGGTCATCGTACATGAGCGTGTCCCGGACATGAGGACGTACCCACCGCTGCCTGATATATTTCTGGACAGGTATAAATACATCCAATGCATGTTGAACAGACTCCATAGTTCATTTCCACACATACTCTCCTGCACTCATATCTAATCTGCACACTGATACACATGTTTTTGTACTCTTGACAGTGTTCCCAGAATCCCTTGGGCTTTTGCAATGGCTGAAGCCTGTGGCCTCATCCTGTGTTACATGTGTCTGCTGGTCCTGCTCCTCCACAAACACAGGTAGTCCAACCGTACCAGCTATTCCCATCGCTGATGCACTCTGCACACATCACCGCTAAAATACACAGAACATCTGAATGCATGCAGGTTAAGAAGTGCTGTGCTTTATTTCAGGTCCATTATCTTCAGACGGTTGTGCTCTTTGATGGGAACTGTGTTTTTGCTTCGTTGTTGCACCATGTTTGTCACCTCGCTCTCTGTTCCTGGGCAGCACCTGAAGTGTGCCAGCAAGGTGGGAAGCACCCGTGAGATTATTTGTTAGTTTACCAGTAAATTCTTGTTGCTATTGGCAATGTTACAGTTTATTCTTGACTCTGCGTTCCCACTGTGATAACTGATGAACAGCTGCCTGTGTGATTCACAGCGTGACTGATAACCGGTGTTTTTTGTTCCTCAGACGTACAGTGATTCCTGGGGAAAAATCCAGAGGGCGCTGCTGATCTGGAGTGGAGGTGGGATGACGCTGACAGGCGTCCAAACGTGTGGAGACTACATGTTCAGTGGACACACTGTTGTCATCACATTGCTCAACTTTTTTGTGACTGAATGTGAGTGTAAACTCTTTTGTTTGCCTTCAAAATGTTTGACTTTAGAGTATTTCAGTTCAATTAAATAAAATTGAATTTGTTTAGCCCAATATCACAAATCGCAAATTTGCCTCAGAGGACTTTACAGTTTGTACGACATACAACACCCTCTGTCTTTTCTGATTTTCAACTAATCCCATGAACATTAAAACAAATAATGTTTTAGTCCTTCTCTCACTACTTTCTGACTTCCCTCTTTTGTCTGTGACTCTCAGATCCAAGCCCAATGGTTCTGTATTGAAAGGATGCTTTAAAAATTGGTCTAAAAAAGGCTAATTAATTTCCATAAACATCTGGGCACTGTAGGTTTTAGTAAGCATTTGTGAACCAGGAGTAAATAGTGCATTTAATGGGGACTATTTTCAACTCAAAATAGACAGTACCCATGTTCATTATAATGCAGGAACATGCCACCCAGTGCAACAATGTGACTCACTGATGTGTTTTTAATAGGTTTTGGATGACACAGAGGAATAAGCTGTAGAAGACTTTGAATACCCTGGGTACTGCTATATTTAGTGAATAAATTGTGCGTTTGTTGGGCAGTACTTTCAGCCATGGATTACTACACATTTGCTGTGGAAGTCAGTATTTACAGCAGCAGGACAGTGTAGATGAGATTGTTGCTGATTGCTGATTTTGGGATTTGTTGACGAATAGAGAAAAATGTAAACATCTCTATATCCTTTAATGATTCCTTTCAATTGCAGACACTCCACGAACCTGGAATCTGATTCACACCATCTCCTGGGTGTTAAACCTGTTTGGGATTTTCTTCATCCTGGCGGCTCACGAGCACTACTCCATCGACGTGTTCATCGCCTTCTACATCACCACACGCCTCTTCCTCTACTACCACACATTAGCCAACACTCGGGCCTTCCAGCAGAGCCGGAGGGCGCGCATTTGGTTCCCCATGTTCTCCTTCTTTGAGTGCAATGTGAACGGACCTGTCCCCAACCAGTATCACTGGCCCTTCAACAAACCTGCCTTCATGAAAACTCTGATTGGATAGAGGAAGCTGCACTGTACATGGACTGTAATACTAACGGCTGAATGAGAAACTATACTTGAGATGCTGCTTCTTATCTCTGGATGGTTATAAGTTTATTACGTGGGAGTTTTTTCCCCTCATTTGTATAAATGGGCGATTTTTTTTTTTTTTTTTGTTAACTAATTCCGAAAGTTAGAAGAGAAGATCGAAACCTCTCTCATCTGGTATCGATCTTCTCATCTATGAGTTGGATGAGAAAGTGAATAAGTGTATTTCCCAAAATGTTGAACAATTCCTTTAAATGTAACTTTACGGTACTACCATCAGGCACAAGAAATGGGGTCACTCATGGGGCCCAGGTGCGGATCATTTTCTTGTAGATTTATTTGCCTTTGATTAATCACTTCCGTTGTTCATGTTCCACTTTGGAGATGTTTAAGTTTCCCTGGTTTGGGTTGTTAGTCTCCCTCAACATCTGCAGTAGAAAACTGATAAGGCTTCACACAGCTGTAATGAAGTTTGATACTGTAGTGTTGCTGATAAGAGATTCAACATCTGTTGAGTAACTACTAACAAAAGAGGCAGTTGTTTCTTTTGGTGTGCAAGAGGAAAAACACTTCCTGTTCTCTGCTGAAAGAGCTCCGTTTTATTCTCTGTTTCTTTCTTTCATTTGCACTTTATAAAGTGAACTCTACAGCTTTGTTGTGTTTGATAGTGTCACCATTGGGATACATTTACTCAACCAAATATCAAAACATTTATTGTAATGTTCACTTTTGTCAATCAGCCCTTAGTATAATTGTTTTTATCCTAATTTGATGCCGTGTTGTTGTTTTTTTACGGATCGTTAATTGTGAAATGAGTAAAGAAATGTATAGAGATGGATTTTGTTGAAGCTTTGTTGTCCAGAGTTTTCCTCTGTTGCACAGTATAAACTGGCTTTTTGGATAACAAAAGTTCCAAAGTATCTTGTTTACTACGGCATGGATGATCCAAACTAAATCTTTTTAATTGTTTACAATGCGTGGCTTTATTTGCAATGCAAGTAATCTATCTCTGCCTTTTGGCTCAGCAATAAAAGTTTACAGATAAGTTTACAGACAGTGTTTATATTTGAGACTGTTTCCTTGGTTGCTTTTTCAATAATGGAATTATTTTTGCATTTGTTGAATAAAATCAACTATAATATTATTTTTAAAAATCCAGATTTTTTTTGTAAAACTCAACACAGTATCTATGGGTGAAAGTGATTCAGTGAGGTGTGCCCTTAATATCAATATTACCTACATGCTTCTCTTACCCACCTTAAAACAAATATTTGATAACAGTCACATTGCTACTCAAATATTATCAATAAAGATATGCAGGGGTGCACGCCTAAGTATAAAGCCTTCATTAGAGAGTTCTCACTCAGATCAGCTTCCTGTTGACCGGCTCACATCACATTTGAGGATGGTACGTAATTTACACCTTACAATTGGGAAAGCTATGAAAATGTATTATTTATTTCAGGTCTTGTATTGTGGTTTAATTTATTTTTAAATAAAAAAAATGCTGTATAGATGTAAATATTGATAGATACATTATACTTTTAAGACATCATTGCTGTCAGAGTGTACTTAATTATTCATTATAATTGGAGTGCACAGTTGAGCTTTACAGTTACCTTTAAATTCCTGCAGGATTCAATTGGAATCCCACTGCACCATATATGTTATTATTAATATAATTGTTTATAACAGAAGTCATGGTGGTGGTAAAAGATAAGTCAGATATGGTTCATTATCAAATAATGTCAATAGTGATTACTTTTCACATGATTATTACACACTTGTAACTACTGAAGATAAGATCAAATAATTTGGTCTAAAATATTTTTCCAAATCTATTTTTTGCAGACTAAATGACATCTATTTTTTACATGCAGTTTTGCAGACATAATGCTTTTTGCTTTCAAATTTATACATAAAAGTGCCTTTTTGTATAATTCTGAATAATTTGTAATGGTGGCAAATCCCTTAGATATATATGCAAATAGTTACTTATTTTTTTTAGGAGATCTTAAAAGGATGACAAATAAGTGCATAAATGCACTGCAGAGCCTATAAAACAGGTATCATGTTTACAGATGTCTTTTATTTCACTCTTTCAGGCTTCTCTCCATGTTTTTGTTTGTCTGCTGGGACTGGTTGTCCTTTGCCACTCTCAATGCTTCTTCCAGGAGTTGGTGCTGAAAGATCTGAATAACCCTCCAAAAGGTGTGTCGACATGATAACATTTGGAAGAGACACAATACAACAACAGAGTGGCAGCATCTATGTCCATCAGTGGAAAGCATCAACCAGCTGTCAGCTGACTCAACACTTATCATAAAAAACACACCTGTGCGCTCATTGATTCACACACAATAAGTTACTACAACGTTATCAGAGCTTGATAAGTGGCTGAACAGCTCCTATTAACTGTGTTTTTTCTTTCTTTACATGTAGGGTGTGTGGACAAGGATGGAAAGCAGCATGCTTTTGGCTCTGAATGGGACAGAGACTGCATGGCGTGTTCTTGTACAACCGAGGGCTTGAGCTGCTGTAGCAAGTACGATTTTCATGCTTTGATTTAATACATTACACCTGTTATTTTCAAGAAGGGGGGGGAGCTAAACCTTATGTCTATTATTCTTAAACCAACACTTCTCACACATGATAACAAATTAAAGATGTGTGTATATTCTGTGTTCCACCAAACTAGCATATTGGTCCCATTAGCTGCTATGTTAGTTGCCCTCTGCAAGTGCACCTTTATGAGCCATTTCTTGCAAAGGACCTCTGAAATAAAACTCAAAACTCAAACAGAAAAACATTTCCCTTAAGAAATGATGTACTGTCCCTAATTGGTGCAAAACCATTTCAATAAGACAGTAATAAGTAAGTAAGAAGGGGTAATATTCTTTCCTTTTTGTCTCTCAAGGATCCCTGATGCAGAAGCAGTAGATCTTCCTGATGATTGCGAGCTGGTTGTAAATAAGGAGACCTGCTCTGCCAAGGTGGTGTTGAAGTCAGACAGCACAAAAGAGTGTAACCCAATGTGAACTCACGACAAATTTACCTTTACATGTTTGGGAAAACTGAAGTCCAAATTTGTCAGTGGTCTTTTTTATGATTCATATCAACTATTTTAGGGTGTGTATATAAACCCTAAATCACCATTAAACACAGACTAATCAATATTTGTCTTGCTTGCCATGTTTTGAAGGTTTTTGACAATAAAGATAAAACCTAAAAACCTGCTTGGCTCTGTTTCTTCTTGCCTGCTTTATGTCTCTGTAACAGCACCTACAGCAGGTGTCATTTTCGGCATGTAATTGAATAAAACCACCACTGTGTGACAGCAGAGCCCAATACTCAGAGGGTCTCTGGCACCCAAAGGTCTCTTACAGCCCAACTCTAGTGGAGCAACCGCCGCCTGTTGTCTCTGACGGAAACGTTGTGGCGGTTGTGATGTTCAGCTCCATCTCCAACTCTCATCTCTGTGGATTCACATCTGTCCAGAGCGTCGCTTCCTCTGTCATCTTGGCATCACAGACACTCCGTCAGCGAACCCACCACGTGAGTGCTTTATTTTTGACAGATAGTAATGATCTATAACGTACAATAGTGATCTTTGTCAGTGTCTCTTTTTAGTTAATCAGTTATAAAATCAATGCTACAGTATGTTAAAGCTACAGTCCGCTTGTAGCTTTTTGTCCACAGATGTGCATGTATACTGTATTCCTGCAAATGTTTTTGAATGATGCATTGAAACAATAGCAACCTACAGAACATTTTTACTGAGAACATGCATCCAATTTCAGCAGGGAAACTGAAAAAGAAAAACAGAAAAAGAAACATACATATAATATATGTACATGTTTAATGTACCTTGTGGAAAGCCCGTCTCCAGACAGCATTCATAATGATAACGTTTTGTGATGTATCACCCACAGTCCCTGGCACTCCCAGCAATAATGAGGCTCGGGTCATCATTTCAGGTGGAGAACACAACACCGTCTGTTATCCTGCTCCTCCACTCGCAGGAAGCAAGAAAATTGATTCTGAATAGTTTCACTAACTGGGTGTGTTGGATATGACTGCAAAATGAATTTACAACCAAGGGATTCCAGTAAGTGATAATATTCACTGGTGGTCGGGTGTAAAGCTGTAATAAAAAGGGAAATATGTTTTTGAAAAAGCACACTATAAAAACTAATCTTTTAAGATGCACATATTATATGAATTTTGCACAGTGACTATAGTATACTATAGTATTTAGAGGTTAGGCTTTCTCTTTGATTTCCTGTCAAGCACATATGTGTGCAGGCTGTCTCCTTGTGATTTATATTTTCCCACATATTCATTTATAGTGTAATTGTCTAATTCATGACAAGCAAATCCTCTTGTCACACCCTCCAGGATTGCTCAAATTGTATCTACAGTACAGACCTTGAAATTAGGTCATGAAGTTTCCAAATCTAAAAGGAAACTTGTATGAAATGCGATGGTGCAGTCACCAAAAGACCATCTTAACATGCCATGGTATTGCTACAGAGAATATTTGATAAAGAATAAGTGAAATTGTCATGCAGTGTGACAAAATGCTTTATCAAGAAACTACCACAGAAACAAAAATATTGATGACAATATAGGTTCGTAAATGAAAAGGCATTGGTGCACAGCACGACTCGCTCTCAGAAAAATACAGAAGATAGAATCAATGTGAGTCTGGTTCAAGAAAAAATGGCACACTCTCTTCACTGTCAGAGACACTGTCATTATTTTCTCTGAGATGGAGGACACTTTGTTGAGGCAGAAAAGAAGAATATGATGGACAGAGCAGAGCGGCACCAGGTCACGGTGTTCCTTATCCTGCAGAGATTGTGCTTCGGTAAGGGGACAATAATGATAACACATCTACTTGCTGGATGTGCCTTCCAGTGTCACATCATTGCAACATGTTCAGGATCATAAATGCCTACTAATGGGACAGTTCTCCTTTTTCTCCTGCTGGTGTTCATGATTCCTCTGCTCTGTTGCAGCTGTTTTGTTACATCTGGTTACTGGTGACATTGCACTTGCCTTTCCACCATGAACAAAGGGTGATCAATGCTGTACCACCCTGCCTGCAGCTCACTCAACACACTGACAGAGTTGGTTAGTAATGATGCAGTGTGAAGTGACTGATAGCTAAGTGTGTGTGTGCCGTTAATGGAAAATGACAGGCTCATTTTCTTTGCGATGCTGGTTTTCACAGCACATGGCAGAGGTTTCAGGGGAGAGAGCTGGAATCCATTTTTAGGATTCTGACAATGTCATGCCCTTTCACTCCGTGACATACTACATAATTTATTGTGTACTTGAAAAATAGAAGGCTCTGCTCCAACGTATGCATAGTAATTTTATTGTCATTAAGCTATTATGCTCAGACTTGAAACCTGACTGGAGGGTTCATTTGTGGGAGGAGAACTGACAAGTCTGAGATCTTAAGATCGGTAAAGAAGAGAAAGAGCGTGATTGTTAAGACCATGGACTGGAACTACTCTGTGCAACTGCAGTAGTACAAAATATAAAAACTAAAGTGAAAAAAATTACCTTGTGTACATGACAATCACATTTGGCAAATTATAAAGTGTGTAAACAGTTTAATTGCTTCATAATATTTACCTCATAATGGTGTGTAACATTTTTATAAGTGTATTTTGTGGAAAATCAACAAAAAAGAATGAGGCCAACTCAAATTAAACAAGACTTCACAGCAATGTTATTGGTTCCTTGAAGCTGTATCATGTTCACCATCTTAGTTTAGCATGTTAACATGCTGACATTTGCTAATTAACACTAACGTCGCACAAATGTTGATAGTTTTTTTGGTATTGAAGGTAGTTTTTTGCAGTATTGGACACATCGAAAGTTTTTATAAGTGGTGATTGATGATGGCCCTTAACCTTGTAATGTCCGCCCGATTACCATACACCTTTTGTCCTCTGGGATCAAAAATGACTCCGCCTGGTTTGACTGTTATTTAAAGCATATAGTATAAATTGTCAATCAATTCTTTTTTACACCTTTAGTCTTACTTCAGTCCAACCCATTACCACACATTTTCCCCCTCGTTTTGGAATTCAGGGCCAATAGACCTTGTTTACATAAAAGTATAGCCTGTTTTTGAGGGAAAATAAAATGAAACAATGAATTATTTTGACTTCATATTATTTTAACTATTTGACTTATCACAGAGTGGTATCTTGTAAAGTTTAGTGAGGATGCTGTTTTTTAATCATTTTCATTTTTCTAATGGCAGCACATAATCACACTTGTTGTCCCCTGGGGTCAAAATTGACCCCATCTGGTCTGACTGTTTATAAAGCATAAAGTATAAATTATCCCCCGCCTCTGTGTTTCAACTCTTTAGTCAACTTTATTCCAACTCATTACTGACATATAAAACATGTCAACATTAATTTCTGAAACATTTAACCCTCCTGTTACCTTCAAATTTACTAACACCTTTTATCCTGGGGCCAATTCGACCCCAGCAATTTGAACTTCCAGAAAATGATTATAATTAAAATTGCTACCCAAGTTTATGTGTTAGGTACTTTGTTTTTTGTTGACTACCTAAACAGCCCTTTAAATAAAACAACCCCCCGCCACCCAACCCCTTATACATCCAGAATACCTGTTACGCGACTATGGAGAAATATGCAGATCGCCATAAAATCTCACTGATTGACCTAAAATTGGAAAGAGATATTTTTTGGGTGTTTTAATGGCTTTACATATCAACATGTTGAGTTTATGTTTACCCAGTTGTCCCCATTAAATTAGGAAAAGTCATTCAAAATGAAGCAAAAAAAATGATGTCTCATTTATTTAGAGACATTAAACATTGCATGGGGTCCAATTAGACCCCGGGACATTACAAGGGTTAAGACAGAGAAGTCATATCAATTGCTCCTCCGGGAACAGTGAATTACTAATATAATAAAATGTCATGGCAATCCATTTAACAGCTGTTCAGACAAACATTGTCCTCCAAACAGTCATGTCACTAGCATGGCTAAAGATAGAAGATAAGGGCATGCTTGGCAATGCTCTTTTAAAACTAATCCTACAATGACTAAAATAGAAAAAAAAGTCCTCACTTCTTTGCATCTTTCCTAAACTCCTCAGCCACAGGATCCACTTCTTGCCTTTCTTTCACTCTCTGCTTCTCTCAGAACAACAGTATCACTTCCACATGAACACACCTTTTGATTTATAAGAGGGATTGCTGTGCAAGTGATTACTGTTTTTTTTCTCCCTGTGTCCCTCTATGCTTTCTATCTCTTTGTCTCAGATGCATATTTTAAGAGGACTGGGATGGACAGTTTGATCCTGGGGGCTGGTGACACTGAAGTCCTGGTGAGATGTCCTTTGGTGGCAACGAGAGCCAGTCTTCTCCGTCAACAACAGCTCCAACTCTGCCCTTCAGCAGCTCCACCTCTCCTCATTCCCCACCATGGGAGGAGGGAAAAACCACTAATGAGTCTGTGCAGGAGTGGTTGGGGAATAAGACCCTGCTCCTCTCAGACCTCGCTGTTCTTGTGCATGATGAGCAGTGCCCTATGTCTCCTGTCCTCACGGGGTGTCTAGTCGTGTGGTACAGCATGACAATGGTGCTGGGGCTGGTGGGGAACATCAGCCTCATCTGGATCATCGCCCGTCGCAGGGAAAAAGTCAATGTCACTGGCATTTTCATCTGCAACCTGTCATTCTCTGACATCTTAGTGTGTGTCTTCTGTCTCCCCTTTACTGTCATTTACACGCTAATGGACCATTGGGTGTTTGGGTCGCTGTTATGCCGGCTGGTGCCGTTCATCCAGTGTGCGTCTGTGACCGTGTCTGTGCTGTCTCTGGTGTTCATTGCTCTGGAAAGACATCAGCTCATCATTAACCCCTCTGGCTGGAAGCCAAGCATTTCTCAGGCCTACATTGTGGTTGTTCTCATTTGGATTCTGGCCTGCTTCACCTCCTCACCTTTCTTGGCCTTTCAGCTACTCACAAGTGAGCCCTACAACGTCATCCTGCCCCAGTCTCCGATCCATCACCAAGCCTCCCCTCAGGCTTATCTCAATGCATCTCCACCTCAACCTGTTTACTACACATACAAAAACTTATCTCTGCTTCCAAATTCATACCACACACTTTTTTCTTATGCCCCCGCCTCTCCACACATGGAGGCCTGTCTGGAGCACTGGCCTTCCCAGCAACACAGGCTTGCTTACACCACATGGCTCCTTCTGTTCCAGTACTGTGGTCCACTATTGTTGGTCCTGCTCTGTTATGTTAGAGTTTATGTGCGCCTTCGCCAACGCAAAGACATGCTGGACCGCGCCAGGACACCAGAGAGCCAGAGCATGACTCACAGCCGCCGAATCAACATCATGCTGGTCGCCCTCATCACAGCCTTTGCTCTTTGCTGGCTGCCGCTCACCATCTTCAATGTGGTGTCAGACTGGAATCAGGAGGCTCTGCCCATCTGCAACCACAACCTGCTGTTCTCCCTCTGCCACCTGCTGGCCATGTCGTCCACCTGCATTAACCCCATCATCTATGGCTTCTTAAACTCCAACTTTCGCCAGGAGGTGAGAGAGGTGCTCCTGCACTGCCGCTGCAGTCAGCTAGAAGAAGAGTGTGAGCGTTTTCCCATGTCCACTGTGCACATGGAAGTGTCCCACATCTCCGTGCCTATTAGCTGCAGGAGCAACTCTGTCTGACTTTAATGTTACAACCTGAAGGATCCTGCTGTAGTAGGATATAGTCACATAAACTGTAAAGACTAACTTCTGCTGTTTGTTCTACATTTTAATGACAGTAACTTACAATATCTTTGACATTGACTTAAAGTGCAACATTTTTATCAGTGGTCTGAAGTGAAGTGTGCTGTACAATGTTGATTTATCTTCTTCTGCTGTAGAAAAAAGGAGTGCATTAATGTAAAAAAGAAAAAGTTTCTGAAGAAAGTGTCATTTCAAACTAATCTTTGCTGTGTCCCTATTAGACGCTTCATGCTAACTGTATACAGTATACTTTTCATAAAGTAAACCGAATTGTTGGACGTCAATTAAACTGTGACTTTGGAGAGCTACTGCCCCACTACGATCATCAAAACACCGAAATGAGGGATGAAGGTGTTCATCCCTTCAGTGGAATCCCAGAGACCGAAGTTGTTCTTGAGGCTTGTGGCGAAGCAAAAAGCTATTAAGAGACTTTCCTGTATGTTGTTTTTTTATAGTGCTTCTGTTTTATTTCTTACATTTTATTTGTTCTTTTGTATACATGGCATGTGTGCAGTGAATTAATGTGTACATTTTGTGATTAATGTGACTCATAAAGGTAAAATGTAACAGTTTATAACAATGTTAAAATATAAATTTGCTTTAGATGAGTTGAATAAATAAATAAATAATACCAAATGTGTTTACACTTGGCTTTTAATTGAATTTAAATTCTGTGAGACTGTAGGGCAATTCCTGGTTAAATAATAAAATCAGTGGAACTATATGCTGAATATTTTATTAGCAAATCTTTTTTAACTACTACCTCAGAATCCTTATACTCTTTTCTGTATTAAACAACATAATATATATTGTTCTTGCTGCATGGCAAACATGTGAGACAAATTAGAATTAGTTAAAGCTTTCTAGGATTGGATAAAGTTTGTCTTCCAAAACATTGTTGCTATCCAACCTGTTAAGACTGTCAAATGCATATTGTTTACTGTATATATTGTATATTGTTTGACTTGTCTGAGGCAGGCTGTGTCTGCAAAGACAATGAGATGTCTGTTGAGGTAATTCTTTTTTTTTTTTTTGCATATTTTTGAGTAATGATGACAAGGACGACACCAGGCTGTGTTTGATGGTTCACATTGACTTAATAATTTGTCGTTTTTAAAAACACGAGTTCCACCTGAACACCAAAGACTGTCAACCTCAATCCAGGACAGTTGTGTCTGCTTGAGGTTACACGGTTTCAGTACATTTGACATATTCCTAACTCAGCTCTGTGATTTTCATGTAAAATGTCACCTGAAAAACATTTTCATGGGTTTGACTTTGATTTAAATATGTGACAGGAGGTTGTTGAACATGAAAAATAGGCTACACATCATTGTCCTATGAACTTTTGACTTGAATACGTCACTCCAAGCCTGGGCTGAATCCAAACTTAGGGCCACACATCATAAAACTACTTGATGCGTAAGGCCTATAATATAAATATTTTTCACCACTTTTAATCATAAATTAAGTAATTTTTACATAATAGTGTGGTTGTCTATCAAGATAGACCGAAGAAGTAGCAATAGTACTCCTGAAAGTCTCGTTGGTTCACGGTCGAGGTTTAAAGTAGACTTCTAAAGGGCCCTTCTCAAGGATGCTACCATGTTCCCTTCACCATTGCTTGTGGGCTGGAAGTGACGTTTGTTACCTATCAGCCAATGATGGCCCATGTCCCAGAATGCATTGCATCACAAACTGCACGCGCGAACAATGTACACTGTAGTTAGGTATTTTTGGAATCTTGCGCAAGTTAAACCTCACTGTCACATAAAGTAAGTTAGCGATAATTGTTGGAAATGCTGTTGATATCTATGTTTATACCTTTGTCCTGCTAATAGTCAAAAGTACGTGTAATACGCATGTCACTATATTACGTAAGTATTAGCGACACCAGCGTAATGCTAAGAAGAAAACAAGTTTGTTAGCTCGCTAATTTAGCAACGAAACGTAGCGAAAACTAACGGGAAACAGGATCAACATTAATTGTATTTGCTTGGTAATACATTTAGATATCTAACGATGTCTAATGTGTGCTTTAAAATAACGTTTCAGTTACTAACGCCATATCGGCTGTCTATAGTTGGTTAAACCTTACGTTTGATAACAGCAATAGATTCACGATGTAAAGCTACGTAGCTAACGTTAGGTTGTGTTGTTAGCAAATGTTAACACTAGCGTTAATCATTGCGTTTACAGTAGACCACTGTACCTAAATAATGTGTTTTAATGATGCAGGTAGAGGTCAGTAGACATGTTGTATGGACCCCCACAAAAAAACATAGTTATTTAACGTTAATGTAAGTGTTCATACACGCCAGTACGTCCAGTAGCTACTGTGCCATTAACGCTACATGTTGAAACATGTAACTTATCTCACAGTCATTAGTCAATAAGTTATTGGTAGATTGACAGTAAGTATCTTCTCCCTTCTGGAGCCAAAACATCTGCTTCACAAATGTGATGAGTTGCTTGTAATTCCACATCTCATATCTTCATGATATGATAACTTAGAAAAATATATCAGCATTATTATTTGTGCCTGATGATCAGACAATGTCAACAGTGTCACTTTTGGGTAATGGCAATACTTATTACACTTGTAAGACTATTTCAGATAATCAAAAGTATAATTAATGGAAAGACTAAAGTGAAAATAATCCAGAGTTGCAACCCTGAGCGTGACACTGATTGACGGTCATTTTTTTAGTTTGTGTTGTTGACCACAGTTGGTTTGGTCAGCATGATTGACTGTACTTTAAACTCAAATAGTGTCTTCATTGTTTTTGTATAGGTGAAGCTAAAGAGACCAGTAATGACCACAAGCGACAATGGTTTCAGTTCTTAAAGGTATTGCACATCGTCTTAGTTTTACTGCAGTTAATCTAAGGCTAAGTTAAACGTAGTTGTTTTTGGTGTAAGTTAATGACTCTGTTCAATACGTTTGCAGATGTCGTTGTCTATGTTGATGTGTGGTCATCAGACAAAATGGCAAACTATTCGAAAACATTTATTCAGCAGCTGCAAGAAATGGGAGCTCAGGTGAGACTGCGAGGCACATGTATACACATTTGCACTATATTGCGTGTCGTTGACTGTATTTTCAGACAACTGATATGTGCACTTTGCAATGTCTAAATGCCTTTGTGTTTTACAGGTATCAAAAACATTCAATAAACAAGTCACACATGTAGTCTTCAACAACGGTCACCCGGCCACATGGAGGAAAGCCAAGAAAAGTGACGTGAGGCTGGTCTCTGTTCTCTGGGTCGGCAGGTAAGAATATAACTGAGAGAGAGCTTCAAAAATGCTGTAATATTTTTACTGTATTGTCATGAAGTGTTACACAATATTGTTGTCAACCGTTACTTGAACATTAATGTGGCTTATTTTTTGGTAAAATGATGTCCAGATGTTACGATGACGGTGTCCGTGTGGATGAGGAGTTGTATCCAGCCTTAAATGATGAAAGCAATCCTATGTTGAAGAACAAAAGAGTGAGTCGAGTCAGATGTGCATGAGGCCGTTACGTTGGTGTCAAAGTTTAAGCTGTTATTGTCAATCGCTGTTGAACCACTGTCAAGCCATACTTTGTGCTTTGGGTCTTTTCTTCATCTTTCTTTTCTTATTCAAAAATGTATTTTTTGTGTTTGATTCATGTAGCATCGTTGCATGCAGCCAAAAGATTCTCCCGAGAGGACGCCTGAAAACGACAGACGCATGAGAAAAAAATTAGATAAGATGATGAAAGCCCTAGCTCCAAAACAACCTCTCGGTAAGATATTATTACACCTTTAGAAGCTTTTGAAAGATAATTTTTAAATGACAAACTACATCCTTTGATTTGCTTTTACCCACAGTTACAGATGTGTCGTCGCCCATCATTATTGATGAGGAGAATGGAATAGTCTATAGCCCTGCATTGAAACGATCAGATTACATGGCACAGCGTTTAAAAGACATGAAAGAGAAACGGGAAAACCTCTCACTCACAGGTAGGAGCAGCAGCAACAGCAGCAGTTGTACCGGCTGATGAACTGACAAATGCCAAACCCCAGAAATTCACATCTGTATTTTCTGTCTCTCAGCTTCACAAATGGTTGAATCCTGCTCACCCACTGGGCTGAAGCCTTCTCTTGGGAGCACACCCACCGTCCTCAAATTAATGTGTAAGAACATTTTGGTGTTACTGATCAATGGAAAATGGTATTGTTGTGTTGAAATCAAAGATAGCTCTTGTACCTTGGCAAGAGCTTCTTGAAGTTGAATCTCTGTTCTTGTACACTGCCAAACAAAAACAATCAACATAAAGTAACTAAACAATGCACAATATCCTTATTTATTTATTTATTTATTAGATGACCAGTCGGATGATGATTCCAGTGCTTCTGTTGCTGAACCTGCTTACTCACCTGATAAAGAAGAAGGGAGAACGCAAGTTGACGTTACTGACCATGACCATCCCGAACAACGCCACAGAAAAGGCTCCAAAAAGCCGTGGCTGTCACCCTGCAACAATGTGCCAAAACAGATCTCAAGTCACGTGGAATGTGAAGACTTCAAGGACGAAGATGTGACAAGACAAAAAAAGTCTAGAAGGACCTCAGTCAGAAAAAAGCCAGCAGAGAAACACAAAGCTGTAGGATTATTAGAAAGTCCGTCTAAGGATAGGTCTGGCAACAGCAAAAGCTTTCATAAAGAAAAAAGGCAATCAGAGATAAAATCCTCGAGTCCGTCACCTAACAAAATTGAAAAGGGAAAAATAAAAGCCGCTAAATCCTTTACAGAGACTGAGACACTTTGTTCTGACACTGCCTCTAGCTGCCTCTCATCACCGGCCAAACTAGGTGATGGTGCAGCTAAACTGTCAAAAGAAAGTGCTACCCAATCACAGAGAAGAACTAAACAAGCCAGGTCGTCACTTTCTGACTTGGTACGGTCCTTCACTATATCCAGCGACTCCAGAAGCGTTCCCTCGGGTTCCACTGACGGAGACGATAATGTGTTTGAGGACTATTTCTCCCCTGCCAATCACCACCCAAAATCAAAAACACCTCCTTTGCCTAATCTACCCGTGGAGAGACACATTCAGATTCCTTTTGAGTTGGACCTTGTCCCAAAGAAGAGAAAACTAAGAAGAAGTGAAAGCATTGGATCTGAAACTAAGAGTAAAAAGAAGATACTAGAAACAAGTCGGCCCTCTGATGCAAGCAGTAAGCCCCGAAGTCACCCACAACAGGACGTTAAAGAACCTCTGCCCGCATCGGAGAGTCCAAGTGCCGATGTTACTCTCGTTGCTAAAAGGCGAAGACAAAGCACCTTGCCCTTCATGAGCACCAGCACGACCACAAGTGATGCCGTGACACAGAGACGAGCGTCTACATCAGTATGGCCAACAGCGTCAACAGAGGCCGACACTGTATCGGAGAAAAACTCTGTCAATGTCATTTCTCATACCTTTGAAAGTGAGTAGTAAGGCTAGAAAGTGTCTTCACTGTGAACTGAACAAAACTAATAATTGCTTAATGGTGTTTGAACATTCACAATGGTGGGGTTTGTGAATTTGTCTGTAATCTTTGGGTTATGCATGTGGTTTCAAAAGGTTTTTGCAATGTAATTATTATTTCAAGAAATTACAGATTTAGTCCAGCTCATTTTCTAATGATTTATTTACTGGATGTCACATTTTAAAGAGAAGAATAAAGAGAAAACTTCAATCTAAATGAGGCCTTTTCATATGAATATTCTCATAATATTGTGTTTGTTTGTCTTTTCAAGTAAACTTGGTGTAGTACAGAGTTTGAGACATGTTCTCTCTTATGTCTCTGTGTTTCCTCCAACAGTCCAAAGACGTGTGAGTTAGTTGAATTGGAGGCTTTATGTGCGTTTGTTTGTCAGTATGTGCTGGACTATAGAAATAGTTATGAAACTGGAGACGGTTGGCGATGGAAAATCAGCCCTGAATATGTCAACAGGTCTTTATTGAAATCTAAGACTTTTAAAAAACATTGCTGATGTAAAGGAAGCTTATCGCATCAGAACACATGAATAATAACTGAGATTTAGTGTTTAAACGACCCGTCAAATTGAGCCAATGACATATTTAACATCTGATCAAAAAGATGTTTATCTTGAAAAGCATGAGACCTGAGAATATGTGAGTCAACAGTTATTCTTTCAAATAATGAATGATTGAATATGTTTAATTCCTAATAAATTGAAGTGAGTAGTCTGTTACTTATCTGGTAGTGCTGTGGTTTAAAAATGTGCATTTTACAATCTTACTGTCCTAAGCCAGGTGTAATGAAGAGATGAGAGATCAACACACACACAACAGTGCCTGCTGTGTGTTAGCTTGAGTGACCCCCCCCCCCCCCCCCCCCCCCCACTGTTTTCAATTGTTTTTCTTGTTTTCAGATGTAGGTGGAGGAAATGAACGTACAGTTGCAGCTGCTTTAACAGAGCTCCCGTCTGAAGGCGAAGAAGAAAATCACAATAAGCAAGTCAGCTTGAGTCTTCAGAACATGGTTAACCAAACGAAGGTAAGAAGACATCATGTTTGGTTTTAATCTTGAGTGTACATTCTGATGATTGATGTTTTTGCACTGAATCATAAAGTTTTCCTAAAAAGAATTGTATTGATGTACAAAGAATGATCTGCGTATTAAGCTTACTGATTCATTAAATATACTGTTTTAATTAAACATCTCCCATTCAGTCATTTAAATACTTTTGTCCACCGTTGTGCTTCGGTGTTTGCAGGTAGTTCACTTTGACAGATGTTCTTCACCCTTTGTACTTTATTTATCCTCAGACTCTACTGCAGCTGCACAATTTGACAAAAATTCCTGACGTTCATGGTTTTCTGTAATATAGGAAGTCCGGGAAGTAAACGAAGCATCGGTAGTGTGTCATTCCTTTTTAAGTATTTCCTCCGTAAGGTCACACACTTCCAGAGCTGGAGGTGTTTGACGCAGCTAGTGGAGAGGTTCTGTCTGGTCCCGAGGGTTTCCTGTGTTTTTGCCTCTCTGTGATGGTGGCATACGACTTCCTCGCTTGTGAAATGCACCTGGGCTCTGTTTTCGTTACGCCGGTAACCTCAACAAGCTGGAGCTGAAAAAAAGCCAAACATGACGTCGTCTCCCCCGAGGGATCCGTCATGGGTCGACTTTATTGTAGCCTGATTACAGAGAAGACGGTTGTTGTTATGTTAAAGTTCCTGATAAAAGATTCATGTTTAAATGTATCGGTAAAGACATTCATCCAAACTGTTGGAGGTCACACCTGCATGGCTCACCGGTCTTTGAAAGTGCAGCTGCTGAGCAACGACTTTGGGTGAATACAGATCAAATTTGCTGAAGCCATTGAGATTATTAGAGTTAAAAATTATAATCTAAAATCATTAGATTACATGCATTAAATGCAAATATTAACAGAATATTTAGGCTCATTTTGTTCATTTTTAGCGGCACCTTTGCGGCATGTTATTCCCCCTCACGCTCCTCTTTTCATCTCTCTGTCTGTCCTCTCAACCTAATTATGATTCATTAAATGTATCAATTTAAGCACAAGTTATGGTTCGAAGGTAAACTCAGTGTTTTTCATAAATCCTTTTAAGCGTAAGATTCTTTCACTAATAGCCAAGAGTCAGAAGAAGTTCACAAAGCATGTTAACTGATATGAGTAATACTGTATGTGCCCGTGGTATTTTTCAATTATTGCTCTTCAGTTGTTACAAGTGGTTATCTGGTATTTCTTTTACTCATAACTGTTTTTTTTTTTTAAATTGCCTCTCACAGCTTCAGTTGACCTCCATCTTTGCAGAGACCCAGGTTCCTCATCTCTCTCTTAGATTTGTCTGAATAGCGTCATTTTCATTTTGCTCAGAGTAGCAGCAATCATGGAGACTCGCTCGTACGGTGAAGCATTTCCTTCATTTGTGCTCGGAGGCCGTGCTGCAGTTCACACCAGCTCTTAGTCAGAGGCTCATTATGTCCCAACTCATTTTTCAATGCCTGTGTTTTTTTGTGCTGCTGCCAGAACATGTCCATTGCATGAGATAAGCCAAAGTCCCCTTTGAGCAACCTGTAGAATAGCCGCCCATGTTTTGAGTTGTTTGACTTAGTTTGAAAGACTCCAAAATGAGCGGATTTTCTTTGTTTGCATTGCTGAGGTGTCAGAAGAGGCCATTAACAAAGTAAAATATCAAAACATTTTTCCTTTTTGAAGAAAACTTCTGTCAGGACAGCTGAGTGAGCAGCAGTCGTGGGGTGATGGTAGCCACCTCAATGTGATGACGGTGTGGGAGGGACCGTTGGGCCGTTTTGGCACCGCTGTGTGCAGCAGGCCTTAACCCCTGACCTCCAGCTGGGGGGCCAGATATCAGTATATAACGTCCCAGTGGTCCCGGCTGTAACCGCTGCTCAGGTGTTTGTGTCGATGATGCTGTTTTGGGGCCAAAGTACGAGGCTGGATGGACCACAGTCGTCAGGTTGCAAAGTTACAGTTCCGTTTCGGTGGCTCTGAATATGTTTTTCTCTTCACTCGTGGCCTTGGTGTTTGATTTCCTTTTTGGCCTCTATGCAACTATACATCCGGCAGGGTTGTTGAAAGTGCATGGCCTGTTTGGCTGGTGAATAATGATCCTTTTACCTGTTCAACAAACCAACTCACAATACTTACACCCAAAAGAAACATACATGCATTACATTCCCCAGTGTTCTTTATTAATAGATACTGTATTATTGGCTACTTTAAAGTATAGATTTGTTCTACATTGAGTTTGTGTGATTTTAACTCCAACAAACACAAGCTGAGAAACAAATCTAGCCAAATCTGTGCTCTATAGCGGTTCCACTTATGTTTACTTGTTTACCAAATATGTGGATATTGTTAAACCAGACAATATGGAACACACTAGAGGCTAAGAATTACTTCCCAAAATAAGATCGGTGTGAAAGCATTGAACACGGACTCATTTATTGTTAAGATAAGTTCACTTCCCACTTCCCGTCTAATTGCTTTACAGTTGGATAATAGTTTACAAAATACCAGTTCAGGAAAGTGTTCATGATGATTAAGTAAAGAAAGATTTGTTTAAGAAAATGTGTTATCCTGTCATAAGTGTATTTATCTTTGTTTCAGGCGATGAGAACATTGGTCATGACAAGCATGCCCACTGAGTAAGTACAAACATTTAAAACTGTTGGTCTCAAGATAAATGTCAACCGCCATAGATTGCTCACAACAGTTTGAACGCATTGGTGAGGAAGCTGGTAAAAACATGTCTTGTTTAAGCCTTTGTGTTGGATGCTTTGTGCTCTACTCACCTCTCGTAGGAAGCAGCACACGTTGGCTCAGGTGGTGACGACACTGGGTGGTTTTTCAATCGTTGACCGAGTGTGTGAGAGCACGACTCACGTGGTCTCCGGGGGTCACCGGCGGACTCTCAATATCCTGTTGGGCATCGCCCGTGGCTGCTGGATCCTGTCATTTGAATGGGTGTGTAGTTTGTATGAGCTTTGAAGCCATGACGTGATATGTTTAAAATGATAATGAAGTGTCTTACTATCATTTATTTCAATTTGTCCGGAGTAGATCCTGTGGTGTTTGGAGCAAAGGCAGTGGATTCCAGAGGAGCCGTATGAACTTTCAGACCACTTTCCTGCAGCACAGGTGAGTACCAGTTCTACTTTAGCAGTACAATAGAAGTACACACGAGTACTACCAGCTCTACCCTTCGCTGTAAACCTCATTATGTTTTCCGTTGGTGCAAACAATCAGATTCATTTTTAACTTTAAAATTTAAGTTTTATGATTATATTATTTTCTGTGTATCAATCATACAGTATCAATTATATTTGTGATGCCGCTTTTTGACACTAAAAGCTCGTAAAACCAAAGCCGAGGAAGTTGGACAGAAACCTACTACTTTTCATTGCCAGTCATCCATTTTCAGTTGGCTTGTTGTTCCTGAAGCTTCCTGTGTGAACTGTGAATGTTGCTTCTTCCTGAACTCGTCATTCATGAATCTCTGTCGGCTCCTGCTTACGTGAGGGAAGACGTGGGGTATAAATGCAGACAAACGTCAACGCATTTCCTCTTTAAATTGCATAATGGTTTTTCTTGTGAGACACAAAGTATTTTTTATGTCCCCACGGCCGTTTATCATTCCTTTGCTCTTACTGCGCATCACATGCTTCCTTCTTGTATCTAGTGTCTGGACCCTTCAGTTGTATTAATTATAGAAACTACTGTTACAATTTTCACAGTGAATTTTATTCACATCTCACTGGGACTATCATGGATAAATAAAGACAAAATAAATGCCTCTGTTCAAATAATGATGTTACATGAGGCCAATGTTTGAGGCAGTTTTTCTCATTTTACCTTTAACTCAACAACATGGAAAATGTTACAAACCAATGATCAGGACTAATTTATAGCTGGATTTGATTGATCATTGTATTAATCTGATGAAGTACTGTTCCTTGATTTGTAAAGTATTTTGTTAGCAGAATTAGCCAAAAACAAGACATTCCCACGTGCCGATTTTATCCATAAACAACCCCAAATTGACTGTGTCACAACATATATAAATATTGCTCTATAACATTACATAAACTGTGATAAAAGATGTTCTCCACATTGTTAGCTATGCCTATATCACTCTTAAATGTGTTGTTAAACTGTGATTAGTGACCTAAAAAGCAACAACAAGAAATGCAACTTTTGAGCATTTAGATTTTTTATTTTGTACTTGAGAATAGACATTGCTGAAGTGCTCTGGTAACTGTGCATTCCCCAGGCTGTGCAGCGTTGTAGTGAAGAACAGGACTGTTGTGGAGAAGGACTTTAGAGTGGAGGCTTGCGCCTTAAGCCCTCTGCTTTGCGGTTGTGTTTAATATTCAACTTCAGGTGCATAACAGCTGGTAGAGCATTACAGACAAACGCTTAGCTTCTGACAGATTTATCATAATGTTTGCTTGTTGAAGCTTCAAAAGAAACATAAATAAAGAAATACATTCCGAAAATACTGCAGAAAGAGATTCGTCAGGTGTGAGCATGTGGAAAGGTACTGCAGAATTATATTAGAAGAATTCCTCCTAGTGTGAATGTGCAATGAAATCGTTAATAGCTAGGACTCGTGAATTTCCCTCATATAATGTTAAATATAAAACTGTAATCTACATATAAATTAAACAACAAATGTACATACATTCCCGGGAGAAGAAAAACATTATCTTTAGAGAAACATTTTCTGTGGCATTTTTTTACATTTGCATTTAACAAAAACATAATCACTTTGTTTTCTGCATGTTGTACCATAGTCTCCTTTTTTTACAATGATATAAGAAGCTATTATTCAAAACATGGATGGTTAAATGGATGATTGAACTAAAATCTTTAAATACATCTTTTGTGTGATTAGCTAGATGTTATTTCCAATGTAATTACTATAGTTCTAGTAATCTACACATACCACAGGCATACATATGTTCATATATTTGTCATTTTGACAGTCCACACGTAACAACATTTGATTCAAATTATGAAACATAAAAATGCACAAAATATGTTTTTTAAAAGGTATGTAAAATATGTTCATGAAGTGCTTTGGTTTGCTTGATACTTTTTATTTTTTGGTCTCGTTTTTTGCTTAGTTTACTCTGAGAGTGACGGTTCAAAGGGAACCTGAGAAGTCTGCTGGTCTGATCATCATTGTGGTGGACTTCAGTGAGTAGCCCGAGCCTTTCCAGTAGTACCATTTGATTCCATTGAAGCGATTTGAGTTCTGGCCTTGCTGGTAATACATCCCATTCAAATTGGACGGACCGCAGGCATCAAACCACCAACCTAGAGCATCAAAACAAACATAAACATATGTGTTGTTAAAGAGGATAATGCATGCAGCTCTGTGTAGGACAGGGATGGTTTTTGCGGTCTTTTCTACAGTATGATATACGGAAAACTTTCATTCTTTCATACGTTACTCATGTGTGTAAATGTTTCATGGTCACAGGGCAAGGCTATAGAATGAAATCAAATATTACATAAACCATCTTAACTTAATCTTTTGGCAAACTAAAACAAATTAAAATAGTAGAAGCTCTGAGGTAAAAAAAAAAAAAGCTGTAACATCTACTCCATATATAAAGAGTAGTTGAGATTTCAAAGAGCAAATGAGCATTAAATACATATTTTCAAGCTATAATAGCAGTTATTTGGCTTCTATGTGTTTTGCTTGGCAGTAATAACTGGGCTGTCATACTTAGTCCATATGAATTGCATGTATGTAAACGGCGTTCAAGAACCCAAATTTTTCAGTTAAAAATATACAATGATTAGGTTTTGTAATATGGTTTTGACATTATTACGGTTCATGCCGATTTAGTACATTCATTGAAATTGTAGTTCATTCAGCTTCATATTTGTAATGCTAGATCCTGCTTTCCTCTTTTTACTGGGTCAGTGCCACTCGGTCACGGTTGTGCATAGTGTGCATATGGAGTTCCCCCCCCCCGTGAGGGGTCTCTCATGGGAAAAAGGGGAGCGGGTTAGAGTCTTCATGCCTTCGTGCTCACTTGGCAGACCTCAATACAGAGGGAGACAAACTTCTGGCAGTGGAGTCACTTTCAAGGGACCGGAGGAGGACCTTTAAGCTACCAGAGGAGAGAGGGAAAAGCTCTGTTCCCAGGCTATTAATGTCAGCCATTGTAGGGGCTGAATTCCCCAATGAGTTGATCAGTGATTAACTCAGAGCTAATTGTGCTCTTTGACCTGGCCACAAAAGTACGGGAGCCCTTAAAATGCCCTTAAAGATTTTTGGGCCAAGATTAGGGTGGGTGGGAATGTCTTCCACACCCTGATATTTTGTATTTTCCTGACGACCACAAATAAGCACAAGTTATTTACAAAAATGTGTTTCTTACCCCCCGTTGTCAGTTGTGAACATTTGCAAACACATTTGTCGTTGTCTGCATCCTTTGTACTGAAATCACTTCCTGGCTGCCCGATGCTGCTTATTTTGCCTGCTGTTCCACTGAAGCCTTTAAGGTGTATCCTGTAGAATGGGAAAAGGAAAAAGGAAAAATGAAGGAAGAGGAGGAGGAAGTCTGTGATCGGTGTTCCTCAAAAGGCAACGTCCGACTCACTTATACAGTTCGGCCGTAGCTTTGCTAGTACTGGATCTCTGTTAACTGGGTCTGTGGTTTGGTTTTGTTCTCTTTGTGATTTCATACGTTGTCGTGCTATTTTTATTTTTATGCTGAAGAATTGTGCTTATTGTGCAGCTTCTTTGTAGGCGTTATGTGGAATTACTGAGCCAAATCACCGGAGACCTAATTGGTCATAGTCAAGTAGACTTAAGACCTAAAAAGAACTGTGTTGAATCGGAGCATTTCAAGGTCTGTTTGTCAAATTCAAAGGAAGTATCCATTCCACTCATGAAATCAGCTTAGGTTCAGAAAAGAAAACACTTCTGGAGGTTGTGTTATTGCCAAAGAGGTGCAGACTGAATGTTAGACATCCAAGACATTTGACGTTATTTCCTATTTTTCAAACACTGACCCGTTTTATTACATTTTCTTTGGGCTGATGCCAGTATGTCAGTATCAGGAAGTAGACAGTTGTATAGAGCAAAGAACCATCCAGAGGAATTTCTATAATGTGTTTTGCTTTTAAAAAAAAGAAGTCAACATGTAAGACCGTGAACTTGTTTTCTCTGAAGTAGGTTTCAGGTGATAAACAAATGTGTGATACGGTCTAAGAACACTGTCAGAATACATTAGCAATCATGGCTCTCCAATTAATCCTTCTTGCACATTAGTGCTGGGACTTAACAACAAGAGCAAGTCAGTGGAAAATCACCACAAGCCTCGTCTGTGTGTCCATTAACATGGTCTCATCCTCACTGTAGAGAATTAGCCTGATAATCAATTGTTTCACTTCATTTTTCCATTTATAAGAATTGCTTAAAAACCCAGATGTGGGTGCCGATTCAGAAGTATCCAGGTTAGTAGAAAAAGTTGTATGATTAGATAGTTACAGCCATTATGTTTTATCTCTGGGAAAATATTCATGAATGAAATAAATGGCCATGACACTACATGAGTTCTTCAGAGATACTTTTTATCTGCTCAAGAACATGCCTCGTTCCTATTGCCTCTGAATGTTGTTACTAACATAGTTGTTAATTCCTTTATAATAATTTTAAGGCTTTGAGTTTCGAGGCTGTGCTTTAGTTACGCTCCCTGAAATTTGGCACCAGTTCTTGGTATGTGTTCAGGATCGCAGACTTCAAAAGCACTGTTGTAAGAGAGACACATTATTTGCTGATGGGCTTCTTTGCCCTCAATCACTTGAGCTACTTGAGCTGTAAAATATTGGCTGAAAACCAAAATGTTCAGTAATTGCCAGCGAGCATCTGACACACTTGCTTCTTTGATGTTTGTAAGTACAACGTACCTGTAATTTTGTGCTTCACCTTCGAGGGAAAACTGGTCGTATTGTGAGAATCCAGAGTTTCCTTCCCAGTCACTCAGCTGGATCCTTAGTTTGTAGGACTGTTGAATCGTCAGTCTGGAGACAAACTCATTTCCTAACCAGAATTCACCTGAAGGCTCTCCAAACCCCTGAAGAGACACAAAATAAATGTAATTAAACCTTGTTGAACTCCTGCAGGAGGGGTTTGTACGTTGCTTTTTTCAAACAGACAGGATCACCATGTACATTTCTTGGCTATTACACTGAACGTTTTTTCCCCCCTGAAACTAAAATCTGAATTATTTTTGGGAATTATCTTTTTGATTACAGATTTTAAGCACAGTTTCAGATGCACTTGCAGAAATATTAGATATACTGTGATTTAATCTGGTGCTTGAAATGTGGCAAATAATAGTGATTTCAGAATGTTGGGGGTGCCTTTCATTTTCATGAAAAGCAGATGTGATCACTGGGCTCTGTGTTTGTAGTTGCCTCTTACAGAGCAGAATCGCCAGGCCTTAAAACACTCTCCGCAAACCAGATCTGCTCACTGTTTTGTGCATTAGTAATGAAAACCGTCGCCTGGGTTGTATTTTTTTAAGGGAAGAATTTCTTCCCGAATGCTTTTACCTTTCTGTACTCTTGCCACGTTCGGTGAAAGTCAACATGGCCGTCAAAGCGTTTTTGTAGCACGGTCCACCCGCCTCCTTCTGTTTCCATGTCACAGAAAGCCTTTAAGCACAAAGGAGTTGCTGCAATTAATACTTCAAAATGAATGCTCTTGAAAGAATTCATCCTCATTTATAATTTGACAATGCCGTTGTATTTGAGTTGGTTGTAAGGAAGAGATACAGAACAGAAGTCCAAGTCTGAAATGTTTCTAAGGAGATCACAGTTTTAGCTCAAGCATGCACGACATTAATGGAAGTCTGAGAACGTTTTAATTCAACTACCCCGCCTTCAAACACTGAGCACTTCCAGAGTTTTAATTAAAAAGGTTGTGTAAGTCAGTGCATGCTCAGCCTGAGTCACTTTACCTTAACCTCTACTGTAGTGTTGGGTAACGTGAGCGTGTAGACTCCGCTCTGGGTGTTTCCTGACTTGAAGACAGCAGCACAGTCCATGAAGGTGGTCGGAGTGTCCTGCATCATGACAGGTTTGCTCTCTGCGGAACAAATCATCCTTGTTAATTTGACACCACACGATTGTACGGCATTTAACTGTCCTCCTTTGATAAGTTCACATCCTCTGAGGAGAAGAAAAAAAAGGTCACATTCATTGCATCAGTGTTGCTGCTTTTGAAGTGAGGCACGCGGTAATTAAAGTTTAGGTGACCTTTTCTTTTGTGCAATCCAATACAATAGCACACAACGAAAACAAAAAACAAATCAAACATAGGCCGCATTTGTTGCACAAATATAGAACTTAACAGTGCGTGAAAGAGGTGATGATGAGCTGAAGTGCAGACTCACCTCCAGCTGAGCTGACAGAGATGGTGTGGATGAGGTTGTTCACGGTGTCCAGCAGCTCCTGCTGCTGACGCTGCAGCACAGTGTTGTTGGAGGAGACTCTGAGCAGCTGCTGCTCCAACTCGCCGATGAAGGCTGTCTGCCGTAGCATAAGAGCCTGAAGCTGCTCTTTTTCATCACGAAGCATCTTCAGCTCCACCTGCCTCTGCTCCGCCATCTCATCCACCTTTTTCTCCAGAAAGCTGCGGAGTAGCACGTTCAGCGAGCTTTGTCAGCACAAAACTTCACTTACTGGCCTTGAAAAGTTGGTATTAGCAATCAATGTCCTCACCTGTTTTTGTCATTCAGCTTGCTGATGTCATTCGTTTGGACAATCAGTTGTTTTTCCAACTTGTTGGTCGACAAGGAATTTTCAAGCAGTTGACGCTCAAGTCGAGTTGTTTGATGAATTACCTTAAAACAAAAGAACGAGGTGAAGGAGTGGAAGTCGGGCAGTGTCCAAAAGAAAAATCTTCCATTCATCCATCAGTAGATTTTTAAATTCTCCAGACTATGATATTGAACACTTTTTACTTCACTATAGCCTCAAAAAGAGCTCAAGATCCTCCAACTATCCCATTTGTTTCTCCACACTGCCCAGCATAGTCCCAAGTTTCTCTCACAACTGGAAACAGGTTGTGTTCTACAGTTGACATTTTACTTTGAAATTATGTAGTTGCATCTTATGTGAAATTATGTAGTTGCATCTTATGTGAAATTATGTAGTTGCAGCTTATGTTTTTAAATTTGAATGTTTAATACAGTATGCAAATGCAAACGTGGCTTGCAGCAAATTAGAAAAAAGAATGTAAAAAAGCATGTAACCTATAAGAGGGTATAGTAAAATAGCAATAAACAACATGTATAGAGAAATCCTAAAAATAGTGTGTCTTGTCAACAGGCAATAAGTCATTTTGGATATTAAGTTCTGTCTTCTCTTAGTGGATCAGGTTCAATACGAGTCCTGTTTGCACCTCTAGAGTGAACAAACAGACATTTGCAAAATGGAAAAGTTGGACTGGAAAGAACGACCAAATTCCAACACAGCAGTCATACCTTAACAAGGGAAACGTTTAAAACCCACCTAGTTTCACAGACAGACGTATTGAACTAAGCTCTGGGGTTCGGGACCTTGCCTCTAATTTCCCAGTTCGGAGGAACTGAACTCAGCAAAAAGCAGCTTGTTTACATGGATCCTAGCTGTGTGTCTCCAGTGGAGCTGTTGATGCCTTTGAACAGACGGATGTGTGATTGTGACAAACTGATAGACCCTTTCTGTGGGAATACCAATGTGCTAATAACAGGAAATGCTGTACAGTTGGCTCACATAAGGTCACTGACGCGTAGCCACAATAATAAACTGACACAGTCGAGCCTGTTTTTCCCTCTGCTTATATTTTTTTTACAATATTTAAGGCAGCGTATCGCTGAGCACTCTTTGACTTACCTCTTTGATTGGAAAGATTGTTGAGCATATTAATGTATTCATGTCATTAAAAACAACTCGCACCGCTTCTTCATAATAGCATATTCTGCTGCCTGCTATGCTTCCATGTAAACTTCAGTCACATAGCTTTCTGTATGTTTCAAGCCTCACCTGCGCCTCCACATTGGTCAGTTTCCTCGTCTGCTCTACGGTCTGACTCAGCAGGTTTGTTCCAATTTCGATCATCGTAGCTGTGTGGTTGTGTACAGCAGTCTGCTGGAGATGGACCATGTCTTGCTTCATGCCGTCCTGTATGTAGTTCTCCAGCTGCAGCACAGATAAAGACACCTAGCATCATTAACCAGTGGTTTTCGTAGCGCATGCACATTCCTGTATTACATTCATAGGTAGTTCACAGTCTGCTTCTGTGATGTCGGACACAGAGCTGCTCTGTTTGATGCTCGAGCTCTTGAGCAACCTCAGTTGTCCTTGTTCTCTTTTCATGTTCAGATTCACCCTTTGTTGGTTCAGGGACTCACATTTTGTGTTCATCGTGCTCTGACTGGAGAGCATTTAACACCATTCAGAGCGAAGTACTGACAGTTTATGATGTCGGACATGCTGTGTGTTATTATTGAGTGTGTAGCCATGCTTCTTAAAGGAAGTCAAGAAAGAATGTGTTCAAAATTTCTGATTTTCAAACTCTGGAAAGCTTGTAGTAGAAACCTTGTATATTTCATTATTGTTTTACTCGCTGATTACACACCAGCCGTGCGATCGTATTCAATTAACCATGTTTCCTTCTGTCTGACGCGAACATCACAACGTAAGGCACACTGCCTCCGCCTGATATAACGATGACAAGGGGTTTTTAACATGTAGCGTCAAATATTTTGAAGCTTCTTTAAACTCATTTACGAGTTGTTCGTCCTGGAGGTCAAAAAGTGGAAATTACTTATTTATTTATTTATATCAACTTGATTTAAGATGATAAAAACCATTTACACGTATGATGTAACCGTAGCCCTCAGGGTGGGAAAAGGTCAGTGTTTCATCTTAACAACATTTGTCCTGATCTACCTTACAGTATTGCCAAATATAGACCGAGACCAATCATTAAGTTATTTCCTGCACGGTGTTCCTGAGTGGCAATCAGGTCACACGACTCGTAAACAGGATGGAAGTGTTGAGTGAGGAGTTACATCCTTCATGACAGTGTGACACGTGTATGCAAGTGGAAACCAGAGTCAGTGAAATATCTCAACTTTTGCATAATCACTTTTGTTATTTACTCATCAGTCAGCAATGCAACCCCAAACAGGCAATGTTATTACTACTATAATGAAAAATACAAATATCATCTGCAATCAGTGCTGATTTTGTTTGTCTTCCTTTCACGACATCCAGTTTATTTATGTTCTTGGAGACACAAAAGGATGTGTGGTAGGTGGGAGGCTGTCATTTGAAATGTTGGCAGGATGTCCCATTTACAGTCAGTGATCCAATCAGCTGTTTACTTTGTGCGCCTCAAAGGCGTCGGTAAGAAAAAGACTGTTCCGCAACTAATTGTTTCCCTCAGTTGTCGTCAGCCGGTGACTAAACTCATTCGATCGATCGAGTCACTCCTGTAAAAGAGGTGTATAACCTCAGTGCGTAAAGTTATATATCATTATACTAGCAATCCGTCTATTTCCTTTAGTTCTTGCAAATCAATTCTGTTTTACTTTATCTATCACACTTTAGCTGAGATCTCCTCTCCCACATTTATCTTCTTGTGCTTTAATTTGGTGAAGACAACAGAAGAAGGCACTGGAGTCCTCCATTTACACAAACGGCTCCTGTTTTCTGTTGACGCATCATTTATCAGCGATGCCTCTTAGTCTGTAAGAAATATGTAACCTGTCACTATACCAGACTTGCTGTTGGACTTTGTAAAATGTTCACTTGTGTCGCAAGCAGGCTTTGATTTGTGAGGCAGCACTTGAGCTTTTGTGCCCTCTGAGCTCTCCCGTGGACCAGATACACAGCTCGCTTCATGTTACCAGACGGGAGCTGTGGGATCAAGCTGTGCGGCGCTCTTGTCCCGTCTGGCCCGTCTTGTATAGTTTCTGATCAGTAATCACGCTCTGAAGAGGGAGAAGAGAGGGAGCGAGACAAGAGGCCGGTCACTTCTTTCACTCGCACAAGTAATGGCTCAGCAAACCGAAAGGGAAGTATGCGTCCCTCGTGTGGACACCTGTGTCGAGTCTTTGTCAGTCGTCAGACCCATTATGTCCTGAATGAAAGTGTCTCACAGACACTTTTTTTATATTGGTTTTGCTGAATCAGAATAGATTCTCAAAGAAATAACATAAAAATTGTGGTATTGGCTTTGCCTTACTTGTGTCAGTAAGGCGCTGAACACAGAGCTAGTGGTTTAGTATGAACCTGAATCATTTGCCCATCACAAAAGCAGCAGTTATCCTGGAATGTTTGTGAGTCAGAAAAAAATTATTTCTTGTCATTGTGGTTGTTAAAATGTGTCGATGTTCCACATGCTGAAGTATATTAGATAATTATACACATGTTTTTGTGGGAAATCTGGTCAGTGTTTCATTCAATTGATACATCATGCTTCCTGCTACCTTCTTTCCTTTTACAGAAAATTGGAAAGGAAGTATGAATGTCTCCGGTGACACCTGTGTAGAGGAAGTGTAGCTCATCAGCACATTTTGTCCTCGTACACATTATAATGGTCTGTCTCAGATACCTAAATCGACTTCATCCTCTTTCACTGATACCACAAACTAATGTGATGCAACTTTACCTTCAGCAGCCACTGTGTGTTGTTCTCCATGATGGTCTCCAGTTGTTCCAGCCTGTGAGCCGCCTCCTCGTTGTCCTCCGGTCCATCTTTTTGAACCGCATAGTTGCTGCTCTGGGTTTGGCAGTTTTCCTGCTCCGGCAGCAGAAAGGTGTAGCTGCACGGCCCGTTTTGGATCTGATATTGTCTCTTAGCAGCAGCACTGTATCCTGTCCCCAGACCGAGGCAGAAACTTAAAACTAGTAAGTCTACACGCAGCATCTTCATAGTAGAGCTATTTACCCCAAAAATAAAGTTAGTACAATTATAACTCCTTGGATTTGTAGGGTGTCTTAAGCTTTTCTTAATGCCTGGACGTCTTTCTCCGGCAGCATTCAAGTGTAAACAATCCTGTTGAGAGTCTGCAGATTCCTTTTATTCCCTCTCGGTGGTAGGAGGAATTAGAGGTAGTTTGTCATTCCCTTCAGGTTGACTGTGCCGGACTGCATGTGTTCGCTTTTCATCAAGCCCCCGACCACTTGTTTGAGCTGCCCATGGCCCCTCTGATTAGCTAACTGTGAGTTTAAACCACTCCCCCTCTCACTGCTGTGAAGAGCAGTGAAGTGGAGATTCCTTTCAGTGCGCACTCACTTAACAACACAGAGGAGCAGATGCACAAAACTACACACGTTCCACTATATCCTCTGTGATACCCACAGCTACTCAGGATGCAGCTGTGATAGTAGCGGCGTCCATCCCATTCATTGAAAAATGTCTCCCGGCCCACGACACACACGCACACACACACACACACACACCCATCTTTGAATGGGAGATTTAAAGGAGAAATTAATTCACTACAAATATTTTCCTACTTAGTTCTTATCAGTCTACTGATTATCCTTTTTCTTGAGGCGTTTTTCTTATTTCCTCTGTTTGTTTCACAAGTTCAAAATGTTATAAAACAATCTACAATTCCCAGATCTTCCTTTGGGTCTCAGAGTCCTTAAAGTCTCATGTAATCGGTTATTAGTACAAACTAAAGTTGCCGCTTGCTGATCTCTGACAACAAAATAGTCTTTTTTCTGGTTCATGGTAGATTCATGCAATATTCAGATGAAATGTAATGAGTCATAAGTACAATGAAATCAGAAAAGCCGTTTCTTTGATGACTGACAAAAAGAAGCTATTTGTAAGTGTAGGCTACCCTGTTAGATGTCAGCTTTTTAATACGTGGGTGTTTTCTGTATCCTGTCCCAAGTTTCTACACTCACGGAGGAACTAGTTCACATTACATTTTAGTGTAAATACTGTAAATGATCAAACCTAATACTAATACAGATTCTTATGGATTGGATATTTTCCAGATGTATTAAAGGCAGCATTGTCATTTTGAGGCATGCTCTGATGTTGTTGAAAGGTTAGCGTATTTTCAGACATCTTTTGTGCATGCTTGAACTACTCGAGTTAATAACCACTTTTTCTGCTCTTAAAATGAGTCACCCCTGGGTTATGTTTTCTAGATATCTTATAATGATACAGCCATATACAACTTGTATCTGTTCTTATGACTATGCTGCAAGACATAAATGGGAAGTTTAGGGTCTTTTACCCTAATTGCAGGATTATCCCAAACTGTTTTTTTTTGGGAGCTTTGAGGGCTGTGATGTCACAGTGGGGAACAGAGTGCAGGTGTGTGATGCAGGAAAGGCATTGATATAGGAGGATGTTTTGTCCTATGCTGCAGGAATGTTTCTACCACAGACGCTCTCTCATTAGCTTCACTCCCCCCAACAGTGAAATCTCAGAAAAACAGTGACCATGTTCCATTTTTAACAGTCTGCCAAACAACTGTAGATATACTGTGCTTTATATTGTGTACTGAATAGTCATTTAGCTTTGACATAGACACGTTTTAGTGTCAACTGCACCATTTTTCTTTCTTTTTTAAATTTTTTTTACCAGGAAAGGCTCAGAATTGCCCTCTGCAGTTGGATAGAAATACCGAAACAGAATTGTAGGAAGTAGGCTGATGTCATACTTACTGTATAAGGGAAATGCAACATATTTAAAGAACATTACCAAAGAGGAAGGACTTGCCGTCATTCCAAAAACATTGACTTTTTTTTTCAGGTGTTCAGGCTGAATCACTAACAACTTTTATGGTTATTGAACGCACGGAGGGAGAAATAAAGCGCACAATAAACATGTTCTCATGCTGCGAGCCAACGATGTGACTTCTGCTGAGCTATCGAGCACACGCTGTATTTCATTATGCTGGCCTGTTCATTTAGTCTGGCCTGGTATTGGTTGTTACAGAGTTTCACAAGCTATCTGCAGACTCGTGCACAAGAAATATGTAACTGCATTAGTGGCTGCAAAGACATTGATTAGGTTGTCTGAGTAAGGAGGTGGAATTTCCCATGTGAATAATAAATAGATTTTTGCTGGCAGTTTACAGTGCAACTCATCCATGTTGTAACAATTTCCAGAGAAAGCTCGTTACCACTGGCATCTATGACCCGTCCTCTGGAGATTTGAAAAATTCAGCGTGGTGATACAGACAAAGTGATACAGACGAATATCAAATACAGAGATGTGGGTCATGAAACGTATCTTTAATGCAGCAGTATTAAATTAAATTTATGCAAATCCAAACAGCTGTTGAACACAACTCCGAAAGTAAATAGCTATTTATACTTTATACAAATTCTCTGTATGTATGTGTATATATATCTAGTCAAATTGATCGAACCACTTTATCTTGCTGTCTTTTTCATGTCTAGTTTTACCACCCCTGTTGTCACAGAGTAGACCTTACACATAGTCTTCAATCATTCCCTTTAAAGTGCACAATGTGGGTTAATCTTAAGGTGACCCCGTCTCTGAACCCTCTGACCAATCCCCGATTACTCAACGTAAAGTGAAACCTGTGTGAACATTGACAAAAGACTAAAAGCATTACCGCTTGTTTCCTGGCATTCAACTTTGGAACAGAGCAGATTGTCCCCTTCAGTTTAACAAGTGACCCTCGCTGGATACAGAACAGGCCCGTAGTGAGAGCTCAAAGCATCACTCAGCAAACCCAAGAAGAAACACAAGCTCAAAGAGATTCACATGCTCTCGTTTAGACAGACAGAGCTGGTAATACTCTGTGAACAATGTGGGCCGCCGAAATGAAACCAGCCATTAAAAGCTCACCTCAATGCCGCTCAGAGTTCAACAGAGTGTCTGAGATTAATGTGGTTCTGATTTGTAATTTTATCAATTTCAAAATATGAGGCTTCCTTGAAGTTGCAAGTAAACTGAAATAGTGCTGAATAGTTTGTTTGACTGTAATAAACTGTAGTAAGTTCAGCAATGACCTAGAAATGTACTCATACAGCTAGTTGCTCTTTAAATTGGCTTTAATGGTATACTTAGTCTTGCCTCAAAGCCAAATTCTTCCAGCTTCTGCTGTGTCTCTAGCAGCCACCTTCAGGCCAGTTTCAGTATTGAATCACAGTTTCAAACGTATTGCTGTGATCACTTACCAATTAAGTTCTTCTGGGTTAAAGTGAATACTATTTATTTATGTATCAGGGAGAGGAAACATGAATTGACATGAGTTGCTGGTCCACCGTCTGTATTATTGTGATGTTTATGAGAGACAATACCTGTGACTCATGTGAGATACACCCTTGAAATATGTGAGAGTTTTAATTTTAACCCTTAATTCACCAGAACTACAACAGAGGAAAATTTCTTGAAAACCAAAACACACGATGAATGCTGGGAAGTATGGCAATCACTAAACAATGTTTAGGAACAAACTGGTTTTGAGTAGTTAAGTGAACGGATCGGAAGGATGTTAATTAAATTAATAATTCAGTGCAAGTCACACAACATGAACTCAATATTCTAAGTTCCCTCAGTTTCTAGTTCTTATGCTCAGCTAAGCTAATCAGCTTCTGGCCAAATTTAGCATATAGATAAGATTGGCATCAGTCTTCTCATCTAACTCCAGGCAAGAAAAGCAAAAAGTGTGTTTTCCAAAATGTTAAACTATTCCTTTAACATTTCTGGAAACTGGGACTAAATGTTATCATGAGTTTGTTTTTAAAAGCCATTTTTCAGATCTTATAAGGAAGCATGTTGAGCTGTTGTCGGTCCTTCTGAACATGAACAGCTTCTGCATCTCTGTGTCCTAAATGCACCTCACTGAAGACTGATCGTTAAACTGTCAGGTTTCTCGTCCCAGATCTGTCGTCTCCAGAGACACCTGTCTGCCGGGGAACACCAGCAGGACCTGTTCCAAGACCAGCCAGCCATGTTTGTGTCCCAGCACTCCCAGCCACCCACTCAGAGTCTGGTGGAGCTGATCCAGCTCTGTGGAGGAACGGTCTGCAAATCTGTGCGACAGGCAGGAATCTGCATCGGGACGTACAGCGGCAGGAGACCAGAGGGGAGCAGGGTCCTGTCTGAGCAGTGGGTGCTGGGTAAGAGATATCTCCTGCCAATCTCTGTGTTAAATGCTAAGTTCCTTTATTATGTCACTATTAATTATTTCTCTTGTTTCTTTGTGATTTTATTTCAGATAGTATCATGCATTTGAAGCGGCTGTCATATGACAACTACCACTTGGAGTAAAAGCTGTGAAGTTTAGTTTTAATAATTTTATGTTGAACAGTGCCTGGTCACAGACCCTCAGTTTGTAATTTAGTCTTCCTCTTGTCACCTGGTCACTTCTGAGGACTATCAACAACAAGCTAAGTTACTGTAAAACATGACAAACTGCTTTATCGTTTTAATTTGTAGTAGTAACCACTACTACTACTGCATAATGGTGTGAATTAACAAGACATTTGAGTGAACTTTGATACTGTTTTCATTTATAACAATGTGATTTTAAAGATACTTGCTGAGCCAGTTTAACATTTAAATGAAGATAACATACTGCATCGTATAGAAAGGTTGTGTGATGTCATTATTAATAAATACTTTGGTTTTGATCGTGGGTTTTCTTATGTTCTGTGATGTAATTTCCAGTTTTCTGGGTTTTATTGAAATTTAATTGTAGAGAGATTACTTTAACTGTCTGAAATTTGAAATGACATTTCAACCGTGAAATGAATGAAGCACCGCTTTGAGAATATCAACTTGGTTTTGAAAATGACAAAGCTCAGTGGTTTGATGGATCAATCTGTCAAAAGTCTTGTCAGAGACCACTCAGCAGTGTCACTGGGTGATAGATGACAAATAAACAAGCTTATGTATCACAGCTTGTCATACAGTAACACATTAACTCTAATACTATACTAATCCAGTGGTGGGCCGTCAGGGCCAGCAACGCCTTCTCTGCTGGCCTAGACAGAATCACAAAGTTATAGCTATTTTATAACGTAATTATTTTTCATAAATACACTACATGTATTCTAAATAATTTTTCCATTAGCTTATTATCTCATTGCACAGCTACTGTCCAATCAGATTTCGCCCCTATGCTGTCTGTATGTAAGAAGAGAGGCCCGGAGGAGGCCTTCAGAATTACAAGTGAATCCCTTTGCAGTTTAAGTAAATGGGGAGGATATTGTTGATTGTCATAGTCTTCAACCAATCAGATTTTTAGTTTGACATGTCAGAGCCTCCCAAATGGCCTACAAGTACGTGATTGGTCAGTGGGCTAGCGTGACATGTTGAGCGGTGACAATCCCAGTATCTACTGCCTCTGTCGAGCGGACATTTTCAGCCTTAAAAAGTATTCAGGAAATACAACTGGGGAGGCTCGACTGTCATCACTGGCGTCCATGAATTGAGAAGGACTTCTTACTGGAACTAAAACAAACTGATGTACTGTAGGAGGTTGGACTTTGATGAACTATTGTCTCGTCCTATGTTGTGCTGGGACACATTTAGTCGTGGCACAGCAACAAGAAGACGTGAAGCGGCAAAAGTCTATATACTCTGCATATAATGTTAAAGTGTTTAAGTGATCATCTTTGAAGATTCGTGTGTTTTCAAGTGGACTCATCTTCTCTCTCTGTGTTGATAGACAAATAAATCCATCAGTAACAACAACTAAGGTGTCGTGTATTTCCTGGAGGGAGTGATAGCGTTACTACTCTGTTAATATGTCTATGGTGTCACTTTCATGATGTGGTTAATAGTGTTCCCTCTGATGTGAATAATATTTAAATGGCCTGTGGTCTTTAGTGTGTGGTGGAATGCGTGTTTTAGCGCCGCAGTTTTGCTGAATTGATTTTAACTATATGCATTGTCCGTTAATGACGCAGCATCCCGTCATGCACGTAGTCATGTATCTGCACTCTGCAGTTAATGTATTTGTAGGTGTTGAGCTTTATTTTTACACAAAACAAATAAAATAAGTGTGTGTGTGTGTGTGCGTGTGCGTGCATGAGACACACGGGGCTTCCAGCTTATTTTAATGTAAACCCATTTTTGTCATTAGACAGTCAACTGTCTACAACTGTCGTAGTATAAAGAGCAAAAAACCCAAGAGATCACTGTTTGCGTCCCAGGCAAAACCGAGTCAACTCTGACTTATTAAACCATAGATTTGTTACGTAACTTATGTGCTTCACTAAAGCCAGTTACATAACAAACATATATTTTCACCCAAATCGCGATCTTCTCCTGAACCTAACCAAGTACTTTTGTTTCGTATAAGTAAACAATTAAAACTAAGTAAATCTATGTTGGAAGTTTATCTTGAAAAGAGACATTTAACCAGCGGAGACACATCCAAAACTGCCCCTAGATGTGAACCTATAGCCTCATAGTTGGAAGTGTTGGGCCATTGACCAAGTGGCGGTATTAGACAAGTTGGGTGTGAGAATGTGTTGGTTTTTCCAGCGGCACATTTTGTTGCGTCAAGTCAAACCATGCCACGTTTGATTTGCGTTTCCATTACCAGTTTGAACTCGCCGAGTTCCCCTCAAACAAGTGCATGTTGTGAGACTCGACTCATGTCTGTGCAGGAGACCAGAGAGAAAGATGTTTTTAAAAGTCTGTGTGTTCAGCTCTCAGTACTTTTGAAGCTTCAAACAGAATCTCTGTGGTTTGAATTTTAGTTTCACTCCTGCATCCCTGTTTGTACTTTCAGATATCTGGTTTATTTTACTGTCATGCTTGCATTCAGCTGAATAGGAGTCATGTTAAGTTGCTGCTGATAAGAATCCAACATTTCTCAAAAGAAAAGCTTTTAAATAACATAACTGGGGCCTTTAAGGCCTTTAATGTGTTTATCGATGAATTAGCGGCACCGAATGGCAGCTTTTCTTCACTAAAAACAAGTCTTCTAATACTGCAGTAAGGAAGAGTACAAGCAGAAAAAGCAACAGTGAGAAGTTGAATGCATGATGTTCCCTGAGCCCTATGTTCCCTCAACCCTATCTTCTCTCAGCCCCATGTTCCCTCAGCCTTATGTTCACTCAACCTTACACTGCCTCCTTATGTTCCCTCAGCCTTATGTTCACTCAACCTTACATTGCCTCCTTATGTTCCCTCAGCCTTATGTTCACTCAACCTTACATTGCCTCAGCCTTATGTTCCCTCAGCCTTATGTTCACACAACCTTACATTGCCTCAGCCTTATTTCACTCAACCTTACATTGCCTCAGCCTTGTTTCCTCAGCCCTATGTTCCCCCAGCCCTTTGTTTTATCCACCATATGTTCCCTCAATCCTATGTTCTCGCAGCCCTGTGTGCCTTCAGCCGTATGTTCCTTCAGCCTTGTGTTCCCTATATGTTCCTTCAGCCTTGTGTTTCCACAACCCTATGTCCCCTCAGCCCTATGTTCCCTTAGATCAAAACCTCCGCCAGTGTCATGCCATTGTTCCAATTCCCAATTGTCTATTTGTCCGACAACCCGATATCCCGAAAATGTAGTTACTGCGATTAGTGGATTCGGTCACGGAAGTGAACAAAAAAACATCCACACATTGTTCAATTGCTAACCATTTCCACTCTGCTCACTTTTGATGGAACAGAGCTATCTGAGGAGTCAAAATGGCAGAAGCTAATAGCTGAGTCACTTCGTACAGTTACTCTGCTTTGCTGGAGTATACAATGCAGTTGAATTGTTGTCTGTTTAAAGCGATTGCCTGCTTAGTGGCCAAGCTAGCTAGCTAGCTAGCTGATACTTAGCTAACTGTTAGCAACCCAATTAACTTTGTGAGCTATTTTGGCTTGCTAGTGCCAGATTGTTAGTGGCTAGCTAGATTATACTCAGTTAGCTAACCAGCCACAGTAGCCTACCAACTAGCTCCCAAAGAGTATGCTACCACTATGTCACCAAAGCCCAGTGCCATGAATTTTGCTTAGTCACATTCTGGTGTCACCAGGCACCAAAATTGTACAAGACACTGTAAATTTAAGGTTTTTACTACAAGTGAAGCTAAAAACTGGTCTCAAATTTTACCACTCTAATCTGTATTTGAACTTTAAATGGAGCTGAATGCCAACATGCTAACTCTAGCAGAAGTTTGCAGAGCTCTGACCATCTCCAGTGGGAGCAGGAGAAAGCCTCCCTGCTGCAGGAGACCAGAGCCTCCAGTATGGCTGAACTTGAACAGCAAAAGATGGAGAATGAAAAGCTCCACACTGCTCTGAAGTTGACCCAGCAGGAGGTGACCACTGAACGTGACCAGTCTAAGACAGCCAGATTGACCCACCTGGTGATGCAGACAAAGGAGGATAAGAAGTTTGCAGCTGACCGTCTCCAGTGGGAGCAGGAGAAAGCCTCCCTGCTGAAGGAGACCAAAGCCTCCTGTGTGGCTCAAGTTGAACAGCAGAAGATGAAGACTCAAAAGCTCCATGACTGCTCTGATGGCGACCCAGCGGCAGAAGCTGAAGACTGAACGTCTCCAGTGGGAGCAGGAGAAAGCCTCCCTTTTGAAGGAGACCAGAGCCTCCAGTGTGGCTCGGCTCAACCAGCAGAAAGAGGATGTCGACAACTTCGCGGCTGCAATGGCAAAGGCCGAGCAGCATTTCGAGGGTTTTCGGGAGTGGCGGGTTATAAAAGTCATCCCTCCATGAGGCCGTCGAGGAGCTCAAGCAGACGCTGAACGAAAAAGAGCAGGAGTGGAAGTACAAGGTGTCCGCCGTGAAGGCCCAAATGGAGTTTTGGGAGAGAGTGATCCCTGAAGAGAAAAGGAAGAAGTGGTACAGGAGATTTCTGTAGATTCCGGGCCGACATTGGAAAACACACACACACACACCTATACAGGTAGATATGTAATAGGTGGACTTTTTCGCCATACAAGCCCGGTTGTGGTTTGGATTGACTACCCTTTCCTAAGGTCCCACAGCTTTGGCATTTATGGTAAAACAAAAAAAAAATTCAGCTCACTTTAGATTATTGATACAACCTACACAACTTCAACTTCATACACAGCAACCTAATTATATTGTTGTATAGGCAGACAGTTCTATTTTGACAAAAGTGTGACTTATAAGGACCAAAAAAAACACTGTTGGGTCTTTAAAGGGACAATGATCCCACCCTCCTCATTAACATAAATACACACTAACCGGACAGGACACATCATTACTGGAACAGTCAATTTAATATCAAAATTAATCTTAATGGATGAACAACTTGGAGGCATGTAAACACAACATTCAAAGTTGGCCCCTTCCAGAGTGAGACAGTGTATATATATATAGAGAGAGAGATAAAGAAAGAGAAAGAGATATAAAGAGAGAGAGAGAGATAAAGAAATATATATATATATATATATATATAGAGTATATAAAGAGAGAGAAAGATATATGCCACAACCTGAGGGACAGTGAGTGACCTACACACAACAGAATTACAAGTGAATCCCTTTGCAGTTTAAGTAAATGGGGAGGATATTGTTGATTGTCATAGTCTTCAACTAATCAGATTTTTAGTTTGACATGTTGGGCCTATTCTTTGACATACCAGAGCCTTCTAGCTGGCCTACAAGTAAATCATCATGAACATGCGGCTTGATTGGTCAGTGGGCTAGCATGACTGTTGTGAAACTAGCTAGCAGAACTTTGTAGTAGTAAGAGTTCAAGTTTAAAGATATGTAAGAAGTTTTAACGTGACATTACATTTTTAGTGTTTTGGCATGTATGGGATGACAATCCCAAAATCTACTGCCTCTGTCAAGCGGACATTTTCAGCCCCCATACACATTAAAACGTATTCAAGAAGTACAACTGGGGAGGCTCGACTGTTATCACTGGCGTCCATGAATCGAGAAGGACTTCTTACTGGAACTGAACCACACCGATGTACTGTACAATGTGTCATTGAACTCTTTGTAATCAAAGAAAGGAGGATGACTTTGTCTTTATAGTGAACAGCAGATTTGGTAAGTGAACTGCTTTTGTTTCTTACATCTGCAGTAGGTTCTCGTGAGTTTGTTCTTGTCATTGTGTTAATTACATTGATTTTGACTATATGCATTGCCCGTTAACGACGAAGCATCCCGTCATGCTGGCATCATAATCAGGTTATTAGGTGGTGGAATGCGTGTTTTAGCACCGCAGTTTTGCTGAATTGATTTTAACTATATGCATTGTCCGTTAATGACACAGCATCCCGTCATGCGCGTAGTCATGTCTGCAGTTAACGTATTTGTAGGTGTTGAGCTTTATTTTTACATGAAACAAATAATAACCTGTAGCGTAATAATGAGGTTATTAGGAGGTGGTTCAACTGTAGTAGGACAACACTGAAGGCCCACGTATAAAATACACGGCCCGCCACTGTACTAATACTATACTTGAAATGTACTAGAATCTTACTTGAGAATGTGTATTATTCACACATACCGCAGTTACTATAAGTTCTAAAGTAATACATGCATTATACGTGTTATATTTTAGGTTCATAAAGTATAATGGAAAAAAACTGTGTAAAACAATGATTTTCATAGTAGATGAAGAAATTAGTTTTTAGTTTTAACATTTACTTTGTCTTTGCTACCAACTTTTTGGGCCACTTCATCAGGCCAAGCCCAATAAAATAAAGAATTGTATCAACTTCATTATTTTCCATAAAACAGTATAAAGTGCGAATTATTGTGATGCGAGACAATAACTAAACACTATGGCATCCTTTTGAAAAGGGTAATGTGTAATATGTGGAGAATAGTAGAAAAAAAGCGTTGTGTCGCTTTAATAACGGAGCGTATGGAACTCACGGTGCCTCTCGCCCATTGGCTGGCGTCTACTGCGTCACTTGACTAATCAGCTCCGGCGACGTCACAGGGTGGCATTACGTTGGGAGGCGTGTGTGACATTTGCTGCAAGAAGCTAGTTTATGAGCAGCTAGCCGGATAAAGATGAAGAACTAAGGAAGTAAATAGAACATATTTTGCCTCGTAAGGACTGAGCTGATGTTTGGGTTACAGTTTGTTGTCTTAACCACATTAGATAATACAGTTTCTATCAAATGTAGCTTTAGGTAAAACTTCCTATCTGGCTAAACACGTTTAAACAGCAGTGAGTAGGCTAACCCTTTCTCTTAACTTATTCTGTAACTCAATGTTAGAGTTGAGCTGGTGTTCTGGCATTTTTCTGAGATGTTGAAACTAATCAGATAACTGTAGCTAATTTTTTTAATTTTTTTTTATTGCAATATGGGTGGACGTTAGCGCGTGAGCCGACTTGGCTAACTGCATTTTGCACACAAGGTTAAAATTAGCTTTAGCAGGCTAGCTCCTCACTCCCCTCTTGCTGCAGCTTTCGTACTTTCTTATGCTGACTTGTCAGGACAGGTGTGCAGACAGTAGGCCAGGTGTGGTGTGGGATAGATAGGGTCTGCAGCTTAATAGCAGTGCTCACAGAGGGGCAGTGAGTCCAAACAGTCCACTTTTTAGTGACTTTAGTGGAGCTAGAGGTGGGACCATGCTGCTCTCCTTGGTTGTGCACACATACTCGCTGCGGTACTGGTTTCCAGCCACGATTATGCTGGGAACAGCCCCGGCTTATCTGTTGTCATGGGGTACCTGGCGCTTACTTTCAACAGTTTTACCAGCGAGAATGTATCACAAGTTAGACGATCGGTTGTACTCCATGTACCAGAGTATGGTTCTGTTCTTCTTTGAAAACTACACCGGAGTAGAGGTGAGTGATCCTACATATACTGCATGTCAATGTAAAGTTAATCTGTTAAATCCACAGACTCCATGTGTTATCACCAGGAGTGTATCGAGGATAGGGAATCCTTCTTCTATATCCTGCTATTAGAAATACAAGGACACAGTCAGTCAGTCAGGTGACATCTATGGCTGTGCCTGCAGATTTGAACTTAAATTAGTATCGCATGCACCCCCATGCAGATCAGTGCATTTTTGGAGGTGTCTGCATTTTTCCCCCTCTTAAAATAACAAAATGTAAAGTGGTGCTAGACACAGAGGCTAATAAACAAGATCTTGATGAACCAGATGTATGACAAGAAGGTCTGCATTCTTTTGCTGCCACTCCTTGTACAGTTTGTATTAGTGTACACTAGACTTTGCAGAGACAGTGATGGTGTTTTGTGTAATTAAATTGTCTGCACTGTCGCACTAACTGGAGGCTACATGAGTAGATTGTATCTGACCCTTTAACGAATTATCTTGGGTTTATAGCTACAGTCTACGCTGGTGGGCTGAATCAGTCTGAACCAGAAACAAATCTGTGATGCAGTTTAGATATTTAACAAAACAAAATCTTTATCTTTTAATGTAGAATAATTTTGCACACTGAATACTTTTAACATGCTTTCTCTGTAGATTATTATATATGGAGATATACCAAAGAACAAAGAGAATGTGATCTACCTGTCCAATCATCAATGTACAGGTAACACATTTAAATAATAAAATATCAGTCTAGTGTGAATCACAGATTGTAGTAAATATCTAATCTCTAAACGGTTTTCCTTGTAGCTGACTGGATCATTGCTGACATGCTCGCCATCAGGCAGAGTGCTCTCGGCCACGTCAGATACGTCCTTAAAGATGGACTCAAGTGGCTCCCGCTGTACGGATGGTATTTCTCTCAGGTAATGCAACTGTGTGAGTATTTGAATGTCATTTGTTATTGTAAATTACAGAGGCAGAGAAGTGAATTAAACACAAATCACATTCCCCCACTGCTGTTCTCATCGGATTCTCTTCCTGTTTCAGCACGGAGGAGCCTACGTGAAACGAAGTGCAAAGTTCAGTGAACTAGCGATGAAGAAGAAGCTCTTCACTCAGAGTCAATCTGGGGTCCCAGTAAGTACACATTATACTAATAAGCCTTTTGACTACATTTACTCTCTTAAGGTTGACATACTGTCTGCGGTCAAGATGAAAAGTTCAAAAGAGAACAAGGACTTCAAAGAGAAATCATAACTTCAAGCAGGGCTTCATTTTCCAAATTTTTCTGATCATCACAAGCTTGTTGTTAAACGTTCACCGCCTAAATTCACTTCACTTTCTGTAATAATCTTCCAAATTTTTGTCTTTCAAAATAATTCTTCTTACCTTACTTGTAATTAGGATTTAGCTGTAAATAGTTTATATTAACAGAACATCTGATAACGTCAGCAGCATTGAATTGAAATGGATAATCAGATATTGTTAATTCAATTTCAATTGCAGTTTGTTATTGTGTTGAAAGGGCGAGTTTTTTTAATCACTTTTTTGGGGATTTAACTGTGGGGATTAGAGTGTGTGTGTGTGTGTGTGTGTGTGTGTGTGTGTGTGTGTGTGTGTGTGTGTGTGTGTGTGTGTGTGTGTGTGGACAGTAGTAGTTCTGGTGACCTGTAGGTGCACAATGAAAGCTCTGTTGTGAAGTGGTAACATAAACCTTGTTAGTGTTCACAGTGCTCTTACTTGAACATAAATATTTTCATCTTTGTTCCTGTGTGATTGAAATTGATCAACTCTAAAACTAATTCTCAGACTTGTCTGTTTATTCCAGTAATTCACAAATAAGTTATGAAGCATTTTAAAAACCACTGCATTAGTTCAGCATTTGCAAGTGTGAGGATGTTCTTATTGTCTAAAAAGCCTGAAAGATGAAAAAGAAAGATTCGTACACACATTCATTCAGTACTTGAGCTAAAATAGATTTTAAAAAGGGCCGTACTTCTTGGTAATTGTTGACCTTACACAGCCATTATTGTTGACTTTTTTTTAATCTGGTGTCACTGAAATGGGACAAAGACAAAGAAATACAACAGTAGGTTGAGTCTTCATCACCAAAAACTCAGTTTTCAGTTCAGTTACAATCCAAACAGATTTAAAAGAACACGGTGAGGACAACAGTGTCAACATTAGAAGTTCAGTACAGTGTTTGTTCTTCTTTTTTCTTTTTCAACAAGTCCTGTCAATGTTAGAAGTTCAAAAGACAAAAACACTGGAGACTTTGATTTCACGTGTTTGTTTTTTTCTCCCTACAGATGTACCTCGTCATCTTCCCAGAAGGAACTCGGTATAATCCAGAGCTCAAGAATGTTATCGCTGACAGTCAGGCTTTTGCTACAAAAGAAGGTACAAACATGATGGAAGTCATCTTCTGCTGTACGGCTGCATACTAATTCAGCCCACAGCAGTCTGGAAAACAGCTGACAAAGTTTTGTTGTACGACTAGTGAGCATCAAGCGCTGCGTACGGATTTATAAAATTCTTAAATTTGTATCGTTCATTATTAGGATCCCGTATTACAAACTTCAGAACTCTAACAAAGTGAGAATTGTACAGCATTTCCAATTGTGTCCGTCTTTTGGACAATTTTTTATACCCCTTTGTTGAAGAATGAATTAGTAAAGCTTTATACAAATATAAACAACTATATTAATCTCTGTCGTCACTGGATTACTGTTGTGTTGCCAGAATTGGTCAGCGTCCACTAAACTGCTGATTTAAATATTCCAGCTGGTGCAGGAATATTTTATTATAAGGACTAAATTGACTTGCTGCCGATAGATAAGAGAATGTATTGCTCACAAAAAAATCAGTGAGATGTCCATGTTAAATGGAGATTTTATTTAAATGCAATGTAAATTTCCATACAGTTTCACAGCTATATACAGTCGTTGCATCAGCATGATTATTGTGATGCTGTTGTGTGGGCTTTAGGTCCGATCACAAACTGCATCTATTCTGCAGAGATTAAGCCTATCTGTGGACCACAGCTCTGAATATCACCTTCCCCCATTAATCCAAAATAAATCGCTCTGGAGAGCCAACATGTGCACATGACATTATCTGCTATTAGTGAGGTATTAGTGAGCAGAGGGTGGTGCCACATCCACTGAGGAACAGGCTGTGCCGTAACTCACACAAGCATTCACATAGAATTACAGTTTTTACTGTCATAGGCGTATTTATTTTTAAGGTATTTTGGAGGGGGTTTAAGCCATTATTTATTGATGGAGGATAGGAGAGAGTTGACCGACATGGTGATGACATGGGACAAAGGTTCCCTGCCCCACACATTCTGTGGATATCGTGATTACATGTCTGGCATCTTCTATTTCTTAGGCATGCTTTATATTCACACTGTTAATACAACCTGTAATTAATCAGGTGATCTGATTGAATAGATAATGTATTACATCTGTTCCTCTCCGTAGGACTGGCTGTCCTGAAGCACACTCTGACACCCAGAATGAAGGCCTCTCACATAGCCCTGGAGGCCATGGAGGGCCACCTGGACGCGGTGTATGACGTCACAGTGGCCTACGAGGGAACGCTGGAAGTCTCGGGTCAGAGAAAACCTGCGCCATCAATGCCAGGTGAGCAGACATCCGAGTAGAGGCAACTAGAGACAGTCAGTCAACACCTTCATTTAAGCTGGTCTCGCAATGTGATCTGTAGTCTCACCAGTATTCACAGTAGCAAACGGTAACGTGTTGAAAACAATGTTATTATTCTATATTTTACATATTGAGGCTCAATCATAGTGCTGCCAGAATCAACATAAGAAGAAAACTCATTATACTGGGTATGAATGATGAGGCCTGTGGGCCTTATTACGATTTGTGAAAACTGTGTGAATAGCAGTTAAGGCAGGAGATGTGATTGTTTTGTTTTTTCCATTATAGAGATCCAAGCAGCATTTTAACACCGGATATAACAGCAGCTTCAGCCTGCCTTTATCTTCTGTTGATCAGAGATCCACAAACACACAGGCGTCGTATCATCAGTCCTGCAGCATTGTGTACGCCCCCTCAGTAAATAATCACATAGCAAACAAAACCTATTAACAGTCGCGTCTTCCTGTAAACAGCATGACTCTGTGTTTTGGACTTTTTGATTATTCTGTGTTGCCGGTTGTGCCGACATGCTCTTGTTTGAATGTTTAAAAAACATCCTGTTTCAGTCAGGAATAAACATTAATGTGTTTCTAACAAACGGAACAGAGAATAGAAAAGCATTCTGGCCGTCATCACGCACTTCCTACTCTTATGTGGTGAAGGTGACTTTAGTGATTTCACAAGGAAGTGGAAGTGACTCCAGGCTACGTTCACACTGCAGCTACAACAGTCTAAACTCACATTTGTTTTCTGAAATTTTAGGACTTTAAAGACTGTAGCTGCAGCTCAGCAGAGACTTTTACTTCCTATTATGTGCTATTCTCTATCGTTACATTTCTCCATACAAGACAGTTATTCTATGGCTTTTTATTGGGCATCAGCCTTACGTTTACTTGCGTATTGTTGAAGTCTAAATAAACACTTCAAGTCAGACTTACGCCTGTGAGATGCACAGAGCCAGAGCAGACATCTGCAGAGGTCAAAATGAAAGCTATGTTGTGTGAGACCTGCAAGTAAAAAATACGTCTGATACACCTGGAGTCCAGACGGTGGGTTGTATCCATTCAATCACAAAATTCAGCAGTTTTTTGTAGACGCACCTGACTCTGCTGAGTGCACCTTTTTTATGAATGAATTTACTCCCTGCATCTCTTCTGTAGCAGTTTGGTGTCCTCTTTGTACTCAAGATATTAAAGATTAATTTTCAGCGTTACTAGAGTTTATTAAAAGGATTGTTTTGCAACGTTGTTCTGCTCAAACACAGTCGACCTGCAGCCGAAGCTCAGACAGACTGACTTTGGCTTCTTCATTTGTGTTCTTGCAAAAATAAATCGAGTGTCTCTCTTCCTGAGCCTTCATCCACACAAACCCGTCTTTCATTGTGATATCGTTGTTTATTGAAGTGGTACATATAGGTTGATTTAAATCCGTGCAGCAGCTGATTGAGGTGCTCTCTCCGCCAGGGAAGCAATCTTTCTCTGCTGACTTCGATCAAGTTTCCTCTTTTGTCCGCAGAGCCAGGTTTCCTGATAATGTTGCATGTTGTGGAAACAGGAAGTTGAAGGTCTCTGGGGATACACGTGTAGCCTTGAGCGTTCACACTTGGTTACATTTTTATGTCCGACCTTGTCAGACACTTTTCTTTCTCTGCTTAGATCTCTGACAGTTTAATTTGTACATGACACGTTTCTTTTAGGAGAATGTATTAGGTGATGCTGAAACTGAGTGGTTTGTATCTCATTATACAAATAATGAATATTCAGTTGGAATAAATCTGACTTTTCTACATTCACACTTGACTTCGACCTGATTTCAACATCAGATCTGATCGTATTGGCCTGATTCAGTCTTGGTCTGGAATTGGTTATATAACTACGTTGCACCAGTTTAACCAACTATCTGTGCGTTACTGGGCTTTACTCTGAGTCAAAGGGCCACTCCATCATTGTCACCTCGTGTTGATTTTTAAGTGCTTACTCTACGTGCCGTTTTGCTGAAAAGCTTTTCCTGTTTTTGTTTAGTCTTTTTATTTTTTTGTGTTTGACAGAATTCCTGTGCAAAGAATGTCCCCGAGTCCACATCCACTTTGACCGCGTGGACATAAAGGAAATTCCTCTAGAGCCACTGTTTTTCCGCAGGTGGCTGCACGAGCGCTTTGAAATCAAGGACCAGTAAGTGTGTGTGTGTGTGTGTGTGTGTGTGTGTGTGTGTGTGTGTGTGTGTGTGTGTGTGGAACAATTATTCATGTTCAATCAATACATAAACCACAGTGGTATTTTTTAAATGTTTTGCTTTTGGACGCTACAAGTTTAAATCACAGATGTGTATCGTAGCTTCTAAAAAGACGAGTAACATGGGTAAATATAGAAAACTGTCAAATTCTCTTAAACAACATAAATTAACAAATATTTCATGTCCGAAAAGGAGTAGGAAGAAATACACACATATACCTCCTCTCCATAAGTCAAGCAATTAAACTCAAAATGTACAGACTTACAGCAGCAAAAGGGGATGGTGCAATAACTACAAGCATCAGTTAAAAAGGTCTATAATCAATAGTTAAACAGTAAAAAGCTCAAATATAACTGAACGGTTGAATTCACATTATGCCCATAGGAAACACTGATATTGAACCGTTTAACTAATATTGCACATGAATGAATTGCTAGTTCTGGGTTGTGTGATCTACTGATTGTGAAGTGTGTCAGCAGCAGCAAAGAAGGACCGGCTGTATCGCTCCTTTATACACCGCGAGTGAAGCAGCCCGTCACTGAAGGAGCTGTTTATATAACCTGCATTAAAGCTGATATCAGAATGCACTGGCGAAGTGTAACATGCGTCTGTTGTAGTCTATCTATGACATAATTGCACCATGCCGGCCTCACGTCAGTAATGTCTGCGGTCGTTTCATAATTCTGTAGCTCAGTGACAGTTGAGTCAGATTCTGTTAGCGCCGCAGTTGTCTTTTCCTAAATCCTTATGAATTCTCCTTCACGTCTTTCCTTGACCTCATGACGTTTTACATCAAGATCAAGGAAAGGTGGTAGGAGGTAAACATTTTTAGCCCAGACTTTTGATATAGACTGTGAATCACAGAAGTTATGGTTGAAATAATAGTTGTTGAGGATGGAAAGTGGTAATCTACTGAGCCCAACATTAACAACCACCAGGCAACAAAAAGCCTTGATGTGATTTGGGTGCAGTTTTTGTGTTGCAACTGTTAAAAAAAAAAAAAAAAAAGATCCAGGTTTTTGCAATGTTTCACCTCTGTAGCCCTTGTGCTTTTCTAAGACCGGCTGAATTCCTAAGAGAGTAATCTGTCTTTTCAAAAGGCTGCTGACGGATTTCTACGAGTCGGAGGATGAAGACAAAATCTGCAGATTTCCCGGGGAGGGCAAACATTCTCCTCTGAACCTTTGTAAAACCCTCCCATCAGTGGTGGTCCTGGGGGGGCTGACTCTGCCGTTACTGCTGACGGAGACCGGCAGGAAAGTGTACGTGAGAACCTGGGTGTACGGGACTCTGCTGGGCTGGCTGTGGGTCAATGCTTTTCCTTAACCAAACAGGGCAGCGGCTGCCACGATGAGATGCACAAAAGACATGGAGAGACGTCGCCACTTTGCTGTATCGCAACAACACAAGGTGTGTTCCAGATGCAGAGCGGCATCTGATAAGAGGCTCAGAGATTTACTCCTCATGTCCCGCTCACTGTCGACCTTGAGCTGAAAGCTGAACGGAGGTACGGAGAAATGTGAAGCTTTTTTGTGCTACTTGTTCCCCTCGCGTTATTTGGATTTGCAGCCTGAAATGTTGAGAAAACGAGTGGAATTGGTGAAAGGTATTCTCAAATATCCCCTTAGTTATCTACTATGAAATACAAAATAGCTATATACTTATCTTAAACCAATTCCCCCCCTTCATCAGATTTGGCCAAATTAGTATTCATGCATGCCCACTTTCCCATCAAACATTGGCCAGTTTTGAAGCTCTTATGACATATTTTTGTGTGTGCTAAGTGCTCTGAAAACAATTGAATTGATCATGTCCAGCTACTGTATGTAGCAGACACAGTACACCAGCCTACTGATGATGGATCGTTAATTATTTAAGTGTACTGACTCATTGACATTGGTTGTAATGTCACTTATGCCAAGTCCCATGTCAGGAGGTTTATGCAATTTGCTCATTGAAGGTGATGTTTTACATTAGTAGAACAAAAATAAGTAGCATGCAGTCCTCTATAGGGGCTCATAAACATGACACCAGCTGCATTGTTTACTATGAATATTCATATGACATCTTAGTTTTATATAATAATGAATGTAGCTCATTTATGCATATATGAAATGGCTTTTTTTTTTTTTATTCCCAACACCGAAGATTTTGGTTTTACTAATATTGATATCCTTGAAAAAGAAAAGAAAATCAATCTACTGTACTTTTGAGTCTTTGTCGCTCATATGGAGGAATGCGTGTTTAAAATGTAAGTATTGCTTTAACCTTAAAATGTTAATCATTGCCAAAACCTTCTGTATTTATCGTGATGTTCTACATGTGTTTAAGTTGAGCAATACTTGTTTAATGCCAGCCTGGATGACGACAAAGAAACCTAATGTGGGCCTCAATACATTATAATTTGAATTATTTTGATAATGGTTTATTCACAGATCCATAACTTTTATATGCATTTGTTTCTTTGAATACCATGTTTCAGCTCATACGAAAGTATCTACCTTGCAAATAGCTAACAAAGCCATGTTAAAAATATATATCACAGGTTCCTGTGCACTCAAAGCCATTTGTATTATAAATGTCACTGTATTGTCAAATGCACTGTATGTCCATTGTTGTTTACCGTTATGAAACCATTGCATTTTTTTCCACGAGTCACTTTAATTGTTTGCCGTCTCGTCTAGAGTTAGTCTGAGAAATGTTTTCCTCATGTGGAAGGTACAGTGAATCATAGTTTTTACATGTCAATCCAATACCTCACTTGAATAATCCTTGTTCTTAAATGACTTGTCAGCAATTTTATAGTCATTTTTATCCTGACAAAACCAGACTAACTCATCAGGAAATCTCTGTAGACAGTATTTAAATGCCAACTGATTTTGGAAATGTGTGCCTTCTCTTTGGAGGGGTTGGTCCTCAGCGGCTCTTTTCCACCAGCTGACTGCGTAGAGGCTGGAGCTGCTGTTCACTGCAGTCTGTGGTCGCATTGTCTACCATTCATAGTGGCTTATTTTGCTCGAAGAATGCATTGATTTACACTTTGAGGACTATTATTAAACAATGAAACCTTTAATGTATATAACTTCTTGAAATGGGAAGGGGGGGGGGGTCAAAGAAATAAAGTTTTCTTTTGGGAGAGTCAAGTTTTCTGTTGTCTTACTGTCCTAAACATGTGACTTAAATTAAAACACAGGTATTAGAGATGCAAAAGTATATTTAATACTGGCACAATGTTTTACTGATTAAATTAAACTGATTGTTGCCTGAGTTAAACTTGCACACCCAAGATGCCATTTTTTTTACTGCACAGTCACATCAAATTAATAATTTGAGATGCCTAATGCACAATTTCATGTCCTATTTGATTACATTGAACTAGTTTTCCTATTTAGTGCTTCATGATCAGGGCAGGACTTATAAAGTCCTTTAAGTCTAAGGGATACAATTATGGCTCGATTAAATTAACAGTGGGCCCATACTGACCTCTAGTCCACAGAGATGTACAGTATAAGTACAGTGGAGCTTTATTGCAAGCACATACTATTGTATATGGTCAAATAATACTACTTACAAAGCCTGTCAAAAGTAATCAACCCCTTTGCATTTTTCCTATTTTGTTGCATTGCAACCTGGAATTTAAATATATTTTATTTGGATGTTCTTAGACCATTTTAACCTGTACACTCCACAGAGCTGAACTTTATGAAAGTGTGTCCAGAAAAATAAATAAATAAGGAAACACGTTTGGACTCATCCTGCAAATTCCAAACAGGTTTCCAGATAATGCATGACAGATCATGTGACCCTTAGATTGGACAGGGAGACTTTATTTAACCAATTGTGTGACTGAAGATCATTGGTTGTACCAGATCTTATTTAGGGGCTTCTTAGCAAATGGGGTGAATACATATACACACACCACTTTTAAGATTTGTTTCTTTTAATTTCGCTTCACCAATATGGACTATTTTGTGTAGGTCCATTTCATGATAAACAAATACAAATCCATTTTAATTTCAGGTTGTAATGCAACAAACTAGGGGCATTTTACAGAAAAAGAGTTTTAATAAGACCATGCTTTCTAGGGTGAGCACCAAAACAGTTCTCTCACAGATAAATAAGACAGTATAGTCCTAAACTGAACTAGTTTGACAACAAATCAAACAAATGAGAAATGGACTTGGAAATGTGATAGTGTGTATGAATACATTGTACACTTTGTTTAAATTGAAACTACTTAAATATATATTTTTAATATGGTTTTGGAAACGCAACCGGTATTGATTTTAATGTTCTGAAATACTACTTTCCCACTTTATCAAACGTCTACGAACACAGCACGAACCAAATGGCGCATGCGTATTACGTTTTGTGGGCAGTAACGAGGAAGTGCAGTCACAAATTGAAGAAACATTTTTTCGTGCTGCTGCTTGTTTGGACGCAAGGTTTGTAATGTTAACCGAACGATATAACTTGATGTATAATGATAATATGATAACAATACGTACTTCACATGAATGTAAATTATTATAGGATATGCGTGTGGCGCTGGTCTGTTTGTCTGTACGCATGTTGAAACCACTAAAGGTCTCACAGCGACACCTAGCGGATCTGTCAGGCTTCACGCGTGTAGATACTCTGACAACAGTGGTTAAAGTGCTAAAGTACAATTATTATCGCGCTTAAAAGTTTAGGAAGAAGTACACTTGCTGGTGTTAAAATCGTATTAGCGTATGAGTCGTTTGTGGCAACTAAATAGCCTAAAAAATACTTCATTTTTAGATTTGAATTATCTTAACGTGAGAAAACCTGTCTGTTTTGATTTGTTTGCGTAAGCCTTGCTACTTACAGTCCTAGTTCAACATAAATACCAAACATACCTCTCACACCCTGAGCTGTACTCCTGTTTATTTTGCAGCTTTGTGATGGCAGTGGACTGGATTGGATTCGGCTATGCTGCAGCCATCGCCTTTGGGGGATTTATGGGCTACAAGAGAAAAGGTTGAAATCTTTCCATTTTTTGCAGATGGCTCAACTTAAAACTCACTTGATTGACCTAATTAACCCTGATTATCACCACGTTTGTCTGTGTCACTGCAGGCAGCGTCATGTCCCTGATGGCTGGGTTAGTCTTTGGTTGGTTATCTGCTTATGGTGCATACAACGTCTCCTATGACCCAAAGGACATCAAGGTCTCATTGCGTAAGTATGACTAAGCTCATTGTATTGATTTTCAACCAGTTTATGAGTCATAGAATTTATGCCATGTCATGTGTTTTCTTTTTTTAGTCACCTCGGGGGCCCTCTCACTCGTGATGGGAATGAGATACAAGAACTCTGGGAAATTAATGCCCGCTGGCATCATGGCGGGGCTAAGGTCAGAGTCTGAGATGCTCAACATGCAGAACAGTTTATTGAGCAAACGCATTGTCGAATTATGTAACGGTTATCAAACACTTGTGTTATTAATTTGATTTGCTGTCTCTCTCTCTCTCTCTCTCTTCCAGTTTGTTGATGGTGTTTCGGCTGTTGCTGCTCCTCGTTGTGTGACCGGACCAGACTGAGGGTCTCTCTGTCTCATGGCGCAAGCCTTGTTTTAAAAGGAAACAGCGTTCCCAGTTTGCATACTAAAACAAGCCTCCTGCTTTGTTTGGTAACTTAACTCTTTATGTGACCAAAAAAACTTTGCAAAAGCTACCAGTGGGTGTTTTAACAGATTCAAGGTTAACTTGCCTTCTTATCTTATTGCAGTAAATCTGTATTGGTGATCTTGTATAAATTAACTGCTTTTTTTTTTTTTTTGTATGTGCATGAATGTAAATCTCTTGACTTGGGATTAACAGATGTAACATGAGTTTTGTGGGTGCAATAGTTTGTTTTGGCAGGTGGTTTACTGTATACACTACAACTTTATTTTTGCAGGCTGCTAATGTCATGGTTAGTTATCTCAAATATTAAAATCACTGGAAAAATAGGGACAACTTTAAAAGAACAAAATGTGTATTCTTGACTGCTCTCATGCTGTCTTTACCTTTTTTAAAAACCATTGACATTAATAGTTTATGATTTTTGTAATAGAACAAATGTGATTCATGAAATAATGCTTTTGTTTTCATCTACATGGTGTGGATATAATCCAAATTCTGTGAGTGAATAACCAGAACATAAACACAATTTATCAAATGTTCCTCAGAAATTAATCATTTATTTAGTAGAACCGTCACATTGAATCACTCGTAATGTAAAAAAAATGATTACATAGATTCCAGCTAATTAGATTTGCAATGGATGGTGTAGTATTCTAAACACAAACCAGCACATAATTGATCCAAATGTAGTACATGCTGTGCTTGGATAATGAATCATTCACAGTGCCCATGTGAGGAATGTGCAAAGTTTACTTCAATTGATTTGGAACACCTCCTTGATGGTCTTCACATAGGTTTCATCTGGCTGTTGCTTCCTCTTGCTGCCTGGCTGCAGGAACCTTTTGATGGCGGGATTTTCAGTCATCCTGCCCTGGAAAGACTGGAGGGAAACACAAAGTTATAATTTAACAGAGCATTCGGTAATCAGTGTGTATTTGTGTTCTTATTAACAATATTCTGAGATTGTACAGGAACAAGTTATCTTTTTTGTTCCGTTTTTTTACACCCAGTCTTATATACTGTCACATTTACCTTGATGTTGTGAAAATCTGCGAGAATTGCAGGAAACTTCTCCTCCAACATCAGGGTGCATTCAAGCAGCTGCACATCTGCACAGCTCATCTTACCTCCCACCAGGTATATGGACCCAGACAGCGCCTGAGATGTTCATCAAAGACACACTATTGTGTTTAGTCTCTCTCTCTCTCTCTCTCTCTCTCTCTCTCTCTCTCTCTCTCTCTCTCTCTCTCTCTCTCTCTCTCTCTCTCTCTCTCTCTCTCTCTCTCTCTCTCTCTCTCTCCCCAACAGCTCAATTTTCCATCTTTAAGGGTTTAACTAAGATGAATCCGTTTCTAGAACATGCCATTATGTATATTATGTGCAGTAAGCATGGCAGTACCTTTTCGAACACAGGAAGGTAGCGTTTTTTTGCTTTAGTTTGAATGGTATCCAGTTGTGCATTTAGATCTGCAGTGAAGGCCAACATCATTATCATTTCCATGAGATCCATCAGTCCCTCTGAGTACATGTTGATCCTGAGGGGAAGCATACACCGTGACACATTCATCCACTAAAATCACATGTTACAGAAGACACTCATAGTTACACTTTTTAAGAAATGAACCATACATGACTCTGCTTTTGAGATCCTTTCCATGAAGATTGTACTTCTCTGCGATGTAATTCAAAATTGCTTTTGACTGAATAAGCTTCATGCCATCAATTTCCACCAGAGGAACCTGTTGAAACATGAGATCTCCATCTGCAGAGAAAACAAAGCGTCATAAAGTATGAAGAGTGGCACACCCTTGTAGATTATAACTATGATTACAGGTCAAGTAAAGCTAGACATTAACCTCAAACTGAAAAAGCAAACATGTGACTTGAAAACAGGCCGGATGTTTAATTCAGTTTTCAATACCTTTTTTTGAAACTCACCACTCAGGAGTTTTTCATACTGCTCACGAGTTGTCAGATAAACCTCATCAAACTGTGAACATGAGATTACGTAACATATTTAGTGCACATTCAGGGGTTTAGGGGACAGCAAAGTTTCAGATTAGTATCACTTCTCCCTTCAGTACTCCCTTCACTTACCTCGACTTCTGCAACAGCCAAAAGCCAACGGATTGACTCCATTTTCCCTCTCCCATTGAAGTAGGTCAGCACAACTTTTCCAGCCATGGCTTTAGTATTGGACGTGTGATATTTAATATCTAAAAACTAAAAAGAGACCAAGTAAACATCACATATTACTGAATACAAATGCACGTAAGGTTACCAAAGCGTGGTAACTGAGATAACGTGTCTTAAATTATACCTGTGTGCACCGCCCAAGCTGCTGTGGAGAAAGCGGAGGCGTCGTTATATAATGTTGTATTGTCGAAGGGGGAAAAAAAGATAAAGGTGGGGAAAACATTTGACGTCTGTGATTGGTTGGTTCTGGCCAATACAAACATGGCTCATTAACATATTATCGCTAGACATCATGGGTAAAATACTAACTGGCCGTGTTTGTTCGATAATTTTACGGCTAGTTTAAAGTATCGATGCAGTTTACGTTTGAAACCATGATTTACGCACTAAGGCTGAACTATATAGATATATATACATACCATATACAGTGCGCTGACACCATGATAGTACATTCTTTCACTGTTCTAGCTAATATAAATAGCACGCACGTTGAAGGTTTCTTGGATGTGAGGGCGATCTGGCTGCGACATCTGTCACCCCATTGATCGCTAGGGTTGATTCGGCTGATCTGGCTGGCTAGGCGGGTGTCCCCTTCCTCCCTCACCGCTCCATGTGTGTCCCTCCCGAAGCCCCGCGCTCGGTGGAAGAGGACGAGGTCCCCCCGGCGGACGACCATCCTTCGGTGTACCAGTAGCTGCGCTCCCCTGCTAGAACCTCCAAACAAGCTCAAGGCCCATTTGTAGGAGAAACGTAGGGAAGTTAAGCTCCAAAGCGTCAGACACATCCAAATGAGGCGCTGCACGTGGCAGTCTGCCTTCCTTTTTTTAGAAATAAAATAAAATAAAGATATCTGAATTTACTTGTTTCCATTTCATCCAATCCCTTACTTTTACTTACTTTTGCTGATTCAGTTTATTAATACAAACTATATATAATATATAAAGAATGATTTATTCCAGCAGTATAAAAATTAGTTGAATCCTTTAAAATTATTTTCATTTATTTTTAATCTACTTGAAAGAACACATGTAGTTCTCTAGAGTTGTCATAATGTATTGTATGTATGTATTGATTAAGCATACATACATTAAGCATTGACTAACCCTTAAAAACTAAATCTCTTTATTGCTAATCCTAAACTACATTCTACTTACTGTACCACATTTCCAGTACCACTTTTTAAATACCACATAGGATGACATAATTAAACCATTGATGGGTTTATCACTTCTTAGTTGGTGTGACATACATATTTCCTTTTATTTCTCCGTTGACTTGTAGCTGCATACACACACACACAGCCTAGGATGAGAATACTCCTCATAGGTGTTAATTTAGTACAATGTAATAGAATGTAGTCTCACAAAATACTTGCATTACCTACAGGACATGTGCAGGAAGATCAGTCGATTAAGGGCCTCAGAAGCCAGTTTTGCTAGTTGATGAAATTGCAACATCTTCCCTTTATCAATCACAATATCTACCAAATAAAACTGGCATAAATACATTTCATTATGTGCCCACAGTAGAATACCAGATCCCTATAAATGCACTAACAGTGAGCTACTACTGATGGATTAATCTCCAGATTAATGTAGTTTGCCAGCATCTACCAGAGCAGCTGTGCTCACAATGGTGCAGCTGATAGGTAACATACTGTATGGACCATATGGACTGAACTTTTACCTGCACTCAGCCAATCCATTTAAATTGTTTCATGAAAAATTACACAAGTTGAACATATCAGTACCCAGTCAAAAGTTTAATCATACTCAACAACTGGCAATTCAATAATCACACTCACTTTGGCCAAGGGGTAGCATGTTAACTTCAGAAACTAGAACAGATTTGAACCACTTGCATTGTATTCATTATGATGCACAAAAGATAGTTACCTGATTACAAGGCTACAATCATAAAACAAAAACAGCAGCAATGTAAGAAAAAAGAAAGAAAAAAGAGTGAACTTTACAGAGGCAAAGTAATTAGTTGTAGCCAAAACAACTCACAGTGAAGTTTATTGTGTATACAGGTTGGTGAACATTCGATGATAAATCTGATACAAAACTGAGGTTGTACCCTCTGCAGAACAGTAGCTATGTTACAGAAATACAAAATGAAAACACTCAAATTCTGGCCGGTTGCATTTAAGTATACACATACACTTAGATATTTTACATCTCACAACATCCATAGTACACATAATGAAAAAACAAATTATTGCTGTGTAAGATGTATGCACAGATTAAAGTTATAAAACAACTAGGCCTACTCTTTGGAGGTGAAAGAGTCTCAGGAGCACACATCAGAGCTCCAGGCGGGGCACTAGCGGTGTCCATATTTGGCAGACCAGTCTGTTCGCCCGTGGATGGACTGGACCGGTGGGCGGGGCAGCAGACCGGGGGTGCTCTTGTTGGTCGATGGCATGTTGGTAGAGGTGTTCATCGGACTCCGGCCTGACTGCCATGTTGCATAATCTAAAAATAGCATCAAAACAACAGATAAGACAGCTGAATATTACAGAAAGCTCTGAGCTCTGAAATATCGTCCTCACTTGATGCTGTGGATTCCACAGAAGGACCCTGGTGCCTTCTGTGACCGGCTGAACCGACGTCTTTCTTGTAAAACGACGGCATGTATCCACCTGGGATTGTATTTGTACCTGACATGTAAAACAAACAATAGCCAATGCCGTCATTTGAATGGTAGAGATAACAAAGAGCTGCAAAAAAGATTGCAGTTGAAGTTCAGTGCAAGATGTCCTGGGAGAGATTACCGTGAGCGCCTCTGCTCGGCAGAGTCCCTCCAAATGGAATACTGCTGTTGCCCCAAAGATGGCTTCCGGAGAAGTCTTTACTGGCATTGATGGCCACGTTCTTCTTTGTGCTGATGCCTGAGGGAAACGGTAAGAGATCATCAGATACATTTATCAAGGAAGATGATGCTAATGAGCTAATTTTAATCAAACAGGTTAGGCCTGAAAGCACCTGCAGACACAGATGATATAGATTTAATTTTATTAAGGATTCAGTCCTACTAACTTTACTCAATGGAAGTATTCAAATATATATATATATATATATATATATATATATATATATATATATATATATATATATTTATTACCAGGTAAATATCTTGACTGCCTGAAGTAGTGTTGTTTGGCAGACGCGGTTCTCGGTGGCTCCTGGTAGGCTGAGCTCTTGTTCAGGTTTAAAGGTGCTTCTTCCTTTCCATTGGGTCGACTGTAATCCAGAACATTTCCATATCTGGAAGACAACGTCCATTCAATGAGACGATAGGTAGTAATATGTACGGAAATGAGCTGAGGCTACAGATCTTGTATTCCTTTTTTTCATATTTTTTTTATTGTACACAAGCACACTGCAGATGCCACTGACTCTGCCCCTGGTCAAAGTACCACGTGATGACAAATTGTGGCCTCACCTGCTCAGTGTGTCCTCCCCCGGCCTCGACTTCTCTGTGGAGAAGTTACTTTTTCCAAGAATACTTATGGATGTCAGATCCGTTTCTTCGTAGTCGTCCCAGTCTTCACCCTTAAGGTGTCCCGTGCCATGGCCCCAGCGCCGCCGTCCCCCTTTAGGCTTCAACTGATAGCTCAGTAGGTTCGCTTTTTCTGTCTCCTGTCTTGTTTGCTGTCACGTTAAAAAAAACGTTAGTTAAAGTTATTTTTATATATTTGTCTAGATATTCTGGCCCCTTTGATATGTACTCTAATTTTTAAGTATTACCATAAATACTAAGTGAAGCAAAAAAACGTAGATTAGATGTTTACATCAATCAGCCATTATCAGGAATCTATAGGAGGCGGGGTTTACAGCATTGCTAGCCGGGGGTTTAACATCCACATCTTTATGCTAAGGCTTCATTCATTTATTCATCCTCTGGAAGAAATAAAGATGAAATAGTTGCTATAATAAATAACAGTAGCAGATGTCTAGTAAATACACACACACCAGCCTCACCTTGCTCTGGAGACTCTTGTCAACAATGTAAGGAAGACGGCTCTGTGGTGTTCCTCCGGTCTGTTCCTGCTTCAGGATGTGCTTCGGCTGTTGCTCTCGCAGCAGCTCTGTGTGCCGTTGGTACACTGCCGCCTGCGCAGCTGCAGACACAGGCGAGGGCTGGATCTGCTGGAGAGGCCTGGGGGGGGAGCAGTGTTGGTTGGGAGTTGGAGGCTGGGAGGGGGGCACAGGCTTAAGCAGCAGGGGTTGTTGTTGCTGCAGCGTCTGTTGTGACTGTAAAGGAGCTTGCAGCGGCACAAGACCTGGCTGAGGTCTGCCCTGTTCCAGGATCTGTTGAGGAGTGCCCAAAGCCTGGCCCACGTGGAAATACGAGTACCTGAGAGCCTGAAAAGATATCAAGATTTGAACAAAACAACATCAGCTTTCATTCTGTATGTCCAGCTATGAGGAGGAAGTGCAGGTCAGACACTACCTGGGCTGAAGCTGGTCTCTTCTTGGGATCCCACTGGAGCAAGTCTGTCATCAGATGAATGGCTTCAGGACTGGCATTTGGGATCAGTGTCTTTAGATTACTGGGAACACACTGAGGCCAACGGAAGTTCATGGCACTAGCCAGATGGTATCCCTCCGGCCAATCATTCTATAGGGGGGGGGGGGGGGGGGGGGGGGGACGACACACACACACACACACACACACACACACACACACATTTAACAAGTAATGTGTTTTAGTAGATTAGTAACTTAAAAAAAACAAACACTGAGGGGTGACCTGTAACATAGGACCAACACCTGCACTGCGAGGCACAAATATACTGTGCACAATACATATTCCTACTACACAGTACTAATGTTTTCGTCTTATTTTTAAAGCACAAATGAAACCTGCAGATGAAAACGGTAATTCGGGTCTCGGTTACATGCAAGTCAAGCAGTTAAATGGTGAGGAATTACTCAGTTATGTGTAACAGTTATGTAAACATTACCTTCTTTGGCGTACCCAGGACTTGGCAAACTTTGAATATGGTGTCTACTTCACTGGAGCCTGGGAAAAGAGGCCTGAGGGTATAAAGCTCCGCCATGATGCAGCCAACTGCCCACTGGTCTATGGGCGAACTGTAGGATGTGGATCTGAGGAGCACCTCTGGGGCTCTGTACCTGGTCCAAAAAGAGAGGGTACTCGGACTTGAGCGCAATGAACTGTCACACAAAGTGCACTATGATCACTCTCAAAGAAACTCACCATCTGGTGGAAACATAGTCTGTGTATGGTGGTCGAGATCTGATTTCACGGGCAAGCCCAAAGTCAGCTATTTTCACCAGCTCTGGGCCCATGCACAGAAGATTCTCAGGCTTCATGTCCCTGTGAAAAAACCCTAACAAAAGACACACCGTGTGACCGTCTCCACACAAAACGTCAAATGTCCCACATTTAATTTATCATCCTGGAGTGGTAAACAGACATACCATGTTTATGAATGAACGTGAGCCCCTGTAGTATCTGAAACATAATATTTCTTACAGCAGATTCAGGAAACAAGCGAGTCCTGCAGGAAGAAACAAAGAGTTAGAAACTGTACGCATATATAAAATGAAGTTTTAAATAAACTGTGGTATTAATAATGCAACAACTAACAACTATACACACCTGTCTTTCATTAGCTGGTATAGATTTTCCTTCATGTACTCAAATATGAAGTACAAGTGATCATTTTCTCGAATGACCTCCTTCAGTTTGATTACATTGGCATGGTTGAGTTTCTTTAAGGACTGTGAGAATAAAAGAAACAGATCATGTAAGAACACGTGGAACAGAAAATAATAATAGTCAATCTAACAAAAGTCAGTCTAACCATGCTGGACAACACACATGGGTCACTGCAGCACATTCAAAAGCACGCCCTACAACTATGAAACAAAACCTTCATGTTAACACACGGCTCGAGAATGAACACAATGGAGTTTTGGGGGTAAATGCTGCTACGGTGGGATTTAAACTTACAATTAAAAAAAGGGTAAATAGAAAGCAGGATGGAGAAATATACACTTTTCCAATGCACTGGGATGACAGGTTTAATTAACCATGCTACATTTAAGTAAAGGGGAGGAAAGCTGTAATGGGATTTTGAGATTTTAATGGTGCGACATGCTGTAATTATGATCCAATTAGCGCCTAAGGACCAGCGTGTTCTACACATGTGTTGCTGCGTTGAGGTCAAGCTCTGGGGGGGGGGGTGTAAGCCAGGGATGGGAACGGGAGCTCAAAACCAACAGCACACAAGAATCACCTTCAACTCTTAGAGCTGGTGTGTGACTTTGAGCTGTGAGGAAATTTAGACATCAACATACTGAACTGGTATGAAAACAAACGACAGATATTTTGAGTATTTGACAAATGGTCTAAAATGTAGATGTACAGCATGTTAACCATATTATCATTACTGCATTACCTGCAAATCATCAAGTTATCATGAAGTTACATCTCTATTCTACACAAAAACATAAAACTACCCAAACAGAAACAGAGTAATAGGGTGTAGCACCACAACAGCTGACAACTTTACATGTCATATTAAATGTTTGCTATTTGAAGTTTACTTATTAATGTACATATTTATGAAAAGACTGTGAAAAGACTCGGTGAAATGCAGCCCACATCTTCTGGAAGCAATGATTTCACTAAATTCAGCATTCAGCTGTTGCATTATTGTTCTACTCCGTTCCACATGAAGGTTATCTAGTAACACAGCATAGCGCGGTGATATTTCAATCCCAAAATCTGAGATTGGAGCCAATACTTTTACGTTTGTGGAGCTTCAATAACAACACTGATTTGCAAAGTTAATGGGGATTAGTTGCAGCTAGTACATACAACAGTACTTTTATATGGGCACATATTATTTAATTCATTAAATATGTCAGTAAATATGGACAATTCTCTCCCAAATCATAGATGCAACCGCTTGATGTAAGTATTCAAGTTGATTTTGAGTTGTATTTTTCCGTAATTCGGCTGTGTTATTCAAATGTGTGAAATTGTGTTAAAATGTTGAAAATATAAACTCACCTTGACTTCACGGAGGTTCATGCATTCTTCCCAGGAGTAGAATTTTCTTTTCATTCTGAAAAGTATTTTTCTCATTAACTTATATTTTTGCAAATTATATCAAATTGCATGTCAGAAAAAAAAAAAGGTGCTGCTGATGGCAATTTCCTGGATACTCACTTCTTTATGGCAACCAGCTCTCCTGACTCCAGACTGCGGCCGAGGATGACCGAGCCATATGTGCCATCCCCGAGCTGTCTGATATTTGTGTATCTATTCATCATGCCTGTCCTTCCATAGCATCCGGGGGAAGAGGATGATTGGGTGGAGAATAGAGTGTTTGCCTGCCGCTGCTGAATGCAACCAGATTTTCCTGTGACAACAGCAGAAGACCACAGGCAGAGCTGGAGCACTCATGGTTTCATGGAATGGCCTCCTTCCAGCTGGGAAGGTGAGGGATTCATGAAAAAAACCTGTGGTTAGTTATGTGAGCCTAGTTGTAATTACTATGTTGGCCATTTGACCACAGGGCTACTACTAAAAAATAATAATACTTTTATTTGTATAGCACTTTAAAAGGTTCTCAAAGATGCTTTACATGGTAAAAACAGAAACAAAAGAAGTAATTGCAATACATACAAAATAGATGAGAGTAAGGAACAGCACAAAAAAATAACATACGAATAAAATATTTAATGGTTGGAAAACATGTTAGTGCTGTGGACAAACTATATGAATCTTTGGCATTCCTATAATAAAATTTCAAGTGTTAATGATTAACCACAGTTTTCCTGGTTTTCAGTGCCACCGTTTTATTTGCCTACAACATTAAATGAAGGATTCGGGATAAGGATCAGGGCCCTCATGTGAGGTATAATACAGAAAATAAAAGTCTCCCCCAACACTCAGAAATATGTTTGACTATTGTTACTTCCCTCGGATGTTTGAGCTTCGCTGTGCAGAATGATGAATTAGAGGTTGTTTTCAAATTCATCCGATGAATATAAGCTACATCTGATGCTTCATTGAGAGGGAAACTGTCTCTGAGTTTCAGACATGTAGATAGATAGATAGATAGATAGATAGATAGATAGATAGATAGATAGATAGATAGATAGATACTTTATTCATCCCAGGGGGATATTTGGTTGTAAATGTAGTTACACCCAAGAAGATTTTTATGACATCACAACATGTTTGGTAACCAATCATGGTTCAATATGCAGCTCACACAGTGTGGAAACTAGATATCTCCAGGTTGGATTTTTCAAGTAGGAGACATTTTATCTAGCAGTTAAACTTTTTGTGGAGGAGAGAGTAGATGCAATTTTGTGTGTAATACAAGAGTGTCACCGTATGACATCTTCATAGAGAGATGGATGAAAACAACGTGGTGTTTTAAGTAGCTAACGTTCATCTATGACCGTTTGAAACCATCTCTCGGTTGAAATGTCGTTTATCAATGTTAACTCGCATTAGATAGCTAATACATCTAGCGTACTACTTGCACACGTGGTAGAGTTGAGGCTATATCTTATAGTGGTGTTGTGGTGCTGGTGATGGCCCAGCTGCTGACTACAATATTAAAGCGCTGCAGAGAAAAAACACACTGGCCTGTTTGGACTGAATGGTGTGCTCACTTAAAAGAAGACGAAAAGCTGCAGACATCACTCACCCTTCTCGCGTCACATCGACAACAACACATAGCCGAGCATTTGTAGTCGATGTTCAACAAATGGCTTAACGGAATAATCTGTTGACTGATAAGCGCATCCACTGTGTGTCTAACACACAACATAAATACATGTTATCCAGGCCCTTTCGTCATAGAGCTCGTCGTAATCTCGCGTTGCTGTAAAAACAGTTTGCGGTCTCGTTACAACAAATCACAGCTCTCCTCCGCCTGCGTCGGCAACAAAGATACAACACGAGAAGGGTGAAATCACGGCAACTCTCTCTTTATCTCTCTATCTCCTCGTTGACCATCTAAATACATAGTTGTGTGAAGTAAATGTCATAATAAGTCTCGTGCGTAACAATGAAATAGTAAAACAAGACCGATATTTAAAAATACAACAAGGAACAAGAAATATTTCTCGGCGCAAAGCAAAGCCGGAAGTGACCAGGTGTGTAGCTCTTGTATTGAATTATTCTTCTCTGCTGACACGTTTGTCCACAAGTGAAGCTGATGGTCCAGTTTGTTTTCACGCACACACCAGTGGTGGAAAGTGTTCAAAAGCCACAATAGATAAATAAATTATGTGTTGTAAACTGTACTTCAATTTTGGTTATTTTGATGCTTTCAAATACGTTCTCCTCCCTAAGATTATAATATTTTCACCCCCACGGGAATGCTAAATTACATGTTTACTGACTAAAACCAGGCAGTTCTTTTTCTAACCTCCCAAAAATTTACATTTTGGAGAGACAGGATTCTCATATTTTAGTCTGCAATATATACACTGGCTAAACAACTGTTAGTTAAAGGTAGTGAAAAAGTAGGCTGCCGTGTCCTACTGAAATGTGGTGTTGTAAAACAATTTAAACCTCAAACTGGATGTAACATTATCAAATGTTACATCTCTGACACACACGCTGCAGTGGATAAAGTAGATCCTTAAAGTAAAAGTAAAATTGGCCTACTACATAACAAATAAAAAAAACTAATAAGCAAACGGTTACAAGTTCTGCTTTCAAGACTTTACTTGAAAATGAAAAACAAAATAGCAAAATTATGAGCAGCAAAATATACTTTAGTATTAAAAGTAAAAGTATCTATCCTTTCAGAGTGTTATAGCACATGTATTTAATATTAGCAGGTCACTATTACTGATGTATTACAATATAAGACATACTTTAATATTGTATTATTTTTACGACTTAATAATGCATAATATTTTTAACCTATGTTTTGTATGTCTTGATCTGCAAAGTAACTTGTACACACACACACACACACACACACACACACAGATACATACACTTTTCTGGGAATGCAGATTTTTGTGTAAACTGTACAGGTGTAAATTATTGTAGATGTTTTTACAGCCTTGGCAAGTGAGGAGTAACCCTGAATGAAAAACTAGTCTGCCTTCTCATTTGCTACTACATTGCTAGTGGATATGTCGTGTGTCGCTCTGCTATTGGATAATATTGTCAAACAAACAGCTTTTGTGACAACAAGAGCTAGACACATTTTCATTGTGGTGACCCTCAGGAAGATATCAGTCACTGCTTTTCAGACAAAATTCAACAGGCTTTACAACTGCTTTTGGACATTTGAAATCAGTTAAAGTTTAAAATGCTTGGTAAGCAAATAGTTTTATGGAGCTGTTCAGGTATTGAGCTGGCACACCTGAATGGAGGAGCTGATCAACACAAAGGTAAGCCTTTTAATTCATTTGACAGCTGAATGACAGTTAAATTAATATGGAGAAGCAGGAGTTACAGTGGATTTGGTGACCCATCAGATTCTTTGATTAAGAATGTCACTGTAAATAAGACATTTTCATAGCTTTTACCAACATTGTGTAAGGTATTTAGATAGGGTCACACACAGCAGCAACACATGGGCAGTAGTGTGTCTGTTTGTGGAATACTAACACTTCACCTGTCAATATTTGGTCAACTCCGAATAGGTGACAGATTTGGAGTAACACCCATCAAATGACTGATGTATTACTACAATTAGACTACTGAAATGCTGCTGGGACAGAAATGTGAATTTAACACTGTTTTGGCTACTGTCATGAAATCACATGACTAATTGAGATAATAATTGACAGAGGAATCCATAATGGCAATAATTGTTGGTTGCAGCCCCACCTTTATATTATACTACTACAAATAATAATAATGATGCTAGTAAAAACTCCACTTCAGCTTTACAGTTATAACCTTCAGGGATCCTTCCCAATAGGTTATATTAAGGTTTTACAGAAATAACCTTCTGGGAATGTTCATAGAACCAATATAGTATGGAAAAGTTCTCAGAACGTTATTTAAAGGTTGCAGAAACATTATCTTGAGAAAGGCCCAGGGCCTCTTCCAGGGCGTGTGTGTGTGTTGTTCCTGTGTTGAATGTGTGTTTTCGGTATATTTAGTTTTGACGCCTCTTTCTTACTTGATACCGCTCAGAGCCAGACCAACAATTCAATGACACATCTATTTATGTTTTCATTCTAGCTTCTATTTATGTATCCATTCTTTTATTCATCAGTTCGCATATTCATTGATTGACTTAATTCACCATTTATTTACATATATTTATTAACGTAGTCATTGATGAATAAGTCATAATTTGTCCTCCGTACTCAGAATCAACCTGCTTCTCTTTCCAACTTCGCCACACTTCCTGACTTCCTGTTGTCACTGGAGCTCCGGGCTACTCAGCGGAATGGCTGCGTTCCTGCGAGCTCGTAAATATGTTCGTTGTGTTGTGCGTTTCTCCGACCGTGAACTGTAAACGCTAGTGTTGACCGGTTGTGACGATAAAAAAGGACGCCTACTAGCCAAGCTGTCATGGTGGGTCCCCGTGCTTTTACTCGTTATGCAGACAGAAACGCGTTAGCCAGTTAGCTAGCTAACGTAGCTAACGTAGATAACGTCACCTGGACACCATTAGTCGTGACGTGTTCAAGGCTTAACTTGCTACCAAACTACAACTTGGTTGTGAGAAGAATCAAGCGACACGTGTTTAAACATCAACGACATACTGGCATGAGATTGTTACAGTGTAATGCTCTCTGTTGTCTTATTAGCATGAACCTTCATGGGGGGTGTGAACCAGTCGTGTTGTTGTTAGCGAGCTGTTTTAATTAAGATAGATTAACGATAGCTTTTGAACTTCAGTCCAGTGTAGTGAACGGGGTTCAGAGTTTGGGCACCTTTATTTCACACGAGGGTTATTATCCATGTGATTGTTGTTATTGTTATTGCCCACAACTAACACCACACAGTGTCTGACTGAAGTAAGGACACTTGTTTGGAACAGTGAAGAAGAAAAATGGAAGAATTCAGTGGTTTCGAATTTTTGACAAACTTCACAAAACAATGCAAAAGACACAACAATAACAACACGTGTAATACAGGTAATCAATCTAAATGTGCCATTAAAGAGATTAGAAATATAAACTAATTATGCAATATTCACAAAACTAATATACAAAAATATATGTCCAGAATAGAAGAGGCAGTGTATTGTTATATGTGGAGGACTTAAGGCAAGTTTATCTTTATAGCACAGTTCAGCAACAAGCCAAATCAAAGCGCTTTACGTCAAACATCAAAAGACAAAGTGCAAAAGAAACACATTAGGAATAGTTGTTTAAGAGCTGAGAAAATAGAAAATATAAACAAGCTAAAATAGAATAACGTAGGCTAAAACTCCAAGTTACAGTGAGGTGTAAGAAATTATTTAATGAAAGGCAGCGGCAATCAGAAAACTACTAGCATTACATTTAAAAATACACACTATGAAAATGAATTGAGTGTGTAGTGAAGTTAAAATAGTTTGTGGGTTGCCTAAATTAGGTTCCTTAAGTTGGGTTTGCCACACAAGCTCCTTCAAGAGCTGCTTATTGATTAATTTCTTAGTTGTTTTTACAGTTAATGAATAAATAATTTACCTCACATAAAATGTTAGATTATAGTGAGAAATTCTGACGATTTCACAGCGCCTATGAGTTGAACTGCTTGTTTTGCCTGACCAACAGTCCAGTCTGGAAGTATGCAACTGAGTCATTTTTCAAAACATAAACAATCTCAAGACAGGTCCTTTTTAGATTTTTTTTAGATTTTTTATAATTGTGACCAAGATACAGATAATTTGGGCTTTTAAAAGTCAGCTCATCAGTGCTCTCTAGTGGCCAAACTCTGTAATAGAAGGTCTTATTCTGAATAGCCTCACACCTAGTTCTGCATTTCTGTTACTTTCTCTCCAACATTTATTATACAACCGATTTATCGATCGAGTCCTATTTACAAAGCAGCAAATCTTCACACTTGAGGAGCTGCAAATATTTGCAAATATTTTGCATTTCAACTTGATGAATTACATAAAATATTCTCAAAATGTATGTTTATTTACTGTATTTAAGATACAGGACAGCTGAAAATCTTTGCTTGTTTTTTTTTTCACTTAAAAAAAAGGAGAGGTAACCCCAATATCCTATATAGTCTGGTAAGTGCATAATGTATAAAGAATAAAACGAAGGCAAATAAGGTATTTGTAGTTACAACTTATCTAACTAACACAATAAGTCTATGACAAAAGACCCATAATGTCTCCACACGGTTCTGCTATAAGTTAGAGAAGTCTGAAGTGTCACCTGGGAGTCCAGTCATCTGCAAGAGGCCGCTCACCGAAAAACTGAACAAATCCACAACCACAGTAGTAACAGCTTTTGAGGACAAACAAACGGCTTTTGATGAATTTAAGTAAAAACTTCTTCTTTGTGCAGGCTGAAGAAAATGCAGATATCGGAGGTACGATTGAGGATGAAGATGAAGGTTCAGATGACCCAAACCTTCCTGTGAGGAATCTTATATTGACATACATCGATCTCATTCGGTGAAAGTGTCCCGTAAATCCATCATGTGCAGTGCAAGTACAGCATGTATTAGTACATTAATACATGTACTCTAAACCCAAGCTGTACTTGTCATACTGTTTCCAACACTGGTAGCTTAGTGGTCTCTCCTCTGAATGAATCCTATTATGATAGTTAGATTGAGAACACAGAAGGACTTTTTTTTGGCCCTTTATAACATATAAATGTAATTTGTATTGTATTGCAGCTGGAGCTCAATACGTTCAGAGCTCAGTGGATGTCTGAACTCAAACTGAGCTCTGGAGCAAATGAACTGAGTGGCCGACTGCTGCGAGCTAAAGGTCTGAAGAAGACGCAAGATATCGCCCGAGAGGAGAAAGTACGTTGTGAGATGATTTCTGCAGGTCATGTACTTCCACACCGCTGTTAAATGACTGATGTGAGTCCTCTTCCTTCAGGCCACCGAGTTGTTCTTGAGAGCTGTTCAGGAGGAGCAGAATGGAGCCGTCTATGAGGGTACTAAACATCTTGAAATGCTAGAATTGTTTCAGAGTAAGCTTGTGGAAATGCTATATTATATCGGAGTTGTTGTGATAATACAGGCTTTTCTAACTGTCAATCATGAGATGAAACATGTTTAATCCACCCGTATAGTTTTGTGACTACCATATGAGAAACAATAACAGGTGGTTGCGTTGCTTGAGCACTTCAAGTTGATATTGTTGTTAATGTTTCATCTTTCTTTACTTGCAGCAATCAAGTTCTATCGCATGGCTATGCAGCTTGTGCCTGACATTGAGTTTAAGATCAACTACAGCCGTCCTCCTGACACAGACCGAGGTGGAGGAAAATAGTAAGCGGCTTTTAATTTTTTTTAGATATTACTAAATCTAATTCTGCCATGTTTCAATATGATGTAAACGGTCTGTTTTTCAAAATTTAGATCTCTTAAAACACAATTTTTATTGTTGTTGTTTTTTTATCTTAAAGCAACAGTTTATTGAATTGAAATTGGGGACATTTGCACTTTCACTTTTTTTGTGTTGGCCACCGTAGTTCTCCGTCACAGTTGGCACATTGGAGAAGTTTCAGTTTGTTGCAATCTGCAACCTCAGCGATAGATGCCTCCAAATCCTGCACACTGCACCTTTAAAGTCCCAGTGAAACTAAAGTTAGAGCATCTTCTTCTGCACCTGGATCAGTGTACAGTTAGAAGAGGGGTTTAAATCAAGTACTTCACATTTGATAGGACTGCTAAAATGTGGGCAGGGCTTAGAGTTTAACAACAGAGGCATTTTTCATTTCATCTCGACTTCACGCTTAAACCTTCCAGTTTATGCATGTGCATTTATGTTGGGTCATGGATTGCTAATGTGCGCTGCCATATTCAAACAAACAGGTTTTTCTGAAGTCTTTGCTTATGGCTGAAAGGTGAATGAAGTGTGCAGGCTTGTATGAGAGACAGGGATGTAGTCACGTCTAAAACTGAACATATGTTTCATTGCAGCATGGACAACAATGTTGACGGTGAAATCGAGGATCTCCTCGCCTACTTTGAGGAGGAGCTCACTCTGGAAAGCTCATTTCCAAAGATCTGCACTCCTGAGCTGGATTTGACTCAGATGCACATTTCAGGTACAATCTGTATTTATTTATCTTTAGATTGTAAACATGTCTCAAGTCATTATCAACTTGCATTTATGAATATATTTTTTATTAATTTTTTTTGACTGCAGCCTTGCCGCGTGAAATCCTGATGTACATCTTCCGTTGGGTTGTGTCGAGTGATCTGGACATGCGAGCCCTGGAGCAGCTCTCTCTGGTTTGCCGTGGGTTTTACATCTGTGCAAGGTCAGACCCTCTGTCATAACAGATTAGATGTGGGACAGCTTGCTTCTTTTTTTCTATGTGCATGGTTTAAGATTTACTCAATCTTTATTTATTTTGTTTCTCTCCAGGGACCCTGAGATTTGGCATCTAGCCTGTGTAAGAGTGTGGGGACGGAACTGTACCAAACTTGTACCCTTCAAATCCTGGAGGGAGATGTTTCTGCAAAGGCCTCGTGTCCGTTACGATGGTAATTAAGTCATTTTTAAGTTTCAGTTCAGGGAAACACCACACGGTTATATAATATACAATATATATACTAATAATTCCAAAGCCAAATGTCTCAAATAGCCATTTGGCTAAATATTGCCAGTGAAGATAACATTGGACCGATCTTGATTTTGCTTTTAAAAAGTGAACTCTGGCCAATGTTCTCTCTTATTACTACACTGAACATCCAATGAAGACGATTTACTGGATGTTGAACTTTGTGTTCATATTTTTTCTCACAGGTGTTTATATCAGCAAAACGTCGTACATTCGTCAAGGAGAGGAATCTCTGGATGGATTTTACAGAGCTTGGCATCACGTTGAGTACTACAGGTCGATGTCTGACTTTAATATAAGTTTCTGATTGAGAGTTGTATACAGTAGATATCACAGATAAGAGTTGACATTGTTATCACAGGTACCTCCGGTTCTTCCCTGACGGCCACGTCGTCATGCTGAACACCCCCGAGGACCCTCTGTTAGTTGTTCCTCGCTTGCGTACTAAGAACATCAGGTACACCTTCTTTGGTTCCTACTAACTCAGCTGGACTGGATGTCAGAACTTACAAAATAACTTCACAGTGACCGGCAGCACTTTTCACGATTGTTTCATTTTGTTTTATTTTCCAGAATGGATTCTGTTCTGCTCGGACATTTCCGTCTGTCACAGGAGACGGACAATCAAACCAAAGTTTTTGCTGTTGTCTGTAAGAAAAAGGAGGTGAGAATGTGTTTGGGGGAATTTGTGGGACGAGAGGAAGATGTACACTGTAGGAAAGAGTAAGTGGCCATTGTGCATCCTAGTACAGATGCACAAATACGGATGCGCTTTTGTGTAAAGTGACATTTTAACAAAGCCACCTATGGGGCCATTATTGTAGAAAAAATATTTTATATATTTGTGTGGAGAGTTGTGTGACTGTATCTCAATCCATGTGTGCATAATAATCACATTTGTAATTTTTGCACTACTCCCTTACTAGTGAGTGAATGCTCACCTGCACTGTACATTCTAAATTTAAAGTAAAACGGCTTGTAAACCGTGTTCTTTGTAAACAGAAAGCGACCGAGTTTCAAAGGAATCGGTTCTGCAGGCGGAACCCTCCTCCTCCAGAGGCTGAGCACAGCTTCCACGTGGGAATGCATCTGTGCTCTGGGGGGCGCCAGACGTTCAGTAAGCTGGTGTGGATCCACCACTCCTGCCACACCACTTACAAGTAAGAGACATGACTTAGAAAGTAGTGCAAAAGAGAAGAACAAAGTTCCCTAATTGTTTCCAAATTGACCCTAATTGTGTTTTTAGGCTGACTGGGGAAACGGTTATCACAGCGTTTGACCTGGACAGCATGTACACGCCCTTCTTCTTTGCACGTGTGAAGAGTTACACTGCTTTCTCTGAACAGCCTCTTTAAGCTGCCTGATAACCTGCACAGGATCCCACGAAGACCACAGCAAAAGGTCTTCCACCAGTTAAAGAAAATGCATACTCAAGCTTGTTTAATTTGTGTTGCAGCTGGATTACAGTCTTGACAAGTGAACCCTCATGTTTCCTACATGCAGACACTTTATGTTTCAGGTTTATATGATAGAATACTACTTATTTTCTGATTTCAGAAATTATGATAATCTGCTGTGAGCTAAAATAATTAGCAACCTTTCCCACCTGCTCCAAGCAATGAATGTTCATACGGTGTTTGTTTCATGGTGCACTTTCTCTCTCAAATAAACAGTGGTGAACAGAATATGCTCTTACTGTGTGATTTGTTTTAACTGAATGATTTATATTGACAAACACCACATAGAAGGGAATTGGGTAAATGTTGTAAAACTAAAACATCAGCCTAAGGGTAGTGATGTGTATCGAACAATTCTTAAGCATGTAATGCACACTCTGTAGAAACAATGATACGTCATAGTAGAGTTATAGAGGTCCTATTACACAACCTCAGGGACAAGACAGTGCAGATGTGATTTGGAGACTTCTACAGTGCATCATTTGTCTTGCTGAGGACACACGGTATAATCCACGCATTACATTTTCTGGGAACCTAGCACGGACAGATCAAACGGGATTTGCAGAGAAAAAAGATAAATGTGAAAGTTGTGTTGGATTAGGGTAAAATGATTTCTGCTTTGTTGACTTTACTGTAGAGGGTTTTACAAAAAATATTCTAAAGGAATGATAATAGTCTGTTGAAAATCTCTAATTAAAATGGCAAATTAATCCATTTTTACTTTTGTATCAGTTGGTAGAAAATAAGACAAATCAGACAGTACAAACAAAAAAAGGCAATTAAAAACTTAATTTAGTTTAATTTGAGTTTAAGTTTGAGTTGATTTGCACATGATAACTGTTTCAATTTTAAAGTCTCTAGGCTCCAGTTTTATATTGCTTTGAGGTATAGGGCAGATATTAGTGCAAATGTGAACTAAGTCCAAGTGAAAGGTGAAGTATATGAGATTAAGTAGGTGTCCCCCCAACACCATCTTCAGAATGGTTTTATTCTGCTCTTTTTCGCCTATTGGGTGAGTCAATATACTGATCCTTTTTGCTTTATACTTTTTTTTGTTCATCATCAAAGTTATGAAAAACCTTGGTTGTGTTTTATTGTGCCTTGGGTAAATGAAAAGCCCTTTAGAGGATTTATTGTCTGTACTAATAATTGTGTCCATTCTACTCTCATACCTGTAAATTCAATATGAAACTACAACCTGCAACCGGTTAGCTTAGTTTAGCATAAACACTAGGAACAGAGGGAAACTGCTAGTCTGGCTCTGTTCAAAGGTAACACAATTTATTATAATCAAGCATGCCAAACATTCCTTCATAACGAAGCTCACAAAGAGTTGGGGGCTGATATCAGGACTGAGAAAAACTTCAACTTCAACCTCAATCCACTGAGAGCACTTATCGATGGACCAAGAAGGGAATAAAGTAAAGCAGAAATAGGAGACAGAACACATTAGTGTTTTGGGAAAAATTGTCTATCTGATAGAACGTCTTAAAATCCAAAATGCTTGAATTAGAAAAGAAACTATCCCCTTCTAACATTTTCTTTCACTACAGGATAACCTATATTATATAACTTTTGCTAATTAACAATAGAAACACTAGCCTTATTGCAACCAGGCGTCATGCATGGCTAATACATATTTACACAAATATTAAATATGTAGGATTACAAATGAAAAATAATTATGAGGCTTAGTGAACTCTCTACTCTGCTGCTGTACAGATATTGTCCGTCTATAAGCTGCATTATTTCTAGCATTTATCATCATTTTCAAGGAAAGAAAACAAGTTAGTCGTAGTCTTAAGTCTTAGTTTGTTTTTAATTACAGTTAAAAGTTACAGGGAGTAAAGCATGAGTCACAACATGTCAACCCAGATTTACCCCACATTTCAGAAAATATATTTATATATATATATTTATTTTAACAGTCTATAAAAATGTATGTAATATATAATTACATAGGCTTCCTTGGCCTTTACCAATTGGGATCTTGTTAAATGCTAATCCAGCCCTTAAATATATAAACCATGTTACCTTTAGTGCGTTCACCTTGTACAAAAGAAGAACTGCAACAGGAATGACATGTAGCTGGAAATACTTTAACTATAATTCAATTTCTGAGTGGACACGGCTTATGCATGTTTACCAGGTTTCCACTGATTGGCAGATATCTGCAAATCAGATTTATCATGCAGACACAATGGTATGAATTATTAAGAATTTAACAATAATTTCTGCTGCAGTGAACATGAATTTAGGTCATCTATACATTTGAACAACATGTCATGCTCATTCAGTGGTTAAGGCCATACAGTACCTCATTACATTGATTCAGCATGGTGGAGGAGTGCAGCAGTGCTCCACTGAGAGAGAATCAGTTTTACAGAGTTCATAATTCAAACATCCACAACGTACCATTGTTTTCTATACCAGCATTTACTGTGTAGGACCCTGGCAATGGTTTAGTTAAAAAGTAAATATAACATAAACATAAGGAACACAAAGGAATAAATAGTCCAATCTCTACAACCTTCTTTCTCCCCAATTAATTATCTTATGATGACTTTATGCTTTTACTTTAAAAACATGTTTATATGGTAAAATGAGAAACAGTTTTTGAAAAATTTTAAAAGAATAGTTCAACATTTTGGGAAATATGCTTGTTAGCTTTCTTGCCGAGAGCTAAATGAGAAGATTGATACCGCTCCTATATTTGTACACTAAATATAAGGCTGCAGCTTTTGGATAGAACCAGGCTAGCGGTTTCCCTGTTTCCAGTCTTTATGCTAAGCTAAGCTAACCAGCGGCTGGCTGTCCTGCAGCTTCATTTCACACAGACATGAGAGTGGTATTGATTCTCTCATCTAACTCTCAGCAAGACAGTGTACAAGCATCTCCCCCAACTATTCTTTTAGTATAAGATAACATCACTGTTGGTTTAGTATGTTTCAGTTGTTAGGAATGATAGTTTCGGACATTTGATATATCAAAAACAAAAACATCAGGCACAGGATTTGAACTGGAAGTTTGACAGATATTAGTCTGAAATGGACCAACATGAATCTGGTGATAGCATATTGAAAAAAGGAAAAATGCTAAATTAGAAACCAAATAAACTGGTCCAGAAGGCACCATTTTTATGTAAAGACTCAAAAAAAGACTACTACATATTAATTGACAAAACAATTCCATCTCATGATCCATTTAGCTGTTTTGGAGCTTTTGATCGTATCACATGATCTTCCTCCGTAGATGGGGTTTACCCAGTTGTCATGAATTTTCAGACAAATTAAGGATTTGTGTTGAGGAATTAATCTGAGAGGAGACAAACAGACTTTTATGACATGGGGGTTGTTAAGAATAATTGATTTTATATTGTGCTCATAAAACACAACTTGCCCTCTAACATTGTGCCTGAAAATGCAATACACTATGCTTTGGTTATGCTTTGGTTAGATGGCTAAATAGTCCAAACTGGAGAGCCTGCTCTGCAAACATATAGGCCCTACAGCAAAACGTCTGCTGTTGCAATCTGTCAATAAAAATGTGTTACAGTATTACAAAGGGCAAAATTTAGGATTATGTAACAACAGGCAGGAGAGTGGTAAAGCAAGACACAGGATGCATGCTCTAGTTACACATGAAGGACCATAGTAAGCGTTGTAATTTTAGTTGTCCCTTGGGTTGTTAAAAGAAACGTCATTGAGTGGCGATAAAACCGTCAGCTGCAACAAACACACTCACTGGAGCGTTCATCTTTGGACCTTTTGTGTGAAAAGCATCATTGAATGAATCAAAATGTGTTTAATTGCTGGTAGCATGAGATTTTTTTTGCTTTGGATTGAATTTCTTCGAGAAGGTGGGTGAGATATTATTGTGTGACCATACTACAATACTCTTCTATGGGAATTTATTATTCAATACCATGAGTAGGAACGTGTGCAAAAACATGGAAAGTCTCTGGATGTATGTGACTATGGCTTATTTCATCTCAAGTGCGTGCTAAACCATAAGAAGATACATATACCTCCTAGCAGCATCAGCTAACACGCTACAGTGAGAAGGTGGCGGTTTCTCAAATGTCAATCCACCCTCAGTTTCTTGTGTGCAGTGCGCTCCATGGCTGGCGTCCCATTTGCATGTCCATTTGTTGATGCAGGAGAGCCATTTTGGTACTCCTTCTTTACAGAACCACTGTGCTTCTTGTAAGTCTTGAAAGAGAGGCAGAAATAACATGTTACAATTAAACACAATGTTATCACTGACAATTAAATAAGGTTAACAGGTTACTTCATGAATAAATGTAATTGCTGAAACACAAGTTTATTTTTATACTGTGAGATATGAAGTTGTATAGAAACAGTGTTTTCTTCACATAGCTTGCTCACAAATTTAACTAAAAATCGTTTGGCATATCATCAATATCACATTTTCAAAACTACATTGGCCTCAAAGTTCCAGCATCGGGCAGGTTATGAGCAACAAACATACACAAATATTAAACCAAATAATTCTGTTTCCAGTAACAGAATTAGTTCACCAAATTCAGCCTTGTGTTGTTACCTATATACAAACACAAATATACAGTTTTATTTATATTATAAATGATAAGGCTGACATTATTCACTATTTGTATACTAAACTTTCCTTCTTCCTTTCAGCTCCAAGCCTGTTTGCTTCTTACTGAAGATGTATATCTTATATCGTATATCGCATTTGTTATGGACTATTTTCTATTAATATACATTTGGTGCTGTAGTGAGTATTTACAGCAGCAGGATGGAGTTTTTTGGATTGACTCAAAACTAACTCCAATGGCTCCATGTTCATTGTAATGAAGGAACATGTTACCCTGGGCAACAGTGTGGCCCATTTATGTGTTTATATTGTTTTTTGTACAACAATGGAGACAGCTCACAGGCTTTGGCTACACAGAAAATACTTACGTGTGATCAATTCATTGTCAGTTTTACTATTTCTATGGCACTTGCTGACAGTAATACCATATCACCAAACATATACTTTAAACTCATTCATTTACAATTTAAAATGGAAAAACCCACTGACCTGAATGTAGAAGTTTGAGAAAAAGAAAATGAGTGTGATCATGTAACTTATTTGGAAGTACAGCCATCCCTTGGGGAAGCTACATGGCCATATGACTGCACACATCGTCTGGGACATGGTTAAAAAGAACTGGATCTGTGGAGGAAACATGACACATACTAGAGTGTGAAGGTGACACAGAACCTATAAAAACATAATATTGATCCATAGCCTAAAATATCTTTTAGTGGACGGTGAAAATGTCTGTACTGTGTTACAACTAAACAGGGTTCTGCAGAAAATAGTCCATGGACACTTTCAACATCTAAATAGCAACATCAAGGTCCACAATGTAAAGTGAATATAACAACTATCACATACAAGCAACAGTGGTAAAAGTACATTTACTCAAGTACTGTACATAAGTACTGTACTGTAAGTATATTTCATTCAAGGCAAAGACAAGGCAAAGGCAAATATTGTACTTTTACTTCACTACATTATTTTGGCAGCTGTTACTTTTTCTCATACAAAACACATTATCTGTATCTTAAATATAATGCACTGTTTGGTACACAAGTAATCCTAGTCTGTAATTAAGTTGTTTATGTTTGATTTTCTTTAATAAAAGCAAAAAGATCTAATGCTAAAATGTTCAAAGCAGTTAATCAATTATTTTACAAAACTGTTTTAATTTTAAATTTAGCTGATAATACTTAAAGAAATATATTATTCTATTATTATTATACTACTTTTACTTAAGTATAAGATCTAAGCACTTCTTCCACCTCTGGGGTAAACCCACCAGCTGTAACTGTGTGATGTACTTCTTCCACCAAAGGTACGGCCGTATGGCTGGGATGGCCGACAGGCCGTAGTAAGAATACATCACCACGTGGACGAAGCTGTTCAGGGAGGCGCCAAAGTATGCTGAAGAGACACAGAAGAGAGACACAGGAAGTTATTCATTTACTGCAAGCAATAACTGTCAGTGAATGGCAAGTGACATGCATTAGGAGTGTTATGATGAAATAGGGAATAATTTATCGTTACTACAAAACCATTACAACAAAGTTTATGTAAAATCAATAGCTATTAACAGTAAAGTCATAAAGAAACAATATAGTGAACATCTGATGAATAATGAAACATGTTTATAGATCTGAAGTGTCACATTATATTTAAATATATAGTAAAAGGCACATTTATATGAAGAATGTCACTTGGTATCCTTAAAGGTTTTGTGGGGAAAACAGGCGGTTTTCAGGGCTAATGGGTTTAACATTAGAGCACTTGAATTATTTAGCTCTCTTTAGGGCCAAACCGTAAATGTGGTTACTGCAGTAATTTGAGTCACTGGAGGATCGAAGTTGTGTTAAAACACTCACAATGGCCGCAGGGGACCCAGTTCATAACAAACCACCAGATATTCAGCATGCTAGTGTGGTGGTAGATGTGAAGAAACGTGATCTGGTGATTGTTCTTTCGTAGTATGAAGAAAAAGGTGTCCATGAACTCTATGAACTTGGAGAAGTAGTACCACCACAGGACATTTGTGATCTGAGAGGAGATGCAGCAAAACAAAAAAAGGGTTAAAGAGGAATAAAACAGAAGAAAAACTTCTTGAAGAGAACAATATAGAGCTAGCAAATCAGAACTTCTTAATACAGTTAAGAAGTTCTTTCAAATGTCCTGCACATATTATTTATCATACTGGGTGATAAGCAGAAGTCTTCCTCGAAGGCCCTTGAAAGTTCAGGATTGTAAAGCAATTTAACAATCTGTATTGTAGCAGTGGCACAGTGATAAAGCTTTTCATTTAATCACCACAGAACTGCAAAGCTGTGCACATTTCACTTGGAGCCTTGTTTTCACCTCCACTGAGCTCAGTAGGGCAACTGAAGAGGGTCATCATGACATGAGTCGGATTAAATTGACTCTCCTGTCTCTGCAGCTTATCTGCTGGGATTTACAGGTACTTGCCCATAGAAATCATAGAAATAAATATATATATATATATATATATATATATATATAAATACATGTATATCTATCTATCTATCTATCTATATATATATATATATATATATATATATATATATATATATATATATATATACTGTATGTATATACTGTATATGTATATACTTTCCTACAATAACTGGTATTTATTTATGTTTACTGTCCTATTAATAATATCAAGAAACAGAATAGGAAATAAGATGCCAAACATGTGATCAAATGAAAATAAAAACAACGGCAATAAACTATCATATCATCAAAGGTTGCACAGTGTAACTGAGACTGACTCACCTTATTATCCACTTCCTGTGCACTGTGAGTGTCCTGGCAGTAGAAGTTGTAGCCCCCGCTCCACACAGCAGTAACAAGCTGATGAATGATGAATTATTATTTTACCAATACAAAAGCTACAGACACAGGCACTGTAGTGCACAAAGACAATGTAAAAGTGAAACGACATATGATGTACAACAACTTTTCCATCCCTACAAGTAATAAACACATGCACAGACAGATGGCAAGTCAGATAACTACATCTGGTCTCGTATCGGTTTGGTGTCAGCTTGTGGTGACCAATATTATAATGATGTAATATAATTGATCGTAAAAATAAAAGACCATGAACTCTTCCTGTTACTGAAACAAACTGTATGATATGATATGATGTTTAATGGTCCCCAGGTCATTTTATGACATGTTATCACAGAACGTGTTAGAAGCTAATCAATCTCACTATTAAAACATTTAACACACAGGTAGACTAAGAAAAGTGCAAATACAGGAATTTCTATATGAAACATTCAATAGTAACAATCTAACTCTCCAAACCTGTGCAGTGACTACTTATTTTATTTATGTTAAAGTGGTACTCCAGTGATTTATCCATAACATTGGGGAACTTGCAAGAGACAGATAATGGCTACAAATCCGCTAATAGCTCAAGTATCCTGACTTGTAGTTCCTAGTATAGGTCCAACTGGAAAATAACATTGGATCCAACACTTCCTATAAGACAACTCAAATATTTATTCCATTTATTTGTAAGGGAATGTATAATATTTAACAAAAATGTTACCCTCGGTTCATTCCCGATTAAAACATATAATGACAGAACAACATTTAAAAAACTGAACAAACAGTACATCACACACACACACCATGTCAGCAAGAAGTATATATTGGACAAAATTAAAGCAATTATACTAATTATTACTAATCCTGGGTTAGACTGCCCTGCTTGGCATAAGCCTGCGTCTTTCAGACTCAACACAATCTTTATCAAAGTCTTTCTAGGCTTATTTTTTCATACTTGACAAAAGCCACAAATGACATTATAATAATAATAATTGATATTACAACTCTGTTTATAGGCTAAGTAATCCTCTTTTTGACAAGTAAACTAAACCGTATGTGTAAAGTCAGTGTCATGTTCCTTTAAACAACAATTATTTTAATGCAAGTAGATGGCGTGGCTTAGTGCTGATTCACCAAATCGATATAGATACATTGTATTTGTCTGCTGCTGTAAAATGCTTCATTAATTAAACTCAGTGCCAAGAAACTGCCACCAGTTAAGAACCAGCAACAGAATGAAGTATTTGGTTTATAAACATCAAGTATTTCATCATGTGCGCACAGACATAAGCCATCCTCTAAGTTTTTATAACTCCTTGATTCTTTCTTTAAACCCATAGCAGCATTAGTCAGCCTTTAAATAAACAAAATTAATCACAATCATTATGTGACAAACTGCTGTGACCTGGAAGGTTGACAAGAACAAAACTGCCTTGTACTTTGATCGACATCAAGTGGCATTGATTTTTGGACTGCCAAAAGTTCACCCCATGGCTGGAGCATTGTCAGAGTACAGGGTTTAATGAATCACAAAGCCAACAGTCCGCTGAGTCCTTACGCAATGCAGACGGAAAGACAAGAAGCTTGTTCGGCCAGCTGGATGAGGGAGTGCAGATACTTTAGACTTACACATATAAAAAACTGCTTAATCTGTTTCTGACTTCCTGGTGTTCACCCAAAATTACTCTTTCCACTCATTATGATAAGTGAAGTCTTGGCACTGTTGCTACAACTTTAACAGCATATTCAGCCCAGACTCTGTCACCTCTCCAAATAATCCATGTTTGTTTACATCAGTGCAGCTATCAATTTCAATTTATTTACAATTTATTTAGTCAGCTGTTTATCAAAAGCATTTTTCCAGCAAACAATGGAGGGCTGTGCTGATGTCCACGATGGCATAAGAGAGATTTGATGGCTGAAACAATGAGCCTGTCAGCATCCAGCTGTGTCCCTCTCACTCCCTGATAGCACTGTCTCTAATGCTAGCTTTCAGTGAGAGACACATGTAGCAATAGGCCCAAATCCAATCAGAGTCAAGTGTTAAAGAATTAGTTCAACATTTTTGAGAAATATGCTTATTTGCGTTCTCGTTAAGAGTTACATAAAAAGACTGATAGGCCTATCTCCCTCATACTTGTCTGCTAAATATAAAGCAACAGCAATGTTAGCTTAGCATAGATAGCTAAAAAAAATGTGTGGTAGTGAGCGGTACTGAGCTTGAGAGGGGCCAGTAGAATGATTTTGGACAGAGCCAGGGTAGCTGTTTACAGTCTTTATGCTAAGCTAAGCTAACTTTCTCCTGATTTTAGCTTTATATTTAAAAGAACTAAACTCTTGATGAGAAAACGTACAGCCAAGAGATAAAGGCACACAAAAACCACAGCCTGTCTTTTTTTTTTTTTTTTTACATATTGGTTTTTGTACGGAATAAATAAATAAGATATAATATGTTAATTTGTGAGCTTTAGAGGTGCTGGTAGGGGGATTTTGTTACCCTTGGACAGAGCCATGCTAGCCATTTCCCCCTGCCTGCAGTGTTAATGCTAAGTTTAGCTTCATATACACATCAGAGTGGTAGCAATCTCATCCAACTGTCAAGAATGCAAATAGGTGTATTTTCCAAAATGTCAACGTATTCCTTTAATTAAACATATATATCTTGTCATATTCACACATTAGAGTTTTTTGTGAGGATGCTGCACAGATTCAGGTCGGTTTCCTCTTTGTCTTTTCTAATCTGTTTGTCGTGTGACGTTGCAGAGATTGCTTTGGCCTACTTCAACACATCTCTGAGTGCCGAGCAGTCTGTTTACCTCATAGAACATGTAGAAGGACAAGAGTGTTAGGCCCAGATTGTAAACCACCAGGAGGCCTCTGCAGGAGTACGGCTGCCTGTGTTTCATGTACTTGGGCCCTATCCACACGATCAGAAGGTACATGACTGTGAGTGCAAAGGTTGGTGGGTAGTTGTCGAGCAGCAGCCATCCCCGTACCCGCTGATCTGAAATATGGAGATAAAAAGGACTATTTTTACTGTCGATAAGGTGGCCTCATTGGTAACAGCAGATGAACTTGAAAAGTGAAAAGCAGCAGCAGTGCTCACTGAGAAATGTTTGTTCAACACATAGCAAGGTTGGCAGGTAAAAGGTGAAAAACCCCAGCAGATTTCTTGTGCAAGTTCATGTAAAGTGTGCAGTGTAATGTCAAAGGTATTAGCTAATGCTTAATTTTGCCGCTACCTTGACTTTTCTGTTAATATCAGCAACTAAAGATGACACTATAACTTGACTTACCCCTGGGTCCCATCCATGACTCTAAATAAGTGTTCAGTTTATGATTGAAAGTCTCCATTTGTCACCTAAAAACAGAACAAAACAATTTAAACAATTTAAAGCGGTATGAACACACATGATTGACATATTAAGCAAACATTTGTCTGTTTACACAAATTATGTTATTACCCACCTCACACATCTAAGTCTAATATTCACTCTCCTTTTAGCTCTGGTTTGGTCTCCACCCACTCCTGAAGGAAATATCGGCTTCTTTAGCAGCTAGATGCTCCACTATGTTTACCAGTTAGTTGCAAATGTTGTCTGTCTGTCATTTGGAGCCAAACAGGTAGCCTACATTGAGTTATTTAGAGCTTTTTTTGACTGAAAAGAGTGGCTGGTAATAACACTGATGAGAGTGACTTAAGTTTTGGTCTGTAAAACCAAAACAATGAGCTGGAAGATGCTGAAATGCTCCGTAGAGGAGAGGGGAACTGCAGAGTTGGGTGATGATTGTCTATGTTTGTCATTACAAGTGACATATTTTACATTATACATAGTCATTTGACAATTTTTTTTGTATTAAAATATTGATTAGTGCATAAAAAGCTAAATGAATCTGCCTGAAAGAGGGCTTGTTATCACAACAAAAGTCTTCTGGAAATTCTGATTAACTCTAAGTAGTGTTTAAATGACAAAATGTAACTCAATGTTGTCAATTTTGATACATGCCTATCGTGTCTGTTGTGTACATGTCGTTTTGTGCTCCAGGCGGTCCACCAACGCTCTCTTATAGGTCCAATGTCCCAATAACTGATCCTTCACATCCCTGTGGTTTCAAACAACGGAATCAAATGTGGCTACTTATGTAAAACAAGAGGCCAGCAGGCAGCTGTGAACAGACGATAACCTCATCTCTATTTACTTAAGACTGATGTATAGGGATTGTCTGGCTTTATGATTGTTGAAAATAATGACATGTGTAGATTAACTACTGCTAATGTAGTCCAAGTTTTGAAAATCAACGATTCTTGTCTGGCCCAGACAATGCTGCCACATTTACTTTGACAAAAACGTCTAAATATTTGTACATGTTCTGTTGCCAAAGCCGTCAAATTGTGGTGGTACACTATTGTTTGATCACTCTCCACCTTTGTGAGAGTGCAAACACTTGGTTGGTGTATCCAGTACTGATTCAAACAGCTGTGCTTCCGGTAAAAAACAAATGTTGAAAAGTGCAGATTTCAGAGGTGAGTACTTTTTCCATAAACCGTATAATTTATCATATAATTTCAAATTCCACTGCTATACTTGTGACAGTCAGTTCAACCCTGTGATATAAAGCAGAAGGCCATGTATGGCGCGGCTGTATGAATGTCTGGATAATTTTTCTTACACATAAGTTTTAAGTTATAATTACTGGTTTGTCCACTACTAATGTATGGTCAAACTGTGGGAAGTTTTTTGACTGAGATCTAAGCCTGGACAAAGACCTTAAGTTTCACAGTCATGTTTTAATAATAGAGAAAACTCACTTCCTGTAAATCATACTTTGTGAATGCATTGATGTAGCTTTCTCACACAAACCTTACAGCTGTGGAATAGCTGTACCCTCTAGAAACATAGCTGTACCCTCTCCAGAAAAAATATCATACAAATTTGTGATAAGATCATTCACACAGCAAACAAATCCCTGCAGCTGATTTTCTTACTGTAGACATCTTTATGTATTATCACCTCAGAGGGACTTGCACAATCCTGCAGGCCTTTACATTGTTTGCTGTGTCACCTCAGGCTTTGCACAAAATGCCTCATCGCAACCACAGAAATTCTTTATTTCCCCTAACGTGTTTCAGTGATATGCACTCAATTCAATCTGATTACATCACAGACTGCTGCGCTACAGACAGTTTCTACACCTGCGTCTACTGCTGGAAACAAAATATGGACTATATACTGTATGTCTTTCTTACATAACGTCTCCTTCAGATGTGAGATATTGTGGCTCATATACTAAATGACAGAGGGCCATGTGAACCTCTGCTGATTGGCCTGTTTTTCCAACATAGACCCCTGAACATAATCTAACATAATATGATTAACAAATTAGATTTTGACTGCAGATGGGTTGCAGTCTTTTGGCTGCAGTCAGATTTGTGTATGTCTGAGGTGAGTGTAAAACACAGCTATACAAAATATTCTTTCACTTTATGGACAGAAATGTGAGTCCAACTATTACATTTAGATGAAGCGTCTCAATTCAATCAGCATGCAGCTCTTAAACAAAGTCAGGACTATTTGAACTGAGGGGTGACTTTGTTTACATGCGTTTAATCCATATCAAGAAATTTTCATTTAAAAGCCGGGAAATAGAAGTATTTTGATTATCAACTCGGATGATTATATTCCACAATGTTAATATATATTCCACAAGGTTGACAAGGACTCTTATAAATAAAGTGCTTATTGCATTGTAGATATACATGGTACATATTTGTTCCTTGAGTGCTATTGTACAACTCAGCACAGTATATATGGAGAGTTTAAACTTATGATGAACTGCTACCCAGGCAGCATATTGCTGATGGTTGCATTTGTCCATCATCACTTGTCTACAGGAACAAAATATGGCTTATTCTGGTCATCCTCGGTAGAGTAACATCCGCGCTCTGATTATCAGAGATGCATTAGGCTGCACCAAAACATGATAATCTGCAAGGCCTTAATCAGAGCATGATGAGCCCCAACAGGGGAGCATGCTAGCAGCCAGTTAGTGAGTATGTGCTAGCTCAATGTTGGAGCTATTCAAAATACATCTAAACAATCAAAGGAAACACTAATGCATCATCTAGACTTTGGTTTCATCAATGCAGCTGAGAATGACTTGTTCAAACAGTCTAATACTGTAAGAGTTTGGGTTGGCCGACACGACAGTACAACAATATAAATACATCTATCATCATGGATTTTTGTTTATAGCAAGGTAGCTCGCCCATATGTGAATATATTAGGTCATTGTGGTCAATGTTGCAAATCAATTAGCAGGACTTTATTTTCATATTGGATTTTTTCATGATTTTTGCATCAATGTGATGATGTACCTGTATTTGTAGGTATTTTAATTCATTCAATTCACCGTGATTTAGACATGTAAAATTACATATTACAGCCAGTTCTGAGCCTGGCAAACATTTTGGCTTCTTTGAGACAAGTCATTGCAAGTGAATTATCTCTGTCGCCATTAAGGCGTGTTTGCAAAACTAACCGCCATACAAAATCATTCATCCCCTCTGCAATAAGACTTTTAAATGCTACATAGGTTTCTTTTTTGCCATTATTTATAGACTTTATTCCACATTTTAGCTCCTTGGTGTGTGTGTGTGTGTGTGTGTGTGTGTGTGTGTGTGTGTGTGTGCATATCTGTATGATTCTGTTTGTGTATGTGACTGTGTTTCTCTCGGGATGCTCAGAACTAATTGCTGCTTGGTGGGATTGATTACAGTGTTTTGAACTTGAATTTGAAACAGCAGCAAAAGCAACATTGAAAAGTTTTCACCAGGAAGTTTGACAACTATCAATCACAAATAGAGTTTAGTAAGTAAATGTATAAATAGTATGCAGCATTCGGCTGCCTGTGCCTTCATAGTAATATGTTAGCCTTAATATAATGGATTATTGCGAATGCATGACAAATGCATTGAAATATTGTTGCATACTAAATCTGCGTCCTGGCGCTTATTTGCACCACAATATATCGCATACAGTGTATTTCCATCAGGGTCACACGTGTAATCTAAACTGCACTACTTATACTGTACAGTGCACAGTATAAAACAGAAGCCCGCTCTCCAGTTCAACTGAAAGATGGAAGCGCTGACATGATGACGACGGTTATCTCATTACATCATCCTCTAATTTCATCCCCCAAAACTTCCAGAGAGGAATTAATTAATTTTAAAAAAGCACTTATCGCATCCTGTCGATCGCATCCAGGCTAGAGGTCACCGCTTCAGCACCACCCAAACTCATCGCTTATGCAAACGCTATGCGCGCTGCAACATTTTCCCCTTTTCAAAAAAAATAAAATGATAGAAAGCCTCACCATGCAGCTACGCGGCGGTCTGGTCGCGTTAGAAAGAGAGCGAAATGTTGAGTGTGGATGAAGAGATGCAGCGGTGTGCCATGGACTGCCTACCTTTAGAGGCGGGAGGGAGAGAAAACGCCTTTGTAACCTTGGCTGGCTGGCCGGTCTGAGCACAATGTGCAGCCTTGTCGCTCAGTGGAAAATAGTGGGAGGAACACGCAGACTGGCCCGTTGCCCTGCAGGATGGTTACAGCCAGGAGGTGACCCGGTGTGTTGCAACCACAGACACACACACACACACACACACACACACACACACACACACACACACACACACACACACACAGATTCACAACGATGGCATCAAGCTATCTCTGCCTTCCTGTAATTGCTGTTAAATAGGCTTCCTGCAAATTGTTAACTCGAGGCATGTGAATACTGTAAACGTACAGAGAACATAGGGTCATGTGTGCGTGTGTGTGTGTGTGTGTGTGTGTGAAAAACGTCTCTTCTGCAGTGGAAGAAGATATTTAGGATACTTAAATAAAAGTAGCAATGCCCAGTGTATAAACACTCTGTTACACATAAAAGTCCTGCATTCAAAAGTACTGTCATCAACATATAAAGTACCAAAAGTCAAAGTACTCATTGTGCAGAATGTATTATATCACATTCTAGTGTTATCACTAATGTTGGCACTGGTAAAGGTGGAGCTCATTTCAACCACTTTATAAAGGCTAGCTTAATAATGCCAATAATAATGCCATAATAGCATAATTTATTAGCTGATTTATATTCAATATTAATAACCTGAATCTGCAAAGTAACTAGTAACTAATGATGTCTAATACATGTAGTAAAAAGTACCTTAAAATCAAACTTAAGTACAGCGCTTGAAAACTTTGTTACATTCAAACAGGGCCATATGTGTCCAAAAATGAATGCCATTAGCCGCCTTATTAGTTAGTTAGCGATAAGTGTTTTTTACACTGTACTGAGTCAGCTTGTGTCTTCTGAAGTTGAAGACACTTTCCCTAGGTCCACAGAAAGTGCTAGAACACACTAGTACTGATATCTCTCCAGCTAATATAGGCAAGATAAACAGTGATGCACAAGAGCTTGAGGCCTAGGGAATTCAAAATCTACAGGGGTCAGGTAGGTGAGAGCACATCTCACATCAGCTATGTGTAAAAAGATGGATGAGGGAATAAAAGCCAACCACACAGCGAGTGAAGTCATTCAAGGCGTGCTCGTCAATAAAGATGATATCACTTTAGGTGGGTTCAAAAGTTTCCTTCAGTCACATCTGAGTAAAAGGAGGAGCATTGAGATCTTCCTGGAATTGATGAGTACCAAATAGCATGAACCTGAATCACCCCAACAGTTTTTTATCTAGAATTATAGGACTAAAACAGAGTGATGTTGCCTCAAAACAAGCCAACACCAACGTTGAGTATGAACCACTCACAGTCCAAAGATCCACAGTTCACCCAGAGATGAGTGTTTAATCCAGCACTCAGACTACATATAGTGATATGGCAAATTGTTGGAGGACCACTTGGAGCCTTTCAACATCATGGGGTTAAACACAGGCCGGCCAAGTGTAAATGATTCCTGTCTGCACATTTTTCCTGTTTAATACAGGCTACTATAACTTGGTATGAAGTCTCATTACTGGGGCCCGTAACATTAACAATCTAATCAATCAGGTAGTTTAATCTGTGTAAATAAATGTCGTGGAATAGAAGTATTAAGTGACATTAAGGAGAAATACTCAAGTAAGGTACAAGTATCTAACATGTTTATATGAGTAAATGCAATTAAATTGCTCCACAGGTATTTTCCTCCTCTTCCTTTATTAAGTCCAATACTTGGTCAGTCAGTTATACCACTTTCACACTCATACGTGTTCAACTCAGATTATTTTTAACAGACTATTGATTGTATGTCAGTGACGGGTTGTTGGCATGAACTCAAAGCCACTGCCTTAATTTGTCGATCACTCAATTGGTTGATCTACAGAAAATCAATCAACAACTACTGCATTTTGATATTTGATTAATTCCCGTTTATCAAGCAACAATGTTTTCTGTTTTATATCTTTGTAAATTGAATGTATTTGGGTTTTGGACTGTTGGTAGCTCTAAAAATAGCTCCAATATTATTACTACTATCTATCAGTTTAAAAAGTAACAACAGCAGGCACCCGACGATTAGTACAAAATGAGATAACAACGCACTATTGACAGTCTCACCCTGAAGTGGAGAATATATGAAGAAGTTCAAACCCTGTTTATACTTTCACACCTCAGCACACCTAGCCAATGAATACATAAAGCGGGTATGATTGCGTGATTTTATGTTTTGGAGGGTTACAAAAATTGTCACATGCTAAATATCTTATCTGTCTGTAGCACTGTAGCAGCATCGCTTGGATAATTTTACATTACATCACATTCATTTAGCAGACATTTGTGTCCAAGGCAACTTATAATAAGTGCATTCAGTTTCTACAGGAACAAGAGCCAGGTGTCATGAAAAATGGTGAGTAGGCTGCTTCCCAACTAATTGCATAGCTGACAACTAACCTGTTACATTCATTTTTAATGACCAGATGAGAAAAATAAACCTGTTTGCTTAGTGAACAAGAACAGAGTTCACAGTGACTATGGGTGCAAGGACTGTTATGATGTAGATGGTCTATGTTACTCTAAGTGGTGTGTTTTATTGGGCTACGGTCTTAAGGATTACACTTCTCTTATAATTATTGACACAAAAAAATACCAATACGTTTGTTTTTTTAACTCTAATTCTAAAACGGACAAAAGCACAGTTTTTTAGGAACACTGAGGCAGTTAGACTCCCAGTACAACCAGCCTGGTTTTTCGGCCACAGAGCAGCTGTGTGTACGGGAGTGGCGGTAATGAGGGAAGGCTACTTTGACCACTTGGATTGTTTGTCATCCACAAATCATCCCAAAATGAGCCAAATCAAATCTCAAGTTGTTATTTTGGTGATGGTTGCCTTTATTGATTTTCTTGGCCACTAGGAGGAAACAGAATTAAGCTGTAAACAACACTGACGCCTCATCACATTTCAGCTGGTATGGCAAAGATGTTAGCAAACAGTAAACTAATTTACATCCGTTCGATGTGTGTCAACATTAGCATTCATTTGGAGTCGTGTTTCTAGCCACCCAACAAATGTAAATCCAATATTCATTATCCTTTTATTCGTGTTATTGGTCTCCATCAACTCCTGAGGGAAATATCTGGCTCTAAAGCAGTTAAATGCTCCACTGAGGTCACCAGCTTCTCGTTAACTTTGTATATTTGATTTATCGGGGATGAAAAAACGCTATGTTCTGAATTAAAACAGTTTTCGGCAGGAAAAGTAAGTATACATAAACATATTGATTAGTAGCCTGTACCTTAAGTATAAGCATAATCAAGCTTCCTGAAAGAAAGCTTGATTGGTGACCATAAAGACCATCAGGATGATTGATTATTGATAATGGTGTAAACAGACTTTGATGTGTTTCGTAAGGCATGTGTCATTGACAGGTTCACTCAGCTCCTTCATTTGACTGCGTTGTGAGTCCATCTGCAAATTCTGAATTAAAGGCCCGATCCCAATCTCCACACTCACAGACTTTGAGGTGCATTCCTGCAAAGTCTGGGTTTAGTTCCACTGACAAATCGTCGAGGGTTTGATGGTCCTATCGCAGACATTTTGAGCCCCTTATATTATAAAAAACTTTACATAAGTCTGCATTTCTGCAGACTATGCCCAAAGGAATTACCCACAATTCATAGCAATATGACGTCAAACACAGGGTTAACAGTGGAAGCGTGGAAACAGACGTAAAAAATAAGGTAAACAAAGAGAACGGCACATGGGTGTTCAGCCTGGCATTTTAAATTGACTTTATTCACCACACTACACACTAGCTACTGGACTGCAATGACTGACCTTCTCTGTGTACTGTTTCTAGAAGAAGACCAGTATACATACTGCATCTGCTCTATTATATAAGCTGGTCAGCAAGTAAACACAGATGTAAATAATAAAATGAATGATGGCGGAATTCAATTTATCTGCTTCAGTGTCAGGGTCCTGGTATTACGCATGCTGACTCACTGTCACTGGCTCACACACTTACACACACTGGCATTTTAGTCACACCTGCGCTTTCTATTATAAGGCAAAATATCTGCCGTGAAAAACGTCTTGGATAAGTGGGGACAAATGGCTGTAGTTACATTCACCGACCTGCTGCATATTTACTGCTTTAAAGAAATATTTTCACCTTGAATGTCTCTAATCAATTTTCTTGTAACTTTAAAAACAAATATATTTTACTTTGCATTTGTGAACTTCACAGCAAACTAATTCTTGGTAATGTTACTGTTCTCATATTACTGTATCATATTGGGACTTTAATTTTTGTTTCAATGTCAGTGGAGAATTTCTAATCATTTATCATTAAAGAATGTTTGTGTTAAAGACCAACTATTTAAACACACTGATGCATCTTATTTTACTCTAATGACCATTTGCATGAACACAAAAAAGAGCTTAGTTTGTGGTTTAATATCTGTTTCTTGTCTCTCCACAGGACGGGCCTCTTCCAGCCACACATCCATCGTTATCTGGTCCAAGAGGTCAAACAAACGCTCTCATTTGTCACTGCAGCTCAGTGTTATATAAAGTTGTGGTTCATTACTACCATCTTGTGGAAGTGAATGTTCATGTTTTGGCTGTTGGACATTTATTTAAGTATTAAGAAGTGTGTTGACATGCACTGGTTTACTTTTGTAACATTTTAGTAATATTAAAAAAAGGCTCATAGTTGTTATAAACAAAATGATATAACAATACTGTGATGAAATACATCAATGCTGGTTTGAATATTGAATATATTTCGTATGAAATGTATATATAAAAACAGCATTACATGGTTGAAAATGTCCCAAAACGCCATCTGTTTTAAATCAGTCTTAATCTTGAAAGGCCAATTCTGAGATAGAGTCGACCGTTTGGGACTAATGTGTTTTTGCATTTTTCAAAATGATGTAGTCAGTGGACTTCGGCTGAGACCTGGGGGTGATGTTGCACTTTAAGTGCCTGGATTTGGATTTTCTCCACCTCACCCTCTTGATGGATGAAAGAAAAACTTTTTTTGTGTCGGCTCAACCAACTTATTTGATGTAATTAAATCCATTACCTTTGGCTCCTTTAATTAAAAATCATTCCATAAAAGACTGACTAACCAACTGTTGTGAAGATTTATTTTGAAGCAGCATCATATTGCAAAAAAATAGTTAACCCTTTCCACTTGAATGCTACACTACTTTCAAGGTCCTACTACATTGTCAGCAGAGCAAAGCAAACATTTCTCTTAAAATGCAAAAAGAAAAAAGGTCTCTACCAAAAGCAAAAAGCGCTTATCCAGAATTAAAAAAAGGCCTGTGATGTTAATGTTTTAAAGAGCAGAAGTACAGTATTTATAGAACACAAGATTAAAAGCAGACTACTGTACAACTCTTTACTACATTTACATGGTCACACAGATAGGCTTAATTTCCAGAGAAAAATAAATACACATCTGATTTCTATTACACAACCTTTTGCATGTCTTAACCCTATTAAAATAATTCTGTAATCATAAAAAATCTGATACAGTATATATACATACATTAGATGCAGGTGTGTTTCTTACAACACACACATGCTGTTTTGCATTCTCTTAAAATTGGACTGCTTTCATTCTGAGCCACACATTTGTCTTTCTTTACATGCAAGTTTGTATAATGACGGTGCGTTTCTCATTTGAACCGGTTCACTGGGTTCCCAATGAGCTCCGGGCACTGCTCTTCGCCTTTCGCAATCCTGTCGCACCTCTTGAACAGGTCGTAGTTTATCTTGTCGGTTAGGACGCTGTCCTGCTTGTACTGCGGGTGCTTGGCAACAAATTCCCTCATCCACTTGGCCATCGTCATCAGTTCACCTGTTACAGATCAGAAACATTTAGAGTCACGCTCAGAGTTGAAGCTGCACAAAGAGCATGGATGGATGAAAGTTTCGTCCTTTAAGTTTCCAAAAGATTTACCTGAGGCACGTTTCTTGATGAGCTTCAGATAATTCAAAATGGTGCACCTGGTATCCACATCCACTTCCATGTTTTCCAGATAGCAGTTAAGGATCGGGATAAGCCCTTGAAATACTCCCTCCTAGTGAAGCAAACAGAAGAAAACAGCAGTAATTGTTTAAGGGGCTTAAAACAGGACTAAGAGTCTGCAGCCGTGCTAGCGGCTCTGTGAGGCTGTAATAATGCACAGCCGTGATTTAAACTAAGTACTCAGAAAGCATTCACCCATTATTACAACTCGAATGTTCAAGCTTATTCCAAGCCGCTTACAGACACTGCTAGCCTTGTAGTCACATCATCTAAATAGCCTAAATTAGCTTCTTTTGCATATTTGTAGCGGTGCATTAACAGTAAAACCAGATAAATAAAATAGTGTAAAGGCTCCTTTTAACTACCAGAAATGGTTGCGTTGCCATAAATCCAATAGCTGTAGACTGTTGACTCATAACTACAAATGTAAACCTCACGGTGGTGCTAGAGGACAAGTCAGAGGATCTTTGGGATCAGTGGGATTCATCCACTGAGCACCATGAATGTTTGTATCCATCCCATCCTAGTTGAGATATTGTCATCAAGTGTCAGATGATAATCACCTTTCCATTGATGATTGTGTCGATACTCATCAGCGTGTACTCCTCATTAGCACCATCGGTCTCCAAGCCGTTCTCAGCCGAGGCTGCGCCATCAAGGCCCGGGTTGCAGCCTGTTGGTGGACAATACAAAGGGATCAGCGACTCCTACGAGAGGCTTTGAGCATTGACCTGAAGTTGCTCTTTTTGTTCAACCCACCTTTGAAGATGTCCTTTCGGAAGTAAAACATGCCCTCCTGGACAGAGTTTCTCTTCTGAGCGGCCTTCATGTTTTCATCAACCTAATGAAAGACGAGGGATTATTGGATCAGAGCACCGTGCACAAAGTATGTCATTAGGACCCAAATCTCCTACTGAATTTACTTAATTCCTCTTGACATTTTATAAAAGAGTAGAACTGTGTGGCTGTACCTTTGACAACGGTATCAGAAAGTCCAGTTTATAGGACAAGATCACTCTGGTGAGCAGGACGACAAAGACCACATATGCAGCGTTTTCAAAGTCAGTTAGCTGCACCTGAAAAACAAAACTCAATTACTATCATTTTTTCTGTGTTTGAAAGGCCATCGAATATAAAAACAGATTACAGTGAAGTTGGTTTTTACCTCCATCGGGCGGAACTCAACTCTCCAGCCGATATCGGAGTTTGGAGGTGGAGGTTTGAACCTCATCGTCTGCCAGTTGGTCGACTGGAGGTTCTGCAGGAAGACAAGTGTGAATAAATACTCCTTTACACTGGAGGTAAGCCTGTACTGTGTTTCTTTACACATGGCTGGCTTTCTTCTAAGAACTTGAAATACAGAACACCTCACCTCAAAGTGATCAGACTCATTTTCATCATCCAAGTGGATTTTCTCCTCAAAGACGGAGAGTGGATCTCGGATGAAGAGGTGTGCTATGTGTTGGGCCAGCAGCTTGTCAATTCCTGCAAACAGGAAGCTGATTATTCATTCATTTACTGCACGAGTGTCTGTCAGTGGATTCTGACTGTGAAGTTGAATATTTTTCATTCATTTCTTATATATTTCTGTTGACAGTTATTTAGACACATCACTTCCTTCACATTACCTGCGTCGAGCAGCTGCTTGTAGATCTCCTCGTCTATCGTCAAGTCAATGTCATTGTACTTCTCACTGCAGCTGGACAGGTAGCTGTCAATTGAATCGTATCTTGACTTGAAGATCCTGTATTTGTTGTTTTTCAAAGGCTGCGAGGGAAACAGGATTTCCATACATTATACTTCATACAAATACCGACCTAAAGCATAAACAATGTTACTGTGGTATCTATGTGTGGCATTTTTAAGAAGCATCAAGTAAAATTGGATTGCACGGTTCTAGTCTTGGTTGTATCCAGCAATTCAGAGGCAACAGTAGAATTTCCTAAATTGGACAAAATAAATAACCCTAATCAAATGTAAAAAAAACATTGCTTTACTGAGATGACTGACAGCGTTGCCTCATGTATACAAATCTCAAGTGTCAATAAAGAAAGAATATATGAGATGTAAAACTAAACAAAGCAAATGACTCGACTACAACCTATTTTCCACACTCGGGGTCTGGATGTTCACCTTGAGCCCACGTTCTTCCACTGTCCTGTCGTCCACCGAGGCAGAAATAACTCCCCAGCGACAGTCATTATCCGACACAAAGCCTCTGTAGAAGGGAGAGGCTGCACTCAACGCCATCTGTAAAGAGAGAAAAAAAGATTCAGTGGTGTTTATGAAAAAATAAAGCCACACAATCTTGTGTCTCTATAGAAAAACATTGTGACTGGCTGCATAGTTGTTCTCAAAACATTTGATTCGGTTATAGGATTATTAGTTATATAATAGTCCAGCTGAAGAGGAGGTCAGGTGAACGATTGTAATATATTTACTTATTAACTCACCACTATGGGGCAGAATGTTGCTAGTTGGTCATAAAGGTATCTTGCCTCATCAATGCTACAAGCTTGAAATGTCACCTGCAAAAGCATCATAAAAAAAAAGAAAAAAAAAAAAGAGGTTGAAGTACATTTATAAATCACTTATTGGGATTGTAAAGTATAAAGTAGTCCAGTTCACAACATCTCATTTACATCACTGTTTGAAAACAAAAAGGATTGTTTAGAAGATTTCCATTCAGTACCTGCAGACAGCAGTTGCCCATCCCGAAGCCCATGGCGTCCATGTAGATGTGATCAGGCAGAGCCGCCCTCGCTGCTTCACCATCATCCTCAGGGAACTCCTCCACAAATGGAGATGGAGTGCACTTGTCTTTGAAGACTGAAACACGAGAAGGAATATAGTCACATTTTACTAACTGCAGTCTGAGAGGCAAATCAAAACCACCTACTGGAATCACATTCAATGAAAAATAATAACTAAATGTTTTTTTAAATGTATTGTTAATAGTTTTTATTATTGAAAAAGAAAGAAAAAAGGTAATTTGGGAAATATCAGAACGGTTTATTATGTCTGAGCTAGCTATAGCATATATACTAAAGTCGGCATCTACAATAATTATTAAGAATATTGATTGACCATATATTTAAAGGAATAACAAGTCACAACATAAAGTAAATTTCACATTTTAATTGCAGAAAAAGATATTTATATAGACATTTATGATTAAAAACTAGTTTGTAGTACTGTTCATATCGGTCATTTCCTTCAAACTTACTTGGCACATTAATCACAACTTTCTCTCCTCTTCTGTGACGTATGTTTCTGGTAAGGGTGCTGAAAAAGCAAATCCACATACACATGCAGTCACATAGCGCACACGCCCACAAACGCACGCTTCATTATTAAAAGCAATAAAAATCTACTGGCACCTACAGTCAAAATAAGCCAAAAAGAAAACCATCTCTTTGTCTTATAATAAAGGAGTCAATGATCCTGCAAGTTAACAGTAAGCCGATCTGTCAGGAAGCTACGACCGTGATGCCTACCTGAATCTCGGATGGCTGTTGATGGCTTCATCTGGGAAAAACAGTGACTTCGACACTCCCTTTTCAACAGGGGTTGGCCGGTGCTCTGGTTTGGTGAAACCTGGGCAGCCTAACCTAAACAAAGGGATCAGAACATCCAGAATTATTATAGGGCCGCAACTAACAACGATTATTCTGACAATTATTTATTATTGTTTTGCTCTCATCTCCACTAACAATTATCAATGAGGGTTAAAACACCTGCTCCATGTAAAACAAAGTACCTTGGAAACGCGGTGATGGTGCAGAGGGTTTCATTGTGGTTCAGGACCGATGAGGCCTCTCGTCGTCTCTCCCCCATGTTGCCCTCCACAGTGTTGAACTCGGACATCGTCCCGCCGTACGGCTGCCCTGGCGTTCCTTCGATCATGTAGCTGCCGTACTCTGGTCTCCATAGTGTGGGGTGACTGCACAAACATGACAAGTGCTGTGACAGCAGTCTACTTTTATAGGTCAAGGAGGAAGGCGGCCATCGAGAAAAACGCCCCTGATCTCTGTATCGCGATGACCTTTCTGATTGAATGAGCTGACCGCTCTCCCTTTATCATATGTCAGCCATAATCTTGGCACGGCAAACAAACGCAACGTATTTGTGCTCCAGAGCGTGCTCTTTGGTGTGTGCGACAGAGCGGCAGTAATGAGGAATGCATGGGCTTTACTATTCCCACTGCCACTGGTATTTCCCCTGGGTGAAGTTGGCTCCACAGATTCAGACCGACGTCATGAGCAGCAAGCAAGCATAACACTCACAAGCTTCTACAAACACGTTCACACCGCCTGCAGAGAATCACTCTTTCTGAACAAATCTTACGACAGTTTGAACATGCAAACCGTATTACCAGCAGCAGCTCAAATTGATATCACTTTTTGATTTCCTTTGGCTAATTATCCTCACATTAACGCTTCATTTGGGAGGATTTATCTGGAGCACTTTTGAAAAATGTTCAACTTATTATTTTTAACCATGCACCGTGACAGTTTGTCCAGGCTAAAATGGGACATTATCAGCTTTATTTATTATTATTAACTTTATTAAAGTTTAAGTGCAGTGACACCTTATATTGTTATGTAATTTATGCAATGATGATTAAGGGACTTTATGTACATGTTATGTACAATATATAACTATGTTGGGGTATAAATCAAAAAGAAGGGTCCAACACAGTGGGCACTAACAAAATGAAATGGAGGAAGTTTGTAATGAAAAGGTCTTTTATTTTGTAGAACTCAAGAGGAAGACAAATAAAAGCCCTCCTAAAGCATAAAACAGCAATTAATGATCGACTGTGAGAATGCGGAAATAACCTCTCTGGTCTATTAAGACAAAAATGTAACCCTTTGGACTGAATACTGAATCTGATGAAGAACAATGCTCATCGCATAGATACTGACGTCTCCACAGTGACGCCAGTAGCAGCGTCGTGTTAGGGACGATGCAGTTACAGCTAGTAAAATCTACGCAAAAAAATGTGCAGTTTACCGATATTTCCCACCAACCTTAAAGGAGCCTGAGGGGGAAGTTACTGTCAAAGGTTAAAATCCAAGTGTGGAAAGCTGGAGGAGACACACCAATAACTCAGCTGTAGCTGCTTCTAATGGCACTAACTTGTGTGATTTAGAAACAAAACTGCTGGTTTGATAAAAACTTGTTGCTGCAGCATTTTTGTTCAAGCGGGTCAGACAGACTTGTTTGTGTGGTGTGCTTTGTGCACGTGAGCAAAAGCATGACAGATTGTATATGAATGATTTTGAAAGTCAAATTGACACACGGGCTTTCAGGCAAATTCAGTGCGAGTGAAACAATGTGATGAGAATACGGGGCATAATGCTTCGTGCTTCTGCTGGACTGCACACCGATACAGGCAATAAAAACAAATGTTAACGATAGACGGCGGAGCTATGCGAATACCTGCCTGAGGGACCTGCAAGTTGGGATAGCAAAACAAATACCTGTGTAAGTGTGTGTGGTGATACATGAAGATGTAGCTTGTGGACAAATGGCGTTCAGATTGAGAAATTTTGAAGCATAAGTAGAATAAGAACAAATTAAATTATGGCCTTCATTGTTTAAAACTACACAGTATAAAGGCATCTAAATCTTTTAAAGAATAAATTCAACTGAATGTATTCTGTGTCCGGTTTACTTACTTGGGGTTTATCTTCTCACCTTGGTCCTGAAGAGTTTCCAAAACATCTTTACCGTTGAGGACGAGTCGAACTTTTTCATCCTTGTCATCCAATTCCACCAACATGTACTCAACCTGAAAGTAAATGATTAAAAAAACAAATAGCACACACAATCAGTCAAACACTGCGTTACAGCCACTGGTTTACTCATTCAACACACTCTTCTAACTTCTAAACCAGGGTTTCAATCCACACTGGACTACAGCACAAAGCTGATTCCAGATCAGATCACATCACATCAATTCCAATTCATGGGTTATGTTTCCTTGACTCTGCTACCCCATAATCCCCTGTCTGAAAGAGGGATTAATCTGTAACAACAGCATTCCACATTGTTCAAAGTCAAAACACGTTGTTCAAGCTGTAGTACACAGACGTTTTGTGGACTGGTGGCGGGCAAAAACTAATATGAAGTTATGAATGAAATACAGAAAGTCAAAGATGAACCTACAAAGTGTTGGTTTACATATGGTAAAGTAGCTTTAAGTTACGGTTACTCAAAAGGGAGTGTCTTCCTGAATTACCAGTAGTACATCTTACATCATTAGCATTAGTATACAGTTACAAGTACACTGAATTATTCATAGTAAATAACCACTAACGATGGAAATTAAACTGAAAACAACTATTACCTCGTCAATAAACTGTTGTATAGTGCAGCACGTCCATGACAGCACCATATGAACATGCACATCTTCTATAATATTACACAATATTGATAATTGCAGGTTCAGATGATTTAAATGTTGTTTTTCTGCACTGCGAATAAAAACAGTCGTTTTCTATCTCAATAAAAGGCCAATATTGCATCAAGCACAACCATCATGACACACAGCTCAAAAGCATCAACAGGCAGCAGCAGCAGCACTTCCCACATGTTGGATCACTCTCGTATCTCACCTCATCGCCCCATTTCAACACATCCTTCTGACGTTCCTTCAGCTTGTTGTAGATGTTGAGGAACTGAATGATGCCGTGCTTTCTGATGTGGTCCGCGTACTTCTTGGTTTCTTCCCAGTTCAGCGGAGACCCCTGTGACAGGAGACCCATCGCAACCGACGGGCTGTGAACGGACCGACTGGTGTCTCGTATGAGCGTGCACGCCGAGCGTTAGCTAGCTAGCTAGTCTGTCCAAACTCGTGCAGAACTAGCATGAAGTCTCGGTCCGAACTAGCAGAGCCTTGGATCCTTAAGGAGCTGACGGAGAGTGCAAAGGCGGAAGCGGAGTCTCGTGGTGCTGTTAGGCGGCGTGCCCTGTCGGTAACCTTAGCATCCAGAAGAAGAAGCAGGCCCCTGCTCATCACCTGCTAATGTCTGGTTAGCTCGGTAAAGCACACCGGAGGAATGATGTGGCCGCTCTCCGGTAAAAACCCGACGTGTTTAAACGGTGCCTCCCCTGGAATCGGATAAACGACCACGGACCGGGCCCCGTTATCGTGCAGCTCTGTGATGACAGCGAGGTGAACCGGTTGTTAGGTCGGTTGTTGCCACACAAGTTCCTCTCGTGTTGTATATATGTAACGTTACGCCCTCCTCCTGGCTTCACACACGTGATGTCGTCCGGCGGAGCGCAATGACGTCACGGTGACTCAGCGTTCTTTCGTTCGATTGACTCCGCCCACTGACCTGTCAATCGGAGCAGGTACAGCCGATGATGCGTTCACGTACCGCCCTACTGTAGTCGACAAAAGAGTTCTTTAGTTGATTAGTTGCTTTTTTTATGCTGAATTACTTTTTTTCAAAGAAACTTCTGAGCACATCTCTGGTGAACACAAGTGTGTGATTTTTTGTGGCGAAGCTCAGTTTTATAAATCAACTAATGAATTATTAGTCAACAAAATTCGTATGAGCGCTAATCGACTGTTAGTAGACAACAGTCCAAGTCCCAGTTATTCAATTATATATGATTTACGGCAAGGAAAAGGACCAAATAATCACATTTAAGAGGCTGGAAGACTTGACATATTTGTCTTATAAATCATTGTTTCTTTGATCAGATCAATCAATAAAATCCTAATCAGTGTATGAAAAGGATGATTTAATTGCTTTAGGTCACACTGCACAATATGTTCATAGTTCAGTTTGTTTAAACCTGCTTATTTATTTATTTTCATTTTGTTTTCTTTCATCAAGTTGATTTTCCTGATTTCTCTGTCACTAGTTAGTGTCTGAAAGACAAATGTAAAAACACTGCTCACAAGAACAACTACCATTACAGAGCAATTTACTCACTGGCTCACCCGTCTTATTATTTCCAAACCACAGTATTAAAACTAATGAGTCATGCTTACAACTAAAGTTTGGGATGTACCAGTTTATCAGGAACACCTGAATGCAACATCATGAAAGAACAAGAGCATAATGACACAGCACTCAACTTCTTTGAGGGTGTGTGTGCTTTACAAGGGCGGATACAACAAGTTCAAGTTCATTGAACTGACATATGGCCTAAATAAGGATTTGGTTTAACTCTCAACACACCTCATTTTTATTTTATTTTTTTCCCATTAGACTCAATGACATCCTGTTTGTTAGTAATGTTTCCAAAGTTGTACAACCAGGACTAAAACACAAATACCAACATGTGAAATAACCAGAACTGTTTTGGTGTTTGAATAGGATCACATCACTCTGAAGCTGATCGAGAAGATTTCTTTAACATTGTAATGACACCTCTGCCTTTATGAAATTACCTTAAATTCCACAAACTATAACAGAATAACTTTCACTTCACTCTTTGGGAATAATGGACTTGGAGAGACAAGAGTGCACCAAAAATATATTGTGCATAATGTAATCACAATTTTACTTATTTGGATAATGTTACATGCCTGAAGCTATTTTCTTGCTCTCACAATGTAAAGTGTGTTTAGGATAAATGAGCAGGAGCTCAAATATTTGCAGATTTACATTATTTAGTTTAACAACAGACTTGAGGCAGATCTAACAGCTGTATAAGATTACTCACTTGATGCCAGTGAACTTACTATTTCAGTTTTTAAAACTTGGTACAAACACTTGCAATCTCCTTGTAGTTATGTAAAAATGTGTATAAATACAGTATGTAAAAAAATAGACACATTCATGAGTCTCTGGGTTGGACCGATTTTGTGATAGGATTAAAGACAAAAAGTGCTCATTTAATGGAAAAATGGAAATGTACCCCTCTAAATGGCCTCATCACTCGTTCCTCCTGGTCCACGCATACTGCAATAATTAACAATTTCCCAAAAGAAACCACTAAAAGGGTCAAATAGATATGAATTGAAATTGAGAAGAGTAATCATGTGTACCTGTACATTTTGTTGATTTATGGTGATCAAAAACAAACTGAAGTGTCTTACTCAAGTATTTCACTTTACGGTACAAAATGACCATAAAGTGAAAAGAAAAAGAAGAAACTTGCATGAAAAGGATTTTAAATAAATGACCATGGCTCAGAGAAGCTTCAATTCATCTCTTTAATTTAAAAACAACCAAAAAAATGAAAAGACATGAGCAGTCAGGGAATCCATGAATTCCAGGAAGCTCAGGCTGACAAGATCGTTCCCAACTTCTATTTTTCTTTTTCTTTTTTACAAAATATTTTATTGCTGTCACAGCTAAACCCATTCAGCCCTCATCACTTCCAACATTTTCCCAACAGAATCCATTTCTTTGCACTGATAGTGTTTTTGACAATCACACAACATACGACACAAGACCACTACATGAGACACATGTAGAGAAATTGCAGCCTTAGTACTCCTACTCCTGGTAGGTGATGTCAATACTTATTTCAGCTCCAGCTCATCATTCTGTTCAAGTATCTGAGAATCACAAGAGCTGTAGTTGACATAAACAGGACTGTCACGAAATCCTTCAATGGCAATAACTTTGTTGCAAACACTGGATAAAAAAGACAATCATGTTACAGATTTATCTCAACAACAACAGTGATTTTGCATCTTTATACCTTTCATTTGAGTTTTAAATAACATTATATTTGCTATAGAAAAAGGGCTAATGATATTATCTCAACTGAATTGGCCCCAAAGGTAAATTTCTGTCTAAAATTGTATTTTATTGCTACGTCCGGGTTAAATATTTATTCTTTCATAAATTACCTTCATGATGCCTATTATACTAATTGTTAAACTACAAATACTGAAAATGTGTTTCAAGGCTTCAAATTGCTTTTAATAAATGGAGTTTACATTTTTTTTTTATCAGAACATGTTCCCAAATCCTTCCATTTTATTATCTTTTTCTCATCTGAAGAAAGTTGACCATTTAAACATCATCTTAGTCCCAAAAAAGGGACTGTTGGTAGAGTTTAGAACAAAGATTTATTCAACAGAAATGCTGGAGATCTTTTGACATTTAAACTACATTATTACTATCTAAACTTTTATATACTGACTGGTGCAGAAGACACTGAACTGGCTCTGGACTCTCGTGTTTTCCGTGTGGGTATGGTGACAACACAGCATGAAATGCCGACTGTTGCTTCTGGCAATTCATCATCCTCAGTCCATTCATTGAGGTCAGGGTTGAAAACCTGAATGCATTTCTTGTACTTCTTCGCTCCCTCGTTCCAGCCTCCGAGGAGATAGACCTTGTTGTTCAAAATGGAAATACCAGCCGTGCTCACTCCTGTGAGAAGAGGCGTGCAGTAGCTCCACTGCCCGCTGTGAGGGTTGTAAGACTCAACGGCGAGGACATCCACCCTCTCCCCACGACCTCCCAGCTGGCTGCCACCGATGACATACGCTCGGTCTCCCACGGTGGCAGCACAGTGCCAGCCTCGAGGTGTGCTCAGACTGCTCTTATCCTGCCAGGTGTCAGTGGAGGGGTCATACGAGCACACGGCCCTGGAGTAGGCGTTGTTGATGTAACCTCCGGATACAAGGATCTTGCCATCAATGAGGGAGCTGCCGTGACAGCACCGGGGCACCTCCATGGGAGCTTTCATCTGCCACTGGTTGGAGGAGGGCACATAGCACTCCACAGAGGCCTGAACACCATCACCGTTTCGCCCTCCGATGGCAAACAGGAGGCCATTGAAGATGTTGAGGCTGAAGTGTGTACGCTTCTGGATCATGTTGCTCAAGTGAATCCAAGTGTTGAAGCGGGGGTCGAATCTGAAAAATGTGAAAGGGATTTGCAGTTAATTTGTTGCTTCACACCAACTAATGTGACAAACTAAATATCAAACATGACAATTAGTTCTTACCTGCAGAAGTTGCTGACAGCATGTTTAGCCTGGTTCCTTGCGTCATTCTGGTCCTCACCACCTGCCACATACAGGAAGCCATCCAAGACAGCCACACACTGATTGAAGCTCTTTGCTGGCATTTCTGTCAACTTATTCCACACGTTATCTGCATCTCTGTAGAGGACGTCTTTGCTGAGAGATTTCTCTGTCAGGGCAGGGCGTCCACCGACTGTGAATATCACCTTAAGGCCACCGCGCACCTTTGTTCTGCGTGACTGGAGGATGTTCTGTTGGTATGGCAGCAGATGGTAATTCATGGCATCAACAAGGAGACGGTGGCACTCGGGGTCTTGCATCATTCTAGGCGCGTTCTGGACATGATTCACCAGGTCTTGGGCAGAGATGGTGCCGAAGCGGATGAGAGTTAGGAGATCCGCGGCGTACTTCAACCTCTTCTCGTCAAAGTCCAACCACTTCATGGCGATCTGGAAGGCGGTGATCTCGGAGGGAAGCTGCAGAGAATCGTCTGAGAGGAAATCGCTGATCTGCTCATAGGTGAGCTTCAGGAACTGCTCCATCTCAGAGAACTCGATGAAGTTCTCCCGCATGAACTTCTGAGCTGTCTCCTTGGTTTCTTTGAGGTCATAGGCATCGGCGATGTTGGCCACATACATGCAGTTCTCCACGCTGAGCTCCTGCATGAGGAAATCACTGCACATCTTCACCAAGGTGCCAATCTGCAGCAGCATGGCCGCGGCGATAGTGCTACCGATGCTGTACAGCGACAGGGTCAGCTTTCCAGAGTATGCATATGTAATCGCTGTGGCGAGGCCGACCGGCGAGAGGTCTTCAAGGTCGATCTTCTGGAGGGATGAATCCTTCTTCAAGATGCTTCGAATGTACTCACTGCAGGAGGCCATGACAACCTTGTGGACATCAAATGACTTTGACTTGGTGGCGACTGTTAGATCGCAGAGGAAGCTGTCCTGCCTCATGTTGCTCAAACCCTCCAGCAGGTTTGGTGCATACACAGAATCAGTGACTTCAGTTGAAATGCAATTGAAGCCGTTTCCTCCTTCCAACAGAGTGTTTAGCCCGTTGATCTTGTTGATGGGGCTGTCCTCGACCATTATAGTAATTTCATTTATGTCTCCTTTACTCTTTTTGGTCGCTTTGTTCTTTTTGGGTGCCATGGCTGTAGCAGCAGAACACAGCCCAGACCTTCTGAAAATATACATAAAACATGTCAGCTTTTATCAGAAAAGTGCAAGAGGATTCACAGAAATCATAAACAGATAAGTTGTGTCAAATGCAACTTGTGACAGATATGACTTATGCTGGCAAATATTTAGCCTAGAATTAATCTGGTCTGTACATCAAAGTATTAGGGACTTAGAAGGGAGTTTTGGGGTATGCCACATTCAGAAGATTGAACTACGTTAAATAACCTATATTGTGGAGTTTTGAATGATTTCATGTGTGTGCTGTGTTGAGGTCCTGTTGTCCTTGTACCATGTGTATCTACTGTTTTCTTTCCCTCAAACTAAGCAATAATGTCAATTTCCTGTACATTCAACTTGTTGTATCCAAGGAGAAAAGTTTTCTTCCATTTGGAGTAAGTGGAATTTATTTAGACGCTAGACACAGACACCTTTGAAAACATATGTGCTACTACCGGGTGATGCTGGAGCAAGTGAGTGCGTCAACGTGCCCCTCTTTGCATCTGTCACAATTTATCAGCAGTATGTCCAGGAATAGCATCGCTGGACGGCTCACCCATGACGTTCCTTTTATAGACTTTGAGACATGAGCACCAGGCCTCATGTCCTCTCACTGTTTAAGTTCAATTTTGGGCAAACATTTACTTTTTATTTCTCTTTTCTTTATTTTATTTAATGGTTGTCGACTTGTCCTGGATAAGTCTGCAATGAGGACAATTTAGAAGACAAAAAAGTTTCACAAAAAGCCGCTCCTCACCTTATTCATCCAAAACCTAGAAAACCTGAAGCTTATTGTCACCATGTGTAAAAACAAATTTTAGGATGGGGTCAACAGCTTTAAGCAATATATGCCCTTTTGAATACCAAGTAAGTAAGAAAGAGCACATTTTCCAGTCTAAAATGACAAACGCTGAAGCATTAATTGCACTGAATTGCCTTTGTTAAATTGGCAAAGCAATCAAGCGTGGTCGATCATTCCACTTACCTGAGAAATGAAGTTGAGGCTGGTGAAGAAGGAACTTGTGCCTCCAGTACTGGAGCAGGAGAGAGAGAGCAGCAGTCACCCAGCTGAGAGAGACATACAGTTAACTCCTCCTCTGCGGGAGTGAGTGCCAATCAAGTATTGTGCAATGCATGTGGCAGAGGAGAGAGACCATTCAACCCCCCCTCCATCATAAAGTGTCCCACAATAGCCTCCAATCAGTTGATGTCAACATACTGTGCATGGGCTCGACCTCCGCAATGGGATATGAAGGTTTCATTCAGTCATTGTTTAGAAAAAAGTTATTAGCTCTCAGTGGTGCCCAGAGCATTTTATTTTAGTATCCAGAAATAAAAAAGTATTTTTTTTCTATTTTAGTATTCTAGTAAAACAAATAAAAGTACAATTTATGCACATTCATTTAATTATTGTTGGACGTGATCTCATAGGCAGTCTGAATGGAAATCTGCAGAAGTTAATTGGAGGAAATAGAAATGGAAGCACCACTTTATTACTGGCACATTTAATAATTTAAGAACTGCAGCTCTCTGTGCAGAGGACATACAAAAGTCTAAGGATACATTTCGTTTGATGAGGCCTAAGAGTGTCCACACCTGTCCCGCTCGTATTATGATTGGCTTCTAGGCTGATGTGTTTGTTTGACTAAACCTGAGAGGTGTACAAGTTTTGAAATACATACATTTTCTTCTTTTTTTTTTTCTGGTTTGAAGGATGAGAAATTTCTCTTTTATTAGTCCTGTATTCCCAAGGAGGGTTTAGGGTTTACAACCATCAATAATTTACTGCAGAATTATATTCTCTAAGGCAACAATATGATCATGATTATCAATGTTTTTTGTCATATACTGATATACACAAGCCTAATTGATTCATCACTTCTAAACCACACACTCCACATCGTTTCTGTCATCGGTTCCGCCCATTATAATAGTGTCATCAATGGGCGCGCGCTGCCCGGTGTGTATAGACGGTTGCAGGTGAATCACCGTGATGGCCAGCAGCTCTGATGTGGTGAAGAAAGTCATGCGGTTCAAACTTCAGCTGACAGACACAGCAGAGTCTGCTACGGTAGAAGATACTCTGCTTATTATTTTTCTTTGCGCACAACAAGAAGAGCAGAGCTAAAGGGAACGGTTCCTGCCTTCAGGGGAGAAATTGTTTGCAGTTTGCTGTAGACTACTCTCCCGTTTCTGCTGTTGGCTATACGCTATTTAATTACACAGCCAATCATTGTTCCAGAAACATTAGCTCCTGTGTTTTCGGAAGCTTTTTAATTTTTTTTTATTACCCATACCTTATGATTTTATAGGCTAAACGAACAAATTAAACGATGCCAAATTCACAATGTCGTCTCTGTCAAAACCCGTGGGCTATAAGATATTCTCTCTAATTGCGTTCGTCTGGTATCCTTGATTATGTGTGGAAACGGGCTGATTGCGAGCTGTTTCCGTCCGTGACATGTGCGCTGCTGCCACACAGCATTTTAAAGCACTTCACTTTGGGGGTCAGGCTGTTTAAATGGGAGGCGCCTTGTTGCTAAAATTGGCAACTCATCCAGTTGTCCAACTTATGGCTGCTGTCCATCATCAGAGCAGGTCGGAGCGCTCTGCAGGCGTGTTTGAGTCATAGATGGCAGATCATTTAATTGGCCAATGTCTATATTCAATTTAAATGTAGATAAATTAAAATCAAATCAAATTAAAATGTTAAAGCACTACCTGAGAAGGATTCAGTTGTATAGGGAGACGTTATACCAGCCGGCTGCTTCATCCATTTATAGTTCACAGTAAAAGGAGCAGCCTAAGAAGGCGTGCGGGGTTCCCATATAGCTTCTGCTCTGAATGCACCATCAGCAACTGTGGTGATCCAAAACCAGGACTACCTTATTTGGCCTGTCAGGTTTTCCTCACTTACTATACAATTTAGTTGCTCTTTTTAGTCATAAACTTGCATGAAAACCATGCTCATGGAAAGCATGTAACATGAATGTTTATTACTCCTTCCAGGTTGTAAAGATTCTGCAGAAACTCAAGGATCTCGATATCACATTAGACCTTCTTGCTGTGAGTATCTTTTGCAAAGAATGTATTTTGTGTTGATATATTTGCTATATATTTATTTTGGTTACATTTTACTTTGACTATGCTTACTTGTGTCTGCAAATAAATTAGGAAACTGGAATTGGCAAAACCGTAAACTCCTTGCGCAGACATGTACAGGCTGGAGAATTGGCCAAGTCGCTAGTCAGGGGTTGGAAAAAATTGGTCCCTAAGGAATCCAGAAGGTGACGTATATTAACAATTTAGTTTTATTTAGCAGTATACTGTAATTTCTTTGTATTTATTTTACATCTTAATCTTGAGTTTTTCTTTAATGCAGCCACACAGATGATGGGGATGCGTCGGCGAGTTTGTCTGTTAAAGACAAACTGGATGACCAAAACTGTCCAAATAATGGAAGCCTTACAATGAAGGATTCAAACAATAATTGCTTAAAATCTCACATTATGAGTCAGAATTCTCCAGAAGAAGCCCTCTTCAAAACAGGCAGCAGGAAAGCTGATTCTGAGAAACAGTGTAAAGAACAGAAAAGACACAAGGACCAGAATGAAAATCAAGAAAAATGTCAACAAGAAAACCAACTTATCTCCCAGAATGACTTCTTGAAAAAGAACATTGATATCCAAGAGGATCAAATGGACAATTCAGTTGTCTCCAAGAAGATGAAAAGGAATGAGAGAGACGGAAAATCAAGAGACACTGATACTTTGCTTGGAAACAAAAACTCAGAGGACACTCATGGACAATCCAGCTCTGATACTGGAAGATTTGGGTCAGAAAAAAAGTCCAATAAGAAACAAAAAGAATCATCCAGAGAAGGCAAAGAATCTTTTTCATTTGAATCCAGTCACAAACACTCAGAAACATTAAAGCTGGCCAGGGTCAAAGATGACATATCTTCTGAAATATTGAGGACTTCAGAGGCCCAAAACAAAAAAAGGAAAAAAACGAGTAAAGAGAAGCATGGAACTCTAAAATACAAACAAGAGTCTGAAAAAAAGGGAAATTCAAAAAAAAAGAAGGCCAAACTAAAGCACAAAGACGAGCAGAGTGAGTCCGAGGAGCCCTCCTTGTCTTTTGAATCATGCTTGAACTACGACGTGAATGTTTTCAAGAGAAAAGAAAGATCTGGAGTGAAGAAACTGCCCAAAACACTCAAGACTGTAGTAAAAGAGGAAGCAACTAAAGGTCCTGGCATGAAACCTTTCAGGTCACCCGTGATGTCTATACATGTTACCTCTCCAACACAGGTATGTTTGACAGTAGTCTTATAAGTTTGGCTGTTAGAGACCTTAGTTGATCAAATTTCAATTCATATTTCAGAAGTTTAAGGAGTCTGTAATGGAACTGCTTCCATTTACCATTCCTTTACCCGCTGGTCTGCCTGAATGTGAAAAACCATTTGGTGTTGAGTACTTTGAGAGGAAAGGTACTGTGTTTATGTAACAACAACCTACAGCTGTGTTTTCAGATTGCTTATTTCCTTCTTGACATTCTGTCTTTTGTCTTGCAGTTGAGAGGGAGTCTGATTTCTGTGACTTCTCTGAGGAGTCTGCGATCTTCACTGGTCAACGACTTAACAAAAAGATGCAAGTGTACTCTGGTGCCAAGACCGTCTTCCTCCCAACCATGATGAGCTTGCACCAGCAGTGTATCCGCACACTCCAGAATAACATTAACTGTGAGTAAAGCCCAGGGAAGCTTTTTTGCTGATCATTCTGTCAGTTTGTTGGATTTATATTTAGGTGCAGGGGTCTCTCCGCAGTGCTTTATGAAACTGGTGGAGTCCCATTTGAAATCCTCGAGCCGGTGTTGGAGAGGTGCACACCAGAGCAGCTGCTACGCATTGAAGAATTCAACCCAGTAAGAATGTGAATGAAGCACATGGCATGTTAATGGCCACTTAATTAGGTACACCTGTCTGGCACTGCATCAAACTCGCCGTTTGTTGTTCATATGTTTGCCTACAACTATATTTTCATATAGAGGAAAAGCCATAAGGTCAATAAATTTAAAGGGTAAAGTCCTTTGGATGTATGAATGTAATCAGTAAATCTTCCTATTAGATGTTTTGTGTGCAAAGTTGACATTTTTGCGAATGTCAATGGAAAGTCTTGGGTACAACAATGTTGAGATAAACAGTAATTTAACCTCTGACTTCATTGTCATACTATATATGCAGAGATCAGATTGTCAGATTTAATGGCGCTCTGAAGTTTAATGATGTCAATGAGCAGCTTTACATACAGTGGCCACTGAGTGTGTGTCAGTTTGTCCTGTAATTACCTTTGTAGTAAAACTAAACCTTTACGCCTTGGGTAGAGATTAGAAACATCATGTTGGGTATGTAGAGAACTTAGTTTGAGTATACAGGTGTGTCTTTGTTGCTAGCCCTGTAATTGTTTGTTTCCACAGATCTACATTGGAGAGACAGACCACTTATGGGGGAAACATTGCCAGAGGGACTTCAAACACTCCAAACTTCAGGAGTATGAATCATGGAAAGAGATGTACGTCAGGCTGTCTGAGGAGAGGGAAAGGAAACTCAAAAGACTCACAAAAAGCATTGTCTCGGCCCACTCTACTAAACCCAAAGGTGTGTGCTGTAAACTGGAACTGTAAGAGGCTAATCTTGAGTAGAACAGTCTCTGTGTCAATCACTGTCAAAACAACTCAAATTACAACAGTTAAACATGAAAAAGTGAATATTTTATATACACTGTATAGAGATTAATCTTAATGTTCTGTACACTGTGACAACTTGTTTTCTTTAGGTCGGCAGGTGAAAATGGCATTTATTCACACTGTTGCTAAGCCACCGAGAGACGTGCGAATTCAGCAGGAAATTCACGGAACAGCAGTTCAGCAGCCTCAGCTCAGGTGCAGGTTGGTTTCAGCATCCTAAATATAGAGAAATATCTACAGAGGTTTTGCTACTAGCTTGTGATTTTTTTTTCTTTTTCTTTTTAAAAACAACATAATTTGTGCTTGCATATTCCTTTCAGCTATGTGGTTTACCGGATTATAAAGTTCACAAACAAATTTTAAAAGATTAAAAGAGCCGTAGTGGGGCCTTGTTGCACATTTAGCCTTTGGCTACAAAACGATCACTCAACAACAGCAGCTTAGCAGGGTCATAACCTGCTGGAGACTCATGCAATAACATTGAGTGGAATACTTTTTGTGTGAGCTTAGCCAAACAGGAATTGATAAACTAGTTTTTATTCTGGTTAGACTGCCTTGGTTGCTTTTGTTGTCAGCTGTTGCAACGTGGATGTTATGCTCACTAACTGTAGTGTAGATGGTGACTCATGTTTTTTTTATTTTATGTGCATGGCTTTTTTTCTGTTGATTGATTTATGCACTGTGCTATTATCTCCTTAATTATCAGTGTCAAGGTTCAAGACAACAGACCGAGGCCGAGTAATGAGCCCAGCAGGTCCAGCAGCGCCAGTTCAGGGGCAGCCAATACGCAAGACCCTCGCAAAAAAACAAGTGAGCTAGAGTATAAACGCAATGTTTTACGTTTTTTTTAATTTAAATTCAATTTTACAAACCGATCAAGCTGGCCTGTTCAGTTTTTTAATTGAGTAAGAATGAAAGCTATACATATAGAAGTAATCTATATGTAATCCTGATTGACATTTTATTTGACCTCATCACCTATTTATTTTCCCCTGTTGTTCACACAGGAGTTGCTCCAATGATGGCAAAGTCCTTAAAGGCATTTAAGAAACAGCTGGGACGCAGATAAATGTGCTTATATGATATTTACAGTGTGTGGATGTGGGGAAAGTGCACTCTATCATTCATTAACTTTGGACAATAGAAGGCCTGTGCTCACAATAGATTACTCAACGTTTGTGTAAATATGCAGGAATTTGCCATGTTTTTTTTTTCTTCTCTATAACTGTAAATTGTCTTCACTATTAAAGGGACGATGGAAAAGAGCAGATTCAAGTGATTTGATATTTTGTCTTTTAGCCTGTTTGAGCTAAACAAGGTCAGTCACTAGTTTATTTAATGGGATGTGGCTCCCTCTAGAGGATGAATGTATGTATTTATACATTTTTATTTTTTTTACAAATTTCTTCTACAAACGAACTGTATTTTTGATAACATTCCACTTAATTCCACATAACTATTCCAACACTAAATTAAAAAAAAAAATACAAGTAAACCAATGAGAATAGTCTAAGTACTACAACTGATAACCTATTTAAAACACAGATATTTAATACATTAGGTTCATTGTATTCCTGTCAAATAGTTTATGTAAACAGTGTTCTCATCCACCTGGTTTTGACCCAAACAATTCAGAGAAGAACAATTTGTTCCCCATTATGAAGATAAATCGGCTTTGTCAACTCACTGTAATCCCTATGAAGTTGTTTTGTCTTTAATGGGGGAAGGCATCTGCTGTCTGCCTTTTCTCAAGGACCCTGTCTATTTTAGTTGTTTTGGACAACAACGGTTTGAGATGTTAAAGAGTGGCTCTGAAACTGCTGTAGCCTTCAGCACCACCTGTGGCAGCCTGCTGAGACTGCATCATTTATCCATCCTTATGTTTAATTAATTGGTTTGAGGCAAGCTGCTATTTCCAGGGGGCTTGTAAATGTGTCTTATTGCTAATACGTTTAAAATGTTGACTTCTTGGAGGCTTATATTTCATGTGATTTAACTGAAGTTAAGAAACATATCTGACAGTTGTGACTGTCCCTTTCTCATGAATCAGTTCAGACAGTGCAACAATACATCCATAGTAATCTCAGATAACACATTGGCAATTTAAAAAAACTACCATTTTATTTATTGCTAATACTCCAAATGTCCAATAGAGGTAGCAAGCTATTGGCTTCCTCCCAAGCTGAAGCCCTACTAACTATGGAGGGGGTGGTAAAATGACCTGCTGATTAATGACGCTGTGCTGCCACAAGAGGACCTCAGACCAGTGGGCTGGAGCTGACCTTCACCTCTGACCTGGAAGAGAGCAAAGTCTGGGGAAAAAAAATACACGAGGATGGAGATTCTTGTTCCATTTAGAAATTAAAATGAAGGCAACATCCATGTTATGTTTTGTGTATAGAAGGCTGAGTTATGACTCATGCAGGATGCGAGTAAATAAAGAAACTTTCAAGCATTCATTTACTGAACAAGTATAGGACACATTACTGTGTTTGGACACAAAGTAAAGCTGATGAGGACATGGTTGAAATACTAAGGGGAGCCCCAGGTTCACTGAATCAGTTGGTTTGTGGATACTGTGTTTGATTGTGACATTGTTCTGGATTACACACAGCCTTACTTGGGTGTTGTGTATATATACTATGTGTGTATGTATGTGTGTGTGCGTGCGTATATATATATATATATATATATATATATATATATATATATATACGCACGCACACACACACACAGTGTATAAGAATGAACAGGAATGGCAAGGGATGTAATGTGTCTGTGTCAAAATGTTTACGTCATTATTTCAGCTGATATTGCATATTCCTAATTGGAGTTTAACCACATTATCACACAGCAAACTTTGGTCCCTGTAATATTCCATCATCAAAATACCGTGCAAAATGCAAAGGGAGGGGAAATAGTGGCACGTTAAAATGGAGCCCAGCAGCTAATTTTTTCCTTGGGGTCCCCAAGCAGGTTTATCCGGCTATGCATTTCAGGTTGTTAAAAAAATAAATAAAATTGCTTCAATCCAGCTCACTTTTAACAGACAATTCAAACAAAAGTAGTATTCCCAGTAAAATGTAGCGTACCTAAAGTATGAGAAGTACCTATGATACAGCTGAATGGCCCTAGTCATTTTTATGATATATTGTTTGATTAATACTGATGCATTACTGGGAAGCAGCATTTTGATGTTGCAGGTAGTTTAAGTCTAGCTACAGTAATATTAACAACTGTATACTGCTAGTTGGTTAAATATCTAACAAGCATATTTTATAATTGATCATATATTTTAATGTAAAGGATTTAATTATCATAGCAGTCAAATAAAACATTACCTGTGGAATTAAGTGAGCTGGAATAAGAAAGCACAAAATGGAAGACATACCTTCAAATTGTTCTGAATTACAATAGCCTATTTGAATTAAATAAACTTTGTTACATTCAGTCACTGGATATTATTGCTTATACTTAAAGGAAGAACATTTAACTTTTGCTTATAAATGGCCACTATGGCAAAAGTGCCATCAAGGGATAATGCTGGTTTAACAATAGCCTGTTTCACAGTAGTCATACAGTAGATGAACTAACTCAGCAATGTCAGTTCTGCAGCAGTACTGTGTCTACATATTAATAACATTGGCCACAATATGATAGGTCGTTTCAAACATGCCGCTGGATCATATTTTAAATAAAGTTTTAAAGTGAATTGCACTACAGCCTCATTCTAAATATTATGAAATACACAGTTGATCTCTAGAGTTGTTATACTTATTATTAAAACACCCCCCCGGGCTGTAGTCGGTCCTCTACGCCCCATCATGGCGGCCCTGTGCGGGACGGGACTACTACCGAGAGGAGGGACCGGAGAGAGGAGGGACCGGAGGACCGGAGGGAGGAGCAGCCCGGATGATGACGTAGGATTGGAATGAGGGAGTGAATGTTCCGGGTCAGAAACTGGACGGGAGAGGAAATTAACTCCGGGACGAGACGGAAAAACGAGAACGCCACCCTCTTCCACACGGAGATGTAGCCCGTATTTTAAACGTTGAAGTGAGGGGGGTTTAAAAGCGACGTGAAGTCGACGTGAGACGAGGAACCGAGCGGCGACATATATACAGGTGCCTGCTACAAAGTAACCAAAGTGAGACATCGACGGAGAATAATTCCCATGTTCGTCGCGACCTAACGAACGATAGCTCGGTGTTGGAGTTTCGGTGTTCGCTCGTCTGTGAGTTTCGCCACACTTGTGTTTGACGTGTGTTCATATCGAGTCCAGGACGGTCCCGACACAGCAATCTGTTGCATTTCTAGTCCTGCCTGTTTGTTTATCGCACGGGTACGAGGTTTCTCCCCACCTCCCCAGTGATGTTTAACTGTATACCCCTGTGGCGGTGCAACCGTCATGTGGAGGTGATCGATAAACGCCACTGCTCGCTGCTGTATGTGCCCGATGAGATTTATCGCTACGGACGAAGTTTGGAGGAGCTGTTGCTGGATGCCAACCAACTCCGAGACTTGCCCAAGGTAAGCAAGAAAAAAACAACAACCCCGCTTTCACTCACTAATTTTAATGGCAGGTTCAGAGGCTGGTGAAACGCAGCTTTTTTATTATTTTTGGTAACATGAAATGCGTCCCTCCTGTTTAAGTGGTTCCGACACAGAGCTGCTCAGGCGTCCCGTGAGAGACTGGTGGGACCTGGGGACAATAATTACGCAAGATCAGCAAGGCATGCACCCTTTGTAGGTGGAAATTTCCCCTGAACTACACACCTCCCAGGTTAACTAAACGCACATGCCACAGTCTGGGTTTTTTGTTTGACACCCAGGTGTCTAAAGCGTTTACAGCCTACCGCAGAACCCGGACATTGTGTCGGATATGTCCGAACTGTTTGGGCAGGTGAGCCCCGAGGTCAGAAGTAAACGTAACTTTGTCAACAATCTGTGATGCTTTCTGTCATGGCTGCGTGCAGGGAACGTTCAGGAAGTTTAACAATATTGATGCAATCTTAAATCGGTAACTTTATGGCTCAGTGATACATATTTGAGGGTTATGCGTAATGGAACTCTAGAGCAGTATTTGTTCCACAAAGAGGTGAGCGATAAGAACGAAGATAAATGTCATTATTTACTTTTTATTTTTCTCGAAGTGTATTTATTGGATTTTCAACATAATCAATATTTACACGACAATTGCACTTGTAAGTTATTTAGTAGGGTTACATACATATATTGTGATACAATCATTTACAGGTCAACTAGATCAGAAAGAACAGACTTAGTTAATCTTAGATGCCAACTATAGCCTGTAGATACAGGCCCCGTCCTCACCAGAATGTGTCATGTCCTCACCTTTTATAGGTGACTATCACTATCCCATATAAGACAATTGTTTAACTCAACTGTAAAGTAAAGGTCGAAGCTTCATTATTGATCTTGGAATTCATTTTTACAGCAAAAATAAGTAAGCGGCATCCGCTGATGAAGGCCACGACATCGAGATGTAGCCAAATAAATAGAGTCCAGACCAACAGTCCAAAACTAAAAAAATAAGCAATTAATTTGGACCAAAATAGCAAAATCCTCACATTTGAGAATCTGGCCTTCTTACCTGTGACCCTGGCGCTCAGGATTAAGTGGGATTCTATTAGTTAATGGATTTGCAGGTTATTTCCCGTGGGTACGAACGGTACATGTGATATTTCTCTTTGTCAGGGCTTGAGACTGAAGATCCCAGAGGCTTACCTGTGCTGTCTTTCTCACATCTATAGCTTGGAGCTGCAGAATGAAAGGGCGACTTTTGTGGTTTTGTAACATTTTCCCTTTAACTTTAGCGGCCAAACCGGTTTTATTGTAGAAGGCGCTCTCAGTTCTGCTCCGGGGATATTTTTAAGCCTGAGAAAAATGGTGTTCTCATTGTAACCTTCAAAAGCAGGGAGCCCATTTGGTAATATATTGGGACTACTGCCGTTTGAGACAAGTGGACAGATTAGGGAATAAGGCATGAGACCTCATATAACTGGAGTCATGGTGGGTCGGTGTAAAGCTTGGATTAAAGGACTATTTTGTGCCTCTGACATGTCTTTCTTTGATACACAACTGTCTGTAGTTTAAAGAAAAAACACCTGTCAACCTTATCCATACATACAACTACTGGTTAGCTCACCAACACCATGAGAGTTTGCTTTATTTTAAAATTTGAAATGCAAACAAAATGAGTTGTAGGGCCCATAGAGGAAAGAAAAGAGGGCTGAAAGAATATTTTTGGGCTTGGCATGTTCATAGAAATGTGATGGAACAGAGATAATGTGAGCAACCTCCCATGGCCGTGTCACACTGCCTACTTTGTCCAGTGGAGAAAGGCACAGGAACAGGTATTCTGACCGGAAACAAAGACAGCATTATGTGTTTTGTTGTTGCCTCACTCATGCGTTTGTATGTGCTAGTGTTTACTAATGAAGTGATAATGAATCATTGACCTGGATTGTAAAGTACAGACCAATGAAACTATAAACCAACACACATGACAGACAGTGCACCTGACAAACTAGGGTCCGTTTTAAGTAAACCCTCTTATCGCCCGGGATGTTAAGGATGTGATTAGCAGGTGCACTCTCATCGTGACAACTCACACGACTGCGTGACAGTAAAGGCATCTCCATGCTCAGTTCAGAAATATTCTAAGTATGTTTAGAGGGCAGAGGGGTGGCGACAAGAGAAACTGTTTATTGTGCTCTTTGGCATGTAACTAATGTCATCAATGCTTGCTGAGTGAACCCAAGAAACGTCCAACTGGATAAACCTTTTGTATCAGTCCAGCTCAGTGCTCGCTGTGTGGCCTCATCACACTGCCTCCGAGGTGGCTGAATGAATAAACACTGACCTCTTATTATTGTAGTGACAATGATGTAACTAAGACACAGTCAAATATTTCAAGTCAGTCGTTGCAACCATCAGGCAGATAAAGACTCGCACAGGGCAGTCTTATCGGTGAGATGAAACTACCAAGGTGTGTTTTTACGGTAACAAGATGAGGCAAGTTGAACCTGAGCTAGTTTCAGTAGTTTTACAAAGAAAAATCTGCTGACCGAGACATGAAGCACAGTTATGTTTAATGGACCAAATTAACAAACAGCAACTTGTGTCTCTTTGTTTATTCAAAGTTTACCGTAAGTAACTGTCCCTCAAGATATACACACCATCCTTCTAGTTTGTAAACGGTAGTCGTTAGTTCACTAAACTAAGACATTTAACTGGAGAAGAAGTATTTCTACTGTTCCTAGGTCCAGTGAAGCTGTAAGTCAGATGTGTCAAAGAGCTTTGAATAACTGTGTTTTCATCTTTCTTACACCTGCATTGTATACACGTATGCATGACTGGATTATGAAGAAGTGCAACAATTCGTTCATAAATTGATTAGTCAATTGAGAGAAAATTAATCAGCAACTATTTTAAAGTCAGTTAATCGTTTTATTAATTTCTCAAGAGAAAAAGCCAAACATCCTCTGGCTGCAGCTTCTTTGATGTGAAGATGTGATGCTTTTCTCTGTCATATATAATAGAAACTGAATATATTGCTGGTTTGGACTGCTGGTCGCATAAAACAGCAATATACTCTTTATAATACATCTCTTCAGGCTGTGGCAAATTTGGATGGGAAGTTTTCACTTGTCTTGATTTCTTTAAGACGATTAATTGTGCAGATTCAGACTTAATTTGAAGCTCTAGAACTTTTATATTTTCCAACCTGACAAGCATAAAACAACCAGATATAACTCTCAGAAAAATCTCAAATTGCGTTCATTCTGTATTTAAAACAATTAGTCAGTTAATCGATTAGTCAATTGATGACAATTATTGACAATTATTTTGCAACAATTTTGCTAATCAATTCTTTAAGCCTTTTTAAAAGGGAAAAATGCAACAAAAAACCCAATTTGTTCTAGATACTCAAATGTGAATGTTTGTTGGTTTCTTAATATTCTATGAAAGCATACTCAATATTTTAGTAGTTTTATGGGGACCTTATTTGGCCTTTCAATAATGATACGCAAAGTGATAGCACAGCGATGGAGAGAAGAAGCCTCTCTGAGACTGGAAGCTGCAGGTTTTATGACATGAATGACGCGGTAAATAAAGTGGTGGTATGAATCCCACAGCAGGAAGATGGTTGTTGAACTGACTCACTCTTATGTGATCTCCAAATATCATCAGGTTCATGAATGTAGTGCAGTTGTTGAGTTTGTGACATGTGGGTCAGACAGTTTTAACTCTGTGCGATATATAATACTGTATACATATGACCATGTAACCTCCATGCAACCGTAGAAGCATTCAACACTCATGCCTTTTACTGCAGTCTTTACGGCTGCAGGGTTGTGGCCTTGCAAAAACACCTTTAATGCAGATTTTCTAAATTCTTGGTAAGATTATGTAAGGATTTTGCTACACATCTTTTTGTAGTAGGAATAGGTTGAAGGCTATGGTTGATATCTTGCACAATAATCCATGCACCGACTTCCCACAAACCACCTTCAGGCTTGTGCTTGTTCTCTATTGAACAGTGCTGAGGGTGAAGCTGAAGATTTAAACATTGACTCTGGAGTTAAGTGAATGGTTAATGTGTTCCTGACTAAAACCTGTTTTGGTTTTTGGGTGTCACACATGGGTGATTGTTTGGGGCGTGGCGCTGGATGACACTAACAGGAAGAACAGGTTGGCTGTCACTGTAATGCACGACTCGCAAAGCAAATTTGTGACTAGACTGGTAATATAAAGCAATGATGTATTGCTCCTCTGATTGTCTTAATTGTTATCAAGAGGATTAGATTGGGACGAAAGCTAAACAAAGGCAGAAGGGATTCAGAGTAGGCCTACCCGTGTATGCCTCTGCTATGATTTCTGTGTCATAAAGGTGTGGGATAGTTCAAGTAGGAAGTCTGAGATTGGTAAACACGTCTGCTGAAACAGAATATATGCCACAGTTCAGGTTAAGTTCTCTGGAAATAAATAAGCCTGTACGAGCCCAATCTCCCCCGATAACATCAAGAGACAAATCTTTGAGCTGTGCACTTGAGAATGGGAGAGCGACTGCACCCACAATATAATTTTGTAAGTAAGTGAAAGTAAAATTAAGGTGGTTAAGATGCAAAAGCCTTCAAGTCTCTTACAAGTCTTTACTTGTAAGAGTACACGTTTGTTTACTCGATGGATTAGAGACTGTTTGAACTGTCTTAAGACCTTGGAATCAAGCACATTTTGTAATAGGGTGGAGTTTGACTTTACTGACATTACTTTGTAATAGCTTCGATACAATTTAGTTGGGTTAGGGTTAACTTAAAACTTGTTGAGATCCAGCAACCTCCAGGCAAAACATGTTACATTTACCTGAGCGTACAACAATCAAGGACAGTAAGGTGATATGAAGGGGAACCAAAGAGGAACACTGGTACAGTTTCCTCCAAGACATTTTTACCTAAAAAGTGTTCTCCTAGCAGCTTGGATGGCCATAAGCCAACTAAACATTTTGAGTGTCAAACAGGTGATTGGAAAAATAGCTGTTGCAGCTTGAATTCATGTTGGTTGCAATGGATTCCAATGGTGACAGCATACATATAGCAAAGTTATAGAAAAGGAGAAACCTGAAACTTAATCATCGTGTCTGCTTGGAATGCACATCCATTGTGTTGCATTTCTGCATTTCTTGTGCAACAAGTGCAACAGGCTTGTGCACAAGAATAAAGAACAAAGTTGTTTATCTCGTCACATTTTCAGCAAACGTATGTGTTTGCAACATAGAGATCAAAAGAGTAGAGCTTGTTTTAGCGATCAATCTAAATGATTGAATAAAAGAGAAATGAGAAATGTAGGTATTTAGCAACTGCATTAATGGATGAGCCGTCATGGCCAGCTGCCTAGGAACTAGCAATAGTAGGAAAAATACAAAGGCCAGAGGGAAAATTCATGAGTCTGCTTTTTCTGTTCATGCCAAAACATTTAGGGAACCTGAAGCAGTATTGTTAGCTTCCTGCTTCACCAACACAGGCAAGTTTCTGCCCGCTCTTGTTCTGCGGTGTCAAGTATGTGTTTATTGTATAATTGCTTTAAAATAAGTGGGCCAACCGGATCTTTCTTTCCTTAAGTTGTCAACAAAGATGGATCTTCTTACTTACTAGTAGGAACCTGTAACCTTGACCTGTTCAAACTATTTTACTAGTTGTATGTGAATACCTGAAGCCTGGCATTCAGTCTGACAGTGTCAGAAAAGCACAGTAGAGAAGAAAGAGACTTTTAACTGGGAGACAAAAAGAACAAATCTGTTGAAGCCTGCTGAATAAAAATCTAAATATCTCACAACAAGGACACTTTACCTGTTAATTGTAAGTCCTCAAAAATGGCAGTGAAAATCAGTGAAACAGGAGGCGTTTAGTCATTAGGCCATTGGACAAGTTTACTATTATTAAAGTTCATACAAACCGAGCAAATATTTGAAAGAAGAGTGGTAATAAAAGACCGCATGTTAAGGCAGTAGACTGGCCTCCATCATTGTACTCATGTTCTCTTTTTCAAGAGGATTGCCTTGAACCTGGGTCTTTTTCTTGCTTTATGTACCATTCAAATCCTCTGGTCCTCTACAGTCACTGTGTCAGTGTATAGTCAGTTAGTCTGGCCAAATACATTTCAAGTTAAGTTGATGCATCACAACCAATGAGCAGACATTTGGACTAGAAAAGCGCAGGTTTCACTGATAACATTAACATAGAATCTTTTTTTAAATTTTGATTTACAACTGTGCTTTTCCTACTATGTATGACATGTCAGAATGTCATGATCATGTCTGCAAATACTAACAATGTGTGCTTCTGCAATTCAAAATCAGACTGATTTACTGTAGCATCCTTAACACAGGTAACGTTCACCCCAACAAAAGTGATCTGGGGTTGTTTCTGTTGAATTTAATTATTTTGTATGAACTAGTAACCATCAAAGGAGTGATCCTTGAAATAACTGTGACTCGCTGTTCAGGTGAACAATATTTGCCAAGCATTGTTGCATAACAAAAGTCTCACCCTTTAATCAGTCCAGGATGCACCAGTGTTGTCATCGAGCATTGCTAAAACCACATTTAAGCTTTTTACTGAATATTTGTTTTGTTTCAACTTTCAGCCATTTTTCCAGCTGGTGAAATTAAGAAAACTTGGCCTGAGTGACAACGAGATCCAGAGACTTCCACCAGAAATAGCCAACTTCATGCAGCTGGTAGAACTGGATGTCTCTAGAAATGGTAAATGAAAACACTGATATACCAATGCAGCACAAACGTAAAGTAGAATATTACAGCACATTGTTACATAGTACATTTCTTAACTGTGTTTCTGTGTATTTTCTTCACATCTGCGAGAATATTACAAAATGAGCAAGACGTCACTAAGTTCAGCGAATGAATCGCATTGACAGATTTACTCCTCCTTGGTGAAGCTGATCCAACAAACGTGCATAAAGATAAAGTTTGGTTTTCATTAAGCCTCAATCTCCCGAGTCGTTTGTGTAGACCCGGATATTCTGTTAGATACAACGGAGCACGCGGTTCACAGTTCACAGGCTGTAGAGCAACAAAAACACATATTCAGTTAAAAGAAAGTACATTTAACACACACAGTGTTGTTTGTATTGAGTCCTAGTTAAGTGGAAGTGTGTGCAGAGTGAGACATGGTTAACATAACATACTGACTCATTGGATTTACTACGAAATACAATTTTTTGCAATAACATCTTCACTATTGTTATTGTCTTCTTTGCTGTTTATCACTTGCATTCAAACCAACTGTTTTTAATACATTATATTGCTATATATATCTATATCTATAGATATAGTTCTATCTATCTATCTATCTATCTATCTATCTATCTATCTATCTATCTATCTATATATATATATCTCAACTACTGCTGATTGTATTTTATGTTTATTTTTGATTAAGAAGTGTAACAACCAGTGTCTTTTTTTCTTTTATTCAGATATTATGGAAATTCCAGAGAGTATTTCATACTGCAAAGCGCTCCAAGTGGCAGATTTCAGTGGAAATCCACTAACAAGGTAATCCTCCAGATTATGTTGAAAACAAATTACCCATCAGTCATATCTAATACTTGAATAGTGGTCACTTCTAAAATATTCAGCTGTCAAAGTTTGTAACAATGCTAAACCCATACTTTTCACATTTCATAATGATTTTGATACTTAATGCTTAGTGAGCGGTGTGTGTGGAGATCCCCTGCTGTTATGATCATTCACACACTCTCCTTGACAGATTGCAGATTTTGCACAATATGCTTTTCGTTGTGTGTGGGAGACTAAATCTAATTTGCACCTCAGCAGGAGCAAAACCACATTGTTTTGCAGTATATAGTTTAGGAGTCAGCAATGAATAGTATTAGAGAGTCATTGGTGTTCAATACTTTTAAAGTGCACACACACACACACACACACACACACACACACACACACACACACACACACACACACACACACACACACACACACACACTCTTTTTCCACAGTAGTAGCCTAATTTTCCACTCATCAGTCCTATATAAACTGTTTGATAGTGAAGGTCTAGTTCCCACTAAAGGTTAGCAGAGATGGGATGTCACATTGTTGAAAGAAATATTCAAATTATTCAAATTTCTGAATTACAAGTATATTCACATACGACATTCAAATGAAAAAAAAATAAGCATTTGTGTGTTTCTCAACTCATCATAATTAAAGACGGCATCAGATGATATGAATAACTGAATTTAGTTGTCTGTATAAAAGGAGCTGTTATTTTGGGACTGATGACAGAAGTTGTTGATAGCTTGCTTAAGAAATATACAATACCTGTCTGATTTCAATGCTTTGTTAATTGCTGTAGTTCAAAAGGACTTTTGGTTTACATTCATTCTCTATGATGTTTCTGAAGAGAGATATTAAAGCAGAAGTAGCCTTTGTTGTTTCACCAGCCCACGTTCATGTAGGATTCTCAAAGACAATAGCAAGTGAGCTTATGGCTGCCACTAAAAAGGGAGAAGCATTATTTTGTTTGTGCTGCTATTGATCAAAGTGTGACCACAACTAGCAGTAGTCCCATCTGCCCGGCCTGCAATATTAATGAGGATAATGGGTTTTAAAATAAAAACTTGACAAAAGAAAGTATGCAGGTTGTCTGTCTTGAACAAGCAGATAATGAGTCCATTTAGGAAATGAAATTCAGGCACTTACGTATTTGGTGTAATTAAACCATTAATCAAAAATGTCCAGTAGTATTCAACAAATTGTCCCGTGTAATCACAGCCTAACATCCTGGAGTAGAACAAGAATATTCTGACTCCCTTTGTGATGTTATATAATTCTACCCCTGATGTTCATAAACAAGTTAAAACATTTGATTTAATGTAAGAGAGCAGCAAAGGGCAGAACAGAAGGTAAAGATGAATAGCAACCAGCACAGATAAACTACTTAACTCATCAAGAGTTTAGGGTTGAATTGTGGTGAACTCTTGCTTAACATTGCTTAAAGAACAGTGTGTCTATAGAAACAAACCAACATGGGCATCCAATTAGACTCCTTGCACTCCTCTTCCACCTGCATCTCACCCTGTGGCCTCTCTTTTTATTTTTCCAGGTTACCCGAAAGCTTTCCAGAGCTAAGGAATCTAACATGCCTTTCCATCAATGATATTTCATTGCAAGTTCTTCCAGAAAACATTGGGAAGTAAGTAAATGCACCGTTTCTTCGTACTTACTTTGACATATTGATATCTAGCCTTTGCCGATTAAACATGTCCACACAGTTTCATAGCAGCCTGAGGTGCATTCATTGTAATGATGACATCCCACCTGTCTCTCTCTGCATTTTCTAGTCTCACACTTTGCTTTCTCCTTAATGGTTCTCCCAGAATTATCATTAATTTTACCTGTAAATTAATTCAATTTCATAAAAAACTATTTCAGTTGTTTTAAAAGCAGACATTTGCTCAACCAAACCACTGAGCGGCAAGTGATCTTGAGCTTTACAAGTGCCTGCATTTCTTTTGTCTCCCTTTCTCCTGATTGTAAGAATTTATTCTATAATCTCACTGCATTGGTAAAAGGATACCAACCACATTACTCTTCACACTCACATCAGTCAGGGTCCTCTCAAGCCTTGTTGTGAGATGGCATATAATCTGCTGCAGTAAAAAGGCATGTCTGGCCAACATTCTTATTCCTATGAGGTCTCCCTTCTCCTTGAGTTCAGTTTATAATTGGATTTAATAACAGAACTATGTGCTTTTACGTCAAATTGCCACAAGGGATGTTTTTAGTAGAAGTTTGGAGTTCAAGGGAAACTGATTTTAATTTTAAACCCTTTCAGGAGGGATTTAAAAGGATGAAATTACTCTTGACGTGCACCTTTGGTTAGAATGTTGATAATATCCTGACATTTGACTGATTTAAAACATACTAGTATGTAACTGCTGAGAAAGTAAAATGCTTATTTTTGTAAACACATAACACTGTGGTAATTTTATGTATTTTTAAGACAGAATTACAAAAATACATATCAATAAAGACATGCTCTTTAAAGGCACTTTTCTGATGTAGATACAGTGAAACTTGTGCTGATGTTGTCCAGTAGAATATCTAAAATAATAATTGGCAGTGCTCTAGGGAGCATATTTTAACCATAAGATAACTGCTGAAACAGTTGGAGCTAAACTAAACAGAGTTTGGTCTTGGCTGCCTTTGTGCCATAAATTAAGCATTACTGCATAACCTCTAAGGGACGATGCATTGCTGACGGATGAGACCCTGACTGTGATTCAAGAAAGGATTCCCTTTGCTCCTTTAGTGATCATATCTCAGGATTGTAGGCTTTGAAATAATACATAATAAATAAATAATATTTTTTTTAGGCTTAGTGTTAATCTGATGTTCTACATATACAGTATTGATAGACCTAAATTTGATTTCATGCAAGACACAAAACACCAGATGGATTTTCTGATGAAGATCCATACTGCAATGGATTATAGATGCAGGGGCTAAAACTGGGCTACAACAATTGTAGCTGTGTTATGTGTTCTTCATGTTGTAGATATTCTACAAAATGTTGAACCAAGCCAAAAAACAATAAAACCAAAAAAAGTCAAAATGTGTGCTTGCTTTGAACTGAATGTTGCGTTGGAAATGTCTTAAATAGACTTCTTGTGCATGGACAGAATGTATTTCAATGTGCTCCCAAAAAGATTTAGCATCTTTCAGAATTTCTTTTTTTTTGACTAGCTAGTTTGCTTTAACAGCTACCTCTCATATTGTTAATGTGTATATGACTGATTTTGCAAAAGGTCTCTTAGGGTTACCTTAATGAAATATACAATTTTCTGACCAATAAAGCCAGCTTGAGTTAAAGAGATCTCTTCACACCCTTTTCCTCCTGGTACGGCATGTGCCCCACATATGTCCCATATCTATCTTACATAATGCGGTGACTTAAGGCCTGCTCTCTGTCAAGGAACACGGTTATGAAAAACATGCGGTGGGTTTTTAGAAGTGGTTAAGGCTAACGTTCAAGGGGTTACGTGACATCAGTCATTTATCTTCTGAGACGAGGATGTTTTCTGTCAAAAAAAGAGAAGCTTTCACAAAAGATGCAGTTAGGTGTCTGTTTTCATCATTTCTTCTGTCTGTTTATTAATCTGTGGCTCAGTGGCCGGCTGTGACGAATAAACAACACAAGATTAAGGAAAAAGTAGCCGTTGTATTTCCTGTTGTCTCATTTGAGGCCAGCCTGTAAGAACCAGTTCAAACACACCTACTAGATAATGCTAATCCCTTTGGCACAGTCAAACACTTATTTACTCACAAACTGAATGGAAAGGCTTTATTTTGACTCCTCAGTCCATCTCTAATAACACACAAAGGCTGAATTATTTAGTCTGGGTTCTGATCAACAAGATTAACTTGTACTGTACTAGTTTGTTGTCATAAAATCCTCCATTAATTGGGTACATGTTCAGTACTATGGCATGCATAAGCAGCTCTGCATGAAGATAACCCTGGACTTTGTTCTATGATATCCATTTAGACATTTTATCCTGTCATTTAAAGTCCTGGTTGTTTATGCTCCTGCAATTTTACCGTCGTGATAAGACTGACACACCTCAAAAATACTTCCTGTTCACAGATAACTGATTGCAAGGAGACATATTGTTTTTCTAGAAACACGCAGAGCATCGTGTGTGTGTGTGTGTGTGTGTGTGTGTGTGTGTGTGTGTGTGTGTGTGTGTGTGTGTGTGTGTGTGTGTGTGTGTGTGCGCGCAGTTCACAGGATTTTCAGAGATGTATAATCGTCCCTCTTTTTTTCATGTCATCATTGCAGCCTTTCCAATTTGGCATCACTAGAACTCAGAGAAAATCTGCTGACATTCCTACCAGAGTAAGTATTCAACCAACTGCACTGTCTATGTGGGGTTATATTTTGTGTACACAGAGAGGCTGTGTATTTTCATTCATACGATGTTAACAGAGGTTATTAATTCTTAGAACATGCAGCAGGCCTCTGCTTTTTTATTTTGACTGTATTTGTATTTGAACTTTCGTTGGCATGTGTCATCCACAGGTCACTTTCTATGCTTCACAGACTGGAAGAGCTCGACCTAGGAAATAATGAGCTATACAGTTTGGTAAGTTGGTCTTGTGTCTGGATGCCGGGAACTTGTTTACTCAGAAGGATGGCACATGGCACACAAAATGAGCAGAAATAAACTCTTCCCATTTCCTTCTTCTTGTCACGTCCAAGTAGATTAGCATCCCTCGAGAACAGCTTTCACTTCTTATCACCCAGATGGGAGGATGGCCATCTGCTTTGAGCTTTGGTTTTTAGTTGTAATCTTATGTGTAAATGATTTACTGATGGATGAAGCAAGGTCAAGCTGCCAAGTAAAGGCTCTTTATGTGTTTATTAATTTCTAACTTATGTGTACATTGAACTAAATTATTTTCATTGTTGGATGTATTGTATTTTTCTGCTTTTGTTTTTCTCTTCAATTTTCCTGGCTCTCATTCTTTCAATCTCTACATTTCTTCTTCCCTCATAGCCAGAGTCAATAGGCGGTCTTGTCAGCTTGAAGGACTTGTGGCTGGATGGAAACCAGTTGGCTGAAATCCCTTCAGTAAGATAATACATTTTCAGAATCTGTTATTGTCTTTGCCTTGATAAGAGTAACACTGTTACATATAATTTTATTGCTGTGTGCAATAGTGCATGTAGGGTTTTGAATGAAATGCCGTAAATAAGTGTTCAAATACAATGAGAAACATTTGTTTTTGTCCTCCCAAGATGAGACAAATCTTGTCTTGCAGTCATATTGGCCGAAACCTAAAATGTAAAATTGTGTGCTCTGAATGTAAATGTAGTGCAGTGATTCATTTGAATTTGACGATATAATCATATCTGACTTTGTACATTAAGAGTGGTCACATATGTCCTATGTCGTGGCCTAAGTCCTGAGTTTAGGTGTTGTGAATCCATAGACAACATTGATTGTTCTCTGCTTTCCTAGACTGTATTTGTTGCCATGTTATTGTAACTTGGCTTACCACAAGTCTCTGCTCTGCATTTAAGGAGATGGGCAGTATGAGAAGCCTGTTGTGTCTGGATGTATCAGAAAACAAAATAGAGCGACTTCCAGAGGAGTTGGGTGGCCTGGTGTCGCTCATTGACCTGCTGGTGTCTCAGAACCTAATTGATGCTCTACCAGAAAGCATTGGTGAGCATGTGAATCCGCCCAGCTCTTAATTATCATGATTACACCACCTTGAGTGCTCTTCTCTTGTATGTTTTGACTATCTTCTCTGAGAGGTTATTTCTCCTCATTGAGTAAAAATCATATAAAGGAAAATATTTTTTTTCTGAAAGTTTCATTCACAATGGCTTGTTGGGATGTTCATATCATAAATGTACTGTATGTGGCGAGCCAATAAACTTTGGTGTGAAAACAACCCACTAAAAATATATATGCTAGCATCCATTTTCCTCAATATCACAGTAACTGATTCATCAGCCTGCTAATCAGTGTCTGAGCAAGGTTGATTTTGTTTAACATGTATTTCTCTTTCTCTGCAGGAAAACTACGGAAACTTTCTATATTGAAAGCTGATCAGAATAGGCTAACTTATCTTCCAGAGAGCATTGGTAACTGTGAAAGCCTTACTGAACTTGTGCTCACTGAGAACCAGATACAGGTTTGTGTTTGCAACTGTAATGCACCCTAGTCTTTTAAAATGTAAAGAAAACACTATGGGATTACTACATATATGTAAATACAGTTCATTTTCATTAGCTGTTTCTATGTAGATGTTGCATTAACACAGTTAATAGGAAAGCAGCAGCACATCGCATAACGGTTTTGGTATAATGAAAGGATAAAGGTTTCATCCTCATTACAAATTACATGAAATTGCTATAGATGCACCATTGAGTATCATTCAATAGGAGTAAGTATAGCTTTTTATGCTGTGCTATGATTTTGAGCTGATTGGAAACATTAGCACAGCCTCATGATTAAACATGGACATGTAAATCATCTGAGATGTGACAGGAATACATTGAGTTGTTCTGAGTGAAATAGAGATTGACATTCAGGCGATGCACACATTGCCGCTTTTACCAGTGTTTTTCTGTTTTGTGTGTTGATAAATGAACCAACTGTGTGAGCAACACATCTCCTTTTGTCTCTGTGCACAAGAGCACTGCACTGTACTAGTGACACATGGACGATTTGGTTTTCTACGGCCATATCGTTTTTAAACTCAATGTTTTATTACATTTTTTTTTATTGATTTATTACAGAGTTTGCCTAGGAGTGTTGGGAAATTAAAGCGACTTTCCAACTTCAACTGTGACAGGAACCAGCTAACGGCATTACCTAAGGAGGTAAGCTTTTCATATATCAACCGACATCATTTATTTTAAATTGAATTTGAGGATAAACCCCTGGAGACACAGCATCTTCTTTTTAATAGAGTCAGAAAGCACCAAATTTCATTAAAAAGTTAAAGGTAAAGAAATACAGGTAGCACTTTCTATGACATCCATGTCTATAATGCATTATAAACATACATATAACATATAATGGGTTATGATTTGCTTTAAGCACTGTATAATCATAGTTATAAACTATAACTAAATATAACTATTAATAATGTTGGCATATAATATTGTCAAATATCATAATACTTAATAATAATTGCTGGTCACTCACTGACATCTTTTTGCAAGCCCATGTCTATAATGCACTATAAACATACCTATAATGCATTATAATCTGCTTATAAGTACTGTTTAATTACAGTCTATAAGCATGCATACATATTTGTAATGCTTTATAACAATGACACACAACCATGAAGTAGTATAATACTTGACCGTAAAGGTCATTATGCAATGCTTTTTTGATGTGTAATGATTATTGTTATAAAGCAATACGATTACAGTGATTAAACAGTGCTATAACCAGATTAAAACCCATTATATTCGTTATAATGACGTAATAGAAAGTGTTACCAAAATACAAATGTAATAGGAAAGATTGATTGTAAACGTCCAGTATTGACTGATGGCAGAGAGAGGACTTGCTATAAAGAGGACTGAGCTAATATGAATAAAAGATTAAAAAAAACTGAAAAGCAATTCAGCTTGTAGCTATAAAACAATTTACAAAACGTGTACAGATTTGAAATGTAAAACCTAACAACCACATACTGTATTAACCAAAAATGTATTGAAGGAAACAGCTTTAACACTCCTTTATTCCAAGTGCTGCGAGTGTCAAAATGGCAGAATCTGTGACTGTTGGCTTGTAGCTAACGCTCATGGACGTTTTACATCTTCAGGTCTAAACAGTCGCTGCTGTTACTTTTAGGTCAATAGGTGTCGCAGTTTGGATCTGCACGTCTGCAATTGATGGTCTGAAACTGCAGTTCTGAACTGTAATATAACATTATTACAAACCTGAGATTTTCTTCTTCAATCAAATAGAATCTGTTTTGAGTACAGTGATGCAACGCTGTTAAGGTAGACTGTTGTCAATCTTTAATGCAACTGTTTAGATTTTCATTGGCTCAAAATGTCAAAAGTTCATTCACGTTTGGATCAACAATGCTCCTACTTGTCAAGCTCTCTCATTTCACGTTCACTGCTCAGTCCTCTGGTTTGCTCAGCTCTGTCTGAGTGTATCCATTGTGTTTGTATGTGACATTCTTTTCTAAACCTCTTGTCTGTTTAAGTGAAGGTCCGCCTGGTTTAAAGCTTCATCTCAAAGGCTTCTTCAGACGTCGCACAATGCCCCTGTGTCTTTATGATGCAAAGACTGCAGTGTTTGGAGAAAAATAACAGTCGGCCTAGATAATGAATCGATGGCGTCACCTTTTTCTCAAACCAGTGTTGCATGGCATTGCTAACAATCACAGCGTAGCCATGAACCAAGTATTGATTTGTGCATTTCTGAGCTACTTGACCATTGGCCCAGTTTTATGGATTATATTGATTGTTTATTAGTCTCATAACGCTTTTTCCCTGCTGAATTTTGTCCGTGCTTACATGGAAGCAGATTTAATTCGGTGTTTGATTTGTTTTAAAATAGTTTCTTAAAAGATGCTTTGTTTACTGCTAGTTTATTATTATTCCTTTAAGTTTTATACTTGTATAGTACCTGCTGCACAATGTAACAATCTCATCCACTGCTGATTATTCAGATAAATCTTAGTCCTAATTTAAGCCACAGTGGAAGGCTAAACTAGCGTAGAAATAAGCACCTATCATATTAACTTGTGTAGATGATCAGCTTAACTTGTCCATTTGAACATGATGGATCTCTTAAACAATACTTGTATCTCTGCCTTGGCTGGCTACTAGGCCTAATTGTTCCCAATTGTAGGTCCCTCTGTCCCAATCCTTTGACATTTAACTGGTTTGCCATTGAAATCACCAATTCTGGGACAAAGTGCACAAATGCTGACCACAGATTTACTCTGGTTTTTATTGTCCTGGCTGTGTTAAAAAAGACAGATTTATTAACATGCGCATTGATGTTGCATGTTATACTTGCAAGGGGAAAAAAAGTACAGTTGAATCCTATATGTGTGTCTTCCTATATATGTTTTTATGCCTCACAGGACACCTGCACACTGTCTGACATGCAGCCTAATCAAATGATCTCTTCTGTTATCTAGATCGGGGGCTGCAGCGGTCTGAATGTCTTCTGTGTACGAGAGAACAGGCTGACGAGGATACCGTCGGAGCTGTCGCAATCCACAGAACTGCATGTGCTAGACGTCTCTGGAAATAGGTACGTTCAACAACACGTCCGTATCTTCTTTTTTCAAGTAATTTGTAGACTTTGTGATTAAATAGTAATGATAAAATAAAAAGTAAACCAAATACTGAAATATGATTTAATTGTACTTGATAAATACTTGATGAAATGCATGTTTTCAACTCTCCGATGCCCAAAGATTGTCTGGACGGTTATTACTAACCTTCTGTCAAAAGGTTGTTTTGGCTTTGTGTCTCCGCTACTACCGGTTTTGTCTTCAGATCAAGCTGCAGCGATGTCTGCTGCATTAGTCACACACAAACATGTTCGCCTCTGTGTCTGGAGGGTTTTCCCTCCTCCACGTTGTCAAAACAACTGCAAACCTGTAGTTATCTTTTGGTTTTCTGAGTTAGTGATTTACATCCGGTCTGGTTTCAGGCTCACCCACTTACCGATGTCACTGACCACACTACGACTGAAGGCCTTATGGTTGTCAGAAAACCAGTCGCAGCCTCTCCTCACCTTTCAGACTGACCAGGATCCCGACTCAGGGGAGAAGGTGCTCACCTGTGTGCTGCTGCCACAACAACCATGTGAACCAGACAATAAAGGTACTGTTTTTCATCGAGCCAAAGCCTAAAATAATCCTCAAAGGTTCTGAATAACCTTCATGGATCATCGGTATTGCCAGAAGCAGGGACTCTATCTTGACATTTTTCTCATACCGTACTGGTTGACTGAATTTCCAGTATATATGGGTGCATGAACAGTGTTTCTTTGCTTATGTACCATTTGTTTGTAGATCCCTATCCTCCCTAAGTGTTGAGCTTCCTCTAGAGTAGAGGTCTTCAACAGGGGGTCCGCGGAGGTACTGCAGGGGGTCCGCACAATTTTTGGTTGATTAGACAATTTTTTAATTTATTTTTTTTCAAACATGAATCTGTCCATTATTTTAATAGTTCAGTATTGTATGCAAGATAACAGGTATGTTTATGCATGGCAGTTGCACTAATAGGCCTTCACTCATTTTCGTTTCCATATTTATGTTTAACATAAAAACGTCAATTTGAATAGCTTGTATACATGATTATCATACAAGGTATGTTTCTAAATGGCAGTGGCACGGCCACCCTACTCACTGTACCTTTAAAATTAAAAACATGAATATATGAACCTGTGTATTATTTGAATAGCGTAGTATTGAATGCACAATAACAAGGTATGCTTATACATGGTACTAGGCCCAGTTTAATATAAAACACAATTTTATAGAATATACTTAGTAGGGGGTCCCTGCTCCATCTCTCTATCAGTTTGGGGGTCCTTGGACTGAAAAACGTTGAAGACCGCTGCTCTAGAGTGAAATGACCTGGTGCCAACACCGTGATATTTTGAGGAATATTCATCAGTTCTTGCATCTTCTCAGAGTATTTAGTGCCCCGCGGTTTTGATGACATTATCACATGATTATCTGCTTGGGGAAGCACAGTGTGTTCTGCGCCCTCTGATCCTTCCCTGCAGTATCTGTCGATTATGAGGTCCTGTAAGGGATAACAGCCTATAACAGATCAGTGCCTCGCCTGTCCCTTGAGGCCCTCCTTGGTTATGTTTTTCAGAAATGTGGTGGATTGGACAGCTAAAGAGGCTTAGCAGAGGCTGGCCCATTGCCGTTAAAAGCTCGCCCACTGGGTAGATGCAGCTGAGGGCTAGCTCTATCTCTGCCTGATACAACGGTTTATTGTAATTCTTTTCCTTTGCTGTCATCCACAGATTTGTGCCTAAATCTGTCAGGATTCACTGAAAAGTGTTTGCTCCTTGCTTGACCCTGTATTGTGCATTGTTTCTCCCTCAAAAATTTAAGTATTCAATACATTTCTTTTAACATAGTCATTCATTTTTGTGACGTGCCATCTCTCTCTCGTGGTGGAGGTGCAGACATAAGACTGGTGGAGGTCAGATGACCGAGGCTGAAGCTGAAGTTGGGGGCAGGGAAGATTGTGTTGCTGTAAGCCTATGACTAAGCCAGGATTTGAAACTGTGATCTGGCAGTTTCAGGCTCTCTCTTATGAGCGCTGTGTTATGTGTCAGATTTCATTTCTTGAGTTGACAGTTTGCAGAGAAGCAATCATAACAACCATATTGATTTGAATGTGCTCACACATCCGCTTCAGATCGCACTCTTCAATTCTATCTGAGCATTTTGATGAGAGCATGAATTCCAGTAACACAACTTGTTATTGACTTGTGTTGTCTCTTTTTAAAAACCAGGCTCTGATAATCTTGCCCGCTGTGGAGCCCTGGATAGTCTGGTGAATGACATGGCAGATGACACGTGGGATGACAAAGCCATGAACAGGATCAGCGCAATTCACTTTCTTGATGATGATGAGGACGACGAGGATGACGACAAGGTGAGACCAGCAAGCTCGAGGGCAAATCTCACAGTAGTTGGTTATAATAGTGGTATTTCACTCTGATGTTAACCTGCTGGTGGTGCTAGAGTAAATGTCAGATGATCACCAAAGTCAAAGACGTACCACTAGTTTGAATCTCTTTCCTTCACTCAGGGAACACTACTTCGACGGGCCACGCCTCACCCCGGTGAGCTGAAGACGATGAAGAAAGCGGCCGAGAACCTCCGCAACGACCTGAACGCTGCCAAAGGCCTGGACTCCAACAAAAACGAGGTCAATAACGCTGCAGACAGAGTGACCACATCTGTGTGACCTTTACCTCAGAAATGTTTTTTACCTCCTGTGTCTCGCCGTGTCGTCCCGCACAACCCCGCAGCCCCTAATTTTCTTTTACCTACAAACCCCGGTGTGGCCTACCCCTCCTCTGATTACACCCTGGGACGCCTGTAACCTTACTCCATCTCCAGTCCTGTGTAAAACGTGTTTGACTCAGTCTACCAGGGCCGCTGTGCCTTCCTCTTTTTAATTAATGTCCACAGTAATAATCTGCACAGAGATGCTCCTTTTTAAGAAGATATTTTAAAGATTTATTACTTTTTGAAATGCCTCTTTTTTAAAAAAAACATACATTAGGTAGTTGCACTATTATAAGTCTTTATAATATGGTCAAAACTTTGTTAATGTATTATATATTTGTTCTATATCTATTTTCCAAAACACTGGTTGAATACTTTTTACATTTTGGGCAAACATAAAAGCAGGAGTTTTTGGACCTACTGATTAAGGATTATTGTATAGTCTCTTGTGAATATTGATACTTTTATACTTTTTGGCAGCTCAGATGTAAATAAAATGTATAGCAAATTTCTTAATCAGTTGAAGATTTTTCAACTTTTTTTTCTTCTTTTTTGAACTTGGTACTTTTGTCTTCAATGGAAAAAAAAAATCTAAGTAATGAACAAAACACAGTCACTGATGTCTTATTCAATCCATATAATTGTTATTGGGTGAGTGGATGGCCTTGAATACTTCTTTTGTTCATCGATAAAACATCTAGTCCTATTTTGGGGTAATATATTGATTTGGTTAATTAATTAAGTTTGGATTTAAGTACTGCACATCAACCTTTTAATTACTCATCTGCAACGTAATTGTGCAGAAGTAACAATGCCGTCTTATTTATATGTGCTGTGCTTTACTGTTTTGCAATGTTATTCAAATAGATGCCAAAAACAGTTGTATATTTTAAATAAATCAGTTTTCTTTCCCATTAGAGTACTGTATAGAATAATCATCGGAGGTTTGGTCAGAATGAGGTTCGTACCATAAGGACGGCATCCTTTAAAAATGCAGTTGTTAGAAGTTCCACTTTAATGCACTTCTCAGCGTTTCTTAAATTCTTTTAAATGGTACATGATAATTTGCATTATTTTGTTTTTAAATTGATTGCAAAAAGTGGACCATAGAAATTGATCCAAGTGTTTGTTTTTATGTTTTTAATTATTTTCTGATCAAACTGCACAAACCAGATCTCAAATGGGCACTGCGCCTTGAGATTTGAATGATTTTTTAACCACTGATCAATAAAATGAGTGCAACACTAAACGTGTTTCTTATTCCTTTTAATTTGATTGAGTTTAGAGAGATAGACTCAATCACAGAGAGTTGAACTTATTAATGTCAGATTTAAAACCAGATACTTTTGGTGTGGCCTTTCTAATTATCCATATCTAAAAATAATATATTAAAACTTAAACTGACTTGCTTTGAGGCAACAAACCAGATATTCCATTTCCTGACCCCTCCATTGCTTGTTTTGTCTGCCCAGCAGTGCATGATGTTTCTGTAATGCTCTGCCAGCATGTGCCATATTTGACTTGTTCACCCTGCACATGCTGCATGTTGTATTGATGCTGGCATGCTTTAAGTATATCAGAGAATTGATGTATATATATATGTATATTTTAATGTTCACGGCAAGTGCACCTTTATTTGTGTCTCATTGTACATTTTTGATTAATTGCGTGAAGATGAGTACTATTTTCCCAGTGAATTACCAAGTCAAAAACTGGTAATTCACTGGAAAGTCTTGGTTACTGGTGTTACTGGTGTTCAGTTTCAGGTGCTGAACTGTTTGCAATAAGAAATGTAGTGAAGCTTAAGATGGACTCCCACTATTCTCAAGTGGAGGCTTCTTCAGTGAGGCTACAATGCATTTCAAGCATGGCATCAACCTTCACTCTCTTTCTTTGCCTTCTACTCAAGATGCATCAGAAAACAAATTTTGCCAATAAGGCAGAGAAAGAGTCGAACGAGATCTTTTCACCTTGCTTTTTAAAACGGTTGCACCAGTGAGCGTAGTGCAATTACACTTTGCAGTAATCACTGTTTTAGTGCCCCCTGGTGCACAACATACGCATGAATTATGAATAGTCAAACATGATTTTATTAATGTGACTACATTGATTATCAGCTGTTCCACTGGAAAGCATGATATTCCTCCAAGGATTGGCATTGTGCTGCTCTTAGTTTAAGTCCTGCCTTGACAAACGGCCATGCATTCAAGATGAGGGACATGGTTTCATCAAACTTCTTCCCCACTGATCCATCACTGTCACTACTTATTTCCCTCAAGATTTTACATTAAAATTAAATTTTCAGCATCGGCTGGTGTCTTCTGACTATCTCCAGGAGTGTAGAAAGCCTCATATTAACCCGTCCCTCAGGACCAGCATTCCAGGCTTCAGCTGGTTGGCAAACAAAGGGTGTCAGCAGGCAAGACCTCAACTATTCCCGGCCAGCGACAGTGTGTGTGGCCACATAAACACTGACATGACCAGCGCAGAGAAGGAAGCAGAGGAAATTGAGCAACCTGAGGAGGTCTGTTTTCAAGTTTAGGTATCTTACACAGTTCATGTTTGTCTTGATTTCTCTTGGTATGGGGATGCACATTTTTTATCAACCACGTCAGATGTTCATCAACTGTAATTCTGCTGCAGATTTCCACTTAATCTAGATGAATCACTATTACATGTCAAGAAACCCTTTCTGAGAAGATACTTGTTTAACTGCTTGTTTCATCCTTTATCAGTCTCTCATTTTGCTAATGGCTTGTGAGTGAATTTAAATATCAGGCTCCATGGATGTATCTCGCAGACTGACGAGGACAAAAGCATCGAATTATTTCTAATCACCAGGATGGTGCAGGCCAGCTGTCAGAGAGCGATGCCTCACTACGACGGTTTCGCCATCAGAGAGGTGAAAACAAAGAGGGGAGGAAGTTACAGCGTCACAGAGCTCTTAATGCGGGGACCGGTCTCCATGGAGACCCTGCCACCAACGTAAAGATCTTCTCCACAACCGGGCATCTGAAGTCTGTGGTGACAGAGAGGACCCCTCCTCAGGAATCATTCGTCTCCCATGTGCCATTAAGAGTAACTGAACGCTGTCTCTTTCTTTAATGTCTAATCATTCTCTGTGAGGTTGCACTTCCAGGCTGCTGGAAATTGATTGATTGTGGCAAATTATTATTATTGCAAATCTAATTTGTTTTTGTTTGTGTTGCTCCACTCGGGCCTAAGTTGTAAATATATTTGTATTAGTTACAGATCAAAGTGTCTGGCCAGAGTGGTAGTTTGGGAATCAGCATTGCTGGTGGGAGGGGCTCCCTGCCTTACAATGACCATGCTGAGGTAAGTGCTGGAGCAGAAGAGCTGGCAGGGCTCAATCACTTGCAACATGTTTGCCTGTTTCGTTGAAGATAATGAGAAAGCAGCAGCCTTGAGCAACTGAACTCCTACAAGTACACATTCTAGTTTACCAATAGAGTGCTTTGAGCACAATGTTATTACACGTGTCCCTCAGGCTAACATGTCTATTTCCTTTCAGGGCATTTATATTTCCAGAGTAAATAGAGGGGGGGCATCAGAAAAGGCAGGGGTCCATGTTGGAGATAGATTGCTGGAGGTAGGCTGGGAGTCATTTTTCTCTGTTGATTATCTCCTGTTCATCAACTGTTAAATATTCAACCCAGCTTGTGAAATGTTGTTGACTGAGTGGAAATCACTAAGCACTTTATATTGGCTGCAAGAATGTCATTATGAAACCCATTTCCTGGTGATGTTCCTCTTGTGACCAATGGAGGGCATCATAAGACCAGCAGAGGACACTGCTCGGACTCCCCTCACTAATATGAGGCAGGCAAATTGAAAACAATTAAAAATGCAAAATCAATCTTTAGAGTCACACTTTGGTAGGTTAGCTGATTTAGTGTCTGTAGTGGTAATAAACATGCTATTTTCAGACAATCAAGCGTGTGACTTAGCCCCGCACCTCTGACTCCTGCTCCCACCTTTACTGACCCCTGAAAGTGTAATGTGACCACGGTGCTTCCAGGTCAATGGCCTCAATATGCAGGCAGCGACCCACCATGAGGCAGTCAGCGCCCTCAGGAATGCTGGGAGCTGCATTAAGATGAAAGTACTCAGAGAAAAGCTGCTACCCCGAGAGGTGTGTGTCCCAGATGAGCCACAGGATCCTCGGGAAGCGACGGGGCGACAGCCGTGCAGCCAGGACGGCGGAGGCCAGAGAGACAAACAGCCCAAGATGGAGAGCACAGAAGACTGTTTGTCCAAGAAGATTGAGGCAGTTGTCTGCAACGGCAATGGCATTGTGGGTGGTTTGCTCAAATCACAGCACAAACAGAATACAACATTTGAAATGTCACTATTGTTTTACAATGTGCCTCAAGCCATATGTGGATTACGCCCTCAAAATAAGTCTTTCTTTTACACTTCTTTGTCTTTTGGTGTTTCAGTCTGATTTGGAGAGACAGTTGAACAGGACCTTGTTTAAGATGAAGGTGCAGGCCTTGATGAAAAATGATTCACTTCAAGGGGGGAAGCACACAATGACAGTAAGCAGATTTCATCCCTCAGTAGCATATACCACCTACGATATCATTTTACACTGAAATCAATTCATTTTAGCAATCCCCGAGACCTCCAAAATCCAAGAATCCTGCAAAAATAGACATTAGAGTTTTTCATGACATTTCAGCATGTAAGCACATTTTATCACATGAAAACTTACTTCTTTCTCTTCCCAATCCTGTTCCCTTCTGTGGCAATCATCTGACAGATCCCGCGGATCATCCTCACTCATCCCTCTACCTCAGATGAAGACGTGGAGCTCTTGACACAGATCCCCAGCAGAGAGGCACTACATGAGTCTGACATTCCTGACAGACGCGTACACTGTTTCGACAGCGCTTTCTACTCACCTTGACCACAGCGTAGAGGTACATACATGAAGGACACAGACTGTTATTTCCCAGCTCTTTTCTTTTTCCTTCATGTTACTGTGGTGGATTAGTGTAAAACAACCTGTGGGAATGTGTTTTTTATGCTTTTTGTCTTCATGATTCAATTGCTGCTAATAGTATTTGGTAATATTAAATCCATTTGCAAGAATGGCCTTCATTTTTATTACTAAAACCACAGAGTTTTGTTTGTGCAACTACATAGAACAGAGGCTGTAAAGCATGAACAGACTGCTCTCTAATGTCCAAATGAATTCATAATATTAAATACAGTCAATTTAACAATGGATGCTGCTGGCTACCTCTACTTCACACCGTTGTGCTAAATAGTGTCTCTGCCAATGACAATGTGACGCCCTCAAACTTTTTATTGTCTTGACCAAGATAAAATGCCACACAGCTGAACTGAGTCCACGGGAAGTTTGCATACTGCAGAGTCCCGATTAAGACTGAACACATCTCCTGTATGAGCAAAAAGAATTGTGAAACTGCGTGCTCTGTTTTCTGAAAAGACAAAGAAAACAGACATTTTGCTTGTCAATACCTGCCTTGTATTATTTTACACTTTTACATTCTCACAGTCACACCAGTTGAGTGTTCATTGTTCACTTTCTCAATAAAGTGCACAAATATTGTTCCAAGACGTTTGTCTTTTATTTGAGCTGTAGAACAAACAAATCCATGGTGACCTTTATACTGGCATGAACACCTGCAGAGTATACAGCAATTCAGTAAAAGAGCTCTGCAAACACACCCACTTTTATTAGTTTCTGTTTTGTCAGAAAGGTGATAGTTTGACAGATATTTTGAGGTTGTAATTTGCTGTGGTGTCGGGCTGGATTGCACCATTTTGCACCAAGTGTTCCTGTTTGTTGTGTCCACCCACTATGTTTGCTGTTGGCCACATAAACACTGACATGACCAGCACTTGTTTCATCAGTGATGCTCTCCAGTGATGACTGTCTGCTGGGTGATAATAATCTGGGGACACAACTTGTTGAAAAGCACATCCAGTGTGCGAGATTCCATCCAAAGTCAATTACTGGCTGGTCCTGCTCATATCATGATACTCGAGTCTTCGTCTCAAGAGGCCTTCATGGATCTGAGGAAGACGAGCACGGATTTGTATTGCAGTAATATAACTGGGACTCTGGGACTATTGGTTTTGTAAAAGAACATATTTATTCAGAAGAAATATTGATTAAATTTATTGATTGTAAATGATGATGTAATTATGACAGTTTAATGTAAATTTAATGTTGTAAATGTGTCAGTCACATATGTTTTGACAACTTGATAACTTAAAGCAACACTATGCAATTTTAGAAGAAGATATAACAGTGTAAGTTGTAAATTGAATTTGTAAGAAAAAAACAAACAACGGACAAACATCCTCTTGCTCAGCTTAACATACTCAGTGGTTTTAGATGAACCCACAGCCTTTCTTGATCTGGTATGACCAGTAGCTTCTGACCAGTAGCTTCTGATACATACATTCTGATGCATTTAAAGAATTCTTTCAACCACAAAAAGTGTATAGAATAAATTGAACTCTGTTATCTGTTCTAGTGTATGCTGCAAAAGTTAATAGATAACTAGTTTACTAATACAGTATTTGTAATATGTATTTTTGTTTGTGAGGTTAGGTGAAAAAAAGTGTTTAATGAAAAAATGGAAACCACGTCACTTAGTCCTCAAACCTTTTCTGTTATACTGTTAAATCTGAAAACATCATGACAGCAGGATTTCCAATTAACTCATGGAGTATATGTTAGTTTAGTTAGCCAGCTAGTTAGTGTTGAGAAAATCTGCCAGAGACATGTATAATTTCAGGCAGCATTATTGAGTTGCTGGCAATAAATGAGAATGGTTGCAGCTCTACTTGGTCTTGTATGACAAACAGTCCATGATGGCTATAATGTATAAAATTGAAGTTGCCAACTGACCTATGACTATGAGCCGGGACGTCCCTTATATTAGGCTAAATTGGTTAGTTCCATAGGGGATTTCCTCATTATGTGCGTTATGTACCGCTCATGTCACAGGTGAGATCACCTGTCATCCAATCACCGGCCCACTTTGCGCATCGTTGAGTAAATACGCTAATTCCTGCAACAACAAAAAAAAGTTTTGGAAATGTCTATTGTTGTCCGATCTGTTTGGCATGTGCAAATATGGATCAACTTGCAAATAAGGATACACCTGCAAAAAGAAAAGACTGTGCAGCTTCAATAAACAATGCAAAGACGACACCAGTTAAGCCCGTCAGCAGTGACTCGACGAAAAGCTCTGTGAACTAAGCCATTGGGAACACTCAGTTGGCAGAGGTGAGACTGACCAATCCGCATGCTTTCACATAAATGCTCAAGAAGGCCAAAGTAGCCGAATGTGCAAGCAATATCAGTGCATTCTTTGTGACATCAAATAAAGGTGTGAAGTGAAGCTTCGTCCTATATGTGTATCATGCTGTTAAACACGGACTCAGCTACAACAACACTGACTGTCTTGCTGAGCTCAACGGTGCATTGTTGGGTAGGTGACAGTTTTCCAAAACATAGGAAGAGCCAGCTTGATCCACATGTTCAGTATTGTCTCTGTCCTACTTGTGCTGGGCTCAAATGTCTTTGTAGAGAGGATTGTCTCTCTGATGACCTAAACGGACACACCCAAGACAAAGATGTGGAGCACAAAGCTGATCAAAAATGAACTGGGATTTGTCATTGAAGGACTTCTCTTTGGCTTTGCAAAAGGAAAAGGAAAATCGACTGCTTGAATTAGTCAAACACAACAAAAAATATCCATGAAAAAGTAGACTTGGTGGGTCATGATCCCTTACTTTCCTCTTTTGCATTTAAAGTGTTTTATTTGTATTTATTTTTTAATGTAAATGTCCAAATTGTGATGACTTTGATAATTTATTTTGCTGTTTATTCATAAGTTTACATAATTATACTTAATAATATTAAGCTACATACTAAATGGATTATTCAATTATTTTGTCTACCATTTGAATAAGAATATGAATGTACACTGCATATTCACACCCACACCATCGTGGCAACATGCGCCACCATTTGTTCCTTATTTGGCAGTGAGAATGTTGCCAAATCTATGTACCTGAGTCATTTAGTAAATCTTTGGCCTGGAGAAACATATTTTGCAGCACCCATAAATGGCCAATGTTAATAAGGCAGTAAGCCTATTTTATACATTGACATGCTCAGATCAATAAATCAGTGTTTGAGTTTTAAGATGGGAGAAGAGATTTGTGGTGTTTCCATCTTTCGTCCCGACTTGTTCATCGCACTGCTCACAGATCACGTTGTTCATGTTCTCTGGCTCTCCTTTTTCATTTGATTTAAAATGAAAGAATCAGCAGATAGGTGCATTTGCATTCTTTTTGCTAACAAGAGTGGACATCTTTCCTGCTGGAGTTTGGGCTACATGTGTAACTACTAGGGCTGTACCAAATAGTTAAAAGGTTCATTCATAATGTTAAGAACTTACAGAAACATTGCATGCAATAGTCCACCTTCTGCCACCTTCTCTTCCCCTGTCTCTCATGCGCACACACAGCGAGCAATGTGGCTTTGTGTCCTCATGTCTGTAATAATCTCAGTCCGTATCCCAAATGTCCAAATTCATTGAAAAATGTATTGTAATTTCCAAATTTCACAACATTTTCTTCATCTAATGAAATATTCAGCTTCAATTTATACTTGTTGGTACTTAGCTTTTCAAAATCAACATTTTCACCGCAGTCTTTATTAACCTAACAGCCATCAAACAGCACCATAAATTACATTTATGTTACTTCTTTTATACACTATAGCTATAAGTAAGAGAAAAAGAGAGACAGGGACTGAATATAGCCAGCGTTTCCCATTTATTACCAAGGCTCTGGCAGCCCACCAGCGTCTATTTCTTCCTGCAACAGTTTCATAATGAACTGAAAATATTTTTGCACTTCTCAGCAGGTGGGCTAGCTGGCCCTCTACTTATTTCCTCTGCAGTGGTCGGCTCATGTTCGGCTGTGAAAGTGGCTAGTGGCTCAGTCCTTGTCAGCTTTACAGCACCTATCCCCTAGACTTCGATGCTACTCAGCGGCGTGAACTTGGTGCTTACTGTGCCTTTGCTCCCTGCTGTGAGACCCCCCAGCTCCTTGCCCTACTGTTTTGTTTACCAGTGTAGCCTGTCGTCTGAGCTCCATCTGCGGCGATCTTGGGAATCTACCAGACCTGGATTGACCTGAAGTAAAAGTACAAAGTATTGTCATCAATACTTAAAGCTACTGTGAGGAGCTTTTATCTGGTTACGAAACGGTCTCAATTTAGAATGGATGCCTTTATATTACATTACGGTCATTTAGCAGACGCTTTTATCCAAAGCGACTTACAATTCAGTATCTATCTATACACGTAGACAAGGCAGCCCTGCTCTCCACTTAGCCACGGTCACCCATATGACCTATATGAGTGAACAAGACCATAAGCGAGAAGATAGGCTATTTGTATATAATTATTTTCTAATGCTTGTTATCAGTGCCATGGGGTCAGATTCTGCGCAATATTAGATGAAATCATGCAGGTTTACCAGAAGCTCCTTCCGCTCAGACTCCAGCGGGGCCTCCGGCAGCAACCAGCCCGCCGCAGTGTGGAGGCCCATGCCGTATTGCTGGGCCCGCTGGAGGAAAGGGACGAATAGGAGAACCAGAAACAGGACTGAGTAGAGCAGACTGGCAGACCCTGCTGCAGTAAAATAAGAGGTTTTCTAATGGGACTGCAGAACACTACCAATTTTGTTCACAGGGACTGCCAATATCAACCGAAAAGTTCTATATAGCATCTTCAAAGTACGAGATGTTCCAAGGTCTACCCAACATAGTCCTGTAGAAAACACTGATTAAGCAAAATGTTTAACAGGTGTTGCATAATTAAATATTATCTTATATTATCGTGGACATGTGAGGACAATTATTTAGTGGCCAACCATATCGTTTTGAACGTCAATCCCATCATATCGCCCAACAGTCTAAGGTCACTTTTCACAAACTTGTATTTAATTTGTTTTGTTTCTCTGTGTGTGGGTTTCTTTTAATAGGTGACATTTATTTCATTACATTTTGATAAATACCGCACATTTGGACTCTAGCAGTTAAACCAAACAATTTAGTATTATGCTTATTAAACTCATTAAAACAGTGGATCGCCTTTGAGGCTTATCTCTGCTGGTGTGAACTAATTGCTAAATATAGTATTCCAGTATTCCAAATTTCCTTTGAGCTAAAAGCTAATACTGAGTGTCACACGTTACATGCCAGAAATCAAAGCAAACTGATACCGGATATCAATCGGGGGTGGGGGGGTTAGGATTATATGAAAATCAGGTAATGGTTTAAGGCTATAATTTAAAATTTGCTGCTATCAAGGGCGCTTACATATTTACATTTCAGGCACTTGTCAGATGCTTTTCATCACGAGCCCCTCACAATATACACTCATAAAACTCCAGAGAGTTTACAACACCAGAGGTAAACTAGAGAGGACCAGGCGGCGGTGTCGGTGTAAAGCTTAGTCGTATGGTAATTTCTTTCTGTGTGCGGCTGCCACAGTGAGACAGAGAGACAGGAGACAGCAGGGTGGAAATAGACAAGAACAGCTGTGACTGGAATAAAGAATGTAGTGTACTTAAAGGATTAGCATCCACTCCAGAGGTCTGCTTTCACTCACTGATAAGGGAACAGAGAAGTCGATGCAGATTCAAACAAGCAAGAAAATGTATTTGTTTCAAGCACCCCGATAAGTCATTATTGGAAACATGCTAAGATATATTTGTCATGTCAGTTTGCTGGCTGGCAGAGGTTCATGTTATCTGGAGACTGAATGAACATCTTATATTTCTCATGAATTTAAAAATAGTGTTCTTGATTAATAAATAAGGCATGCATGTTTCATGAATGTTTGATATGATGTTATGATGTATGGCAACACACATTTTCTTTGAAGGTTTTTCTCATTTCCCGATCAATAATCATCTCCACCTCTCTTATTTATGATCCGAGCTCAGTCAGCCAAGATATTTGTCATGTTTTCAGCCTTATGTCAGTCATTTTGTAGCAGTATATAATATATCAAGGCCTCTTGCTGGGGGGGAATACACAATTTTTGTGTTGTTCAGGGATTGGAGATTAAAAGTGTTGCAATTGAACAATAAATCTTTCCATAGACACAGAGCGGTGTTGTTTGTAGCACTAAGTGTAGACATTGTTACTGGTGCCCAGCAGGCTGACTGCTGTCTGCAAGCTATTTGTGGATATTATGTGTCTATAAAAGGAAATCTGCAGGGCGCTACACACACCAACAGTAATACACTTTGAACTTTGTGAGTCGGGCTGAAAAGTGTGCATCTTGCTTTCCGTATGTGCTTTGATCATCATCATCAAGATATTTCCTGAATTGTGGATGCACAACACTTCTGGATGGAGAGGCATTTGAAGCAGAAATGGACAGTTTGAACAACAGTCTGGGGAAGGTAAGAGGGTTTGGAAATACATGTATTTCTTTTGAAACTGTGCACCAGATAAAAGACCTGTGAGGCTGAAGTAATATAACTGTTCTTTCTTTCCGACTCCTGACCTTTGTAGTTGGTTCTGGCTTTAAAGTTGTTAGATGAATTTTACCCAAAAGCTAAATCCTTCTGGAAAATGAAACCAGCTAAAGAATTTGGTTTTAATCCATCAGCACTATTAGTCCCCCATTGCTCCCTCTACCACCCGCTGCCACCTTCCAGGCTTTCACACATAAACATATAGACGCAGTATATAGTCAGACGCTGCTATTTGATCCATCCTCTTATTTCCTGTAGGATAAATATGTTACCAAACTGCTTTCGAATGAATTTAAAAGCACAGAAAAGTCACAAGAATGAATGTAAATATATGTTGTGAAAATTGCATGTGAATGAGTATATGCTTCACTTTTAAATCATGTTTTAACTTATCTTTGCACTGCAAGGTCATATAGTTACTTTTTTATAATGCATTATACAAATATTCACAGAATATTTTACCTTTAAAAAATGTGAGTAATTCTGATGTTGAACAAGCAATCTTTATTCACTCACACTGTCATTTTCTTACTTATATGCTGCTCTTGAAAATTACATGCATTTTTGTTGTGGTTCTTGTCCTTGCGTATGTGACTGGGAATGAAAGCATTTGTTTATAATCTGAGAGAGATAACCCAATGTGCTCGGTAGCAGCTGGCAGTGGGCTATATTTGCACGCCCTATCTACTCTGGAGGGAGGGGTAGTGTGTTTGTCTGTAATTAAACTCTTTACTTAGTGACACACCCAACTGTTTATGCTTTTACTGTGGCACAACGTGAGCCGCTCAGATATGTATTTTAACATGTGGAGCATGGCGGTTTCGGATTTACAACAGCAATTACGTCCTTTAAAAAGGAATAGCTCACATGCTCAATGTGGCACTGAACTTAGCATCATTAAGGGCAAACAAATCAGTGACTATTAAATTGTAGAGCGCTGCTTAAAGTTGAACTTATGTTTTGTATAGCAGCTTCTACAGAGTAAGCATTGGAGAAGGAATAACATCCTTTGCATTCATTTAGTAGTTTGTTTCCTTTATATTTGCCACTTTGTGGTTGCTAACTGTTTATGAGTGTCCGTTTTTTTAAAGGTCCCCACATTGGGTGGTCTGCTTAAAAAAAATGATTTAGTACTGCTTGTATTTGCTCTTTGGGACGAGTCTGACATGCAACATGAAATAACTGTGTGAGTGAGAGCACTCACACAGTAAGGTGACATGTAGCCCATGTGAGCCAGTGGTGGTTGGAAATGTGATCTGTGAGGACGGCATGACCTCAGCACTCAACGCAATCAAACATTTAAGAGGGCTCTGATGGGCAAGGAGGAAATGCTGGCTTTGACCTTTCACAGTGTAAATTTACTCTGCTTTGACTACAGAGGACAAGCAAACAAGGAGGTTGCATAAGAGCATGAAAACATAAACAAGTTTATAAGATGGCACATGATTATTTTAGCCGAGGCATTTGTTGTCTTTATTTATTTATAGCTGATTTTAGATACGCTGGTATCACTTAGTTAAGTATCTTGGCCCTCAGGCGTGAAAGCCAATCTGCTCAAGCTCAGGAACTAGGTGTCATGACACAAAGAACATGGATGGCATGGTGTTAAGGAAAGTGGTAGAAGAAGTATTCGTCAGTTATTTGACAATGTACAAATACTCCATTACAGGTAAATATTAAAAATAAAACTATTCATTGTAAAGGCAGAATGGCCCATGTCGGTATTAAATGATTATTATATAAGGATGCAAATGGTAAATACAGTATGGTGCGAATTCCGACTATTTCATATGCTGTTGAGTATTTAAATCTATATCTATTATGTTTGTTTTTTTAACCCATCATAAATATTATCTGGTTAAGTAAAGTGTGTATGTATGTATATATATATATTTATATATATACACATCAGAAAAGCCACAGTAATAATCCAAAAACTGATGGGGGTATATATATATATATATATATATATATATATATATATATACTGTATTGCCGTCAAAACGCCACATTTGATTGATAAAATATAATGATTTTGGCAGAAAAGACATGATCTGGGGCCTGCAGTTATTTTAATACCCGGACACATACAGTAGATAGGATTAGGGTTTTTGACATTCAAGGCAAACAGAAATGTTTTGACAGCTGATAAGACTGCACATTTGTCCTATTGCCTCATTTAAATCCAGATGTTATTTCTTCCTTTTGAATCTCAATGTCTTGAAAACTAAAATATTGCATATGAGTTGGCAGCTTTTCTTTCTTTGATGTCGACCTGCGAGCCAAAACCTCACTAGACTAGACATGCTTTTTTTCTTTATCTATCCAGCAGATAAGACCTCAACATTGTTTGTATTGCCAGTTCTGTAGCTCTTTCATTCACTATATCTGAATATGTTCACTATGTCAAAAACACACTCGCCAAATATGCCTCCTTCATGTGTAGGGTGTTGTAATTACCTGAGCTTGGACAATGAGTAAATAAAGCAAAGTGCAACAGCAATGATGTGCCACCTGTTTAATAGCCATGCTTCTAAGCTTCCAACAGACACTATCTTCCTCCAACATTTAAAGTATAATGTAGCACTCATGGATGACCTACTCTTCTAGTGTATGACATAATGCATTGACTTATTTAAAGAGAGAGAACAATGATCTCAAAAGCAGTTATGAATCCTCCGGTGTCAGGTGCAGGAGGCTGCACAGGCCACGAGACAATCGTTTCAAATATTTATTTCTCCTCAGATGAACTACTGTAGTAGGGTAGATACCAGGGTGAGGTGTATTTTTGAAACAGAAATTGTCTGCAATTGCAGTCAAGTCATTTTCAAGTTCAGCATCTGATAATCTTTTAAAATGTTGCTATGGTTGGTAATCTTGAGAAATTAGCAAGAGTAAACTAGATTTAAAGAAATTTCCCTCTGAAAATCCCAGCTCAGTGTTGCCAACTCTAGCAGCATAGCTCCAACAGTTGCCAAGTGGGCAACACTGACAGCTCGTCCCTAAAATCATCATCCCCTAAAATTATCATTATAAACGTAAACAACGAACATTGCTGTTGTTAATACTCACGGCTGTTACGCTAGCAACTTGAAGAAGACTCGGGTGACATGCAGTGAGTGCACGTACAAGTGGGCAGACAGGTAATGAGTGTAATGAAGGACATTATTGGACAGACTTATTACAGTCCTGCGAAAGCCTGGATAGTTTTCTTTTCTTTGTCAGAGCATTTGATTTATTGATGCAAAAAACCCCCGTTTTTTTAAAATTACCAACCCTGGTTTTAACTTGCCACTCATTATTATTTAAGACCCAGGCTGGCTTGTTGGACTGCACTGGATCTCTGAGATGAAAGGTGAAAACGAAACATTTGCTTATTCTTTGACTGAGTCTACGTCAACCAGCAGAGGCTGTGAAGTCTCTTTTTAATAGAGTCTCAAGTATGCGTTACAATAACCTCCACTGATTATATAAGAAAATGTTGGGGGCCTTACCAGTTTTCATTTTGCAGATGACCTGTTAACACTGTGGAGAGAAGAATCGTGAATAGTAAGCAGCAGAAGTACTTTGATGAGTGTGTGCAGTGATTGCTGAAGTGAAAATAAATGGGATATGTTTTCACACATCCAGACTATGAAATGCCACTGAAACAGCGATGGGAAACAGCGATGGGAACTGTGTCGCTATTTTAACAAATTGAAGCCTTTGCATTGCTCGCATTTATGTACAACATATAGAGTGGCTCAGCACAATCTTTCTGCAATTTAAGCTTAGTAATTGGAAGCATATTGGTTTTCCCCTTGTATTATAATTTTACAGCTCTACTTCCTTCGAGATTATAATCACAGCGACATGTTGCTTGTCTTTCATATATGGGGCGAAGCTTTTACCCACCACAATTCGCAGCTCGACCTCTTCGTCGCTTTGCCCCGGTGAAAATCGACCCATTATTGCTGATAGTGTGAAAGCTGCACTGAATGCAGGCTCAGAAAAAGGACAGTACAGAGGTTTCACAGTATGGACCTGCTTGTTGAAGGTCTTATAAAGATAACACCAAAGTGGTTTTCCATTTGTTTTACAGATGACACCACATGTCTGTTTGGCAATGAAAGTACTGATTATGGATATTTAGATAAAGCTACTTTTAGTAGTCATGTGATAAAAATGACATCCAGGGTGCTAAAAGCTGGGCATCAGTCAGGAGTTGCTGCACCAGCTGAATGTAAAACTGCCTGGCAGTGCTTTCATTGTAAACTATTGTGATCACTCGAAAATTGGTGCAAATATGACAAAGTTAGCCATGAAGTAAGATGTCACACAATGTGAAGTCAATTTTGTTTATACTGTAATGGTGTTCATGTAAATCTACATTCATTGCAGTAACCAGACGCAAACAGTAGGATATAATCTACAAGTCTACATGGACAGATGCTTAAAAAAACATTTTGGGAGAACATGTATTTGCTTCTCTTGCAAAGAGATAGAAGACCAATACCTCTCTCGTCTCTGATTGTTTAGAGCCAGCTAGATCCAGTTAGCTTAGCATAAAGACAGAAAACAATGGGAAACAGCTAGCCTGGCTCTGTAGGTAACAAAATCTGTCTACCAGCATCTCTACAGCTTAACACGCGATATCTTGTTATTTAGTTTTACCGGCGGTTATGCTGGTGTATTTCGTCCTTGTTAAATTAATCTCTCAACATTTTGGCTTATTTTCTTTATTACAGAGAAGGCTTTAGCATAAAGATTGGAACAGCCTGTCTTATGATTTTTGTATGGAAACAGTAAATAGTTATATGATTGATATCACTGCCAGCCATGCTGCGAGAATACCTGGAACTTTTAGTATCACCTGTGAAACAGTGCTAAAATTTTGTCCCATGAACTCGGTCCCAGATTTGGTGGGTTGTATTTTTCCTGCAGTGGAAACAACCCATGTATTTCAAAGCTTCAAAGTTTTAGTCACCATGGTAAAACCTCAAAGAACTCAAAGAAGCATCATTGGCTTATTTATACAGAGCTTCTGTGTAATATTCAGGGCTGCATTCACATCAGATCCGGCTGTACAGCGAAATGCCAGTCCTCCCATTCATTTTGAATGTGGGTAGTGCGTGTGGACTGTGGCAATGGGGGCCGCAGGGGGTGCAGGAAAGAATGCAGGAAAGTCTCTTTTGGATAAATGCAACCTGACACTGCTTCAGTGATCGATCACAACACCGGCAATCCAGAGCTGTAAAACCCAGCCATTAGGATACAAAAGACATTCATTGTTGTGCAATCACTCAGACCATTAGTGCCACTACCACATCGTCGCCTCAACGTCTAATCTGGTGTGAATGCATTCTTATGCAGACGAGTACATGAGCTGATTTAATTGCAACTCATTACTCCTTATTGAGTCTGGCTGCGCTGAGGCTTTGATCTAGAGGGTGCTAAATTACTTTGTGATTGTGTGATTATGGCCTTTAGTGGCGAGGAACATTTACACAACCCTGTGAGGCAGAAAGAAATAAGATATTCTAAATCTAAAATTTAATGGTATTTCACTGTGAGAAGAAGAGTGAGTGACTGAAACAAGGATTTTGAGGAGAAAATATCCCAGAAGTCCCATAATGCTTGACTCATCAAGTGTTTGTGCTTAACAGGAAAATGACTGGAACATTATTATGAAGTGCTTGTAACAAAAATGACGATTTGTTCCTCTTCTGTCTGTTTTTACAGGTTTCAATAGGAGTGCCATCTAAGTCTTCTATTTTCACATTTGTGCCAGTGGTGCAGACATTACCAATTAAAAGCATTGTTACTGAGGAGGAGAGATCTGGAGCTCTGACAGGAAAACCAAGTAAGGTACAGCAGCGCACACACACACACACACACACACACACACACACACACACACACACACACACACACACACACACACACACACACACAGAGAAAGAGTGATAGGTGATAAGTCTATAAGTCAGAAAATATAATTTGACTACTTTTAAGCCTTTTCAAATGACCCTAGTTATTAGGGACCAATCATGTCAGTGGCTTAAAGGTTAAAGGACAACATTTTGCCTCTGGGGAAGAATCAATCTCACTCTTACCTGCAGCATTTTAGCAAATACACCACAACTTTCTTCTCAGCCGGTGGAACAGCTGTCAGTGTGACTCATCCTCAAGGAGAAATAACACAAAATAATAATCAAACTTATCTTGAGTACGTTTTCCACAAATGTTTTGACACTAGTGGGAATGAACATCATTGATTGATGTGATTTGACATCCAATTATTTTGTATTCCAGGCGCCTGACTCACACAGCACATATCGATACATCATGTTGTTTCAAGATGTGTATAGCAATATCAAACAATATATATATATTCCTGAACAACCTCAGGGGATCAAATCAGATTCACTCTCTCTTGCATGTACATTTTGTTTGATGATCAGATACTTAGTAAGTAATTGTGGACCAATCAGGTTTCTTAGGTCATTGTATAAGAGTGCATTATATAGAAGAGTCTGTTTTTTACACTACAAAATAAATAAAATAAAATAACTGATTAAAAAGGCAAATACCACGTTCTTTTCTCTATCTTTGATCTTGGGCTCAACTTTATGTGGGAACTTTAATACTGCGACTACTTTAATGCACCCAAACTACAAATGTTCAACAGAAAGTTATTGAAAGCAACCATCGTGGGGGCCTCATTAGTGTCGATTGCTGAGGGGTTAATGTGCTTTTGGATGTTCATCCAGCATCAACATTACGGCAGCAGCACATCTCTGGGTGCCTCGGGATAGCGGACTGCGCCTGCTGCCTGATGTCAGACTTCAAAGGCGTTCTCACTGGCGGGGTGGCACCAGTAGTTTCTCAACTTCCCCCATTGCTTTTACCGAGACGAGTGACAGACCTCCATGTTGTGAACCACCAACATATGAATACTCAAAGCGCTGAACAACCCTGTGTTTCAGCATAGGGAGTATTATCTTTCATAGATGCACAATGTTAGATCGAGTGTCACTATGCATGGCTTTGTGCTCATTTCTCGCTTCCATGTCTTCATTTGAACATCATTTGCACTTGATTTGTTCCTTTTTCTTCTAAAACTCTATCTCCATCTTTCTCTCGTGGACTTGTAATAGTCAAAGTACTCATAGGGCAGAATGGTCCCTTTCAGAGGTTTATATTACTATATACATTATATATATATATATATATATATATATATATATATATATATATATATATATATATATATATATATATATATATATATATATAATGCTGTATTATTAATGTACAGCATGTAGTTTAACCTGGAGCAAATTTCATCCATAGGCTACTTTATATAGGGGCATTTTCATCTATAACCATGTGGCTTAACATATGCTTTATGTTAAAAATTCAAAGTAGAAGTAATACTAGTAATACGTCTGTGGACAGATTTTGTGACCGCGAGAGAGAGAGAGACAACCGTGCAAGATGCAGTTGAAACTTTACAAGTCTGTATGGTGATTTGTGATATTGGACTATAATAATACAATTTAATTTAATTACATATGTAGAAAGCTGGGTAGGGGCAATCACAAGATGGTCATAGTTCCCTATGAAATGTAGGGGAGTAGACGTATAAAGTAGCATAAAGTTAAATTACTCAAGTAAAGTCATAATACCTCAAAATTGTACTTAAGTACAGTAGTTGTGTAAATGTTAGACTTAGTTCCTTTCCACTACTGATAAGTAGGACTAGATTATGTCAGCATATGAGGATTTGTTTCCATATTCTGTTGCTAAACATATTAAACTGTATGAATGCAAAAAGTGTATTTTTGACACAGTATATATATTTAAACGTTCTTACACAACTTTCAGAGTTATTTGCTTTGTATGAAAGTGCTTTTCTGCTAGTTTGTGCTGCTGAGGTAAAGTTAATAGTCTCTTCATGATCACAAAACTGCAAATTTTATAATAAATCACATTATTGTACATGTAGTAGGCTAATTATACATGTAATATGTAAGGGTTGATGGGTTCAGTTGGCATGTTAACTAGAAAACAGAGCAGCCTGACATTCACCTGCTGTTACTCAGAGTAAATCCAGGAAAGAACATCTTTAAGCTGTTTGTGAGCATCACAAACAACAAGCCAACACTGCACCGGATCTGTGTCTGCAAACCTTATCTCAGTCGTTGCAGTTGGACTACACAGAAACCTGTTTTTCCTCTGATGCACTTATGGAGTGGAGTTGTGGCACATGGTCAATGCTTTCTTACACCTGCTTTTTGCCGTTTTAACGCATGAAGGATGAGTAGCACTCCCTGTGGAGAGACAGCTTCCATATTTAGTTACAAAACGGCAGAATGTGAAGGATTAGCTTGGAGAAAATGGGCAGCTCATTATTCCACCACTCCAATTCACAGCAGCCTGTGCTTTTCAATATGTCCTATTGACAGGAAATAAATGGCAGATGCTTCGTAGCAGTATTTCAAATTAGTAAGTAATGATATAACCTCAAGTGGCCATTATCAGTTTGCATACTGAGTGGCCAACATTGATTTAAAATATGAGGTACTACTATCTATCATCTTCCTGCTTCAAATGTGAGGGTTTCGTTTCTATTCCTACGCATGTGCGTCACACATCTTTAAACAGACTAAATTAGTTGAAGTTGTAGCAGATATTTCCTCTCTGAAATACACTGTACGACTATTCTTTCTGAGGTATTTTGTTCAATTTTGTGCCAGAAGACGCACATCTCAGCTAATGAGAAACAACCAAAATACATTAAACACATCTTAATCGTCAAGAACTTTGCCTAAAGCTAGAAGCATACCAAATGGGATTAAATAGTCAAAATAATGAGTTCATGATGAAGTAGTTGTAATTAATCTATCTTACATGACCTTACTGAGCATGTAAATTACTCTAATGGCAAGTTTTAATTTGATTGTGTTTTGGAAAACTTTGATTCAAGCAAGTCGTCCAAAGTTATTATGGTATCATCATATGTGCAGTCCTAAGACATGTCAATCGGTTTACACATGAAAAACTGCATTTGATTTCAGTGCTAAATATATAACTGCTTTTGACACACAATAGGTGACATGAGCTGACATTCACGTTAAATACAGTCCTGGGAACAAGTGTCATTCTAGCTGCCTTTCATTTGTTTGATTACTGCTTATCTACAGTAAGGTAACAGAAAAGCACAGAGAATTATTTAATTCATTTCAAAAACTGAAAGGTGTCATTATCATGTGGTGTCGTATATATATTTTTTCAGATCATAATTACCATAATTGCGGGACTTCATCTCAGTAATGATGCACGTCATAAGCGGTTACCCTTTAGCTCTCCGTAAATATCACTCATATTACCCTAGAATATTCCTTAATTAACTCCAATTCATTCTCATACAATAAACCACGACTAATTGAATCATATTCTATAGAATGTAATAGCTTGAATTTGTTTTCGGCAAATGATATAAAATTGCAGTCACAATCATTCACAATGTTGAGTTAAAGTAAATTATGATAATCTTGAATAATCACGTAGCTTAATTTAACATGAAGACTGGCAACAGAAAAAGCCGGTAAATGAGGTTTAACATGTTATATAGTGAGCTGTAGAGGTGTTGGTAGGTGGATTTACCTTCAGAATCACATTTCTTTGCCAAGTAGTATGTGTGCACATACAAGGAATTTGACTCTGTTTTTTGCATATCTCTGGATGTACTTAGACAGAAATAGAATGACAACAGAGCTGGACAAACAAAGGTAAAAAATAGATTGAATAGATACACAAGTAATGAAAAACATATATTATAAAAAGCACCAATGACCAACAATAAAACAAATAGTGCAAAGACATAAATACTGAATTGATACATATAGGCTGGATGCTTATGTACAGTACGTATATGTGAAGGTGTATCTAGACTATATACACAGTGTAGGATTTATGTTGACAGTGATGAATGACATATTAAAAAGTATAATGTGCATTAAAAACTGTTAAATTATCTTATCTATATCTATAATGGCAACGGTGGATATTTTGGTGTTAGAGGGTTATTGAAGTTCACTTCAGGTCTTTGGAGATGATGGCTCCATGAAACCTGAAGACTTCCACAACAGACACAGTGTTCTTTAGAAAGGAATGCATGTTATCTTTAGAATGAGCTAAGCTATTAGTTTCCCCCTGTTTCCAGTCTTCACGCTGAGGTAATCTAATCGGGTACTTGAGAGTGGTATCAATCTTCTCATCCAACTCTCAGCAAGAAGAAAAGTATTTAGATGTTATATTTAATACATGTTTTTGGTAACAAAATATAAATTTTTTTAGTTTACTACATGCTGGCATATTTTTTTCAGTGCCTGGTTATCAAAGCAGGTGGAATGTAACTAAGTTAAATGTTTGCTCAAGTACCATACTTAAATACAACTAAGGTACCTATTACCAATACAGTTCTTATATTACACTCGGCTGTATTTCAGAGGCAATACATAACAATTAATTGAGGATGGTCACTGGTCAGTCAAGGATTTATTTATTTTTTTTGTTATTGCTGTTTACGCAGCGATACTTTGCAATCACACTTGTGAGACTCTGGACTCCCTGTCATCGTTCAAACATCATTTCAAGCACATTCATCTTGCAGAAAGTTGAAAGCTTTTGTTTCATTTGTTTTGGGACACATAACACATTTTCACTTATATTAAATTAAGTTGATAGGATTTGGGACCAGGTGTATTGGCAGGCCTCTCCTCAGTTGTTCAGTTCTGCCCATGTGGCTTGTACTACTCTGACGTCAGCATGAGCGTGTACATGTGGATTATATGTGTCGGGCATGTGGTGTGGTGAAACCAAGCACACCCCCTGAGCTCAAAGAGGCTCGCTGAAGTTCACCTCGGGTTTTCTCAGGTTTCACTTGCTCAGATCCTCCTAAACATTTGCCTCATTTTCAGAACGTCGCTGTGTCCCATGAGAAGACTACCGGGCCGACCATGTCGAACAGGGAGATTTTAAAAGCAGAGATTGTCTTTATCAAAGACTCTGCAGAGGGAGGAGCAGGAAACACAAACCAACCAGGAACAAAACATCAAGTAAGTACAACATGAGCACTCTCAATGTCCTCTGAAAACACTGACAGAAAGCTTTATACTTGCCATGTTACAATATTAATATCTGCATGTGTCAAATACTGTGTATCTGTGGATCTATACTAGGTAAATATACACTGATCAAGTTGGCATACATCTAACATTGTACAGAGATAAAATAAATTAATGAGACAGTCCAAGGTGGACATTTAGCGCTTTTCAAATCTTTAATATTTTGTAATACTTCACTCTGGCTTTTAAGAATTTAAAGTGACAATAACAATACATTTATAAAACTTTGTTTTTGTTTTTCAGCCTTCACTGGATCACGTGAGCCTCTCTCAAACCAAAGTCTCTCCTTCAGTCTCTGTTCAATCTGAAAATATCCCCAACCACGTAGCTGCCGGGACAGCCTCTATGGAAACAGCTGTTGATAAACACAGGGGCATTTCCCAGCAGCAGTGTCACGATACCTCTGGACTTGCTGAGGTTAGCTCTGGTTACTTTGTGAATAGAGGGCATGTGTCAGAAGACAGAATGAGCCCCACAAACTCCGCAGACCTGTTCCCCACCCCGGCTTCCTCCAGAGAGTCCATCCTCTCAGAGTGCTCGGACGGAGAGAAGAGCTGGTCGGCTGTGCGGCTTTCCTATGTAACCTCTCCTGTTTCTTTCAGTCGAATCGGTTCTCCCTGCTCATCTGTCTGCTCTGGCATCTTCTCCCCCGCTGTTGTCCAGATCAAGAGGCACTTTCTCGCTCCTGGCTCTAGTCTGGTTCACACCCCTGGTTTCTCATCCTGCGAGAGTTTGTCCTCCTCTGTCTGTGCCCAATCCCCTCCTCCTCCTCCCCGGCACCGGCCTCCTCTCACCCGACTCTCCCTCCTCACAGCCATCCTAAGAAAAGGCCGCCTTCCTGTCCTGTCTTCTGCACTTCAGAGGCCTTACACCCCCTGCTGGCCTGTTAATCCTGTGACCCTATCCTTCTGTAATGCATGCTCAGCAGCATCCAGTGTGGCCTCCATTCCCCTTGACTTTTCCTCTCAGTTCTCCTCATCAGCATCTTTAGATAGTCAGAGCCACGATCACAGGGAGCCTAATAGATGTGTCACAGCTCCTCCACCTGTGCGATCAAATGAGCTCAGCAGAACGTGCCCTCAAACCCAAGTGAAAAGATGCTCAGAGCAAATTCGCTCAAGCTGTGTGCCTAGATGGCAGCAGGTTATTTCACCCCCGGCAGTGAAGACCACACTACCCCGAGCTCCACCTCTATTTTGCTCAAACTTCAAATCTGTTTCTCCACCTAAGTATGAAGAAATTGACTATGCAATTTCAAAAAAGCTACAACGCACACACAAGTCCCCTGAGCTAAAGCCCATCAACACTGACATGCACCTCAAGGGGCCGATAGATAATAACCTTAAAAAACTAATTCCCCCGTCCACTAAAGTTATGTATGAGCAAGAGACCTCTGTGCCCCACAAATGGAGTCGCCCACCAAATTCATCTCTCACAAGGCTTCACTCGCTTTCTCAGCAACTGAGATCTCCACCTGTTTGCCCCCCTCGGCTTCAGCCTTCTCATTCACGCTCACCCGGTGATGCAGCATCGTCACCTGCACAAAATACCACAGGGAGGTATGAGTCAGGGAGGAGCTGCCCTAATTCCAAAAGTCCCTTAGCATCAGCTGGTTTTCACAAAACTCACTGTCTGACTCCTTCCTGCTACACACCTATCGCTTTTCCCGGATGGCCGTCACCCACCAGCTCCCCGACGCCTACGCCCTCTCCTGCTCCACCAATCAGAGACTTCACCCCATCCCCTTCTCTCTCCAAGCGCTCCACGCCCTCCCCAAGGCCTGGGAGTGGAATATCAGACTGCAGTGACAGGGAGGGTAAAAAAAGAAAGGTAGCCGCTCTGCTTGCCATATGCATGTTTAAACTGAGAATATTATTTAATGTGCTCCCTGTGACATACTCTTCTCCCACATTATGGAGTTAAAAACAGACTTTGCTCACTTGATAGCTGGATATCAAGTGCTGTTCTCTGTCTGATTTAGATTCCTTATTTGTTGATGTTTTTACAGATCTTTGCTTTGCAGAGATTTCAAACTGTTTGCTGGTTTGTAATGATTGACATATCTGAAATGTCATATGTTGAAGCAGGAGGAAACCCATCATCAGTAAATCAATACAGAAGCTTTTTAGAACTCCGGTTTCTAGGCCAGACATACATGCTTGAAGTTATCAATCACCAGGAGTCCAATTTATTCAGTGCAAGCAGGGAAATATAAGTCAATGTGGGACTCGGCCGTCTTGCCCGTCAGTGTGGAAAAGTCAGTCAAATGAGCCACCTGAACAGCTGTGATGGCAGGCAAACACGTCAGTATTGTTCTTTCCGTCGAGCGTCTTGAGCATGGCTGACTGTTTTGCATGATTAGTAGCCTGCGGCAGTGTGAGATTAATTGTGCCTGAAGAAATGTAAAATGTTAATTAATTCATATTAACTGTCTGCTTTTTGCTCTCTATGAACTCCAGACATACAAGATTAAATTAAGCTACAAATCGCTTGCTGCAATACCTACAAACACCCTTCTATTGGATCAGCAGGTAAGTTAATTTGTTTGACTCTAATCCCACAAACTCATATTTATCCCGTTAAACATCCAGACATATGAAGCCCTAATGGAAGTTTGATGGAGGCAATAAAGCTATTTACTTCAGCTTTTACTATGTGGAACATTATGTGATGAATGTCAAATAACAATAAACTCCTAAGGTATAAAGTTTGTATTAAAAAAGGAATATTCTTTAAAAAAAGAAGATACATCTCAGATCTCTAATCATCAGGCTTTAAAGAGAATTACATTTTGATTTGTATTTGAAAAAACTTGTTGGCAGAAATCTCATTTCATAAGGACTAAAAAAAATCAAATCAGTCAAAAAGAGGTAAAAAAAACATGGCATATTGCTGTGTTATCACTGCAGCGTTGTACACTTTGAGCTGCAGAGGAGGGAGATCTGTGAGAGTGGATGAACATAATGTGTCTGGAGGAGATGTTGCAATGTTGTCTAAGCCCACTGTGTAATCCCTCATGGACTAGCAGCAGTCATGGTCGAGAGCTCAATCTGTCCACTCTGCTTTGCATTGACAGGAAATAGATGAGCAGGTAGAGAGAGAAGAGAGTCCATGTGACAGTTTGGACAGAGGTGAAACATTTGACAGAGGTATTGCAGACACCCACGCTAAGGTATTACTGCACACATCACTGCTGGTTTTCACTGCAGAATTCATACAGCAGTCCGCTAACTTCAATCATTTTCCACAGATGTGTTCACCTGCTGAGCTCCGGCAACAGTCAGAGGAACTTTATGCAGTTATTGATGAGCTATTGGCAAATTCCATTCCAGCAGTGAGTTCAGTTATATTATTTGAAAAATAAACATGCAAATGTTGAATTGTAATATTGATTATGATTTTATATTTTTTCAACCTTTAAGAGCGAATCATCCCGGTCACAGCAGCCCTCCAGGTCATTAACTACCGACGTTGGTCTGCAGGTAAATTATGATGCTTTAACAGCACGTGACATGAATGACAAACTAACAAGAGGATTTATACCACTCTCACGTCTGTGTGTTTTTACAGAGGTTGTGCCTGACATTTCATGTATTTTTACATCAGAAAATGGTCTGGCTTACAGCCAGTGTTGCCAACTCCTCAGTAAGGAAAGTAGCTATTGGCTGTCCTAAAAGTCGCTAAATGATGTCATTGCCCAATTTGCATAATTGTAAAAAAAGTGAGTAAAAAAACACCCTAAGTACATTTGTAGTGTTAAGCCCGACGCCCCCGATTCCGGGTCCGCTGTAGCATTTACCGTCCAAAAATGACCATTTGCATGTAATTATGAAAATGAAAAAAAAAAAAAAAAAGATTTTCCAAAAAAAAATTCAAAATCTGCTTAAAACAAACAATCTAAGACATTCTTACACACTCCAAACATCATTCTACACAAATAGTGTACGCAAATAAAAGATGTATCACAAAATCACGTATTTCTAGCCATAAGTCGCTCTTCTCCGAGTTAGCATAACAAAGCTAACGGTTAGCATAGGCAACCGAAATATCAAACAGCACGAGCATTCGACACAGATTCCAGAACTACTATCAGATCGTCTCTCCGGTAAACCCTCACAATACTGTGAGCAAACAAACACCAGAAACACAATGCGTAATATCCTTCAAAATCATCCAAAGCTCCTTACCTTTTCGTTGTTCTGCTGTATATCTCCGCTTATTTCCGTCAACAATATTTCTACGTATTTCCGGTGCGTCTCTGAAATGTCCCCGCGGAGAAACAAGGGCCCAATAACAAAGGGACCGTGAGGGGGATGGGTGTGAATTCCGGCGAGGTTGTGCGCACGGTTCAGGTGACGCGCCACTGTTTTACTCCCTACTGGCTAACGCTTCTGTCTATCAAAATCACTCAATCAAAAGGGGTTTGTTAGATAGCCAGGACTCAGACGCTTCTAAGGCGGGTCCATTGACTGAAATCGACCAACCACAGGCTGAGCTAGGAGACCTGGAGTGGAAGCCAGATGAGAAAATCCCATGGATGACAGACATAAACAGGCTCAGAGAGGATCCAGGCTCTCTAAATGATGCCAAACGTCTGCATATGATAGATTGAACACTATTAGTCATAAAAGAAGTGAAATATATAATTATATACTGTATAAAATTACAATGGAACAGCTAGAACCAAATGACATTTTGGTTGACCTCGGCTGAAATCTCTGCACTCTAACCTCTCTAGCTCTTGAATGCTTCACTTTATCAAAGAAAACATTGTGCAGAGAGACTTCCAACCCATTGGGCTATGATCTGGAGAGGATAAAAGCTTTCAACTACAACATTAAAAAAAAATATCTTATCAAAATTGGATTAATTTATAGTCGGAGATAAAGAATTTCAATTTGTGCTGTATTCCATCTTAATTTTGTCTTAACCAGTAACATATATACTGATATTTACAAATTACAACACATTTCACAAGTGTCAGCTTTCTACACTATAAAAACTATTAAAATACACCTTATATTTAGACGAAAATCACTCTCTTAACTATGGGTTGCAAAAATCGAGGAGAGGCCTACAAAAAGGCTTAGGGCTTAACGGGCTAATTAGAACTACAAATGTACTTTCTTCTGTTGATTCTTTCTTTCTTTTTTTGCCATTGAAATAGATCCTCACTTCTTATGGACTCCATTGTTAATCACCGTCCTAACGGAGGCATTGTCAGTCCGTATACCCAGGAGTTTCTCTGTTCAAAAAATATATATAATATTTGGTGGGATCAGTGCATGCGTGATTAATTTGCAGTCGGACGCGGAGAGCGTCACCTCTCTGCTCTGACTGTAGCTGGGACTGCTGTGCGAGGCTGTGAGTGCTTTAGGGCGGCCCACAGTAACATCCACTGCTCAATCCACGACAGTAACTATAGAACGGTACGTGATTTCACGTCAGAGTCAAAACACCAGAAAAGTCTCCAACAACACCAGAAAAAGTCACTAGATTTGTCGCTAGTAGCTTTTGACAAAAAAAGTCACCAAGAGGGTTCGAAAAGTCGCCAGATTTAGCGAGAAAGTCGTCAAGTTGGCAACACTGTTTGTCATCTTTACGTTTGGATTTTTTTATGAATTAAACAATATATAACATGTTAATCGGTGATCTTTAGAGGTGTGGAAAGGTGGATTTTATTGCCTTTGGACAGAGCCTGGCTAGCTGTTCACAGTTTTTATGCTAAGCTAAGCTAAATGGATGCTGATTTGAATCGGTATCTTGTTTTCACATTTACCTGACATATTTTGTATCATTTGAAACTTAAATGTACTTTAAAATAAAGTTTGACCAACACTTTTCCACACAATTTGAGTTTGTAAATATTAACCCAAATGTAATAACATCTACCTACCAACCCACCTACCTACCAACAAAGAAGAAGCCTCCATCTGGTTTCCACAAAGAATAAATTTGCATGATTTTTTCCCCAATAGGTGGTTTCTGTAACTCTTCTGTTTTGTTTCAAATATTTCTCTCTTTCTTTTTTTCTTTCAGCAGAACAACTCATCATTTACAAAAACCTTGGGACGTGAAACCAAATATGTGAGTAAGAGTAGTTTTGTCGGTTGAATTAAAGGCGCAAGTTATTTTATTTGCTCCCAATAGCCGAAAGTGACAAACCAATACTGACAGTTTATTTTTCCATATTATCTTTCAGAACATTTTAGTGCCAAATTCACAGAACTCTGCTGTTATGACAAGTCAACATTTTATCATCTGTAAACATTTGTATTGTGCTTGTATTTTGAGCTACAGAGGGCCCTCAACGTTACGAAGAGAATATTTTCCATCAGGAATTTTACTGCTTAAAAATCTGTACACAGATGTTTGTGTAGTCATCTCATGATAGCAAATATTTCTCTCTCTTCTCATAAACAAATGTATTCGGCTTATAAAGTATCATTCCTAATTCACAAAACTGACATGAAGCTCGATCATTTCACACTTTTGCTTGTCTTTACATAAAACCTTCAGTACTTCAAGTGTTTTCTTTTATCAGTTCGAGAGCAGATTGCTTGAAAATGCTCATCCAAAACAAGTTTACACTCCATTCTGTGCTTGCCTGTGTCCTGATCAATCCACCTGCCCTGCCATATAGTTGCAACTAGTGGTGCAACAAAATCAAGTACATTTACTGAAGTACTGTGCTTAAGTACAATTTTGACATACTTGTACTTTACTGCTTTTTCTCCTTGTACTTTTTAATCCACTACCTTTGTTTAATACCTTGATTTACTACTTGGCATATTAAAATTAATAATACAAAATATGATTTACAAATAAATTAGGATGTATTAATATGGCTAAAGATAAGAGTTCATTGATCCCTTGGTGAAATCCACAAGCTACCCAGCAGTAAACTAAAACAATGTAAGCTCCACCTTTCCCAACTGCAACATTAAAGCCACACACACATCTATGCATTGATAGTCATAATCAATAATATAATAAACACTTTTCTGAAATGGGATATTCTGCATAATCAGTTTGTTTGTAAGTTTGCTTTTGTACTTTTACTGAAGTAACATTTTGAGAGCAGTATTTCTACACTTGGGTATTGCTACTTCAATAAAATATCTAGTATTTTAGCATTCTTCAATCACTGGATTCCCAAGCATTACTAGAGTTGGATACAAAACTGCATACAAACATTTACAGGGTTTTTTCTTGATGGTTCCTCACAATTATTGAAACGCTCGCTAGATGGTTAAGGTTAGTCATTGACCTTGAATGGTTAAGACAAAGATAAGTGATTCTCAGGAGAGTTTTCGCAAATTGGGGTTTACATTCAAGACACGACCCATCAAAGGAGAGCGAGCTGTACCCTATACCCAGATGTAACAATTAGTTGGAGTCCCCTGTGGATACACTACACAGCGTGTACAAAATGCACTTTTAATAAATACATTGTGTAGATTTCAAGAGCTCACAATCCACACTGAACATCCTTAGGTCAGCAATACACCCGCTGAGTGAGAACAGCCAGACATGCAGAGACTCGTTCCATTTTGTGAGAGACTATGTTGATATTTTCTTCTACATTGTTTACTCAGGCGTCTGTATGCAGCTTGCATCCATCTACTGGTGTGGAAAGAAAGCTCATGAATCCTAAAAAGGTACATATTCAATTATTTTTTGACCAAGTTCAGGCTACTGGATCTGCTTTAACACTAATGATGTGAAGGAAGATGGAATTAATTCTCACTCTGCTGTCAAAATGTTTCCTTCCAGACAAAGCCTGGGGTTATTCGCCCAATGACGGCAATTCCAAGACTGACAATCGAGGATGAAGAAAAATTTCATCCAAAACCTTTCCAGCTGTTTGTCGTCAAACCGACCTCGACTGACAACAAAAAGGTAGACTGGTGGAATTAGCTCATATCACAGTGCAGGAATCTGTGTCTGCGCATGTTTTCAAACCCATATATTGATCACATTAGTTTTATTTTTATTTTAAGCAGTAGCACCCACACTCCTCATGGGTTAAAAATGTAGCTGTTTAAAGACAAATGTTTCAACTGGACTCCCACTTTGACATGTTTTGACAGCAGAAGAAATTCAAATGACTAAAGAAACTTCTCAAACTACAATCCACTTATCTGCTGTCCATCCATATGCCTGGTATGTTCCAAAGATGTCTAGAATTTTGCCAAAGTATGTCTCAATACTGTATATTTGCTGACATCATGGTATCCAAGCAAGTTCCATCTGCTGAGGAGGACTACAGCTGAACTCTGTAAAAGCTAGTAAGTGAAGCTTGAGTAAAAATATTTTATTACAGATAAACTATTGCCAGTTACCTCTCTGGTGAAACAGACCTAATCATGGGTTCATGTGAATAGAAACATGCCTTTCTGTCTGTGGTACATAGTGGAGAGCTCTTTGTCCTGTCCTTCTCCGTTATTAAGTCACAATTAACTTAAACAGGTAATCAACGCCTCCTGATTAATTGAACACTGTAAAGGGAATAGGAAAGTACGTTAGGTGGACAGATTAAATTAAGTTTGAGCAATCAAAGCAATGTTTTAAAATCAATTTCCTCTACCGCACCTTCTTAGTAAACTATTTATCCTAATATACTGATTCCTATTTTTCCAAATAGCCACATGCTATTGGTGTGTAAAAATCAGATAACTAACATTCTTGTGCTTTGTATTTTAAACATTACCATTTTACCATTTACCATTCATTTGAGCTACCTTTTTTAATTACTGCAATATTCATACGATTTGGTACGCTTTCACTAATTATCTCTTACATATGAACCCCCACTCCTGCTTTTATTATTTTCAGCTTTGTAAAATGTTAATGACTTTGGGGTCTATTCCAGTTTCAAAAGCCCTATATGTAGAAAGTTTGAGTGATTATAGCGTAAATCAAATTATTGTGATGGCATACATTTTTTGTTTGTCCCAGAGTCACATTCAATTTAAGTCCAATGTCCGAAACTTACAAATCCTACACATAAAGGCATATGTTATAGCCCAACCCATACTAAATTATGGATTCGGCTATACACTTTAGAATAAACCAAGTGCATTGTTCAGTGCCTCTGTTCAGATTAAAAATGTCTCTAAGATATAACAAATAAAGATCTTCACTAAAATTATTTATGATTGATGTTGGGAAAATGGGGACAACTTCCATCTATTTAACTGAAGTCACCTCATCTCCAGGACAACATCAATAGTATGTTTAGTTTAAAGACGATGTTTTCATTCTGACTGGAAGAAATTGGAAACCTTCCATACCTTTGCCTTCAGCTGTCCATTGTAGCTGAGTAGGCCTTGCTGCCTCTTCTCCTCTTGTTTTGATTTTTCACCACATCGCTTGTCTTGTCAGTCAGCCTCAAATCCTCTGAGAGGATGATTCCTTTTATTTCATGAGCTGTCAAGGTCCTGGCAGTTTTCCAAACCTCTTCTTGTCAAACTACTTTAACTGGAGAGCTTAAGAAAATTCTGCTCAGCGTTCCATCGAAGACGTTGAAGCAGTGTAGAGTACAGAGTTTTTGATGAAACATCATTTTAAAGCGTTCAATAGAAAAAAACAACACTCAAACAACATAAAACTGCTTGGCTCCTCAGGTGAAGTACTCTTTTCTCAAAGCATGTCTTGGAAAATCACTCTTCACTACAGCTTCAATTTGCCTGCTGATGAAGAAAACAATGGTTGAAGAGCCATCGGGAGGATAAATAAATGCGTGGCAATTCATCTGCCAAGCCTTTTATCATACAATGAAAGATGCATTTGAACTGCAGAAAAAAGGACACAGGGTTCCCATATGCAGAACCCTGTGAACTAGGTGGCGCAATGGAACAACCATACAGTGACAGCTTCTTGCAGCTTTGGTGCAAGAAATGTATTTTCTCTCTGCATGTCCGATATTTACTGAGTTTACACATTAAACTGTTGTTCCACATCAATATTGTTATGAACATTTACTGCAATGCAAACATATTTATCAGGCCAGTTTTCATTTCACAGCTTCTTTTCAAACAGAAGGTGAAGTGAACCAGAAAAAGAACAATACTCAGTTTGATAGCAAATTTACATTAGCATTATTACTGAAAGCTCCTTCAATGGAATTCACAAGGTTAAGCTTCTTGTGTAATTCTGAGCTGTATGCAAAATTATAGTCTGAATGTTTTTCATTTGTTGAATATATGAAATATGATATAAAATGTCACGGTCAACAAAACAGACTCCATACAGATATACAAAGAACTGATGCGACTGTGAACACTTCAACCATAACCATGTCAGTGAGTGCACACTTTCAACAATCTTCCACACTAGAGAGATCTTGACATGTTTGATGCTAAAAACACAATTTCTCCTCTGAAAGGCTGCTATTAACCTTCAGAATGAAAATCATTCATTGTTTATGATGCAGAGAGTATTGTTAGCTTTATTTCTAAGGCCGTCTTGGTGGAATATCTAGCTTTGTAAATGGTTTGTTGTGATGTGGAGCATAATAATATGCAGTGTTGAGAACCATGAGCTGTAACATTGATATTCAGTGTGTGATGCAATCTGCTTCTTACCTTGACTGCGTGTTGACTGCCCCTTACTTTAACGGGTACGTGTACAGAATGAACAACACAACAGTTGCAACACATTCAATGCATATGACATAATATAAAATGATATACAAATTACGACTACTAACAATAACAGCAGCAATGGATATAGTAGAATAACAATGATGACAAATGCAGTAATGGTATCAGTCAGACACGTGCACAGACATTTTGGGGGGCAGGTGCTCAAACCAAAAAAAAGGGCACCCATCGCTAAAATTATTTATGAAATTAAAAATAATAATAATGCATAATAATCAAGAGTGACTTACATAATCTCTATAAAGCTGACAACACAGTACACACACATTTTTTACTAGACAGCTAGCTAGATTAGACAGCTAGCTTACATTTTCATTATGAATAAAGATGATTGGCTACATACTACATACTGATCAACATACTTTCGAAATTGTCTAAACGGCATTTATACAACATCACAAAGAAGATGCCTGCCTGTATATCTCTCCCTCTCTCTCTTCATTAAACATGACTAACGTCAGTAAACAGCTGGACAAGGCTTTGAAATCACGGATTTCGTGAGTTTTTTGTTTGTTTATTTTTTTAGGAAACGTCGGACCAGTTGTGACGTAATGTTTTCAGCGGCGCTAATGTTGTGGTTAATTTATCACCAAACAACGTCGGGGGATTGCACAAACACCGTCATTACCTGTTTGTCTGATGCTGCGGGTCAGAGAAGAAGTAGGCTGCACCCGTTTGGCCTGGCGCTCAGCACTGCATGATCACTAAGTGGGGGGGGGGGGGGGGGGGGGGTGGGCGCGCGCGCGGCGGGGGCTTGTGAGCGCCGCGGAGCATGTCGGGGCGAAATTCTCATAAGGACTCAAATAAATGCCCCGTCAGATATCAAAACACATTTGGGGGGAATTGATGACAGAGAGAGTAATTTTTATTCTTAAATACTGATGAATGAAGAAAAAAATGGGCTCCAGTAGAAGGGGCACTTTTCTCATTCAGGGCAAAAGGGCAGGTGCTTGAGCACCACTAGGGGTCTATCTGTGCACGTGCCTGGTATCAGTAATAGTAATGTGATTAATAATAATAATAATGATAGTAGCAGTGGGTGTCAGCAGGACCACGGCAGGGGGAAGGACCAGGGTCCTGATATAACCACAATCCATGGAAACCTGCGAGGAGAGAAAGCACAAAGACTCTGGGGAAGAAGCAAAGTCAGTAATGTGCATTAACGGGACATGAATTCATACAGATGGAGAGAGAGAAGAGGAGAGTGGAGCTCACTGTATCCTAGGAAGTCCCCCGGCAGTCCAGGCCTATAGCAGCATATCTAGGGGCTGGTCCAAGGCAAACCTGAGCCCTGACCATAAGCGTTATCGAAAAGGAAAGTCTTAAGCCTACTCTTAAATGTGGTGAGTGTGTCTGCGCCCCTGGACTGAAACTGGAAGCTTGTTCCACAGAAGAGGAGCTTGATAACTGAAAGCTCTGGCTCCCATCCTACTTTTTAAGACTCTAGGAACCACAAGTTACCCCACATTCAGGGATGCAGATATTGATATTGTGGCATAGTTCCACATAAGGAGAAACAGTCTAATTGAGAGTAGATGAGAAGGTCGATACCCATCTCATGTTTGTATAGTGAATATGAAGCTACAGCCAGCAGCCAGTTAGCTTAGCTTAGCATAGCATAAAGACAGTACACGGGGAAACAGCTAGCCTGGCTCTCTGCTGGTACAAAGTGTAAAACTGAGACATTGATAATGACATAGTGGTTTTCAGGCAGCCGGTGGAGACTCTAGGAAGTGACTGTTCCCAGTCTAGAAAACATCTAGCGCATAACTCTCTGTACAACAGTGGTTCTCATCTGGTCTGGCTGCGGGACCCACGATCAACACTTAATGACAAGCCACGACCTAAATATTCAACTTCTCAAATGTATTTAATGAAAAGATGGTGCAGTTTGAACCTGAGCTGAAGATGTCCTCTGCAGTCGTAGTAGTAGGGAGCTCTCTTGTTCCTGTCAGTCCCCGTCCCACATGTTTCACGTAAACCAGTAAAACTGCTTTGTTTGTTTTGTCTGTAGATTCGTCCATTTGTAATGCAAAATGACCGCTTGCCTTAATTTGAGCTGTGGTCTGTTGTTTGATGTCATCTGACATGTCTTCAATTCTCCTACTTATAGTGTCATTTGACAGAGGTATAGTTTTCAGTTTATACGCTGCGGATTGATCCAACAAACGCCGCTTCAGTTTTGACGGCTTCATGCTTTCTTGTGCCAGAACCTCGCTGCACAAAACACAATGAGGTTTTTGTCCTCTTTTGACCTCAATGTCAGACAATCCATATCTCATGTAGTCGGTGTCTTACTTGCGTTTCGCTCAATTAGCATATGAAAACAAACTTTGTGGGTGTTCTTCGATACCGTGAAATGGCAGGTGTGTATTAGCATTACAAGGCATTGACGCCAAATACTGTTAAAGAGTGTGAATAACTCCGCTGCATAAAAAATCCCCTTCAAAATAAAAGCACTTTTTTTTTTCAGACAAAGGTCTGCGACCCACTGAAAACGGTGGGCAGTTGAGAATCACTGCTGTAAAACCACAACGTGTTGTACAAATTTAACAAATAAGATAAGAATTTGAATGTGTTGAATGTTATAATAACTGAGTGATTGATACATGTCATGGTCATACAGTTATGTCCTCTCTTTAGACTCTGTTTAATCACAGCAGCTGATAAGATAAGATAAGATAAAACTTTGTTTTTTACATGAAATTGTGGCTTATATCGCTTGCTCCAAACAAAAAAACAGAATAACATAAAACATCTGGGGAAAAACTGGGTATGTTTTCCAGTCTTTGGTAGAATTAAAGCTGCATGAGGATGGGGGGTGCTTCTGAGCACACATTCATCAATGATTAAGATCAATAACAAGAAATATGGATATTGATTGTGTGACCAGCCAAGACAAATTGCTCAACAAAGGGTTTAAGTGTCTGAATTTGATCAATGTCAGTAGACATTTACAATCATAATCCTGTTGACATAAGTAATTGAATATGCAATCTGCATGATGTGACAGCCCATTCACTCGCTCTGTTGTTCATTCAGGCCTTTTGCTGTTGTCATTGGTTACACTGATTTCTCTGTTCCCTGTCTCTTTCCTGTCCTGGTTTCTTTTAAAATCCTAGTTGTGCCAGCATCTCAATCCTCATTTCACAGTGTATGTATATTTCAAATGTCAGCCATATGTGTCTTCTGGGTTTAGTTTGTCCTATGGAGCCGTTTTATTACGATCTCTGCAGACCTTTTCTGGTTGAGATATGACTTGCACCTCAAGTGAAAAAAATACAAGAAAAGACCAACTCATCACAACTCAACAATTACATTGTAAGTATAATTCTACAAGACAGTTACTGAAGACAGAGAAGGAAAGGAGATAGGATCAGTCAATTCATTTGAGAAAGACCGAATAAAAAAGCCCCTGCATGGAGAGATGACACAAATTTGAATTACGAAAAGAAACACCTGAAAGTAAAACTGCAGCTATACTTTTATTGTTTCTTTCTTTTGACTTTGTACAGCAGCATATATTTTGCTTTATGTTTCCATTGTTGATCACAGGTCAGCTGTCTTTGGTCTGGGGTCATTTGACAGACAAAATAAAAAGACCTATAAATAGATGCGTTGAAGTGGTTCAATGCAGGAAATGTATGTGAGAGTAAGGGCATTTGCAGCTTTTGTGAACATATCAAATTTCATTGAGATTTGCATGTACCGGTGTCATTAAGAGTTTTCATCCAGACCTTTTATTCATCTTCTCCCTCTGAACATACAGTAACTGTTACCATGAGTTGTGTGTCCACATTTCTTATTCATCTGTTATGTTAGTTGACTGTTGTATTTGGGATGGCTGTGTGTGTGTTCTTCATTATTTGTTCTTCATTGTAATAGATAGATAAATTCTTAAAGGCACCGTGTGGAGATTTTGACCACAAGCAGTGCTATAGAGCAATGTGAACAATGAGTGGGTCCCTGTTTTGTCTGACTTTAACACAGATCTGTCAAATGTGCAGAGGAAAAGTGAACCATTTTGTTGAGCCTCAAAACAGAACATTGCACTGTGTTTGATCAATGGCCATATTCACCACCAGTATCCTGATCCACCTTAATGCTGCAGTAGGCTTGTGGCATGCTCTGTGAAATACCAACTAGTGACATCTAATCCAAAAATATTAGACCAGTAAAGACATAAAGTTAAAACTTAAAACAGTTTCTCTGCTGCCCTGTGTAACTGAGCTATGTACCTCCTCCACATTTGTACAAATCCTGTCTTTAGCTTTAATCTTTTCCATAATGTAGAGCCTAACCAACGTTTGCAAATTTCTCTCTGTCAGCTTTACAGCACAGTGGCAAATAATCTCATGCCGATTCCTGTATCATTAGCCACTGCACCCCTGCAGTGCCACTGAATCCAGAAATAGAACACATTTACTTTGTGAGACAGAGTGACAATCATTGTGATGTTCATTTCAAGGCTGTGAGATGACACAAATAACATTAAAATGTAGGCCTCATTAGGATAACATCAGATGGACTGGTTTGAACATTAGGTCATAGTTATAATAGTATTTTTAGCGTGGATGGATGGGCATATGCAACATTTGACATTAAAGATCACAGTTCTTGTCTTTGATCTTTCAGCCAATATGGAAGACAACACATCAGTTTGGAGCATCACAATTATGTTGATAAGCCAAAAGGCCAACCAAAATTTGAATAATAAATAGAGCAAATATAGAGCAGGTGATTGATGTCACCATGTAATCCAGAAAGATAATTGTCAATTATAATCAAATACACAATGAATATGCATCCCAGTGCAAACCTCAAGCAGCTGCAGCAATATCCAATTTCAAGCAATTTCACAATTTGGAAATTGCTGGTGCTGTTTTTTTCCTTCTGGTCTCTCTTACTCATAATGCATTAACCTAAACCAATGTGTCCATTTTTATTTCAGGTGGAAAGTATGAGTCTTGAAGAGTCAAGAGAAGATTGCTACACAAGTTCAAAAAGGCAAAAGTTTGGAGAAGAGAGGAAGCCTGAGAGAAGAGGTCCACTTTCAGTATTTGATCTGCAGATAACGGAGCCTGACGACCAGACAAATACCTCTTTCAGTCCAACTGAAGGGCGGATGGAAGCTTTATTATGATTCATATTTAAAGTATTAACACCAAAGTATTAACTCTTTACCCTACATTATTTTATTTAATAATGAACTACTAAAACAAAATTAGTAAGTGACACTTTGCTAAGCCTCAACCCTTGCTGCTACTTTGCAAGCTGCTAGAGCTACCATGGAGCCCACACTATCACTAACCTGCACTCCCTGAAAAAGTGATTTCAGAGAGAAGCAGACAGAAAGGAAAACAATGTGCGTTTGAAGGATATATCCAGTAGGGCAAGCTGATTCAGCAGCGACAACAGGTTGAAAAGATAAAAGATGGTAAACCACCACATCACCTGGCAATCAAGACAAAAGACAATGAAATTAAGGAACCACACTGTTCCTTTAAAGATGGGTAGGTCTTTACTCACTATTAAAATATTTTTTTCAAAAGCAGCATGTGTGTACATTCGGTTTACTTTCACTAACTAGCGTTGCATAGAACTCCTTACCTACTCTGCTATTGTTAACTCCACATGTTTTTACACAGAAATTTAACAATTTGAAAATCTCCTTCCTTTCTGGGTAACTACAAAGTATCACTTTTGCACAATGTTTAACCATGGCTAGCACCAAATCCACAAAACGAGCCTGAAAATGAAGAAAATATAAAAACATTTCATGAGAGTCTATGGAGCAGAGCCGTATAGTTGTCGGGCCCTTGTCGGAGCTGGCCGATGCTACGCTATCAGTCTGCATTTGACGGTCAGGATTTAGCGAAGGGTCAATTGCACCTGAATTAGCGAGTTCATTAAAATGAACAAAAACTGACCTTTCTCTAAGCCCCACCCCCTTAGTTAATGTTGATACGGCACATTTACAGTTTGCAATGATAAGTGGTGGCAGATTCACCCCTTGAAATTATTTTTGGAACAATTAGTCCTTAGTTAAGATACTGAAATGTAAGTCGCTGCCATTCTGCTAAATGACCATAATGTAATGTAATATATGTAGTTACACACAGAGGTAGACACATTTGGTATGTGGAGAAATCCAGTGCTTGACATGCCTAGTTACTGTTTCTAAGCAATGATTAGAACGTTATTGTGGGAAGATGGGTTTAGCAAACAGTCAACTGGTGCAAAATATCCAACAGCAAAGAGATTTGCGATATGGCACATACAACATAAAAGTAATCCAAATCATGTTACTAATTCATCTCTAAGGAAAATATTATTTTAATATTGTCATGATTTGTGGAAAAGCTGTAATATTTAATAAAGGACATTCATATTTTCCCTATGCTCTTGAGTTTTACATCTGTCTGTTATTTGTAAATTTCCATATCAGTAAAGAAAATGACAAGCTAATGATGATAAAAGGTATGATGATGCTTGATGATATATGGGTATATATATATATATATATATATATATATATATATATATATATATATATATATATATATATATATACATATATATAGCTATGCAGGCATTTCATTCATGGGTTGGATGATCCTTCATGTTCTCATTTGCAGAGCAGGAGTGCTACAACACAAGACAAGGCAAGTTTATACATAAAGCACATTTCAGCAACAACCAAGTAGGCAATTCAAAGCTCTTTGGATGAAACATTAAAACCGTGGAGACAAAGTACAAAAGAAACCCATTATAAAAGATAAAAAAGATGGAATAAAACATATATAATGCATAAAATAAGATAGAAACCCATCAAATAATAATAATACATATTGAAATCAGTCTACTCTATTCTTTTCTACATCAGTGGTGGAGATTTGAATTTTTTCATTATTTATTGGATTTAGTTTATTTGTACTAATAGTAACCTGATACCTGCAATACACCTCAAAGCAATATGACAATTAAAATGTATATTTATTATTAAACTACAGCTTTAGAGGCTTTTAATTACTGAGTTGTCATAGGCAGAAAGTTACTTTTACTTAAGGTAATATATAATGGTATGTTGGCACAGTTCAGGCTATCACATTGATTAAGAAACTTTACAAAAACAATGAAGGTGGTACAGTAAAGCAAAATGTGTGAGGAGCAAAGTGCAACACCTGTTGGTGTCAATGCTGTGATTGACATTTGATGTCTCTGTGATGATCATTTCCGACTAATATTGGCTTTAGTCCCCTGGAACCCTCTAAAAGATTACGCAGATAGCTAACGGATGGATGTTCTCACACCTGATTAGAAATCTTCAAAGAAAAACCTCAACCTCAAAAGGGCTCTTGAAGAAAGGGGAGTTAGTGCAGTGCAGATGATTGATGCACTCACAGCCTCCACTGCACTGTGGACTTCACAGCATAAAAGTCTGACAGCAAATGTGTGCCCGCAATCAAAGTCAAGAATGTTGAAGCGTTATAAAAATAGTTTGAATAGCAGCTAACTAATGGCCTTGACCTTAAATTCAACAGCTTAGAGATCTGTCATTTTGTTGTTGGACATGTAAGCTTCTTAATCTGTGAGGTACATTTAAAGCATGGTTCATTTCAGAGAAGATTAAGTCTAGGTCTGGTTTTGGTGTACTTCTCAATGGGAAAAAAATATAATAATCGGGATCGCTTTTGCAAGCGGAAAGATTCAGGATTTATTGGTCAAATAGGATTTGAGCTCTGGTTTATTTGACATAAAGCATGCCTTCTGTTTTGCGCTCGGCAAACAGCAAGTTACTGAATCAAGAACTGATGGATGTGTATTTAGATCACTGCTGGCTGCATAAGAGACAGTTTAACTCTGGTGTGGAAATAGAGAATAACTGTGATTGCAACTGTAAACAAGGATACAAGCTGTTCCTCTTCCCTCCATAAAAGCTACAGTCCTCCTCGTGGGTGTCCAGATAACAGCAAAGGATCTGTCACTAACCAAATCTTAGACTTTCCAAGACAGCAATATTTAGATATTGGTATCTGACATTTCACTCCTTTTTTGCCTTCTTACTTACACCCTGTGACCACATCACAGTGCGCATCAAAGTACATAAATAATTAGTAACTGCAGCTGTTTTTCGCAGCATGACAGGACGACTTCTTGAAAGAGGTGTTATTCTGACACACAATTATTCTGAAGCACACTGAGTCTCCGTTGTAGGGCTCTCAGCAGGGTTTTATGCTGCTCTCTCCTGTTTGTCAGATCAACTTTGAATTTCAATTTATTTTCCCCTCTAACTCTAGTTCAGCTGTAACAAAGTCTGTCTGTGGACAATGTTCAAATTGTATTATTTTATTTTATAACTCAGAGTTCTCACTTAATTTAATTCAATTAAATTAAATTAAATTTATTTTGAATAGCCCGAAATCAAAAATCACAAATTTGCCTCAGAGGGCTTTACAATTTGTACACATGCGACATCCTCTGTCCCGGGACCCTCACATCGGAACAGGAAAAACTCCCCCATTAAAAACCTTTAACAGGGAGAAAAAAAAGGAAGAAACCTTAGAGAGAGCAGCAGAGGAGGGATCCCTCTCCCAGGATGGGCAGAAGTGTGATAGATGTCATGTGTACAGAATGAACAACATAACAGAGTTACAACACATTCAATACATATGACAGAACCACGGCAGGAGGCAGGACTATGCTCCAGGTATAACCAGGATCCAAACCTGCAAGGCGAGAAAGCACAAAGACTCCGGTGAAGAAGCTAAGTCAGTCATATGTGTTAATGGTATCGGTAATAGAAATAGTAATGTGAGTAATAATTTAAATTTAAAAAATGCCATTATCAACAGATTAAATCAATATGACTCATCAGCACATAAGCAAAAGACACGACAAGAAGAAAATTGACAAATTCAAGGTTGACATTATACTTTTATTTAATGTCAGATCTGGATCAATCCATGCTTTTGGAACAAGCTTGAACATGATATACTGAAAATAAAATGGATACTTCTCTTGGGGGAAAAAAGGATTTATACATCCGAGTTGTACATATTTACATCAACACCAGGACAGGGAATCGGCTTTTTCTTGAAGTTGTTCTCAGAAAATGGTATAAAGAGCATTAAAACTGACCATTCAAGTAAAATCATTCCCACTAGATATATTCTGCATATCATGCAACCATCACTTAAACTGAATTCTGTGTGTCTCCCTTTCTGACACACATTTGTTCATGTGTGTTTGATGCCAATAGGAGTCCTGTTTTGGGACCAGAACAAATCAAATACTCTCCACCAGTAGGCACTAGGGGACTCTGGTATTTCTCAAAGTCTTAACTGATTTCTGTCTTTGTCAGACTGAGTTTAACAGAGTGGGGAATAAGGGCTAAAGATTACAACATATATCGCGAGAGTCAAATAAATGTGAAAATGATTAAACATGTAATATTTCAATATTGATATGTGACACAGTGGTTGTGGATTATAATGCACTTTGATATACTGCTCTCATCTGTATACACAGAGCTTTATGAGCAGGAGAGAGTCATAAAGAACCCCTGCACTCCAGTTCACCCATGGTTGAGTCAGCCTGACACCCCCTCTGATCCCTGGTGATGAGCTCCAAGAGCGTAGGCTTGGTTTCAACATTTGCAGGGACACATATTAAGTGGGAGGTCTCTGGGTCCTCCAGTAGAACATTTTGATCATAAAAACACTTAATTTCTTGCACTCTGGTGAATTGTTCTTCATCAATTTATGGTGGAAATGTACTTATTATTTAAAGGAAAACCCAAAAGGTGACATTACAAAATATAAAAAAATACATGAAGTAAGGCTCTCTGGCATTCTGTATTGCTCTCAAATATTTATTCTCCAGTAGATGACCTTTTCTAATTGAATGGTATTTCTGCTGAGTCAACGCATGTAGATGATTTAGTCTTCCCCCCTCGTTTGTGTCTTTAACCTCTTTAATGTGCACGTGGCACCTATTCACATGTCCCTACCGTATGCAAACCTGTTCTCACAGCAAAGCTGACTCTCTGAAGACTGACAACACCAAAGGTGAAGAACTAAAATGCATAACGAGATGAATTACTTTTTTTTTTGCTGCAGACTGCAGGGCCACAGCTGATGGAGCTGAGATCACTTGGTTTGAAGTACTCTCAGCAAATGTGAACCCACAGGCGTCACAAGCATCCCACCATCTGTGCCAGCCAGCTGACTCACAAGCATGAACGATGGGCAACAGTCGACGACCCGCTCCTCCAATTTGTGAGAAAATCTGAGGAAGGAAGCCAAAACAACAAAACAAGAAGATCTTCTCTTGGATCGCCTCGAGCCAGAAACCTTTTGAGGAACATGATGCTTTAAAAAAAAAATCTGGAATGTTGGTGTAGTTTTTATTTTTTTATTTGCTTAAATATTTATAAAAGTGAATGTTTGACAATACAAAAATTACCAATTGTTCTTTTAGGGTGACAGAAAAATGTTAAAACTTTTCCTTGAATACAGAAATCATTGTTTATTAGTGAAATAATTCCAGAATATGTGTGTGTTCTTGTGTGTGTTGTCTGCAGTAGGCTTCCTAACATCCCACATGGCATTTCATTTAAACCTTGTTCTATTTGTATTTGTTGTCCTCCATCTCTGTTTGGATGAAGGAATGTTTTGTTTTGAACAGAAGGCACAGCAGCAATTTCTTTCTGGAGGTTGAAGACACAGTGGGAAATCTTGTGCTTATAGTCTCTCATTTATGTGGGTGCTCAGTCAGGCAATACTGTAAATCTCTGCAGGTAAATGCATTGGAACAATAAAGGGATTAGACTGCTCTTGGGAAGTTTTTTTTGTGAAAACTTTTAACATGAATTTTTAAAACACCAAATACCTGCAAAACTAATGAACTTTCCATCAGCCTTAGTTGTACTTTATGTTTAGTGCTTATTAGCAAATGTTTGCATGCTAACACACTAAACATGAAAAACACTTTGGACAGGTCACCAGACTATCACAGGGCTGACATATAGCGAGAGACAACCATTCACACTCACATCGGGCAATTTAGAGTCATCAGTTACCCTAAACCTAAGCTGCATGCCTTTGGACTGTGGGAGGAAGCCACGCTGCCATGAGGAGAAAAACTCCACACAGAAAACCTGTCTAGCCCGGGAATGGAACCCGGAACTATATTGCTGTGCAGCGACAGTGCTAGCCACCACACCACCGTGCAGCCCCATTTATCATTATTTTCTGCAATAATCCAAATCCCCAAATCCCATTGGCTTTTTTGGTAACCAGTGCGATGCTAATTTCCAGGGTTGGCCTAAAAAAATATGTCATCCCTTCACCACTCTATGACAAGCAAAGGCTGATAGAAATGCTATTAGTTTGACAGGTGTTTACTCATAAACCAAAGTAATGGACACATTGAAATGTCAACCTGCTGGTGATGCCCTGTGAAAAATGAAGGGGGCACTAAAGTCAGTACAATACATCCTGTGGGGGACATGCATGTCTGTAACAAATTACATAGCTATGGATCAACAGTTGTTGAGACATGTCATTCCATTTTCATAATCCAGAAATTTAAATCTCATTGTGGGACTAGAGGGAAAGTCACAGGATCAAGTTAATATGATTCATCCTCTTAGCAGCATGGATCAAGAAAACATCTGTTAAATAACAGTAAAGTGCATTTACTGTAATTCTACGGTACTCATACTGTGAAATGACTTAAAAGCCTTTTACTCTAAAAGTAGAATATAGTACATTCACAGTATATTACAGTAAAATGAATGCAGTATTTTTCTGTGATTATTTACAGTAACATTCTGGTTAGGGGGTTAGATTACTTTGAATTCTCTGAGTTTACTGTGAACAGGCAAAATTGATAATACAATAACTTTAGCAGTTTAGAATATCTAAAATATCAATTTGCAATGCAATTAAAATTAGAACTTTATTGTTATATTGGCTACAGACATCTGCATTATTATGGAAATTATGCAACATAAGCAATACACAACTTAGAAAGGATATAAATCAAACACACTTTGATTTAACAAGGCAGTGTCAACATAAACACTACTGTAAAAAAAACAACACTTGGACGACCCAGCGAAACAAGCCAAAGAGATTTTGGGTAGCAAAATAAAACTGCCAAATAGTGTCTGTCTGAAACAATGGTAATAAATTCTAATTCTTAAATTGCATGTCATCAACTGCCCCTTACTTGAAACTTGAAATCACCTGAGACATAAGTTGTAACTCCTTCCAAATTATTGTTACAGGTGACTTATCTTACCAAACTCGGTTTTGGTATAATGGTGCAGAGTAGAGAAGTAGATTGAAATTTCACTTCTAACCAAAGCCTGATTGAACAGCTACTGTAACAAATGTATTTGGCCTGGAAAAGTGTGAAGCCAATGATTTAACATCATTCTCTCTCCCTCTCGCTTGCCCACAGGAGAGACTGGTTACTGTACAAGGGATTTAGTGCAACAGCGCAATAAATTGATCCATCTGCTGCTCTATTAGCCTATCCATCATAACCAAGTAACTCCTCCACTGACAGTAAATGCTGAGCCATAGCAGGTCCTGATTCTGAGAGCCCCACACCGGCCTTATATTCCTTGTGAGATAGTTGATTAACCTCCTCCTTTACCATAGCATCACAATGTTGCAATAAAACTCTCACCCTCCATTAGAGCACACAAAAACCCACACCATCGCATACCTTTAAGGCTTAAACAATGCAAACCAGTTAAATAAAATAAAATAAAAGTGAATTTTCACTTTGTCTTCCTTTTGTTTATTGACAAAATATGTCAATAAACTAATTTTATTGAGTTTTTATTTCAGAGAGTTCAGAGCAGTAATCTGATTCCTTCAATAGATTTTATCGTGCTAACGTGTTTCAGAGACCGGTTTCCTGCATTGCCTACATGAAAAGGGTTGTTGTATAAATATAGACATTGTCAATGACACGAAAGCAGGCCCCTTCAGCGACGACACCGTGGACATCTGCTATTAAAGCTATTATGTAGGCTTGTAAGACGCACATCCACTGTGAACGAAACAAATGAATGCTGTGAAATTGCATCAAGAGAATAATGGCAAAAATTCAGTGAGTGATGCCCCCACTGCAGCAGTTTTGGTTTCATGCAACCATTTTATTTTTAAAGATACTTTGGGTGACTTTTATCATCATGGAAATTTCATTGGGATTGAGGATGACATATGGCAAGAATGATGTCAGGACCAGCTCTTATCAGTGGAGAGCTTTGTGAGTGCAACCACAAGCTGCTCTGAGAGCACACAAGCACAATTTGGCATCAAATCCATTCAGCAAACAGAAAACAATATGTAGATTTCATATTATAATAATATGCCAAAATTAAATAGTTAGTTGAAAAGCATTTGAAATGCATCTACAGCAAGAAGCACACCCACACACATGGAAATATACTCCTGGGTTGTGTCCATGTTCAGTCATGATGCCCACGGAAATCGGAAACAGAATGTGTGCCCAAGATCGCACATATAAACAAGACGGTGTAGGCAAACAACTTATGAAACCTACCTTCTGTTGACGCATACAGAACTCACACAGAATGTCAACATGCTTTATGAAATATTGAGTATCATTGTAGAGTTGGAAAACAAACTTGAAACATATCACAAAAGGCTCAGCTTGTCTACAGCATCATAAGTGCCTCACCCTTTACATCTGGGTACAAATTGTCTCCACTGCAACTACACAGGCGGTAACTGGTATATATGAGCACTATGCTGGCCTTGATTTTGATTATATGTACGACCTTTACAGCTATATTCACCTTTAGAAAATGTTGGACACCTATACAAGTTAGATGGTGAAATATAGCATTATCTGTATCCTATATAATGCAAATACAAATACATTTTATTGGAAACATAATGACTCCTGGATTATTGTATTAATATCTTAACAAGGAAACACAACCAACCCTAATGCTGAATGTTCAGTGAAATGTTAACTGACAATGTTTTTCATTTGTTTTTCAAATATGTGCTCTTGGAATACAACATCTGCTCATATAAACTTAGCATGCTTTTTTTAATAGTAATGTTTAGACCTTCACAGCACTTGTTTGAGGGAAGATCATGCTTTTTGCTGCTGGGTTTTTGTTTTTTGACAGTACACAGCACACACAGTAATTTAGTCTGGGAGAATATTTGAGTGCGGATACAGTTGTGATGCCAAATATGTCATAAAAAGACAACTGACTAATAACAATTATTGCATATTGAGCAACTAAAAAGTGTCAGTGAAACCCCTAAAAACAAAATGCTTCAGATGATCCATAATTTTCTTTCATTGGATGCTGATTAAGCTTTATTATCCTCACACAACTGTTCCACATCTTCTGACAGCAGGATACCTTGTTATGCTTTATTCCAACCTTCAGCCATCCAGCATTCAATCACCGGCTTACTGGTTTACACACTGCAGCAACAAACCAGCCTTTCATTCTAGCTAAGCGATGTGTTGCTGCTTAGCTATCAAAGGGGAGATCCTGCACATGGTTGGTTTTTATTTAATAATATACTATGAGTAATGTTCCATTTTCAAACAAGGATATTACAATGAACAATGGATTGTCGAATTGTCATTTAGTCCATAGTTGGGTTATATTAACAGAGTGATAGGAAATAAGATATTTTTTAATTTGATCAAATCTTTTTAAATTGCACAAGTCACATGTATTATAAACACATGAAAACCCAAATACAGAGAATGCAATGTGAACACTTTCTTCCTTTATTTAATTTGTGTTTTCACTAATACTCACTTCAATGAAAAATCCCTATTTCCTCATCAAAGAAAATACAATTCAAAGGTTTTCTCCCATGATTAAGAAATAAGGATACCACAATTACATGATACAATTGTAATAATTACAATGAATTAGATAATTATGGTATCGTAAGACAGAAGTAAAGGATAGGGAAGTCAGCTCTCTTTGTTTTGTTTCCACACCTACAGTAAAGCCATCAAGAAGTCAAATATGCACCTTATCACCTTTGGAAGATTCTAGTCTAACAATATTCAAAGTTACTGTGAGGAACTTTTTAACTGGTTGTGAAATAGCCAATATTTAATACTAATGACTTTATATGACCCACATAAGTAAACAAGAACATTAGTGAGAATATTGGCAATTTCTATATAGTTATTTTCATCTGTTTCACTGCGCAAAATCCGACTTTATCACACAGGTTCAACAGAAACTCTGTCAGCTCAGACTCCGACGGGGCTTCTGGCAGCGACCAGCTCACCGCGGACCGACCGAGATCTGGAAGCTCCGGCAGGAGGAGGAGGGCTCAGCGCCAGACTGCAGAATCTCCTCCTCCGGCTAGGAGCAGAGCTTTGCCTCGCTGCTACACCGGTCCCCTCTGGAAGCCAACACCTACCACGCTGCTGGAGACCCGGGCCGTATTGTTGGGAGGGAAGGGAGGAACAGGAGAGCCAGAACCAGGACCGAGTAGAGCAGACTGTCAGACCCTGCTACAGTAAAATGAGAGACTTTCTAAAGGGGATCTGGTGCTCGGAAACACTACCACTTCCGTCCACAGGGACCGACAAAATCAACACAAAATGAAAGTTCCTTGTAGTAACTTGAAATATTCAATATATTAGCTTTGTTTTTGTTTGTTTCGGAGGTCTACAGTATATCATCAAGTTCTCCATCTTTTACTGGTGTCTCGATATTCAAATTGATTTGGGCTTTTGACATTAGAGGTTTGACGTGCTGACAAGTTTCCAACATTTGAAGTCACTCTTATTGAAGAGCAAGACCATTAAAAAGTACAACAGTGAGCATCCTCAGCACAATTCAAATATAAATCTGATGATTAAACCAACATTATTTGCCTCAACTGCAGAAGCTTTACAATAATCTGCAGTTCATATTCTCATGGTAAATGCAGACATAGTCACTTTTAAATACAATACAATAAATCCAGTATTTATTGCCCTTTTTCAAGCTCTCTTTTTTCATTCTTCACATAGCTACATGTGTCCTTTTTTGTGTGTACAACCAAGTGCAACACCATGAATGCCTTTGAGGGGGGACTGTCAAAGTATGTGTTCCCTCAGCGGGCGTTCAGACCAAAAACAGTCTTGCGTTTCAAACAATTGAATAGGGTGTGTTGCTTTAGGCGCTGGTGAGACAATGAAATCCAGTTTAAGTACCATATCCATGAGTTTTGAATGCAGATTGGAAAACTCTGCCCAGTGATTTATAGTTTTACGCAAAAAGCCGCAGAGTCCTTGGAGAAAGATAAGGAGAAGAATTGGGATGCAACAGGAGAAGGCTAGCAACAGATGTTCCTACAACTTAATATGGACCCTGAACCCTTTGAAAGCATCAACAACTGTAGTGCAAATGGATGAGAGTAGAACAGGAAAATCTCATTTATATAAAAGCTATGGGTGGTCATACCCTCTGAGCTGCTTTGATATTCTGCTCTCTAACAAGTGTTATAAATGGGGGGTTCTCTCTGGGGAGGAGTGGCATATAGTCAGCTAAGTACAGTGGAACTACAAGTATACCTTGGAGGGAATTTTGTTGGCAGAGTTTGGTTTAATTCTTTATTACCCTTCAGCAGAAGCGACACAGAACTATTAATTTAGATTGCTGGAGGATGTGTCAGGCCAACCATGCGAATAATTATCATATATTTGGTCCTGCCCTTTGCTGGCCACTGACTTGAAGAATATCCATCAGATTTCAGAGGAAGTAGTCCGAACCACTATTCCTTTTCGATTTGATGATCTATACGTAATATCCCACACAAGATTTTTCTACTTGTGATCCAATTGGTCAAAGTGTAAAAAAAAATTCAAGCAAAAGATTCCCTCTTATTATAGAGCAGACTGTCTTGATGATAAATCAAATCAATTGATTTGTCTTTTTGTTGTGGTGTGTTTTGTTTGTTTGTTACTTTCTTTCTTATAAGCACTTGGTTTTGTTGTGGCTGGCCAAAATGTATTCTTTTACTTCTTTGTTCTACTGACTAAAATCTAAATCATACAAACCACCAAACAAGGTGTTATCAACCATGTTTAATAAATTGGAAACTCTCTTCCTGACTGTACATTTTCACCTCAGCAGAGACTTTCAGATCCAGCATTTACAGTCAAACCTGTAATTCACATCAACGGACACCTTTTATGTGAACGTGTTATTATGTCTGACATTTAAAGCATTACTATCATCTGGAGAGCTAATTTAAATCACGCATTATGAAAGTAAAAACAAGCTGTGAAATCTTAATTACCAGCCGTTACGCTGTCATTCTCACCTCCTGTCTGTGTGTGTCATCGTGGCAAAATGTCTGCCTGAGGACAGATCTTGTCACCACAATTGCATTGTAACTGTGCAAGATATAATCACCAAACTTTAAAGCTGTAATGTTGAGATTTAAATGAAGGTTGAGTTTGAAGGATGGAATGGTCCAAGCAAGAGGGACAAAGGGGTCATTAGCCCCCCCCCCTCTTCACGCCCCTGATCTAGTTTGGAGTTCTGCATCTGCTCAGTGTATTATATTATATTTCTCAAAGGAAAATTATTCCAAATATTAGTTTTTATAGTCAGACACAATAACTTGAACACAAAGCCATGTTGGCATGATAAAAGATTATTAAATGCCTTCGAAATTGAGCCCCTTAGTATTTTGTGTTCATTCAATGATCACTGTCATGCTTGTGTCCATCAAAATGTCAGTCCTGCATTTACAAGAAGCACTTCATGATGGCTGAACAGCTTGCCACTTGCTCAGACTTGCCAGCATGAGTCAAGAACCGCCTGAGGAACTGATCAAGATGACTGCACGAAGCAGAGAATGGGTGTCACAAAAGGTGACTCACACCGAGGTCGCTTCAGGAAAAGAAACTCCCTGTGACTTAGTGCATATGTTACTTTAGCTACACACACCCATATTCAAGACACAACTAAACAATGGCACAGATATATTGTTTTTCATGGCTCTTTTCAGGTGAAGACACAGTGAAACAACCAGCGGTGTTTAAGTCTTGAGAAAGGAACAGAGCGTCTTCATATCTACGTTACATATCACACACTGTATAAAAGAATATCATGGCTGTAGTAAATTAGAAAGAAAAGTAATTGGAAAGATAGGGGGTCAAAACAGAATAATTAAATGATATTAAATCTTGTTATCTCAATCATCACACAACATATATTTTGACAATGGTGATGAATTTTGTTTCCTGACTTTATGTCAGTTATGGGTTCCTCATATGATACAAAAGAATGGAAAGGAAAAAAAGAAATTAGCTTCCTTGGTTACATTAATTAAATTAAGTGTATTTGCCATAGCTAGATTTAATTATTGATAATAAAAAAAAGAAAAACAGTCATGCACAAGTGAATTTACAATCTGTTAATTGTCTTTCAACAGTTTACGGCCTCAGACTGGAGTCTATTCAATATGTTTCCTCTGATTCAGCTCACCATATGACCTGGTTAGCTTAGCTTAGCATATAGACTGTAACAGTTGGGAAACAACAAGCAAGGCTCCAACAGAATCACAGAATAGTTGTTTTTTTCATTTTTTAATTAATGAGTTTTAGAGGTGCTGGTAGGATTTTGTTACTCCTGGTTGATAGATAGATATATACTTTATTCATCCCCAGGGGGACATTTGTATGTTACAGCAGCGAAGATATACTTCGGCAAACAAAGTAACAGAGTAAATAAAAATATTAAGTATTAAAAAATGCACAATATATACAATGAAATAACAGAGTAGGACATATTAAATATAAGAATATAAGAAGATAAAATAACAAAAATGCACAGTATATACAATGCCAATGGTTGGCTTTAGCTTCATATTCAGCATACAGAAATAAGTAGAACTGATCTTCTGATCCAATTCTCGGCAAGAAAGTGCATACGTGTGTTTCCTGAAATGCTAAACTATTCTTTTGAGTATTCTTATTAATGATTACCCTCCTGTCCTGTTCGTTTCTCCCCCCTTACTTTAGTGTTCCCGGTCAAATTTGACCGGTTTGTTTTAACTGCTCTTACATTAACACAAAAACCATTAATCATCACCAAATTTTATTTAACACCTTTTTAAGCTGTAAACAATGTCTCAGACTAGTGGTTTACATGAATAACTGCTGTGAATATCCCAAGAACAGACACTGAAATTGTATCGCTAAATTAAATGAAACTGTTGTAAGGACATTGTTGACCAGAATATAGGCCTCCCGGACTCGCATCCCACAGACTTTTTGTAGCCTCATTGTTTGACCGATATACTCCTGCTAGAATCAACAGACCCATGTAGGCTTGGAGGTCTACCTGGTCCAATGCTCTCTACGTGTTAAAAAATTAGGCCTAATTAGCCTCTCTGACAGAAAATCTCCTCATCAGTTGCCTACTCATTGTGCTCACAGAGTAAAATGAGAGCAAGGCACAAATAAAGGTTTATATTGGGGGAAAGTGAGAAGGTATGAAACATTGTTTAGTCTGGAGGGTGTGGTTCACGTAGGGGGATGGGCACATAAGCGTGGGATAAAGATGGGTTCCCATAACAAACACCTGATTTTTTTATTTGAAGTTTGAAATGTGTACAACTTTATATATGGGGCTGTGAACAGGTGTTCACACAAGTGTGTGTGTGTGTGGGGGGGGGAAGGGGAGTTGTGGATGTGTATGGGGCTGTTTTCCATCTGATGAATGGTCATAATCTAGTGTTTCCCATTCATTTCCTATGGCGGTCACTTTTGACCGGGAACACCATGGGTGTTACAAAGTTGACTAAACCACAAAAAATTCAATGAAAGTGGTCATCAGCAATTGTATATGTTCAAATGTCTAGTATTAAACGAGCCCGGTCCATTACTTGGGCTACTGAGGTGCTGTTTTCTTCCGGATCGATCTGTCTGACGCGCTGTTCTGTCAGCCTTGATTACCTCCGCATTCACCTTTTGATTGCAGACATAATCCACCGACACGTTCACTTGGTATGACTATTAGTTTTTTTGGTCGTGCCGTGGTACACATACTCTTTGGTGCACAGTGGAGCAAACTCACTCTTACCGCAACAGCGGTCAAAACCCTTTCCCTTTCCCAACACCTGATGTCAATAATTACCTAATTGCTTATATAGGTGAGCACAGGACCCAAGAACAGCATCACCCAGTGTACATATAGAGGAAAGGCATTTGATGGAAACATTTGGCACCTACATCTAGTGTGGAAGATATCATAAGGTCTTGAGGCAATCAGCAAACAATATTTATGATTGATTAAAGTTGTAAATCGGTTGAGGCTGAGTGTCAGCAATGTTTACCATAACACTTTGTGTTTTTGAACACAACTAAGGTCAAAGACAAATGTGAAAAAACGATACAAAACTAAAAATGTAATCCGTCTAACACATACAAAACTTTGCACACATATATTCATGAAGCCAAGAACATTCAAAATATAAATACTCATGTGACACACGTCCATTTCTCTGTTTTGCAAAATTAGTATTTTTTGGCTTCCTGAAAAAGCACTCTCAGCATTTTTAATGAATTCAAAATGGATAACAAACATGTCTTGAAGATTCATTTAACGATAAGACATTTTTTCCACGTGTGTAATGGCAGCCATTGAACAAGGTCAAGCTAAACCTGCTTGTGTTTTCAGCCTCACAGGGAATACTTGTTGTCATTTGCTGTTGTGAGATAGCTTTGTTTGGTAATTGCAGCTGTTTCCTGTAAGAATGTAGATGTTACACAATGAGCCAGTTTCTCAAGAATCAAAGGGGACCAGACAGGGTGGAGCATGCCAAATGTCACCAATATTAATTCATGAATGCAAACACGTTTTATTAACTCCATTTTACAAATCAAAGAAATGTCAGAAAACTCACTAACTTTCCTTCCTTCTCTCTCCCTTTCACATGTACAAGGACATCAGAAGTGCTTATTTGCTCCCTACAGAATCAGCCCCATCTGAAGTAAGATGAAAAACACTAATGATCACTGGTTTATTTAAGTTTATTTGTCTGCATGTGTGTCATTTGAAATGGTCACCTGGTGCAGTTCATGAACTAAGCAAGAGGATATTGAAGTAAAGTTCTGCACCATTGAGTAAATTTCACAGCACAGGACAGAACACCTTGATGAGGTCCTGTACCATTAAACCTGAAGTATTCATCAAAGCCTCTTTATTGTATGTCTGTCATTATCTTGATTTTCGTCAGTGTGCACTTTGTCCCTGAAAGGAGGATGGGAGTGGCTAAATGTCTCAAACAGGTTTATGGCTGCCTGTGAGCAAGTTTCGAGCCAGACCATTTGCATGTTAAAACTAGAATCCACACCCTCCATCTGCAGACTGCTTATCATGTTGAGACACCTCCCCGTCTTTGTTTCTTCCAGCTGGCAGTTCCTCCGATTATTGAACATAATCTGAACATAAATCTAAGAGGAACATTCTGGGAGCAGTCAAGAGGATTTTGATCAAGTTCACAATCCAAATGTAAGTCACTGTTGTTGAGCATATAGAGTTGTGTGTAGCGTTCAGCAAGAAGCAGCAGATCAGTACGCTTATCAAGCACCTCAGCTTTCAAATTAATTCTCTGAACAGTAGGAGATTTGTAATATAATTTGTAACTAAATATGCGGTTTGCAAAAGGTTGTATTGTAGGTTGTCATTATACATGCTGCAATAACAGCACTGCGCAATGTTTCTTTTGCAGCATATCTATAAAGATAAGGCACAGCAGAGTTAATGCTGACCTCAAAGGATCTTTTTCATCTAAAACTTAGTTGAAATGTATACTTATGATTGTACGATCACAGCAGCAGGGTAGCAGACTGTACTTATCATAATACCAGCAGTGAAACTAACTTGAAAGTAAAAGTTAGCACAAACTTTCCCACGTCAGTGTCTAAGTTGTGTAGCTGTTATGAAATTTGACATTCAACTTGTTGTTCCGCTGTCTTGACATTCAGATGAATCAGGCATGACAGACAACATTAAATCTTTATTAAAGTGAAATACTTGAATCTTTAAAATGTCTGCATGATTGTTTTCATCCAGTGAGGTTTTATTTATAATATCAAGTATCATATCATTTCAAGGTGTTTTAAATACTGTAAAAGTTGTGAAATTAAATCTTTTTTAAAGTTTAAAGAGTTTAAAAAAAAAGGTTTTTGCTTATTTAACCTGACTTTTAAAATTTTCATTGAGAGATTCAGTCTAACACATACAAGCTGGATTTTTTTTCTCTTTCTGGCAAGACATTACTTAAAAGATGGTAACAACGGTTTTACTTTGTCAATAAATTATGGATTAACAGTCCCAAAAAATGTCTTGCAGAGTGTGATAAAAAACATGTAAAAAACATTGTATTTTAACTTGTTTTATTTTACCCCACCTTAACTGTGAGGCGCACTAATTTACAGGTGCAGTGATAGCATTTCTCCCTTGGGCATTCAATGACTTTTAATCCAGACTGTGAAAAGGTTCGGTGTCTGATAGTGATGAGTTTTCATGTTGTGGCTTGTCAGAAACAAAAGTTAATTTTTTTAAAATCCACAGTAATAACAGGCATGTAATGTGCGGTACAATATTGTAAAGAATGTCTTATACATGGAAATAATTAGGTTTTGAACTCAGTCTATTGGAAAATATAGGCCTCTTGTTCACATAATCCCAATGTAAAAAAACACTGTAACCTTTACAAAAAGGTAAACAACATCTTGTTTAGCTATTGAGAAACAAGTAAGGGACTAATCAACTAGCTGATAATAGACAAATAGTTCTTAAAAACTTGGAATCAATTGGTTTATTTAGATCTTGTGCAGATATATAAACATGAGACACTGGTTCATGAACACAGTATTTATCTGTTCTGTTGTTAAGTTACGTATCATTATATACTTTAAAATCTTGGATTCAGTGTTACTCAGAGCTACGAGTGTATTTATTAATAGGCTACATACCATGAAAAACTGAGGCGAGGTTGTGTTTTAACGATTGTGGCTTTAAGTGTTTTGACAGCTTCTCAATATTTCCCCTATGTTTACAATAATATGACCTTTCCATACAATTTACTTTACCTCATTGAGCTCAACAGTTTCTCAGCACTTTCCACTGTTATAATGTTTGTTCTCTGATTCTCCTACATCATGTCATTGATTTCTATTAACCTTGACAGGTCCTACTGATACTGTCGGCAGCGATGGAGTCCCCAGAGTTTTCCCTGCTGTCGTCATTGAGGGGAGAGTTGAAATCAGAGGATTTCATTCAACCGCACTATAAGGAGTCCTATCGCCTGGCGATCGATTGCCTGGCCAGTGGCGGCAGAGACAGTTACCAGGAGTTCCTCAAGGGAGAACGTATCGGGAGCTTCCTGTCAGAGGAAGAGCTTCTCTTCATCACTGAAAACGCAGAACCACTCCCACCTAAAAACCACGTGGAGGAAATCAATGGTCCACCGGACGACCAGTCATCCTCAGGGACGTACTGGCCTGTCCACTCGGATGTGGACGCCCCAGAGTTGGAGTTGGGTTGGCCAAATGTCATGCAAGAAAAACTACAGACAAATATAGATTTGCTCTTTCATCCACCAAGACAAAACAACCCCACCATCAAAGAGGTGATTCGGAAGCAAATTCAAGATGCAAGACAGGTAATCAAAACTACTTGGAACAATATGCTGAGACAGAACCCAAATAAAAAGGTTCAATGTGTGGTGTTCAGACTGATAACATTTTATTTTAGGGCAGCAAATTGACTCAGACATATTCTTTCTCCGCTGTGTTTAGCTTGAACTCTTCTAAAGTATGTCGCAAGCACCTTTTACGTCAGGGAATGTTCACAGACCTTTGTTACTCTCAATTTCCAGGTGTAAGGAGTGTCGGCTGGGTTTGTTAAGGTCAAAATCTGGTTTTGCAACTCACTATCATAAGAAGAAAGTGTGGGAGCCGTGCACAGTAGGATTACATTATGGAGTCATATCCATTACACAGTTAACACTTCAGTTAGTAATCAAATTGTGTCTTGATGAATCATAAACTAGTTTTGTAGCTCAAAATTGTGGTTAGTAGACAATTAGTATTCTACTGCATCTGTACAGCCGTGTTACTGCTGCACTGCTGCTCTTAATTAAACCAACTTCTACAGTAAAAGACTGACTGGAATGCCTGGAGATAACAAAATATCAGCTCAAAAACTTAATCCTTTTCTCTTTTTTAAATGTAATTACAACCAGTGCAATGAAAAGTAAATGAAATGCAGAGAAAAATGTCATGGCACGCTGGAGCAGCTGGAACGTGTCCCTTTGAATAATATTTATTTAAATGTTTGCATTTTTTTGGAAGTAGCATACATGATTAAGAATGACTAACACTTCTCATGGTTAATCGTAAGGGACAGAAACCGCCTACACAGGAAATTAAAGGAGTGAAAGAAATTAGTCCAAATAGCTAGTCCAATCTAGTCGGACTGGTTTTTAATTAAAGAGCTCATTCATTACATGCTACTAGAACACAGTATGAAGTCGCTGCTTCGTAACATTCAATATTTTCAAACTGCACATTATCTTGATGGACTTTCATCACAGTTCACTCAAAGTGAAATGAGAGAGAAAAGCCTTTAATCTGGTTCTTGAATAATGACAAAAAAAGTCCACTAGTGTCAGATATGAATTTGGGATCAATAAACGTATTAAATCTCATCTACTTCACTTCTCCAAATTGATCTCAGTAACATTTGTTACTTTATGCTTAGTCTGTCTCTGTTTATTATAACAACTTTTCGTCACTGGCATCACTTTGAGGCTTTTATCTTTGCAGCTGTTAGATTCAAATGTATTATTTATGATCTTAAATGACGACTGTGTGTGTTCTTAAATAGGTCATTCACAGGCTTAAGTGTAAACGGGTTAAATGCGCTCTTGTCTCTAGCACGTTGAACTCATCATGATTTATTCACTTTGTCCTTGCAGGTCATTGCCATTGCGATGGACATGTTCACTGATGTAGATATATTCAAAGAAGCTGTTGATGCCTCCATACGAGGAGTCCCGGTCTACGTGCTTTTGGATGATTTCCATTTGAAAAGTTTCCTCGCAATGGCTGAAAATCAAGATGTCAAAATTCAGCAACTCAGAGTAAGTATATGATTTAAAACATCCATTTGATTTTTTTAAGAATTCTAATGACTTAATTGATTGCTTTAGAGGTGTTGTTAGGTATTTTTTAGGTATATATCTTCTCACTTAACTCTCAGCAAGAATACAAACGAGCAAATTTACCACAATGTAACTATATCAACAAGAGGGGATACAAGATACAACAAGCTGGGATGTAAACTGACATTTTTTTATACACTTGCATCTTTGACTATGACCGTAAATCAACATGCATACAAAGGTGCAAATTTCGGTAACATATCACATGCAACAATAACAACTGATGCCTGATTTGTACCCCTGCATCGTGTGCCTATGTGCTTTTGCGCAGGCACCTCTCACGCACGGCATGGTACATACCACAGACTACTGCAGGGGATTGCGAGTAGCATGACATTTATTTTTTATTAGGACCCGCGGTTTATAAATCTGTTTTTAAGGCGGCTTTTGGTTTATTTGATAGGCATGATTCAATAGTTCCATATAAGTTTGGCCCAACATGGGGCTGGTAAAAAAAAATACAGAAGAATTGGATGATGAGGAGGAGCTCCAGTGCCTACAATTAAATAAAGTTGTTGTTGTAACGAAATGTGAGGTACTTGTCCGGAAATCCCACCTAGCAGTTATAATGCCCAATCAAACTGCTGCGGCGTCCGTGGTGCTCAGGGACTAGTCACATTTTTAAGGATGTGCACTACACTTTACTACTGTATTGTATTTCTTACACTGCTTTTTAGTGTTTTAATGACTGTTTTAGTGTTTCAATGAATGTTCTTAATTGTTTTTAAATCTCCTTTTCTTTTACCTTATGTTTTGATGCTTTTAATGGTTTTATGTGAAGCACTTTGAATTACCTTGTTGTTGAAATGTGCTATGCAAATAAACTTGCCTTGCCTTACACATCTTAACTGCAAACTCCGCAAACCACCACTGCAGCTCTGCCCAAGCTTCTCTGCAGAAGTATAGATTAGGCATGAGGGACTCAATAAATGCAACATATTACAAAACTTTAGATTGATCTGCACAGTATTTCACTTTTTTTGGGGGGGTGATTGACACTTATTACATTCTGCTGTAAGATTTAACCATGAAAAATATTTTCTGACATTTTCCTTTCACTGCTTTGATCACAGAACATGAGGGTGCGCACTGTGAAAGGTCCGGATTACCTCTGTCGATCAGGAGCTAAATTTCATGGCGCAATGGAGCAGAAGTTTCTTTTAGTCGACTGCCTCACAGCAATTTATGGCTCATACGGGTAAATACATCTTCAGTGGTTGAGACTACTGAGGCATGAACTAAATGCACTCATAAAGCAAAGCAGTACATTTATTGACACTCTCCACATAATTGCTGTCATCATTTCTTGTTGATGCTTTTTGAAGAAATTGATTGAACTTTCTGGAAAATGTGGCAACACAGCTCTTTACAAAGAACCTCAATTAAACCTTTGACAATAATACTATTTTTGCTTTGTGTCTTTAGTGGCTGTGGTTTTATTTTTTTTTATTTTTTTGCTTCATTTAAATTCAACCCAAATTTATTAAGAGTGTTTTATCACACATTAGTCTGTTTTCTCCACTTTCGATAAATAAATAATTATGTCTTTTGTGTGTTTGCAGCTTCACATGGTCATTTGAGAAGATTAATCTGAGCATGGTGCAGGTGATCACAGGCCACCTGGTGAAGTCATACGACGAGGAGTTTCGAACACTTTACGCCCGCTCGACTGTGCCAGCTGAGCTCTGCCCTCCAGAAGGTTTGTTCCAATGCAATGGACCACATGGACAACAGATTTTGCCAAACACTCAGACTGCCCAAAAAATTGAGCGGAGGGACCACTTGAGGCATACGCTGGACACAGTCTATCGGAAGACCTGCGAAAGGAAACTAGGAGCGAGAGATCTGGAGGAGAGGCTCTTTGAAGAGGAACCTAATGAGTTTGGGCCCTTTATTGAGAATGGGATCGCTGTTCAACACCAGATGCCCCAATTTCAGTCTACAGAAACAATGAACTTCATTAAAAGGCACAGCTATGCTGGGGAGAGACAAGATGGATATATGCCGCAGAACATCAGGCCCAGACCGAGCAACTGGAATATCTCTAGAGAAACAGGAAACGGAACAAACCACTACCCCATGGACAATCACTTACCGGTGGCACAGATATATAGAGGTCAAAACATGCGTCAGTCTTACAGTGGCAACGACAAACAGATTCTTTCCATACAGCAGAACATGCCAACGCTAGAGAAAACATCCAAGTCGTTCATGCGCACATTGAGGATTGAGTCTTACCTCAAACGCCCTGACGTCCCATTCGGAGACTCTTGTGACTATTTAGACCAGTTTGAACCACAGGACAAAGCTAACTCCTTCATGCAGGGAAGAATGAGGTCTTCCCTTGTTTTCAGGTCCCCCATGCAAGAGCAAATGGAGCCAAACCGATACATTAACAACTCCTCCACTTGTGTCAACTCCTTAGCAGCCCCAAACACTCCTTTACACTACTCATCCATGCAGTGGAACCCAACTGCAGTAACTGAAAGCAGGACAAGTAATGACGAGTACATGTTCAATAAGCAAAGTTTGCAGATTTTGGATGACAATCGGAATAATGCAAACTACGGTCCAGGTAGAAACTCTTACCACTCTACATACACTAGCTTAGGCAGACCTAAAGGTGGACACATGATCACAAACCCAGACATGATGTCAGACAGTTGGCAAAAAAGGCATAGCGTTGCAGATCCAAGATCAAACACTGAGTACAAGTATGAATCATCAGGTCACATGTATGGAGCTTTCACAAAGACTCAAGTGAATAGAAGCACAGCAGGGATCAATGCACAGAGTGGAGGATACGGGTCAAATATGAAAGAAGATCAGAGATCTGCTTCTCATTATGATGTCAAGAGTGTCACAGACACAAAGAGCCACGGTACTCCCATTTGGCAGGAGCCGCCATCCAGGACTGTGTCCGCAGCAGCCCTGGATGTTAATAGCAAGGATCTAACAGCTAAACCCATGAGCTCACAGCATTTTCTAAAGAAGAGTTCCAAAAAAATTAAATCGTTACTCAACATACCAGAGAAGAAAGAGGATTCAATAGGAACCATTGACACACAGAGTCTGCAGTCAAGTGGCAGCACAGACACCATAACAGCAGAGGATGAGGAGAGGATATCCTACGGAGGAAAACTTCCCCAAAAGACAACCAACTCTGTAAGGTCTTCCTCGGGGCTCCAGAAGAAATGGATAGACACCGACAGTCTAACCTCTTCAAAACCTCGATTCAGAACTGAGGACCACCAAAATCCACTGCAAGCCTCTCTTCCTAAACCTATCACACAGAAGAAACCCAGCGTTTCTGACAAAAGCGTGAGGCCCGTCCCCGACTCGGCAAGCTGGAGCAAAGACCGAGGTACGGAGCCTCGCCTTTACAGCAGATTTGAGCCTTTCTGCTCGTTTGACAAGAAGAGCTCTACACACGGCTTTGGAAACTCTCAGGAGAAAACCAGAAGGCTCCCTAAAGGTGAGGCAGCCATTGAACACAACCTCACCCGGGCTGCAAGAGGGCACCATGAAAATAAGCTGGAGAAATTCATGCAACGAGTGGGAAACCTCATACACAAGAACAAGTAGTGAATCTTCACAGGTCACTTCTTACCAATGCACATTTTGCTCATTCTGTAAATATTCTTACAGTTGTTGTTTATTTCTGTTTATATTTTATGTTACTGTGTACAGATGCACCAATGAATGTTGTTTTATATCAATACATCAGCATGCTGATATCTTTTACCCTCTTCACCTGATGTGTGTCTGCCCCTAAAGCAAAACTCAATGTGCACTACAAGCGCCATGAGAAATGCAGTACACATACTCAGTGGCCGCTCAGAAGTGATTCATGTATTTCATCTTTCATTCTTCATTCAAGATGACAGATTTGTGACTAAGCACAAAGCAAAATGGCCTCCAGAGTAAAACATATGCAAGAAGAAGAATTCACCTCGTGGTTCATAAATATGAATGCTTTACAGTTAGGTACTCAGTATTACGACTGAGTATTCAGCTTTATTTTAAACTGTAACTTGAATAGTGCGTGCCAGCCAGCCCACGTTGCTTCTCTGGGTTTTGTCTCAGTGATATTTGTGTTGGGAATGTAGTGGATATTTTAAATACAGCAGATCCTCTTCTAGTGCACTTTCTTTTGATAATGCTGATAAAATGGAGATGAAAATGATCATTGATGCTTGTTGTGTTTCTTCCTGTCTGCCATCTGATGAATCATGTAAATGAAATCTAGTAGAGTTCAACCTTAAAGCTTTATCAAATGATTCATTGAAAAATTCTAAAAATGTAAGTGACAATGAGGAAAATGTTCTACAAAATTGGAAGCACAAATAAAAAGAAGAAAAGGAAGCTCTTTGGCTAATCTTAATCGACTGGCCTAGAGCGATTAGACCAAACACAGCATCTTCCTTGAGTGTAACAGGCTGGAAATCTGTGTTGATTGTTGGAGAAAACAACAGAAAATGATCTGCACACTGGAATCAGAGCTTCCTCAAGCTTTTAAAGCAACGTTTTGACAAAACAAAAGTCTTCCAGGAAATTGATTATTGACAGAACATAAAACAATAGTGGCAGCCTTAACAATTTAAATGAAGACTACAGGCAAAACAAATACTCAAGCATGATGTCATAATAAACTGTCACAAACAAACAATGAAAATACTTACGGGAAACATTTAATGACCATGCTCACTGAACATAATTTACATAATTTTCCAAGATGGAAACCATGGCTAAAGCCTAAAGTAAAAAAAAGTATGTTTATAGGAATTATCAATTTTTAGAATATGTGTTTATTACAATAAGCCAACACACATGATACAACCCATATGTGGGGCTGTGCTTGGTCACAGTAGACACAAACCAAATTAGAACATTACAGTGGTTCGTGATTTAATAATATTAATTTATTTGTAATTTGTTTTTCTGCACAAGCACAGATATGTGGTTAAATAGAGTTGTTCAGAATCCATTACAACAAAAATCCATCTGTTTCATATAAGGAATGAATGAAAGAGATAAATATTGACCTGTTAATGTGAAATTGGGCCCGAAATGAAGATACATAAATAGTGATTTAGGATTCAACATAAATAAAGAACATTCTTTTTGTCAAACAACCTATTTTATTACACAATTTATATAGAGAAGGAAGTGAAATGAAGCTGTGTGATGAAATCAATTGTCCCACATGGCCCAGCCAACAGGGAACACAATATCCTGCTGCACTTCTTCCAGTTTGATTGTTCTGCGTCTCTATTACATTTTTATCATATGACTTTATGTAGGATATTGAAGCTGAAGAAAAAGATGGGAAAAATATATATTAATATGTTTTGTTTTCCAAAACTTGTGTTCCTGAAACTCTAGCTGTAATTGACTTATAATGGAAAATATTATGGTGTCTGTGTATTAGAATTAAAGGAAAACAAAGGAATTTTGTTAAATCAAATTAAAAAAAATAGCAATTCAAACTCCATTTATCTCTGATTATATCTGATTATAAAATATAATTTGCAGTAGAGGACATTTCATTTCTTTAAAAAAAAAAAATCTACCTGCAATCCATGATATCCTATAAATTGTTATGTTGAGTACCTGCACCTGTATTCATTTTAGTGCAGTACATAGTTGTGTGTATTCTTTATCCATAGATATAATCTGACTTGTGTATCTATAGTTTGTGTCCCTTGGGGATGGAAATCATGAATATCATCCTTTCCTATCCTATTCCACTATGTTTAGAGATATAACTAATCTCTTTCCTCCTTGCAAACTGACTTCCTTACAAAAGGCCCAGAAAAATACCTGGATTTATTTTTAGATAAACACAATCAATCTGCTTCCTGTAACAGTGACAAAGCTTCACTGGTTAGCCATACGGATGAACCGCGGATGAATTACACCGTTTACTTTAGCCATCACAGTGTGAAAAGTTTTACCGACATCGTTATCTGCCAATGTTTGAGTAAAATATGCAATCAGGACATCGACATTCATGCTTTCTGTTCGCCGATCTCTGATAATGTTACATTGTAAACAACCAACCTGTTTACACTAGTTCTAAGCAGCGTATAATACATCATTAAAACTACTAATGACAAGATTTGTTTTAATCAATCTTTTATTTCATAATCATTTGAATTGTATGCCTTCATGAAATAACACTATACATTACTTTACAACAAAGTAAAAGGATAACATGTAGAATTTGTGATGGTTTACAGACTTCAGAGTGGTTGAAATGATGTTTGGGACGGTGAGAAAAAGGCCTGGAGACTTGTAGACCAGCTGCCATAATCAAACAACAAAGGGATCTGTATCTGCCAATATGGATCATCAATGATCTGCAATTAGTATTAATAGCAAAAAAACAACATGATCAGGGATCTCTAAAAATTATATTTGCTCCCTTTTTTCTTTTGTGCTTATTCGATTTGTGATCTGATCCATGATACGAGCCGAACCCATGAGTTTTATGATCCGTTGCACCATAAACAACATCAGATGAACAGGTGCCCTCACTGTCACTATCCTATTGAATCCTATCCTGTACTCTCCTCTCTTCTCCGTCTTAGAGCAAGAAGAGATACATGAGCAATATATTCACTGACAATATCATGTGATGCAATGCAGCAACAAGACGTCCTCCTCCGCCTCCACCCCGGTAGCTACAGATGCTCTGGCTTTGATGGCAGTCTGGAGCTCTGTACAAAATGTGAGACTGAACTTCTTGGATACACCTTAGCACACCTTCCACTCCCTGATATTGATGTTGACAATGCTGCTGGCATTCCAGTGAGCCTCATTGAAATGCAGCTCATTTCACCACTGAGGTGAATAGATGTGATTGCATTGCTGTCCCCACGTAAGAGTGAGGATGGAAGTGAAGCAGCTCCCATTTGCACGGTCTGTGTCTCTGACCACTATGAGTTTTGTAAAATGTATCAGGCAGCTGTTTCTGCAGTGAAGAATATATATGTTTTAAATAGTCTCAAATGTCTATGCTACGAAAAGCAATTTTAGGTATTAGTGAGTGTCTATTCTTTCTTAGCTCAAATTCCTTTCACTAACATTAATATATTTTACATTAGCCGTTAAAATGATCAATATGCTTTCTACAGATTCTACAGATTTATATATATGGGACTAATATGCTCACATGCATGGTGGTCTGCATATTATTTAATCAGAGATACACTTTTTGTCAGATCCTGCTGTGTGATCTAGTGCCTGAGATTTTACTGCAATGAGCCGTAAAAGAAGATATTGCTGAACAATCAATGAGGAATAATTCAAACAGAGCTTACAGTTGTACCAGCCAACTGGCAAATATTGACAGACCACAAAGCGAATATAACATGAGCATACATCCAGACAAATCAGATTGCGAATCATTTACATAGACATAGACATCTATTATTATTATTATTATTATTATATATTTATTTATTTATTTATAGACATTGTAATCTCTTTGCTCTAGGTGTACTTGACTGAAATAACCAAACCGGCAAATAATACTAAAGAAAATAACTAAAAGTAATGGAAATAAGATCACAGTTCAGGAAGTTAAGTAAAGGTAATGGATGGACTTTTCTAGTCTTCTGACCACTCAAAGCGCTTTAACACTACATGTCATCATTCACCCATTCACACCCATTCATTCACTGATGGCAGGGGCTACAATGCAAGGTGCCACCTGCCTATCAGGACTCTCATTCATACCCATTCATACAGCCTGCGGGAGCAGTCTGGACATACGTACAGGTATGAACAACAAAGATGAAAGGACAAGGACAGCATATAAATCAATTTGCTGTAAAATGATATCTATGAATCATGTTGCTGAACTGACTTCAGTCTCCCTGTTCACGCTAGATCATTCACAAACAGGAGCAAATTTGTAGAATTTCTTCCAGTCTTATGTTTAAGATATATATCTGCAGTACACCTTTGAGTCTCATGAGGTAGCCTGAATGTTTGTATTGTTCTCATGTAGCGTACTTATAACAAGTTGGTGTGTTAACTCCGCCTAAATGCAGTTGGTCTCATTTCTAAAGTATTTAACATGTGTATATGTTTTCAATACAAAATACATTACACAAAGATGTGATTTATCAAATGTATATGTTTTCCAAATGGCTGGTTTACTAATTCAAAATATAAGGTGATTTCCTTACCTTACTTCTACACTGCTCTATAGACTCTTTAGATGCCAATACAAATGAAGAAATAATAGTAGAGGAAAAGGTTTCTAAATGTTGTAAAATGAATGGTTGTATGCTTCAGTTTCCATTACATGGAAAGCTTTGATGGATTCCTTTATTGTTCATAATTCATTGCGTGTATGGAGTGTCATGTCTTTGCTTAATGTGAGATGCTTTAGGATTTAGAGGCTTAAAGCATTATTCCAACTTAAAATAAGAAGAGCCCCAGAGGAAAAACACTTGACTTTAAACTCAGTGCTGAGTCATTTCTGTCGTCTCATACCAGTTGTCCTGCGGGGGCGAATCGATCAATGGCAAACACAGGGACAGTAGTAGACGGTGTAATAACTTTCATGTGACAAGCTTTAATCACAGATACTCATTGGTGAGCAACAACAAACACAACAGCACAGCAGGAAATACATTAGCTGGGCTTTGGGAAGGTTACACTAATTCAACAGGCAGATATACTGTATGTGGAAAATGGGGACAGCATCCTGATAATATTCAACCAAACATTAAATTTAAAATTACAACTATAAAAGCATGAAAGAGGTTTAGCGCTCAAAGACAACGCTGTGGTACACAGAGTAGCAAGGCTTTTCTTTAGACTACCTCTATTTGGCCAGTTTGACACAAACATATAAAGAATGACAAACAATGAGAGAGTTGTTTCATACCAGACATCAAGAACAACAATAGACTGAATGTTGACAGTATAATATATGAAAACAACTCAGTCCTGTCAGGTGTTCAAATGAAGATGAAAACCAAAATAAAAAAAATCAATAGAAACTAAAGATTGGGTCTGGTCTTCTATATTAAAAAAAAAAAACCTGTGGTGTCATGGCAACCACGTATGGTAAATAAGTAAAATATGAGGCTTTAAATTGAATTGTTGTTGTCAGATGAGCCCGGTCATTTAGCCTGTCACTCAAACAATAATGTAGAATTCATCATTATTATAAAAATCGGGGTTTCACAGCTGTGTGCAATTATAAATGCAAATCTTCATGTATTTAGTTGCAGCACAAACTGCTGTCATTCTGTCTGCAGTCCTGCTGGGAGCTCTCACTGAAGAGACATTTATCTGTGTTGTCTTTGACATCTTTGTTTAGCTGGAGGATTGTTTTTTAATGAATTCTGTTTTATTTGTTGTGAGTATAAATTTGACTAAAGGAACAAAGCTCTGCAGGAATAAAGTCATGTTTCTTTGCTGGTGCTCTGGCTTATGCCAGAGTCAATGTAACAGATTAAAAGAATAGTTCAACATTTTGGGAAATACAGTTATTTCTTGATGAGAGTTAGACAAGAAGATTGATACTAATCTCATATTTGTTTGTGAAATATGAAAATACAGCCAGTTAGCTTGCTTGCTATTGGGACTGGAAACAGATAAATAGCACCTCAAAAGCTCACTAATCAACACTTTATACTTTATATATTTATTTAGTTCATAAGTTCATAATTATCGTGCAGGGAGTGGTAACTTGCATTTCATTCAATTCTGGGCGAGAATTTAAAAAATATAAAAGTAATGGGAAAAAGGTGAAAAATCCAGCTTCTGGTATAGTATTAAACAAACTTCAGGAAAAAAAGACCAAACTCAAATGTTGAAAAGTCCTAATCAATTTTGTCTTGCATGAAAAATATTTGTGGAATAAAGAAAAGTCTGTACAGTTGAGGGAGTTGAGTGCAGTCTGGAAGTGTGGGCAGGTATGAACAACCAACCCATTTTCATTCCCAACTCGTCAAATACTGCCGCTTTGTCAATGCCCCTCGGCATTAGCGATGGACACACAGAGGACCCCTTTAGTGAAAGGTAAGAGAAACTGACTTTGTATAAAGTGTGTAAGAGTCTACTTACATTGGGCAGGTGGTGATGGTTCAAACAAACCCAGAACGTACATCCAGGAGACCGGTGTTCGTGTCCTTTGGCGGTATTTGACGAGTTGGGAGCGTGAATGTGTTGCAAAAACACCCATTCATTCACAGATGGCAGGAGCTACAATGCAAGGTGCCACCTTCCTATCAGGACTCTCACTAATCATTTATACCCATTAATACAGCCCATGGCAGCAGTCTGGAAGTACGTACAGGTATGAACAACAACGATGAAATGACAAGGACAGCATATCAATCAATTTGCTGTAAAATGATATCGATGAATCACGTTGCTTTCTGCAATTTTTACACCAAATAAGGGGATTTAGCATCACTAAAGACCTGTCGCAGGAAATGTCCACCACAATACTGCAATAATATCAACTAAATGATTAACGTTAAGTCTCTTTAAAAAAACACATTGGGAACATGTTTGGTAGCTCAACTATTGGGGCTGTGTGGTACATCAGACAAAAACTATTGGAAACCACCGCTCCACTATCACAGAGCAACAAAAGACTGTTTGACCATGCATGGACGAACAAAACGTTCACATTTTTGATTTGATCCATTTTGAATTCTCAGCAGCCATTTGTGCCGTTTCGTCTTGTTTTTCTCACAGCCGGATTCCACCACTTTTATCATCTGAGGCGTCTTTTCTTGCTGAAGCGATACTGTCATCAATTACATCATTCTTTACTCAAAACTGGCGCCTCAAAAAACCCAGACAGATCAGTATTTTTTGCTATCAAACAACAAGACCCTGGCAATACAGTGGGGTGTTGTGTGCGGATTCATGATACCTGTTATTTTGCATCTGCTACAGAATTATTCCTCACCTTGTGACAGTGAATGCACCAAAGAGGTGGGAATAATGACTTAATGACATAAAAAAAACAGTTACCCTAGTTTACTGAAAGAATTTACACTTACATTTTTCCCATATATTGGTAAAATAAATACCTAGTGTTGTAATGAAATTCAGTCATTGCACAACAGCCTGTCAATTTCACAACATTCTGCCCACACTTGGAGGCAATTTAGCCAATTTATTTTAATAAATTGCACTGCTGTGTTGACAGCTCAAGCAATTTGATCTTGCAGGTTAAAGGGTTGTGTGAGATTATACCAAGTCGTCCTAATATACTTGTGCACTGAATTCAAAATAGAGAAAGATGCAACTCATTATCCTGTCAAGTTGGCTTTCATTTACCTTGTCAATGACAAAGGCAAATGTAAAGACATTGAAATCTTAACAAAATGTAAGCTTAATTTTAATACCAAAATTGAAAAGAGATATAGGAGACATAAAAGCATTATATTATGCACCATACAGTCAGCAGCCATATACCCTGTTGGGATATTTAAATGTTCTTATAAGAAAAATAATTAATATCCACAAAAATAGTTTCTGCTGTAATCAGCTCTACTCAGCCTTCTTCCCAATCCAATGCGTTTTTCCCATTTCATTGAGAGGGGTGGGCTACTGAAGTGGCTCATATCCTTGCCCCCTACAATCCGCTGTGTTGGTGAAACTTTGACCTAGTGGTCGCACACGGAGACAGAGGAGAAATCAGCGTCACGCTGACGAGGTCGGTGAAGCGCTTCATTACTATCGCATTACAGTGTTGCGTCTTTATCGGCAGTCTGCAACCTGCGGTCACTGCAGACAGTCGTCAAACAGCGGGAATACAACAGACACATAAACAGCTCGGAGGATGTCCGGGGTATCCGGGAATTTGGATTGCGAGAAGTGTTTATCTTTGGCACATGTGGCCAACAGCACGGAGTTACCGCCGCACTCCGTTGTGGATGATGACGATGAACTTCTGAGATACATCTGGAGAGAGTATTTACACCCCAAGCAGTATGAATGGGTTCTCATCGTGGCTTACATTATTGTCTTCTTCGTCTCACTCATTGGAAACTCGTTGGGTGAGTTTTACCCTATATGTATGTATGTATGTATGTATGTATGTATGTATGTATGTATGTATGTATATATATATATGTGTGTGTGTGTGTGTGTGTGTGTGTGTGTGTGTGTGTGTGTGTGTGTGTGTCTTTTTTTATTATCAGTCCTGCAAATATCCAAGAGAAGTACACTTTGGACAACTTTTTGAGAATGTGCACGAACATAATGCTACAGGGAAAAGAGAGCGTGATGCCACATTGATGAAAAATATAAAGTAGTCCAGTTTTTCTTTTGATGTTCTCTTGAACATCAATGGTGCTGGAGAATGATCCATTAGAGGATCCATTAGAGCGCATCTCTCGGCGCAGCTTGAAACGCTCGGAATTGCCCAAGCACAGATGTGTTTGAAGATACGGATGGTGCAAATTATGTCACTTTCTTCATACTGTGAAGGGACATACATTGCTCTTAGAGCAAGACATGGGGGAGAAAGATTTGTGCGCACAGATTGACATCGCAATTCACAATACTCTCTCAATTTCATCTAATCTGTTCTAAATCATTTGTTCTTATTGGACTGTTTTATTGCCGGTTATAGTTTTCTGATGTATTTGAGAAAGCCACTGACTCACACTCAGAATATGAAAAAGCTTCTGTAAACAGGAGCAATTCTAGAATTTAATTTAAAGAGGATTTAAAATGCTCAAGCAGCCGCTTCTCTGACTTGTATTTCCACTGCTTCAAATATATATAGTAGCAATTTATTGGGCGACTACTGTGAAACATTTGGCAATAATTATTTTTTTTGTACCAGTGAGGGAGTCCACAGGTGGATTTTAATGTGACAGTTACAACCTGCTCAATTTAATCCATCGCAATCTCAACACCGCATGGCTTTTTGTGCAAATATTTGTTGTTCATCTGACTGCAGGATCCCTTCCTCTTTTATCATCTGAAGCAGTTTTTCTTCACTGGAACTTTTTTCTTGATCAATAACACCTTTTGTCATAATTGCTGAGACCAAATTCATCCCTGTAAAAAACAAGACCTTGGAATACAGCTGAGCAAATAGTACAACTTTTTAATAATCTGTCTTGGTTTGCAACACGATAGTAGAGTAGGTGATGCATGTGGGAGTACAAAAGTTAATTAAACAATGCATGTAAGAAATACAGCATAGCAGTCATTGTTGAGTATTTCGTCAATATACAGTAGTCTGTCAATAATCACATTTTCCCTAACTTAATGCTACACAATCTAGTGCAATCACTTTTTTAAAAAGGAAAACGTCATATATAGATTAAAACTAATAATGGTTTGGAAAACAAAAGTAAAATGATTTACATAAAGACCTCCTTTCATAAGCTACTCGATATGAGTCACGCAAAAAAAGTGATATTTTATCGGGAACACCTGTTCATTCATCAGTATTGCCATTTCTAGTAACAACATATAAATGTTGCAGACAACTCACAGCAATAATCCATCCACACAGCTTAGTCCAGCAAGGCTTTCCGACTAATGGACAGATAAATGACAAATAAGATATGCCTGCACAAGTTGGGATTGCCGTAATCAAACACTAATATTGACCTCAACAACGTTAAGGTCAAGCTGCCATGTTGTCTGTGTATATATATACGTATAGTGCATGTGAATACATATGGTCTTTATAATACCATATACCATATCATAGATATGAAACCATTTTAACTCACAAAAATGACCCATGGTGCAGTGATGGAATATGAATGCATTGACATTGAATATTGATTATTTTTCCATAAAATACATGTAATGGCAAGCACTCTGCATTTGAGCTTCAGGGTCTATTGCTGAGGAGGTGTTTATTCATCGACTTCTTCAAGGCATGAACACTGACTGATGTAATGTCTCCGAAGACAGCAGGGGAATGCTTTTCCATGTTGTTACAGCAGAGTGCAGAACATTCCTGTCAAGGCTTTTGGTATAAGCCAAATAGTGTTAGGGTCATGAGCTGAGTGTAGCGGTGCTGTATGGTCTACTGGAAAGTTGTGAGTCAATAGATATTTTTAGCTAAAACTAGTGGTTTCAGTAACGAAGGATAAATTCCCTACACACAATTTTCTCTTTTTAGAAGATGAGAATAGTTTGGATATCTGAATGAACTGAATTTAAAGCTGCAAGGCAACGACATTCAGTTCACTTCATTTTTGTAAAATTAAGTACTTTATTTCCAGATAATCATAAGAAAGTCTCTCTAAATGGACCTCACTGAATTAATTAAATCCATCACATTGTGTGATATTCAATGGATGTTTGCTAATATAGTATGACCCATTTAGTTTAAGGAAAAGAGATACAGTATAGTTGACATATCTGACTCACTAGATCATATACTGTTTAATAATGAAGAAAACTTCAGATTTAAAATTACATTCTCCCCCCCCCCAAAAAAATGCCAATAATGTTAGGCTATGTAATGATGAAATAATGTTGGTTCATTAGCATAATGGGATATTACCTTCTCACTCTAAACTGAATGAATATTACTAACTGTGAAACATTTCTACAAAGAACTAAGCAGCACACTACAATATTAATGGATTTACAAATACTTGTTTAATCCATGTTACTCAGTGAAATTGACTGTACATGCAACCCGGTCATGTTACAGAGAGTCATTAGATTTAATGTGACCATCAAAATCACTGCCTAATAGAGCTTTAACGTCAGTAGCACTGTAGTGTGCAGAACATATCTTTTTTAATTGGGCATTATTCTCAAATTGACCCAAATCAATCAAATTAACTGTTAAATAGTTGTGTGCCTGATTATCCAAAACCTCGTTAGGTGCATCAAGCCAGCTAGAGTGGAGGATTTGTGATCCAAAAAATTGTGATCATGAAAAATTGAGATGCCGTGTGGACAAATCCTTTGGGTAATACTGGAGAAACATTTGTCAGAAAGAGCAGTGGTTGTTGCTACAAACTGACAATCAGATATCAACTTCCGACGCACTGTACTGCTGATTTAGCTGTAGTTAAGCTTGGAAGACCTGCAGTTGATGACAGGGGAAAACAAATCTCCAACCAAAAAAGCTTTGCTGCTTTTTTATGTAAAGCACTCCAAACTAATTTATATTTGAATTACTTGTAACGGGTGGTGTATGGACCCAATTGCAATACAAAGGACTCAGAAGACAGAGGTAAAAGTTCAACGTTTTACTTAGACTCCGGCAGACAGGCAAACGGTTTAGAAACCGGCAAACAGGAATCAGGAGAGGAGAGGCAAAGTTCTTGGTCAGGGACGGAAGGCTAGGGCAAACAACCAGGAGGCAGACGAAGCAGGGAATCAGGGACAGGCGAGGTCGGTACCGGGAAGACAGGCAGGAGAACGCTGGAAAGACTGGCATCGCAAAGAACAATCTGGCAAAGGAGTGAGTGTGGAGCTGGTGACTATATGCTGGGCTGATTGCATGTGATGAGAGGCAGCTGTGTGCACAGGTGAGTGGAGTGAACTGATGAGGTGGGTGTGGCTGACAGGCTGAGTGGGGCAGAGGCAGGATCAATGGAAAATTACTGATGGCTGGATGACTGAACTGTGACATTACTATAGGTATCAATATTGACATTGTTTGTTTGACACCAATTCTTAGTCTCTACAGTTGTTTAGTGGATATGACTATCAAAAAACAACTTTAGGTACATTAGAATTAATTATAAAACTTCTCAGCATTTATTCTGAAGGCCAGAAGCACACAACATAAATGTTATGAGAGGAGAATGAATAAACACCTCCTCAGCATGAGACTGCAACCCTAAAGCTGAAGGACTTCAAAGCTACACAAAGCAGCTTCACATATATTCCTGCGTAGCTCCAAACATCTAAACTAGTAAGTAGGGAGTGTGTAGTGCACAGGCTAATATCCTGTGGTTAGAAAGACATTATACCTTGCCTTTCTCACAGCAGACATTTAAACTTGTCATAGCAGGTTGAGCAGGTGTAACTACTAACATTAAGAATGGCACCATTGCATCCCTACCGGTAAGTCAACAATACCAGAGGACACAACATCATACATGTACATAATAGTCCTAACTCTTAGTCATATTATAGTATAAAAGCTATAGGCTTAAGTAAGATGGCATTATATGTATACACAAAATCCAGAGATGTATCCAGGAAACATTGTCTTGAAGGAATACTGGAGAATCCATCCGTCATCCAGGTATTTACGGTAATGTGTTGTTTCATATGTGGTTTTGAAAGTTGAGATGTGGTCTCGAATTGTCTGTGTTTTTGTGATAACGCCTGCAGCAGCTTGGTGCCTCTAGCAGCATGGAGGGCTGTAAGGGAGACAGCAGAAAAAAAGCGTGTGCATCCAACTTCACTACTGTAGTTTATCAAAACTGTAGGAACTGAAAAAGTGCAGGCAGAACGTTTGTCTATTTTGCAGCAGATGCCATTAATATTACTATTTTTTTGTTTTTAAGTGACTGTAGATCGTTGCAGACTCCAGTGCTAGTCAGATAACGGTATGCTCAAAAAAGATAGAGACCAACTAAAGAGTCTACTGAGAGGTAGATTAAAGAGGACAGGGCTACTGCGCCGTCAAGTCAGATTTTTCTCCTCATTCCTTTTAATGACAATAGAGCAAGACAAATTTTATTACACATTATTCTCCTCCCGAAGCAAAACATTTTGTCACAAACTGGTAGGACAAGCATAGGTGTATTAATTAGCAATGTTATATTGCTGAATTCCATGTTGCTTCAGTTTCCAATGGCGCATGTCTCGTGTGCCAACTTGAACTGATGACTTGTGCAGCAAGTAAACAAAATACCACATGAACCAGGAACATTGTTAACAATACAGACTAATGAACACATGTTTCACATAGCTTGTAGTTTCTGGATCCAGATGAAAAAGGTTCTGTAACATGGCACTACACCACTGCCTGCATTCTATATAAAATATACCCCGAGAAGACTCTTCTGTCTCTTTGACAGCACACACTGGTCTCTGTCCTCTGTCTTGTTTCAGCTCTCAGGCTGTGAAGACGGATGTATTTCACATGACATTTGTGATGTAGCTGCAAAACTGTTGATAATTCATCTCTACGAATTAGAAAACACTATACTGTGTCTCAGCATGTAATGTCACACTTACAAATCAATATTTAATTGTCTGTAAGTATTTCTGATTGATTCATATTTTGCCAACAGAAACGTATTTGTTTCTGTTGGCAAAATATTAATCAATATGTAAACAGGACTATCATGCATTTCTAATTCAAAGTCTGTGATTGACAGCATGCCTTCAAGTCAGTGGTGATAAACAGTAAAATACCCTGCACCCATGTGATAATAATTCTTTTTATAGAGTCCTTGGGCGGTCTTTGATTGTGCATCATTTTCAGTTTGTTTTGCAGTGTGGAAAAACCGCCACATGCGCACTGTGACCAACTACTTCATTGTGAATCTCTCCTTTGCCGATGTCTTGGTCACCATCATCTGCCTGCCTGCGAGTCTTGTGGTCGACATCACAGAGACGTGGTTCTTTGGAGACACTCTTTGCAAAGTCGTGCCTTATCTGCAGGTAAGAGATTCACGTTGACAACTGTCCACAGTCCTCAAACTTGATAGAGATCTTGACCTGATCTAAACCACTTTGGTGCACGGTTTAGACAACTTTACTAAGCAAACCAAATAAACAAATGGGGGACATGCAGACCAGCTTTGAAGGCTGTGCTTGGCTTCTTCCGGAAAAGTGAGGGGAAAAGAGACCAAGCAAACTAGGCACAGCGGGGGAGCAGGAGGGGTAAGTACACAAGCCGAGACCTGTGTTTCTATTATTTGAAATTTTTCCTTCTCTGTATTTATGAGGGGTATAAAAAATTAAAATCTTGTTTCACATCCAATGAGATGTGCACCGGGTGAGACATCTGATGTCATCCCATAGTGATTTAACACTTTTTTATGCAGCCGTAAACTCAATTTATTCTAGACAAGGACAAATTCTTCTGCAGGTTTTCCACACACATCCAACCCAGTCGACAGAAAAATTGTTGGCAGTTTCTGCAAATCATGTTTACATTGAATGCAAGCCAAGGCAATTAACAATTCCCTACAACAGCATCCACACAGCACATTTGTCTCAAACCTGACACACTTGGCACACTGACACACACACTCAAACTCAAGACACGCACACTGTGTGTGTGTCACACTTGGTCTATCAGTCATAGCAAACATGCTAGAGATTAATGAATACTCTTTGTTACCTTAAAAAAGTGATGAACTTTGCTTCCTCTTTGACATACATCCCCAACTTGATGCGTACTGAGCCCGTATTTTTAATAGAGAACCATGATTATGAAGCGGGAAAAATAATCCACTGCTTTTCATGTTGTACGGGGTAACATTAGCTTTCAAAACTACACAACATTTGCATCGCGGACCACTAATGGAAGAAGGCCTTACCAGAAACAACTAGGATAATCAATGAAAATATCTTTCTGTTTTCATATTTGTGAATACATATTTTGCAGTTTGGGTAATGAAGAGGCTACTGCTGGACATAGTAGGCTTTTAAAAGTTATTTTTAGTGACAATTGCAAGTGATAAATAATAGTTTAAAGATTTTTCCACAGAACCCAAAAATGTTGCTGTTGAGGCTTTCAGGGGGTCTCAAGTATATTTGGCACACTGGTCATTTAACAAGTGTAGCAAGGCTACGTCACAAGCGGTCTCCTGGGTGAAAGTCCTGTGTTTGTTTGACCCACCACCACTCCCATCTGCTCTTCGTGAATTTTCTTGCTTTTTATATTTGCTATTATACCACGTAACTTTCAATAATGGCTGCTCGACATACTATGTCCCTTGCCCTGCGTGTCGCTTGTTGTAACAGGCCACTTTCTCTGACCGAACGCAAAAACGTTGACATTCAAGGTATTCATGGTTTGCGGAAACACACAATGTCAACATTTGGGCTGCACACATTACATCACATTACACCTCATGGCACTGAATTAGTGGCCTATTTGAAGTCCGTCTTGGTCACATTTACTCTCTTTCATGTTGTTCGCTTACTATACTGTAAGTGCTGCTGCTCTTGGGAGTTCTCATCTCATGCTGCTTTTATAAACCCAGGATCTTTTTCTCTCTGATTAATTCCCACTAGGGAATTATTTCAGTTCACCCTGCATGTCATCGCTGTACTGTGTTGCCTCAGGGGGGATCATGCCGTGACTGATTCCTGAGTGAAATTACGAAACAGGAAACTGAATGTTGATATATGAATTCTGAAAATGCAACTTCAAAGATTTGTAGATGCACTTCATTTAATATTGTAGTAAATAAGAGGGATTGGCTGTAAACAGCACAAGAACAATCTATTGTTATTTTGTCTTTTAACTTGCTGTCTACGCAGGAGGTGTGGGTGTGTTGCGTTGTGGAAATGGATATCAGTTTTTATAATATAGGGTACAGCATGAAGGACTGACAGAGCTTGAATATTGACTTTTTAATCTGATATGTGGTGGGTGTGGTGAAATGTGGATATACGTACATTCCCAATATATATATTGTGTGTATATATATATATATATATATATATATATATATAAAATGACATTACCAAGTGTATTGCTTGAAGATCACAGTATGGTTAGAGGCTGGCTGCTCTTGATTGACTTATCTAAAGTTGCTGTTGATGTCCTGCAGCTGGCCTACAGGCTGGTTCACTCCCTATGGTTTTTTATGTTTGCATCACATTCAGCCGCGCCAAGCCCGCTTTAAACAACTTGCCTTAGGCAAAATTTTCTTTGAGGCCCCTCCTGACTTTGTGTCTAGGTGTGTGTGTGTGTGTGTGTGTGTGTGTGTGTGTGTGTGTGTATTAAAACTGTTATGAGAATGGGGTGGGATCATTTTATTATATGTAAATAATGCAATCAAACAAATAAATAAAGCAGAAGACCACCATTCATTTTTGTTTCCTACTGAGAAATAAATAAAATATATCATTTGTCATCATTTATTGACTTAATGAACTGCGCCAGAAAAGCTTTCTTTTTTTCAAATAGATAGCTATATAAACCTGATCCCAAGCTGCCTATGGAGCTGCGCCTGGTGGAATATCGATATTAAATCCGCCTGCAGCTGTCATCAGCTGAGGCAAGCATTATTGATATATTGTCTGCTTTCGTTTTTTTAATTATACAGTTGAAGATAGACAGCAAAGACATGGAGATAGAGAGGAGACAAAATGCTGAATAAATGTATGGGTCAGATTTTAACTTTTATTTTTTTTATTGCCTCTCCTCTCTCCCTCACGTTGTGATGCATATCAGCTAATTCCTATTCAAAATGAACTACCACTGCTATTGTTTGGTTTCTATATTCTCCTTTATTTAGAAAAAAAAGGTTTTGTGGGGCCCTATGCAATTACGTATTCAGCGTATAGGACGGGCCGCCACTGCGTTCAGCATTCTCAGCCTTTAACGTCACCATCAATTTCAAGGCTACAATACCAACCTCAACACACTTAGCAATCTACTATAGATTTTCTGTCAGGCAGAGGACAATTATGTGAGGATTTGTCCTTTTCTCCGCTCCTTTTTAGACTATAAATGAAGGAAATATAATGAATTTAGTTCACTGCGTCCTTAGACTAAACATTTCAAAGTGATGGAGCTGAGCATTTATTTCCCACAGGACATGAACACACAGTTTATCTCCCATATAAAATTGGTAGCGCTGCTGTGAAGCAATTTGACTCACTGAAATTCCTGGTAACAACCATTCGCAACACGCTGAAATGGCATCTCCAACATAGGAAGTTTTCATGCATCTACATGCCACTTCTAAGGGTCATTGGTTCAATTTCACAAATTCATATTTGAAATTTTGCTTCATCCATACCAACACTGCCTTCCCCAAAGTCTCCTTGATAGCGAGCGAGGCAGATGTGTAATTCAGATAGTGGTGACAAGGAAGGAGACAAAGATGATTGTCTGTGAGCCCCACCCCTGACCAGTTCAATCCCGTATCGGTAAAGCAAGTGCAGCCATTGTATTTGGTGAATACGATCAATTGCTGAATGAAAAGTAGGCATTTTTAGATCTGCTTCACTTTTACCATGGACATCAAATTGATTTAATCGTCTGACAAACAATACCTAATGCTTTGGTGTCTCTCTGTTCATATCTGAATAGCTTGGGTATGCTCTGCTGCAACTGTCTTAGAAAAGCTGAAAGCAAATCTCTAGCAACTACAAATTTTGAAATTATGTTTCTCACTTATGTTTACTACTAATGTGTCAAAGTTGCAAACCATGAATAAAATAAGAATTAGTTTTTCTCTGAAAGTAGGGAAAATAATGGGTTTGTCTCTCTCTAACTGGTGTGTGATTTCTTTTCTCTTCTCCAGACCATCTCTGTTTCTGTATCAGTCCTAACACTGAGTTGTATTGCCCAAGACCGTTGGTATGCTATCTGCCACCCGCTAATGTTCAAGAGCACAGCGAAGAGGGCTCGCACGAGTATTGTGGTCATCTGGGTTGTGTCGTGCATCATCATGATCCCTCAGGCTATTGTGATGGAGTGCAGCAGCCTGGTGCCAGAACTAACAAACAAGACCAGCCTGTTCACAGTGTGTGATGAACATTGGGGAGGTTTGTGTTCACAAATTCACAAAGCCTAACTTGATACCGAAACCGAATGTCTAAACTTGAACTTGTTTTCAAGGGTTCTCAACCTTTTGTGATTTAAGGCCCACTTCTGATTATAAAATAATTTCTGTGGACTACCTTCCCAAATAAATGAGCTGTAAATACTATGTGTTATTCACTTTCAACAACTTACCCTCACTCACTCATCCCTGCATGCTACTATGAATCAAATTGTTATGTATTCAGTCATATTTTCTTACCAAATGCTTTGGAGCTTTTGTTGTTGTGCCGGCTCTTGTTTACTTGTATCTCAAGTTAAAAACGCACTGTATGAAAAATGACTGTTTATTTTGAGTGATAAACCTACCACCATATTATTGTATGCGCAGCGCGAGAACGTAAAGATCGACAGGCACAGCAACAATCACTGAGGGTGGCGGGTCTCCGTCACTGTCCAGACAGTTTTCAATCAAATGTTTTTGTTTTCTTTCTTTCAACAGCTGAGATCTACCCAAAGGTGTATCACACCTGTTTCTTCATCGTCACATACTTTGCACCCTTATGTCTGATGCTCCTGGCATATATCCAGATATGTCACAAGCTGTGGGGTCAACAGGTATTCCAGCGCTACATATTTTATACATCAGCTCTTACAAAGTCAATTTTTCAACAACTGATGTAAGCATCCATTTAATCAACAGATTCCTGGAAGCACATCAGTGTTGCAGAGGAAGTGGAGGTCCATTCAGCGCTCTGCTCTGGCTTCGGGAGAGCCTGTCAGGGTCAGAACCAGCACAGTTTGTGCTGAGATCAAACAGGTCCGAGCCCGACGCAAGACGGCTCGCATGCTGATGGTGGTGCTCTTTGTTTTCGCCCTGTGCTACCTGCCAATCAGCGTGCTCAACGTCATGAAAAGGTAAACATATCTCGAGCTCTGCTGCTTCAAGGATCAAAAGCTATTCAAATGAAGACGCTGTGATAAACAGGGCTTGCACTTTGCATTTCTTTTTTTTACATTAGAAGTTCACCTTTGTAGTTTCATGTTTAATAATGACTGATACAGTATATTTATACTGAATTCTTGCTTATTTTTTAGCAATGCTGAATTATAGCATAGCATTAAAAGAATGCAGAATGTATCTTAAACTGATACATGTTACACTTTACCTGCAGAGTCTTTGGGACTTTCAAGAAAACAGACGACAGAGAAACAGTGTATGCATGGTTCACCTTCTCACATTGGCTCATATATGCCAACAGTGCAGCAAATCCCATCATCTACAATTTCCTCAGTGGTAAGTTTGTAACCTGCCTCATGACTCAAACCAGTTGTGTGGGTTCATTACCGTCCTCTAGTGGACAGTTTGGCCCCAACAATACAGTTCACTGACTTAAACTCCACTCCAATATATTGTGCATATACAAATATAAACTTACATTGATTAACAGTGTTTAGATGTTTATGGCCGTGATAATAACGTATGCATCTCATCTGTCTGAAAATGCTCTCTGAAAATGCCTGAAAAGGGCTATTTTGTATGCAAGGCGTATAAAAGGTTGATTATTTATATTAATATTGTTAATTCTATTCATTGAAATACGACCCCTTGCAGTAGTTTATTCTCAGAAAAAAAATAAAGTGTCAAAACAACTTTATAAAAGATATTATATATATATATATATATATATATATATATATATATATATATATATATATATATATATATCTCACCACACCCCACGATCCCAAACATCACAAATTTTGTCTTTTTGTTTTTCACCAGGGAAGTTCCGTGGGGAGTTCAAAGCAGCCTTTTCTTGCCACGGTCAAAATCAAACTCAGAGAACGAGGCCCAGAGCGAGCACCGACAGTCGGAAGTCACTGTCAACTCAAGTCAACATGGACAATGTGTCACGCATATCGGATCAGATAGTGTAGTCTTACAATCCAGGTGGGGAATTCTGCTTACACATTCATCATTAAGGTGTTTAAACCTGTAAAACAGACATTTGAATGAAAAAAAAGAATGTCTCAAAATTAAGTTTCATGTCTGGTTTTACAAGGACACTTAATGAAATTAGGAGCTTTAGAGAACCAACCATCCACTGTTTTATGAAGACCTTCTCACCTCTTTTAAAGGATCTTAAACATAGTAGGACATGGCAATCATGTCATTCACAGAAACTCTATATTATCAAAGGACACTAGTTGAATGGTCGTATTTAATAGTATGTATTTTAGGTTAAGTGAAATATTTGAATTGCACATGGATATTTTTATTGTATTGTACATTTAATATTTTGACTGTATGACCAGAATCTGTAGTGTTTATTCATATTTATTAATTTAGTGGTTTACTGTTTTATTTGTACAACAACAGAAGATTAGGTTCTATAGAGAAAACTTTTTATAACTAATCGGATTTTAAGACTGTCTACCTCATTAGCAGACGTCCATCTTCAGTCTGTCAGTCATTCTTCAGTGTAAATGCCCTGTGCACAAATAGTACGGAAATGATGTCCGGTAAAACTGTTTCTTTCACTCGACAGTGTTGACACACACTAGTTTGTTTTGAACAACATCAGAAAAGTGGACATTGTGATATGCTCCATTGTAGCTGCAAACTTTCCCACTATGAACAGTGCCGAAGCAAAAAGGTCTTTTCAAAAGTCTTTATTTTTTGGTGCTTGTACAAAATATTTAATAACTGAGATTTTTTTATGAATAATCATCATTATTGTGGATATAATGACTAAGTGGGTAAAGGCATAGGGAAAAAAGTGATACAGTCCCGTCAGTTCAGGATATAACATACTTTTACTGTAGTGCAGCCTCCAAAACCAGAAAAGACAACACTTAAACCATATTCCAATTATTTATGATATCCAAAATCTAAGATGATATCTAGTCTCATATCACAATATGAATATAATATCAATATCTTTCCAAGCACATGGGACAACTATATAATTCTTATATAGAAAAGATTAACTTTCCCAGTTGCTTAACATACTGCAGTAAATCTAGCTGTTTACAATGACTGACTTCTTTTCTTTCAATCACTCCTGAAGCTGCCCGGTACGACCACAGTCTTATCTGCCACTGAGCAGTTGGGGGTTAAGGGCCTTGCTAAATGCAGTAACAAGAAATGTTCTTTCACTTTCTTCATCAAATTTATCCTGTTGGTCGAAGGACTGAATGGGCAACGTTCCAGTCTCGAAAATGTTTCTCTTTCAAAATAATTGTTACTTGTTAGGACAGTGAAACTCCACCACAGTTTCTTTTATTCTCAGCTGTTATGGGCATACTGAATAGTTCCTTGAGAGGATAATCGCACCATATTTCTGTGAACAGGGATACTCAACATACATTGTTCTCATGCAATAATTAATTGCAGCTTATAGACCAGTATGTGGGTGCACATTTTTAATTAAAGCAAATGCAAAGTCAATTTTTAAACATGAATCTGAAACAAGGGTACCCATGCACAATTTATTCTGTTTGCATATTCAGACACTAACCTCCGAATCAGATTATAGTCTGGCTGCAAACAGCAGTCAAACTATATCTAACAGCAGTTTGTGGTGGCAGATATAAAATCCCCAAATAATAACAGAATATTAAAGAACCTTCTGCATGCTGTTCCATGCAAATCTAACAACAAAAACAAGCTGTGCCAGGAAACCATTTTCTCAAAGTACTGAGGCAATAAGGTAGATGAATGGAATTCTAATTCACCTGTTCACATGGGAAATGTCCTTTAACATAATCGCAACTTGTACTCATAGAATATAGACAACCTCGAACACACAGCACATCAAATACTCAACAAATAAAGCAAATTAACGCAAATGTTAAAACATTAACACAATAAAGAAAAAACAAGCATTAATCATCATTGCAATCAGCAGTATAGTGCCTCTGTTAAAGCACCTCTACTCATATACAGTGTGATCTCTTGTCAAATCAAGCTAATCGAACAAATCAATAGAATCAATCAGGAAAAAAAACAGGTGTGATGTGAAGGAATTGCACAAACAAGAACACTAAGACAGGAAACAAAGACAGCAAACCGATGCTCAAACGGCTGGCTTGATTTTTGTTCAGTAAATTTTGGGCAAAACTAAAGTTGCTGTCGCTACTTGTTGACTAGTTAGTTGTGGTTGCTGATTCTTGAAACTGTTATTGGTAAAAAAAAAGTCTGCTTGTTAAACTCTGCCTCAAATGTTTTATTTGGATTTGTGTATTTGTGTATTAATGATTTCAAAATGTAATTCCACATTGACATCATTCAGGGCACAATTGTGGCTACATGCTAGTTTGACAGGATTGTTTTGATTGTGCGATATCTCTGTAACTTCTATTTCTATATATTGAAACAACAACATGCTATCCGAGCAACTAAACCCCCAAACCACTGAAAACCAATGCATATGGGTTACCCAACCCAGCTATTGGAATTGAATTTAAATAAATACAATCTTATACACAACTCTGCAACAAATGAACACTTGGATTTAATTTCTAGGATCTACTGTTCTTGATAGTGGTGGAAGTGAAATGTTACGATTTACCCCATGGGTGGGGATAATTGTAAAAGACAGAGGGTTAGATGTAACACCTGCTAGAAAAGTCTGTCTGAATGCAATTAATTAAAAACAATTCCAGCTAAATACTATGTGGATACTGTTTGTGGCTATATGTCATAGATGGAAAGGAATTTTTGTCAAGGGAACCAGTTTGATGCCAATTTCCGGGGTTGGCATACAAAACTACTCCCTGCAGCACTCTATATGGAGGCAGCTTTGGCCACCAACTAACAGCCCTGTCTATGTTGATACTTTTTGCACTCTCTAGCCAAAACTTTGGGGTTTAGTTACCTTTTAAAGCCTCCTGCATATTCAGGAAATATCTGAGACTTGTGCATTTGGTGGCATTTAGAAAACACTGTGGCAAACAGCAATGCAATGCACTGGCATTTACTCCTTTTCCTTAGTCCATTGTTGTCAAGACTGGAACAGTTTACAAAATCCTCCACTCCAGTCTTAAGATATACTGTATTGCATCCAAAATCAGTTTTTCATCCATTTTGTAATGTAAATATAAATGTTTTGTATGGATTTCAGTATAATTTCACCTCTGTGTCAATGCCTTGTGATTATTTTGTATGTCTGTAATTGAAACCTCCTTGTATCTCATTATCTAAAAGCTACTGTATAGTTTGACATTTTTGTATCTTTAGAAATAATAACATTGGTGAATGTGACATGGGACACCCCGCATCTCCTTTCTCCGCATGTCTGCTCACCAAAACTTTGATTTGCTTTTCAAAAATGTTGTTTTGCAGTTATTAATAATGATAACTTCAATGTCAACATATGAATGAAGCTTCAAACTATTCGGTACAGCGCTAGTTATGGATATGATTTGGATTGTGATATTAGGGATAAGAAACAGACCAAGATGCTGTAATAGGCTAGGTGAGTGGAGAGCAAGGTCGTCCTTCAATCTGAGGGGCAGTGGTTCAATCCCCGGCTCCACCAGTCGCATGTCAATTGAGCAAGACACTTAACCCCAAAACTGAATTGTAAGTCGTCTGCTAAATGACTGTAATGTAATATTGTTGCACAAACACATAGACTTTTAAAAGGTAGACATTGTTTGAATAGAGACATTGCTATTAAATATATATTTTTAAATGTTCAGATATTTTAAGTTAGGTGTTCACTGTTTGATAAATGTTTATTCACGTAGGCCTAGCTTTAACTGTATTGCTTGCAAAAAGCTAAAAGGTAAAATTATTTTAAAGCTCCATGAGACCGAGCCACGCCGCCATCCTATTGGCAAACCTGAGTAACCGCCATTGGACAATATCAAATATAGAAACAATCACCCACATTGAGGGCCTTGTTGATGCAGAAGAGTCGGGAACCAACTGTTCTTATGGCCTGAGGTTTTGGTCGGCTATAATCTTTCCAACTGAAATTAAGACACACTCTTTTTTTTTGTGATGTTCAATACATTTGTGTTTGCATGAATGTACTAATTTACTCATTTATTGAGTCCAGTGTCACGTAGCACAGCTCCACCCACTCATTGTGTCTACAACTTGCCCTTAATGTTTCTATCCTAGTGAGCTTTCAAAATGTATTAATTAGTTGTTTATTCCTCACACTTTCTGTATTTCTGCCCATCTTTTATCAATAAAGTATATATTGTATCAAATTGTTTATCTTCTGCCGTCTCTTATCTTTGGGTCTGATCCCTCACAAAAACACGGATAACAAATGGAAAAACACCACCAATGCACCAGTAGTGTTTTAGGTCATGGTAGGTTTGGATCAGAGGTAAATGAGATGTCTTACTGTGTCTTCACTAACTGAGAAACTGTGATTCAGGAAAATCAATAAAACAAAAACAAAGACTTTCATAATAACCACCACACCCCTGAAGATCTTACAGTGTAAGCAAGTGGTGCACTCCAGTTGCTCAGTTTCAAAAAGTAGCATCCAGTCCACTTTCATTGAATAATCAAAGTAAACATTTTTTTTTGCCAGCTGTGGGTAACAGAAACAAGCTCTGAGCCCAATGCTGATATGCCAAATTAACAGTTGCCTATTTAGTTATCCAGCAGACACACTAACATTAGCATTCATTTGGAGTTGTGTTTCTTACAATCAGGCAAATATAATTTGCCTTCCCTTGTAGCAGTTTTTGGTCTCCATTAGCTCCTGAGGGAAATTACTGCTGTTTAGTTGTCTAATGGTCCACTACTGCATGTTCAGTTAGTCGCTACCTTTGTCTACGCTGGGCAGGTAAAGTTTTATCTCCTTAATTATGCATCCTATTGTTAGAACTGAAAAAATATTTTGATCCAAAATCCAACAACAACAACAACCAAATAAGAGCTTTAGATACATTCAAGTAAAACACACAGTATGAGTTTATCAGGACAAAAGATTTGTTTTTGTTGTTCTTTAAGTCTGTTTTGTTCTTGAACTGCATTCATTACATGCTGCACAGTGCCGCCTCCAGTAAATGTGCTACATCCTGTTGACTGTGGGTGGTGTTTCCCAGCTTAGTACCAACACCATCAAGAGGCACAGATCAGCTGCAGGAGAGCTTCAGTTGTCCACGGACAGCTTACCAACAGCTACCATGCAACTGATACATCTGGAAGCTGCGGTCATACTTGGTGAGTCAACAGTCACTACGAAAACAGTGTCTTTTTAAGGTAAAACCCACTTAATTTTGTTGTGTGTTGTCAGGGAATCTAACTAAAACTAAGGATTTAAAGTAGGGCTGCATGTCTGGAAGTCTATAATGCATGAACAGTCAACCAAAGTGTGTCTACAATCAGTGATGTTTAAACTTGCGTCAGTATTTATTTAAAACATACTAAATATATCTAAATAGTGTGTACTCACTTAAAAATCTGTTTTCAAGATAAATTGATTATTGGCATGTGCTTGTATGTCAGGGATTGTGATTCCTCAGATTTCCAGCATCAGCAATTCATCTCCAGCTTCTGACTGTTTGGCTGCTGTGGACACCTGCATGTCAAATCTATGCAAGTGGAGTGAAGAGGCATTTTACAACGGTGTCTGTGAGGGTAAAAGTGACACATTTCAGATTTTCCATTTCTGCTGCAGGGTATTGGAACATTGTGTTATCATAATGTTTTCTTGTGGCATTATAAAAGTAATATAGTTTCCTCAGGAGCCTCAGGACATGAGGCTACTTAATTGAATTGTATTTCTTGGAGTATAGCTTAAATGTAATAACTGAGGCAATAGCCTGGAGCAAAGTTTGTATAAATAAGTAAATAGATGATAATAAATAGGCCATCGAGTGCCTTTAAAATATATGTCTGTTTTGAGATTAGAATCTTGTATGATGGTAGCGAATTTTATGTGGTCTGCATGTAAAATCAGAGGAGAGACAATCAGAACACCAGGGCAAACACTTGTTGCTCAAACAAGACCTTGTTCGCTTTTTCTGCCTCCCTTTTGTGTTTGTGTTATTCAAGATGAAGGGTGCCAAATAAAAGGCTCAGAGGTCTGTAACTTGACCATCCAGACTGTACTGGACCAATTTCCCTCTCTGCACGGGTGTGTGTGTGCCTGGGAGGAGGAGCTTTGTGACTCTATACAAGCGCTGGCCACACAATGCCACCAAAAGCCAGGTGCAGTATTCTCAGTAGTCTCTGTGATAAGCATTTATTGTTGAAATTGCATTTTTGTTTACCAAAGGGAATCTGATGTACTGTTTGAACGAACACTATTGTGCTGCTGAATGAACAACAGACTGGCTTTAATCGGCATTTGTTGGAGAAGAGATAATCAGGTTTCCAATTCTTCTTACAGCTGCTCAGCAGAGGAGGAGCTCAGTGATGGACTGGCAGTCAAGCAGTTTAATAGGCTATGGTAATTATTTACCAGCTGCGACAGCAATGCTGTATTGTTTTCACCTTGTGAGTCTGTGTGTGTCATCCGAGCAAAATGTGTACCTCGAGACACCAACCACTGAGGCGGTTTTGAGTACATTGCCAGGTGTTTATATGTCTGTGTGTGGACGGATGTTCTCACCGCGATAGCATCACAAGATGCATAAATAAACTTACTTAAAATACAGGTGTCGCTGTGAAGTCTCATGATGCCAAATTGGGCCAGGAGTGTAAGAAGGGGCATGAAGTTGGGGGGGGCATTGCTCCCTTGCTCGAAGTTGGACCAGACCCATCTTTAATCTAGACCTTAATTCTTATCTCAACTACTGCCTTGTAAAGTTTTGTGACTGCATCTTGCACAGTTGCGACATGGTGGCAGTGACAAAGTCTGTCCTCAGACAGACAGACAGACAGACAGACAGATTAACACCTGGCAAAGTACTGAAAACCAGTTCTGTGGTAGTAAGGTCCCTCTACAGTAGGTGTCTCCTAGACCACATTTTGCCATGAAGACACACACAGACAAGGCGAAAACAAAACTAACTTCGCTGTCCTGACTGGTAATGACAAGATAAAATGGTTTACTGAATTCCATCAATATAAAACGATTTCTATGGAGTGAAAATAGTTGATTTCAAAATGGTTACGAATCTGTATTACATAATCTACAAATGAAAAATAAAGTTTACAAATGCCTACAACAATTTGTGTGTACATTTGGGTATGCACAAATATGTTTCGATCTACACAAATCTAAACTAATCAAGGGCTTTTCTGTCTATATAGAAAAACATCTTTCCCACTTTGAAATTACACAAAGATATTACCGAAAACCCAGATGTCCCAGTTTCCCACTAGCAATTATATATAGCAAGGCATTTATGGATTGTGTGGATCTGGAGACAGCGGAAATAGTCTCAAAACTCCACATGTAAACCATGGATGCGCACACATTTAACAATCTGTAAGTAAATACAAAAGAATGTCACAAATATTTTGAGAAATTTGTATACACAGGCAGCTTTTCCAAGGCAAAAATTGTTAGATCTATGAAGTTGAAGTTAAAAATATGTCAAAGTCAAATTTATACAAGTTGTACTGCGTGTATTTGTAAAATGGTTTTAAACATGTTCAAATTGAGCAAGCAATTGTGAATTTGTGAAATTACGCACAAATTGTTAAAAAAATCATATTTTTATTTGAAGATCATTAAATACACATTTGTGACCGTTTTGAGATCAATTTCGCTCCACCTGTATCTGTAATCTAAAAACTCACTCGCTACTTTTCTTTTTGCAGTACACGATAATTCGGCATCCTGCTTGGACCAAATGAGAATTTGTGTCAGTGATGCAGTTTGCAATGTGTACCTAGCACCTGTCCTTCAGGCATGCATGGCACAGTGTGACCGTGACCGCTGTCAGCCAGTGACTCAGCAGTTCTATGGCAACATGCCGCACAATGTTGCAGAGTTGCTGGTCATGTGCGAGTGTGACACTTCAGATCACACCTGTCTGGAAATGACAACTGCTCTGCACAGCGGTACTTGTGGAGGCCAGACCTGGATCTGCCAGGATACAGTAAACCAGTGTGTTGAGGACAGTAACTGCAGGTATGTTGCTATTCTGTCTCTCTTTAAGGTATGTCTAACACTGCAGAAATACTACAGAAGATAAAAAAAAGGAGTGTTCAAGTATTTTCCTCTTCAGGATTATCATAACACAAGTATTATTATGAAATAAATGAGGCTGTACTTAGGCATGAACAAATGTCTGCACCAAATGTCAAAACAAAACCTTGTGGTGATACAAAAGGAAAAGTAAGAGGATCACCAGAGTCATTAGTACTGCTCATCTGGGATCATCTTTTGTCAAGATAATTCAGTCTGGACCATAGATTGTATACGTAGGTCTGGACCGAGGTGATGGACTGACCACTAGTGTGGCTAGTACAAATTTCAAATGAAGTCATGAATGGCTCACATTACCCACAGGTTGAAAGAGTTCTAGAATATTGCACCCAGGTAAGAGTACTGCTACTTTAAAGAAATGTCACTCAAGTAAAATACATGTACATAAGTAAAAGTAAAAAATAGGGCAGTTGAAATGTTCCGCAGTAAATGTGTGACATTTTAAAGGGGAGTGGGTAGTTGATATATGACGCTACCGTTAAATATAAAAACAGAAGATTGCATTAAATGTCAACTTATGTACACAAATTACATAATGAACTACACCCTTTATATCTTAAACCAACAGACAGGCACTCTGCAGTCTGTACTTATTTATCTATCATATAAAAATACAACTGCCATCACCAGTCCGCCCAGCCTCTCTGGTCCCAGTATAACCAGTCTGCTCAGGTTGTTTTAAAAGGTTGTGTAAAAGGTTATGTAAAAGGTTGTGTAAAAGGTTGTGTAAAAGGTTGTGTAAAAGGTTGTTTTAAAAGGTTGTTTTAAAAGGTTGTTTTAAAAGGTTGTTTTAAAAGTTCCTCAGTGACCGCTGGAGGATGAGCATGTTAGCATTTAGCATGCTAGCACAGACAGCGTGTCCCTACTGTACAGGTAACGAACATCGTTAATTAAGATACATAGAACCTTTTTTTTAAATATGTAATATGGTACAGTATCGATAACCACACCCCATGTGCTCCTTAATGTGATTGTGCATTAAGTGCTTGCTTCTTTACTTCCACCCTTGACGTTACCACATGCTTTGACAGTAGCTTGTCAAAGTAGATATTTTAAGGCAAATCTTCAATTTTCATCTAATAAAGCTGAAATGTAAGCAATTTTCTAAAGAAAATGTCACATTGACAATCTTCATATCACCGGTGCCGTTGGAGAGGTTCTGTTTTACATTCCCCCATAGCCCATTTAATGTGGGATCATCATTAAAAAATTGGCCTGTACCAGGATGTTGAAGATGATGTATGAGGATGTATGTGCTTTAGGTATTTTCCCTAAACACCCATAAAGAAAAGCAACCGCAGCTAAACATATTTTTTTTCTGTTTCACCAGAGACCTATTGAAAACCTTCCGAGCGAAATGCTGGAGCCCTGAAGAATCCCAATGCAGCCACAGTGACCTCCAACATGATGAATGTATCGCCCAGATGGATCCAGCTCTCATCCGTGGTGCAGATCCTGAATGTAAAATTGCCTTCTTGGCCACTTTGGGCACACCACTGCACTATCCTTGTGCATGCAAAGGAATGCGCAATGATGATCTACTGTCATGCAACATGATTCATAATGTGTTTCATAATAGATCACACTTCAGTGAGTATTATTTTGATTACATTCCAGGCATTTAGTTACATTTTGTTTATTGGACATTTGAAAGCATTTCATGTGCATTACAGTGACACCTTGGAAAAGCAGCAATGGTCACACTAAACCTCCTGAAATCGATGAATCTGAGCAAGGTCCCACATGGTCACGTGGTAAATTTACATTTAAAATTCAGCACTTTGTACTGACTGTGATACTGTTAAAGTGAAATCCAATAAATCAATACAGAGTGCAGTGCAGTCCAAATACATGCAGGTTGGAATAACTGGAGACTCTAAATTGGTTGACTGTCTCTTGGTGCCTCTGTGATTGTTGGTAACATATTGAATGTTGAATATATGTTTTGTATTTCAGATTATCTAGTGTATGCTTTTGCCACTGTGCTACTTGTTGGAGTCGTTATAATAATGCCTCTGACGGTTGCCAGTAAAATATGGTGAGTACATCGACATTAAAAAAATGTCCCTCTGATGTCTAATGATTATACAACAAATTCACTTTTACTTTCATTTGTTTTTATTTGTCTTGTAGGCTGTTGAGAAGAAAAGACAAAACTAAATTTCACCATCCGCAGAAAAGTAACTGTGTTCTCTGATGCTCGTTCATCTGTTAAATGATACAGAAATGATTATACACAGATACTTCATCATGGTAGCATTGTGAGATATAACATTTGGTCTTGGTAACAGATGATGCTTAAATGAGCTCTAATCAGTGTGAATTCAGTTGAAAGTAAATCTATTGAAGAGGGTTGATAAAAACCTATATTGTAGCAGTTATAAATGTTGCACATTCAATGTCATCAGTACTTTTTGTTCTTCTTTTATTGGTGCTCTTGGCTTCATAATAAATTCAACGCTGTATCATTTCTGAGGTGACATGCTGTGTGTTGATGCACGGTTCAAAAAGGAAAGCCCACACATTTGATCAGATTTAAAAACTTTATTAATAATACCCAATGGGGAAACTCATTTGCCACCGAGTCGACTCATATACAGTAGACAACAAACAATATAGAGAATGCAATCACGGCACACAACAAATACAGATCTAAAAACAAAATTTAAAAGTTGTTTTAAAAGTGTTTTCTACAGTGACCTCATCTGAGTATGGGGTAAAGTCAATCACTGAGCCGGCCTTTCTGACCATCTTATTGATTCTGTTTTAATCATCTGCTGGCCCTTATTATCACAGGGGAGACCCCCTCCTTCTGCCTTCTGAAGAACTCTTTAATCTTCCCAACATTTCATTTAAAAATGAAAACCAGATGACAAATGATTCTACTTTCAATTTGTCGGCTGGTGTAATGCAATTTTTTTGTCTGTTTTTTAGAAAACTCACGAGTTAAATCTTTTGTCAGTAATTTAATTGTATTCAAGTATTAATACAAAAACATATGTATAACTTAATAACTTAAGTTGAAGTTTGAAAGAATATCAATCAATCGAGAGTGAAAAAAAGGTGGGTGGATAATAAAACCTGGTTAGCTTTCTCCAGGTCAGAGTTAGGAAACAATGCAGACAAGTTTGAAATAAACAACTTGTTTCTTTTAAAGAAAGATTTGTTTGAAAGAACACAAAGCAGGGAGGTTTAATGCTTTGGACTGGGCAATATAACTTTGGGCTTTTTCTCATTCTTCTGGAGAAACGTTTTCATCATTCAGGCTCTTGGAAATAATGATATGGTCTGTTAGTTTACTGTAATTATTAGACTCCAGAGGTACATACTGGATCTGGGTGGCATCAGCTTAACATTTAGCAGTCCTCTATACCTGTGCTGCCTTTCTTGTCAAAAACATTTGACATTCAGTTGCATATTACAGTAAATATGTTTTGCACAACTAGCCAAATAAATGAAAGAAGGGACAAAATCAGAGGGAGGCACTGGTGAAATCATAGTAATAAACAGCGTCAGACATTATATCATCATTTATGACAATTAAGATAAAGTTTTCTTTTTTATGCTAATAAGATACACATATTTAGGAGAAGAGAAGGGAAGCTGGACAGGATTCATTGTGATGGACTGTTTGGATTCAATGTTTTATTTGACCAACATGTCTAGACTGTGAGAGGGAGCTGCACCAGAGGAAACTCACACAGTTATGGATTTTGACTATAACACATGCTGCTGCTGCTGCTGCACACAGAAAGACCCCCGCTGGTTGGAGGCCAGAACATTCCTGCTGTGCAGCAGCAGTGCTGAACACTGAGTCAACCATGAAGATGTAGATGTATATATAGGAGAGGAAGAGATGGATGGACATTTTTCTCTTTTTTTTTCTTTTTCTGCTCTGCATCAAACCCATTTTCTTTTACATTATTGTCTTCCAGACAGCCTCCTCAAGCTTTTTGGTGTCCTGCTGATCAATGAACTATTTTCTTTGTAGCCTCTTATTTCGTACTCATCTTTTCCACCATCTCTCTCAGGGCTTCTTGTGTCTCTCAAAGTCACCCTGGGCTTTGTGTGTCCTCTCACATTGAAGTTTCCTGCTGAGACCTTTGCTGGTTTGCCTCACAGTTTCATAATGTTCTGTGAGGTTGGGTTATTGTTTGCAGTGTTACCAATAAAAAACCCAGAACATGTTTTTTTCCCTAAGTGCCGGCACGTCTGTGAGTGGCATGTACTCTCACCATCACCCTGCATTACTTGGTGTTGTATGCTGGCTGCTGCTGGCAGCTCGAGGGCAGTAAGTGAATCCACTTTTATCTCTTGGCCTTTGACTGGAAGGCAGAAATATTCAAATAGTACATGTTGCTTCAAGTTGAGTACAGGTGTCTTTCAAATTCAGCTTTATGTACATTGTAAAATTATACATGTTTACAACTGAAGTGCAAAGGTACCAATTGTATTGATATGAATTAGGCCTCCAATATTTTAATTTATGAAAGTTCTTCCTTTTTTATCAGCTTTAGCCAAGGGGTCAACACACCTGCAGTAATTTGTTAGATAAGTGCAAGGACTGTTGATAACACATTGACAACACATTGAATCACTATCGCAGTAGACCATTCAGCAACTGAGAGGAATACATATGCAGGTTCTTATATCAAATTAGCAGATTTACAATGCCGGTAAAACTGTATTTTGTCTTTTTTTATTTTTGAACCTTTGGGACTTTCTTGCTCCAAAGTTTCACTCACAAGCTTTCTCATTATTGGATGTCTGCTTATTTCTATTTGTCTACAAGCAGTTCTTTTCCCAAAACATAGAGTATCTCTCAGAATGCATGATTGTTTGCAAACCTGATGAAGATGGACAATTGCGGGGAGGTTATTATCACACTTTATACATTTATGTAAATGTGCCAGTTCTCTCCCACACCAATTAATTCGTCACATATTTGGAAAACTCGTGGTGCACCAAGAGTTCTACCGGCTTTCACTTTGCCATTTTAATTGGACTAAATAATTGGTGTGAAAAGGTGCCTGAAATGAACAACAAAGCTAGATAGAAAAACAAGAGACAAACTGAATCCTAACGGCCTGGACAGAGACATCCACAATGGCTATTTTTTCTTTATTTGGATCATCTTAATCCTCCAGCATATGGGTACATGAAAAGACAATTACCTGATAATGACAATAGAATACATACACCATATATTTGCAATCATGCATAAGATAAAATTTCATTAATAATTTAGTGTTACATTCCATTTCAATGTTCATATTTGATCATGTTTTACAGATAGCACAGTAGGATATAAACAGATAGAGAAACCACATTCGAACCCTCACACAGAGGATCCTCTGAGAGAGTAGCTTATGTCATGGTAAAAGCTTTTTAGTGGCAGAAAACGATCATGGGGCACTTTTTAAATGATCTTTGGCAAACCTGAGGGCAAACACTGTTCGGAGACGGCTTTTTTAATTGTTATTTTTGTGGTAGTTTGAGAGGTGTCTTGTTTGTGGTTGCTATTCATATGTGATCTGACCCTGGTAGGAAAAGCTGAAAAGCTCTTTCAGAGTAAAGTGCATGAAGAGATATTTATATTTCAAAAGCAGGAAGGACATTTTTCTTTTTGATGTTTGTGTTCTGTTTATTAACATCTGCGTTGACAATAAATTGAGTTCAGCAAGTTGTCAAAACAGACTAAATTCTTATTCTGTGACTTTACTTTATAAGGCCACTGAGTTACGCAAAGAAAGTGACTGACTTTTACTGTGGTTATTTGTGTGAGTCAAATAAATATAAGAACGTTTTGAAAGAGAAGTGAATAATCAAGCTTTTTAAAGGCCAGTATGTATTATCTAATTACAAATAAATAGCTTCCTTGACGGTCAGCTTTTGTAATATCCAATCATACAGAGCAAAAAACAAGACAACCAAAATATCACACAAAAACAGGATGTTTCATTTGATCATAATGGTCCCTCAAGTCATTTAGCCTTCAAGTAATAAACTCCAAATGTGGAAATGAATTGAAAGGTAGGGAACTGAACTCAAAAGGGATGATTTGATTTGAACACAAAACACAATGTTGTTCGGATCGTTTTTGAGATTGTTTGGATGAGATGCTTCTGACAGTTTAATATGAGGAACAATGTACTTCAACTACAAAAGCATAGGCAACATCTGAAGGCAGCAACAACAAGGGAAGCACTTTAAAGGGAGTCAAATATCTAGATATATTCCTTTAAAGAAACACATCACAGTGTTCTGCCTCTGGCCTGGGCAACCCTGGAGTTTGTCCCGCGACGTAAAGCATTGCAGATGAAGTCTCCAGCCTCTAAAACTTTGGTAAGGTTCACACCCTACGAAGAAAAATATTGCAGCATTAGTTAAATTAACATGTCTTCAAGGTGATTTTGTCTTTTAGGCAGGCTGTTCATGAATTTAAATGAATGTGTGCAACAGGTGATAGAAAACTAAAGTGCAGTGAAAATATCCCACCAGCAGGTGTAAGGATTGTTATACAAATTGTCCCTCAGACGAGCATGCAACACTGTGGGCTTGTGCAAGTTCTGTGAAACCACTGATATTATAAAATAAACATTTACAGGGCAGTGTGTTTGCAGAGCGATCTGTTTATGTAAATAGGCTCTGAAAGATTGTTGAGTTAGGTTGATCTGTTGGGATTATAGAGACATAAAATACAAAGTACACTGTGAAGACATACTTACAGTTTCAATGCCCATGCCATGGAGCATGTAGAGTACATCCTCTGTTGAAACATTGCCAGATGAACCCTGAGCGTATGGGCAACCTCCCAGGCCAGCTACTGCCGAATCCACCACAGACACCCCCATCTGCACAGGACACACAGCAGAGACATTCAGCCCCTCTGCACAGGCTTCACCTCAGGTAAAATTTAGGAACAAAGATCCTTGTTCTATTGGATTGTTCTGCCCACTGCAGCGTGCCTTGCCAGTGCTGCGGTCATGTTTTACAGCTGCTCAGGAGAACTGTGGGCTTATGTCCTGAAGATGAGTGGGCACAGAATGTCTCGCAGTATGGCTTAGTCATCCTCTTTGTCAGCATAAACCACTAGCACCACATAATTACCGCCCTGTTCGAACAGAATATTTCATGTGTTTCTGATTCTCCGGGTTGCTCTTGTTTTTACAGCAGTACTCTACCCTTAACCATGCGGATTCACTTTCTTGCCACATTGAGAAGACATTTTTTACTCGGCTGGACGGTGTCCTCTTACACCGTGCCAACAATACAGCAATTGTAGCATTACAAATAATATACAACAGCATGCAAATAATCATAAAAGTCGGAAATAATTTCACTGATGACCTCGGTTACAAATGTATCTGTTCTCTGGTTGTGGTTCCTGCAAGAGATTCGTTTTAAGGTTGTTATTTATCTCATTGGCTGCTTATAATCAACATAGTGAACACAGTCAACTTTAACATTTTCTTTGTTTCACTGCCAACAATAGTGTTTTTCATCAGAAAATGAATGATACGTTTTCAAATGTTTTTCTGATTCAATTCTATTGTTGGACGGCTTTGTTTTTTGCATTCGTTTTGATGTTAATGCTACAAATAGAGTTGATTCATATAGATATATTTTACAATTTCTTTGAATGCACATATTACATAAAGAAACAAAACTGCAGTTCTTGCCATTTAAGTGTCTAACCTAACCACCTTTCTTGGTTTTCACACCAAAAAAAAGATGAAGCCAGACCTTCAGTTTTTTTTTTAATCATTACGGACTGAGGTCTCAGGATGTTTTCCACATGTCCCTGGGATCTTCATGAGAATATTAAAGATGTTTTCCAGCTTCCGTGGCAAAGCCAGATGTCAGAGGATCCCACAGCGAGACCAAATTAACACACTGATCCCCTCAGTGGCATTTGGTCATGATGGACTTTCACCCCATGGAGCAGAACCAAGCGAGCTAAATTAAAATAATCTATATTGCCTTTTTTTCTAACAATGCTGCTAATTGGTTGCTTTTCCTCCAGACAAGAACCTACTTCTTTCAGGGGCCGTCTGAGCCAGCCGTAATTGCTGTTTGTGTTGGCAGGGGAAGAGAAGGAGGAGGTGGGGTGGAAGGAGGAGGAGATCTACTCCGGTGTGTGTAGTGCACAAGATTTCCAGACCTTGGGTAAGACCAGAGCAGGATATTGTACAAGGCAGATTTTTTTTGTAGTATAAACACAGAGTTGTTATCTACCATGCCAATCCTCTCGCTTTCAGCTGCTAACCGTGTAAGGCCAGGTCAGCATACTGTTTCAGAGAGGAACAAAACGGACCTTTCAGCAGCGTGCCCTGTTCCTCTGGACACTAATCGCGCAGGAATTGGTGGTCAGCAGCTCGAGCTTGCCAATGCTCAGTTCGGTTCACACTGCCCAGAAACCAGATGTGCACTCAGTGTTAAAAAGCCATATTCAGTGAGCTGCGGCCATATAAAAACAATACATTCCTGGGTAAAGACACAGTGCATTTTCTAACTCGCATGATTTGGGATAAGCTTGTTGACATTGTACACTCCGAGTGGACGAGGCTGAAGATGGACAAGCTCCCATTTTTGGTTTTATAACTGTGTCAGAGAGAGAGAGAGAGAGAGAAAGAGAGAGCGTGCATTCACTGAAAGACATGAAGCGGTGATGCTTTACCCACTGCTACATAAACTGAGGAGCTGAAAGAAACTGTCACAGATCCACTGCTGACACATATATCACATATTTCCAGGAACGCATAAATAAGCATGCCACTGGATATTACAGGGCAGCTAGGAGAAATACAAAACAAACATATATAGAATAAATAAATGACATTTTTACTTCATGATTTATTTGAGCGAAAAATTCTTACGAAATAAAGAAATTAATTTGGTTGGAGCTGCCAAAGATGAAAAATCTAGAGACAATCCATTAAAAATAACACAAAACTAAGAATTGGCATAGACACAGACTATGTCGAATGCACCTGTTGGACCCATTCTCATTGACCAAGTGTCGTAGTAAAAATATCACTATAATAATAAAAAGATATAAAAAGATATATAAAAAGATGCAAAATAAATTACTATAAATCAATAATAGTCTGCACTTCTTTTTTGCTTTCCTAGTTTATTCTGAAAGGTATAATTATTTTTTTTAATTCATAGAATTGTATAGTGTATTTGAACTAATCACATTTGAGCGTGTATAATAACTTAAAATTGGATTTTATTATGTGGGTTTTCCCTCAAAAAACATCACTTCACCACTGACAGTGGACAATGGAGATCATAATGATGGTCATAATATGATGTTATAAAGTAAATGTCAATTATAACATCATCATATCCACATCTGCCAACGATAATTCAAGGAAATACAACATAAAGTTAAACTGTTCTACTTCCAGTAGATCTTTGACTCTTAATAAAACAAAGTCATTGACTTTGCACAGTCCATCATGGTTGAACGGTGCCTCATGGACAGAGATAAAATAAAATACTGAGGATGAATGTTATTGCGTGAGCACAAACAGGTTGTACTGTATTCCCCAGCTGCAGCGGTACACAATACACCAAAATTGCGGGTAGGAATAAATAATGTTCTTGCCAAGCCTGTGAAATCTAAGTACATACGTTGTCATTGTGTGACCTGCCAGGAGTAGGTTTGTAACAGAGCCCCCCCCCCCCCCCCCCTCGGACCTCCTGAGAAAAAAAGAAAAGGTACAAAGACTGAGGAATGTCTTTATCAAGAACAAAAGAGGTGACTCGGGGCTGACAGCACTGGGGGAATTCATTTCTCTCCCAGTTGGTGGTGTGGACTTCTGGCACACTAATGAAAAGCTATATGATAAAATCTTGTTTATGGGTGAGCAAATGGTACGCAAAATATCCCCGGCTGATATTATTTTCTGTGGCCACGGGGCAGCTGTGATGAATCATTCTAAATATGATCCACAGAGGAATTTAACCGTCCCTCAGTGCTTTTTCACTCCGCCATCCAAAATCAAGGCTAATTTTATGAATATTTCCTACTTCACACACGGCCATTGTTGAGCTTTTCTTCAGCACAATGTTGCTGCAGGGTCACAGAAAAATAGCACGGTAGATAAAAAGAGATAAGAAAAAATATTAGAGTAAATCAAGCCATTAGTACTTCCAAATACTGTAAATGCTTTACTGTGTTTTGTATCCTGACAGAGATGACTATGAATCATGTTTTAGGATTGTACTGAGAAATGTTTTGGCGCAGGAAATATTTGTTTAATCGGTTAATCAGATTTTTACATATCAATTATAAGGCGAATATCTCAGGTTATAATACTATGAACAACCATCTATTCATATACAGTATTATATATTAGTATATATTAGTAGACAGGAATGCAGTAGGAGAACAGTTACAGTTAGTGAGAAACACCAGCTACATAAGTCGTAACTCATTACTGTAGTTACCAGTATCACCGATAAGGTGCTTTTTCTTGAGTGGGACTATAACTCTCGTTAATTTAATGTTTCCAGGTCTTACAAATAGGTCTTTGTTATAATGCCATCACCGCAGTAATCATTAGGCAATTTACGAACACTAAAAGGCACAGAGCATAATTATCTTCTGCATATCAGCTATAAAAGTGCTATCAAAGTTTCTAGAGTTGGGTCTGCAGCTGCAGCGCCATTCATCACGTGCTTAGCAGCGAGCGAATGAAAGGATCATTTTCCACTGGCCTTTAAGCACAGCATTGTCGGAGAGTTCAACAGCCAAGCGACAGATGAGTTAGGAGCCCCCCAGGGCCCTTCTATCCACCTAGCTCTCAGTTGCTTTGTCCAACAGACACTGAATAGGTGAGCCTTTGTGCTGACCCCCTCACATCTGTTGACCCACCCAGCCCCGAATGAACTTCCTCCTCTGCAATGACAATGTGCTCCAGAGAACTGATACAGCCATATCTGCATTACCTCTGTTTTATGTGTGGATTTATGTCAGTTTTACACTCGCTACGGGCAAATCTGTGAAAAACACCCCGACGAGAGCTCTTCCACAGGGATTTACAACCTAATTACATTTTTGGGAGCTGTGTACAGAGTTTATTACTGTAATAGTCCACAACGTTTTTTTTCTTCTTCACTACAAAACACATGTGCACTGTGACAGAAGGGCCCATTGGAAATATCTTACGGTCATTAAGATTCTGGGATTTTTTTTCAGTGGGCAGTTTGTGAATCATCTTGCTTTGTGGGGAGGCTCAGATCATGTTTCTTAATGCCCCTCTTCCTTGTTGACTGATGGTTCCTGCGTTTCTGTGTGTCCCATTGTAACCTATTTGTTTCGTGCGTTCTTGATACGCCCCAAAACAGAGGATACATTCATAATGTTGTAAACTGACATTTTGTCATTAAAGCTCAGGGCAGATTCTGGTTTACAGTCAGCTTCATAAACATTTGGACAGTGACACATTGTTTTACACCTCATACTCAAAATTTCAGTATTTAGTTAAGACAAAAATGTTAGCAGCATTTTTGAGATATATATTAAGCAAATAAGCATTACTTATCCTTTGCTCTTTGCTCTAAAGAATGAGGAAAATGAAGACAGGATGCTGTCTTTGAAACTTGTAACTTCTGCCCCAAAGATTGTCTAAAGAGATGGATTGGGAGTTACTTAAGGAAGTTGAAAGATATCCTGGAACACGAATCACCACCTCTACTTTGCTTCCACATCTGGTTGTTCCTCTTCTTGTCATCATGAGTAAGAACATTGATTTATGTAAAGGCTGGGCATTTATCCATAATCGGCTTGTGGTTCTCCACAATAGTGGTCATAATCATAATAAGGAGAAAGATGTGCATGTGAAGGAGAAGATACCCAGAGAATCCCTGCAAAGACACTGCAGAAAGTAAAGCTGTCAAACAACTCAACATGAGAGGATGCGTGGATCAAGAGGATGATGCATTATTGTCTTTTGCTTCTACAGAGGAGAACTCTTCTAACTGTGCCAGTAATTGTAAGCTCTCTACAAGTGAAGGTACGAGTATTTTTCACATCAGGATGTCTTTCCATACTTTTCTTCTCATAAAAGAGGTGTGATTCACGCTTGTCCTCCCAGAATTATCCGACCTTGTCACAACTTCAGCCAGGCTTTAGTTTTTCATTTGTCTGTCTCCTGTTTTGCCACACTAACTCTCATGTCATTTCAGAATCTGCCACTCCCCCCCGCTCTGCACTAATTGCTGATTTCATTTCACCTGGCCTGCCCCACCTCCATACTCACCTGCTCCTCATCAGCAATCAGCCCCTCAGTGTATATGTACCATCTGCCAAAGAAACAGCTGAACTTATGTTACATCATGTTTTCCGTCTGCACGGCCTCCCCTGTGATATTGTCTCAGACCGGGGGCCACAGTTCACTTCTCGTTTCTGGACAGAGTTTTGCCAGCTGTTGGGGGCCACGGTCAGCCTATCCTCTGGGTTCCATCCTCAATCCAACGGACAGACGGAACGGATGAACCAGGAAATGGAGACTGCCTTGCGTTGCATTGCATCCCAGACACCGACCTCCTGGTCCAAACAGCTTCTGTGGGTGGAGTATGCTCACAATACGCTTCCAAGCTCAGCAACAGGGCTTTCTCCTTTCCAGTGCTCTCGGGGATATCAACCTCCACTGTTCCCGGAGCAGGAGCGAGAGGCCAGGGTCCCATCTGTCCAGGCGTTCATCCAGCACTGTCGGCGCACCTGGTGGCGGGCCCGTTCTGCTCTCCTGCGTTCGTCCAACCGGTACCAGAGAAATGCCAACCGCCGTCGGATCCCTGCACCCTGCTACACTCCTGGTCAGAAGGTTTGGCTGTCCACACATGACCTCCCACTCCGGGTAGAGTCTAGGAAGTTGGCCCCAAGGTTTGTGGGCCCATTCTCCATCACTAAGGTCATCAACCCTGCTGCAGTCCGTCTCCGCCTTCCTCGCTCCATGAGAATTCATCCCACCTTTCATGTCTCCAAGATCAAACCCGTAAAGGAGAGCCAGCTCCAGCCCTCCTCCAGACCCCCGCCACCCCCCCGGCTCATTGACGGGGGTCCTGCTTACTCTGTCCATCGTCTCATCAAGTCACGACCGCGGGGAAGGGGTTTTCAATACCTGGTCGATTGGGAGGGTTATGGCCCTGAGGAGCGCTCATGGGTTCCAGCTCGTAACATCTTGGACCCTGACCTCATCTCAGCTTTCCATAGGGACCATCCTGACCAGCCCGGTGGGACGTCAGGAGCCGTCCCTAGAAGGGGAGGTTCTGTCACAACTTCAGCCAGGCTTTAGTTTTTCATTTGTCTGTCTCCTGTTTTGCCACACTAACTCTCATGTCATTTCAGAATCTGCCACTCCCCCCCCCCCCCCCCCCCCCGCTCTGCACTAATTGCTGATTTCATTTCACCTGGCCTGCCCCACCTCCATACTCACCTGCTCCTCATCAGCAATCAGCCCCTCAGTGTATATGTACCGGCCCATTTCCCTCAGTTCTCTGCCAGATTGTCTAGTGTGTTTCCCTTGCTATCCAGCAACCTGTCATTCCGATTCTGATCCTGATTATCCGTGTATTGACCTGCCTTTTTGGACTTTGGACCTTCTCTTTTGCCTGCTCCCACTGGATTTGTTTGCCACGCGGGTTACTACCTGGTTTGACATCTGCTGGTTATTAAACCCGGTTTCTACACCTGAACTGTTTTCTGTGTCGTGCTATTGGGTTCTTGTCTGTCGTTTTGTGATACCTGACAGACCTCATGTCTTCCTTTTCTTTAGAGAGACCTGAAATTGTTGTCCTCCTTTTTTAGAGATCCAACATTACGTCACAACATTTGTAGAGATGTAAGGTCTCTCCTTCACTCTGATTTTTGAAGACGTCTGTTTGATGTCTGCCAGGTTTTGAGAATTTTCAAACTTCTTCCTCTGCGTTTCCCAGAATTCACAGGTCCCTCCACCCAACTTTTGGAGCAGTCTTGAAGCTGTTCCCCTTCATTTAAGAACTTCCAGAAATGCCAGTTGCCTTGAGCGATTAGTAAGGCAGCACAGTCTTTTGTGTCTAAGGGCCCTCTTGTAAATGAGATCACTCTTAGTGTGTATCCTTGAGGTTTTAAATAAATTTAAAAGGGACATTTTTGGGTGTGTTCATTTTAGTTTTTACAATCATCCTTTAAATAATAAAACATTTTTAGTTCTTACCTGAAGTGCAGTCAGGATGTTGGGCAGTGCTTGCCCATAAGTGTCATGGCAGTGAACTGCTAGAGCGTTGGTCGGCACCTCGTTCATCACACTCTGCAGCATCTTAAACATGGAACCTGGTGTACCAACACCAATGGTATCCCCCAAGGAAATCTCGTAGCAGCCCATTTCATATAACCTCTTTGCCACCTAAAGAATTGTGAAAATTATTATTATTATTCACAGGGAATCATGCAGGAAAAGAACTTATTAACCAATGTAATCTTCCAGTACATACGTCTATAAAACTTGTATTTTGTAAATGTGATAACATTTCATTAACATTTTCTCTACTGAATGTTTCAGTAAATATGAATATACAATAATAATAAATGTAAAACATTTATCTCACCTGAGAGACTTTTGAAGGTTCAATGTGTCCCTCATGGGGGCATCCAAGGGCACAAGAAACATATCTGAAAGAGGATGTTTGTGAACATTTTAAATGTGTTCATATCATATTTGATAACATTTGAAGAACTATAAAAAACAGATCAGATCAGTGATTTGATTTTAGTGGTGATCCAGATCTTGATTTGATGCCATTTGTTAACTATCAAACAGTATTTGGCACATGGAAAGGAACATTGTTTGCACTAAACCACTTATGTTTTCACGTTTTTGGATGGAGAGGTTCATATATATACGTATATATACGTATATATATATATACGTGTATATATATATATATATATACGTGTATATATATATATATATATACGTGTGTATATATATATATATATATATGTATATATATATATATATATACGTATATACATATATATAAGATAACGTGCACTACAATTGAACTATATTCAGTAACCTTCCCTGTTTGGTTTGTTTTAATGTCCATCTTGACTTGTAGTTCATTAACGCAGATATATAACCTGGTGAACATCTGGTAGTCTGCCATAAAGCTATCATTAGTGAATTGTGTTTATCCTTCATATAGAAACTAAAGTTTTTTCAACTGTGTTTTCATTCGGAGTAAAAAAACAAACATTAGATATGTGTTTTTTCACTCATTAGGTGCCAATTGATATTCAGAATACTAACCCACGGACTGGAATTTGTCGCTCTTTGGCAGATTTAATGACTTCCTCAAACCTCAGCATGCTTTCATCAATAGAGCAATTAATATTTTTTTTACTGAAGGTTTCAGACGCTGACCCAAACACCGCCACTTCAGTAGCACCAGCTGCAACCTTAAAACAGGAGAGAAAAATTAACTTGTAAAGCTGTTTTGATCTCTGTTTTGCAAGTGCAGGAATTATCTGGAAGAAAACGAATGTAATGGCAAGAGTTAACTCAATTGACAATTGTGGGTAATTAGCTGGTTTATAGCAGAGATCATCACTGAATAGAAAATGAAAGCTTACAGCATCCTGAAAGCCTTGCATGTTAGGTGTCAAAACAGGGTACCGGACATGAGGTTCTCTCTGGATCCCTCTGAGTACATCAGTGTGGTCTGCCATCTGAATCAAGGGGGGAAACGTATGATGTAGAAAAATAAACCTTTAACGTCATCCGAGAATACATCATCCTGCACAAATGTTTTCACAAGCTTGTGCAGCAGACATTCCATAATGGACAGAATTACTTTTTCATTTCACATATCTCAGTAGGTAAAATGGGTTCAGAATGGTTAATGTTTGCTCTTTTTCAGGAAGTAAATAGTGGTACAATTTACGACAGGGAATGAGAGGGCGACTATATGAAGGGTATCTTAAAACACTCTTTCCTAAAGCATCTGTGGGTCCAACAAGGATGCTAGGAGCAGAGTTTCCTCGGTAGTTATGCAGACAAGAAAGAGAGCCTAATAAATCACTCAGCACTCTTTTGCTGTGCACAAAGAAGAGTTATTACCTGCGGTACCCACTTTGAAGAGACAAAGCTGGTGGCCTCGATCACAGGCAGGCCTGTTCCTGAAAGCATGTCTATCAGCTGGATTTTCACCCCTGTCGGAACAATTTCCTGGGGAACAATGAAACTGAAACAGCTCTTTCTGGATTTGATTCCAGTCAAAATGGGAGGTACACCAGGCAGATATCGGCAGATTCATTTTCTTTCAGTGTTTTGCTATGCTGCTTGCCAATCACATTGCTATCTATATTCATATGCAGCGTCTTGTGCATGCTGAATACTTTGAGATTTCTCAAAATATACAATATTTCTTATAACACATTGTGGGCAGTAAAAGTATCCCTGCATCCACTGCAATCTGTAAAACTGCACGTGTGCAATAAGTAAATGACAAAGCAGTGACACGCTAAGCAGAGTATACAAAGCCAGAAGTCGTGTCATCTTTCCTATTCAATTTCAAAGAAAATGTGAAACATATGCTCCTGGCAATTATGGCGCACAGCCCATATGTTATTGTTTTATGTATGAAAAATGGGGTTTTCCCGGGGTAATCATGCATAGTAATACAAAAAAGGGTGCATATTTATGAATCTACCTTTTCATTTTGAAGCCCATCTCTCGGTCCCACTTCAACTATTTTAACAAACTCTGGATACTCATGTCCAGTAATGGTCTGGAACAATATTAAAGAGAAACAGAGAACAGAATACAGAGAAGTGAACACTTAGCACTAGCAAGGGATGCTCCAGGACATGTTGTTTCTAACATGAACAACTGTCTACCTCAAAGCCAGATGAAACCCGAGAACACAAGCCTGTCATGACATTAGGATGCAAACTCAGGATATGTCTCATCGAGGGAAGACTGGGACAGAAGGTGAGGGTAACTCCATACAAACCACAAGGGATATACTTAGGATCAGGGTATTTTTATGGTCTGAACCTCGTAACTCTAGAGAAAAATCCTTATTGAGTTTAAACATTGGTCCCTAACAGAGATTTAAGATTATATGCATGTATATTGCTTAAGTAAGCTTCTTTAACTGAGTGACATTATAAAAAAACACCACCAAGCTGACCAAAAACTACTGCTTCAACGTTATCCAATCGATTTTTGTTCACTAGGGACCAGAGAAACAAATCAAGCTAACAGATATGCAGCTAGCTAATTAGGCTATGATGGCTGATGAAGTAAGCAGAGGGTTAGCTAGCTAACGTTAGTGTACATTACTTAATAAACTGGCTATGTTGAGTTACTTGTATGTTACTTGAGTAGTTTTATTTCCCTTAATGATACTGTATACTTTTTTGTACTTTTTAATCCACAATATTTATTATGTCATAGATTAAACTAGCAGTATATAAATTGGTTTGAAGTTTAAATTAACTCCAAAAATATAACAAAAAATAAAATACTGCTTACTGCTGCATCATAATACTGCACATTAAGTAAATTTGTCTATGATACTTAGCATTACATGCTTTCAACACGTGGCTTTTACTTGTAATGTAATATTCTTATACTTAGTTTTTGAGGGTAACAATTGAAAACAAAAAGAGATAAACAGTAAATATCTATCTATAATACAAGCTCAGTAAATGATCAGTGGTATTTTAATGTAAAGAACCACTATGGGCAGCCTGTTCTTCCACTTGCAATAAACAAAAAGCTATTCTTCTTGTTTAGTTATTATCAAATAATCCTGTTGAGGCAGTCTAATAGAGTTGCACAACACAACAAAACAGAAGCATTTAGCCTGCATCCTTTGTCACATAGTACATTTAGAAAGAAACATTTAGTACATTTACAATCTACCTATCTTATTTAGAGCAATGCATCTTTAAAAATGCAGTAATATGTAAAAGTAGAGCAAAATGTCCATTGAAGAGGACATTACATAAGCAGCATGCACTGCAGCACAATCTGTGGCTGGCTGCTGTGCATCCTCTCTGTCATGATAGAGTCATGTGGCAGAGCATGTGCAGCAGATTAGAAACATGAAAAACAACGCCCACCTTCTCCGCCAGCAGCCAGCGTGTCAGCCATGGGTAGTCCTGGATGAGTTGCTCATAGCTCAGGCAGTGCTTCACTGTAGTGGGTACGTTGCCCATCCGAATGGCTGCTCTTCAGCCTGCTGCACCTCCGTGTCCTGCAAGACCCGCACAGACTGCTGCAACTAATATAGCAAATTGAAGCGTCAATATGCTAATGCGGCGTAGAGGCCTACCGATGATGAAGGGCCCGGCTGCATGAGGAGATGGAATTAGAGGACGGCTGCAGACGGTGATTCAGCAGTCGCCATGGCAGCCACATCCCTACTGTACTAGGGAGGGGATCAAAACAGAGGGGGGATGGGGGGATGGAGACTGAGAGAGAGGAAATGGTGTGAAGCAAAGTGGCAAATGGAGCGATACGGGAGATTGATGCTGCACTTTAGACTGGGAATTCTTGTGGAAACATTTTGAGGAACGATACAATACGTGCATCCATAAAGGGATATGCAGGTGCAGGGCAGAGAAAAAAGATACTATAAGGAAAGAAGAGTTTGTGCAGCCGCAGTTCGGCTCCAAATGATGTATAAACTGGATAAGAACGGAGTGCTTTCTTCCCTGCCGAAACATTTTAACGAGCATTTACTAAAAAGTCTGACAGTTGTTGTTTTATATCTTGGTTCAACAAGATTAGATACACATTCAACTCCCTGTACTAGTGAGAATGGAAGGCGTCAGGGAAACAGGCTGCTTTGATTGATCTCTGGTGACCTGAACAGTTGAATGGTTTCCATTGCCAGACGTGCCACTGCTGCCAATGTCAACTGCATGGTGTAATAAAATCCCTTGTTAAGTCAGGGCAACATTTACCAGAGAAAGAGCCATTCTTCTGAACCCAGATGTTAACAATAGAGGGGCTTAATGAAGTCCTAGCATTCAACCATCTCACCACGCTAAACTGCTCTGTGATGAGAGACCTCTACCTACCCCTCTCTCATGGGAGGAGGGCGACTCATATAATCAGCCCTGAAAAAGCCTTTTTTGTAACGGACTTCAAGGTTGATGTCTATCAGTTGCCACCCCCTAAAAAATGTTGCATTGCTTCTAATCACTCATTCATGGTGCTCTTAGGTACAGAAAAAACTATGCAGCCTACTTAAATGGTTGAATTTTGAATAACTCAACTTTTAAATCCAAATTGTTACAACTTTCATTTAGCTTTTTACATACAATTAAATCTGCATTTATTAGTATTTCTGTGAAAAAATAATTAATTCTTAGAAAAAATGTCATGGTTTCAGTTGTTTGTAGGGCTTTAAATTATTTTCAGATGTCTGTAAATCTCTGCTTTCAATGCATCATAGCCTAGACATCATGTAAGCTGCAATTTTGCAGAAGCACTATGTTAGTGCAAATTATTTCTATAATAAGTGGGCCACCATAGTGCACAGTGTTGGTTGTATGTTGAACCTTTTAAATGAATATGTTGGGGAACTAGATATAATGTACAACAACAATCTGTTGTTATTATTCCCATAATAAATGTAATTCATCATTTGTATTTGATGTCTATTGTCAGAAAAAGTTGCTTTCTTAATGGCTCTTTTCAATCAACGATAACTGCATCAACCAATTAACCCTAACTGGCCTTTTAACATTTCTACTTTCAAGGAAACTCTGCAGCTATGGTTTATCTTGACAAATACCAGCTGCAGAGTGTCACTTTCAGGCCTTCAGGGGCTTTCCTGCTTGTAGGAGTCAATGTAATGCAGGTGAGTGCAAACTTTAAAGTCTAGGATGGTATGTGAGGGTAGGAAGATTTATATAATATTTATTTATATAAAAAAATGGTCATATAGAACAGGTCATCTGCCATCTGTAAGAAAAAGAAACAAATGTTGTAAGATATAAAAAAAATATTAAAAGTTGGGTGCAGTCTCAATTTAACGCTGATATGTGAAACATGGATAATAAGCTTTTTCTGTAGTATATACATTTATTTGGTATAAGAATAACTTGTAATTTGGTCTTACTTATAAATTCATCTGGGAGTTGTATAACTTTGAGTGTACACAGGATGGAGGATTTGGCATCTGTCAATCAAATCAAATGGAGGATACAACAGTACAAAACAGTATTAACAAACTAGCTTAGTTCCAGACCCCTATAATCACTGCCCACATGTTCGGTTTGTTCAGAGAAATAGAGTAGAATAGGGAAATGAAATGAAGCTAAACAAAATGGCCGTTAAGTGTAATTATCAGGCTACTAAGAAATAAAACAGCTGCACAAACTTGAAGATGTTTCCTACTTGGTTAACTCTGTAAAGGTACACTACTCTTTACGTTTGCGTAGATTAGGCAAACAGATACGCCTCGGCAGGAAAAAGGATGTCTCTGTGGTAGTTTTTAAGCTGTCTCCTGAGAACAATATATTTTACACATGAGGATTTGGGAGACCAAGCACAAAATATTAGATAAAAATCAAACGGTGCAAATGTCACAACGCGTTTCTGAACTGGAAAAGTTTGCATTTGAAATAAAGAGACTATTCTCTTTTTGGCACTAAGAAAGAAACAGATGTGAAAAATAGTACTTTATAGAGTACAGGTTTCGGCAGGGCTTGAAAGAGGCTTTAAGCTCTCAGATATATACTGAAAACAAAGTGGGTGAAAGAAAACAGGATCCAGATTAAATCAATTTTCATCCTCCATCCGTCTTCAATTTCTACATCATGGATTTAACTGAACTGTAACAACAAGAGAGTCCTGATGCTGAGTGAATAGCCCATGATCATCACCCTGAAAGCAATAATCATGATGACATAGTCCTTCTTACCCAGAGAAGATGGAAGGGTTTGTTGGATGTATAGTTAGAATAATTACACCCAGTCCTACAAAAACAGACCACTTGATGGTGTATATTTGAAACCATGAATAAAACATTCCATACAAAAGGGCAAAGAATGAATGTTTATAAATAATTTTGCTCTTGTAGAAGGAAAGGTATCACCATCCTTTCTCATTTACATTCAACTACGTACCAAGAGAACACAAATGACCACACTTTTAAAATAAAATAAAATGTAAAGCCCTGTTAAAAATAGCCGCCTACCTTACAGTTTCTTCAGGAAGGCTGGCCGCTCTGAAGAAACTTTCCACAGCTCCCCTTAGAGACAGCATGTGTGTTAAAGATTATCCTCACAGTAATCACACCACAGAGCGTCCTGTGGCTCTCAGTCACAAAAGCCACTGACCTGTGTGTTGTGTCCACATATGATCAAGACTGTTGGGCAATGATGGATGAAATGCGATATCCCTGGCTCTGTACATGCAGCCTAATGTAATGCTGTGGCACCCGCCTGTTGAGAATGAAGAATATTAGATTTAACAAGAGCAGAAAAAAACACCAGTTAATAATTAATTGGCTGTAATACAACCATATCATTCATTCATTCTGCTACAGTCTTCACTTTTTTTCTTCACAAAGGCACCAGTTAACCCCACTTAGTCACAGATACATTCAAGCGGATGTTTCTAAGCAGCCAGATATTTATCGTGCAGATTTTTATATTGTACCGCAGAGGACTTCACGCCTGGATCACTGCTCCAACCGGATCATAAAGTATAGCGATTTCCTTCAGTTTATCACAATCCTTGGTGGGAGAAATTGAATTTCACAGCAAAATTTACAACAGCCAGAATACACGTGAACTGGATTATGTGTTGGCCGTTGACATCTCTATTTGCTCTCTAAATTGGTACAGTAGCATGTTTAGTTCATTATTCTTATGGTGGTGCAAGACGATGACAGGAAAGATAAACTAAGTCCCCATCATCCTGGTCTAGGGCCGAGGATCATTGTTTTAATACTAATACTAGTTTCAGTACAGATGCCAATAAATTGTTTTCAGACCTTACTTTTTTTAAACAAAACATATTTTTTCTACAAAATCCAGTTTTTTAAAATGTATCCAAAGAAGCTGACAACACCAAACACAGCGTATTTGTGTTACATAACGTGTAATGTGCAGTTAAGACAGAAAATAACCTTAGTGCCAAATATTGCGTTGAATAATGGACATGCATAATGTAAGAGGCATCCAAGAGCTATTGAATCAAGCAGTTTATTGAACTAATGTGAAAGATGTGCCATTGTCTTTCTGTAATCAGCTGGAAAGAGGTTAAGACGGAGGTTGCAGTTCTACTTAGCAAACTGTAACCACCAATTGACAGTATGAATACTAGATACCTTTAAGAGTCTTATATAAGGATGATGATTAACTCATCAGTGTCTTAAATGTAAAGATTGCTTTCACTGATCACTGTTGAAAACAACAGAGCAGCAGGTTTCAATAGAAAGGGTTTACTTTTATAGAGTGAATTATGCTTTTTCTGTCTTGCTTTTGTTCTTTATTATTTTCCTTGTTCATAATGGTGCCCAAATATGCCCAGGTTCTTCTGATGTACCCTGTTTGGCAGCATTTTAAACATTGGTTTAGAAGCTCGGTGATAAATCAGCACGGTTAGTACAGGATAGAGACATCCTTGGCCTCAGAAACAGGTTAATATCCTGTGCATCTGCTTTGGTTTGTATTTTTCCTTTCAAACTTTCTTTTTTTGACATAAATTGATGATAGATGGGTGACAGGAGGACATAACTAAACTGCATAAATAGAAGAGAGCAGACATTATTAGCATGTCAGAAGATTTTATTTCTACTGAGACAACCCCACAAAATAATCTTTAAATACTCACATGTTTTTCTGGATTCTCACGGAAAGTTTCATAAATGCTGCATGCAATAGAAAAAAGAAAACAGAAAGCCCAATTCACAACCTCACTTTAAAACCAACTGCGTCTAAATAGATTTTATAGAGTTGTGAACAAAGGGTTTGAATTTATTCGATTTTTGTTTATTTATTAAATCATCTCAGCAAAGCACTGCTAAACTATATTTAATGATGAAATTAAGCCATATTGCATGTGTTATATCCAGCCAAAATAAAATAAAAACAGTTTATATGCCCAGGTGCCACCTCTAGTGCTAATGGGAAGTGACAGTTGACTTCACAAACAGTCTGTTGCAACTCCAAGAACCCCAAACCCTCTGTTGCATATGTGAATAACAAGCAAACATCACGGTGTTTCTGCGTTGCCTTTTGTCACATTCCTCGCTGGTCCTGCTGCAGCCTTGTCATACCAAACAACATGTAAAAATGCGACCCATATGGTCTCCCTCTTCAAGAGGGTCTGATTGAGCTGTATGGAAGTCATAGCCCACCCACTGAATACAAATAAGGAGAACCATATGTGGGGGATGAATTAGGTAAACTGCACAACATTTTTATTAGATACAATTTCACTTGCCTTGTGGATGGACTGCAAGGTGACACTTTAAAAATAAACGTTGAGCCTCGGGAAGAAAAAGTCCTCTGAGGGTAAATCCGTGAAACATGGAATTACTAAACCAAACGAACAATAACTGTTATGTTTTGTACTTGTATTAGATTGACCAAAATGTGATGAAAATAAGCATCATGTCAATCATCTTACCGGCCTGCATTAGAGCCGACTGTACCTCTAATTGAGCACATTAATGACAGTCAACGTCGCAAATATAACACTTAACTAGAAGTGTACCTTCACAGTAACTGGCCTATTAAACTCCACTAAGGCTGTGAGCAAATGTTTAGTTTCACAGTTTACAAGTATGTTTGTGTAAAATCCAACTTTTCTTCCATGGACCAACCACATTTGATTTTCATTCAATTACAAGTGTCCTCATTCAGAACACTTGTTTAGAAAAATGATCAGCTACTCAAAATACTTGAAATACACTATAGATTAATCTTTATGGGAAGTGTTCTTCAAGACTGGGAAGCCTTAAAGAGATTTAAGAGCCATTGCCATTAGAAAATACACTGTTGAAAATAAGAAGTTTTTATTTTTGGTTGCCCATACATAATAAGTAAAACATTTCAATATTTCTTAACTATTTTGTTGCATGCTTTGCTTTCACATACTTTCACAAACTGAAACAGCAAATTATCTTGATTTACTTCTTTAAAGACTAGTTTAAAGACTATTTAACATGCAGGGCTGAGACACCATTCCTCTAAAAGTGGGCTTTAATCATTATTGGATGAAGAAAACAGACTACAAAATATTGTATCCTCTGTGATGTGATCTGTGAGGACATCTCTGGAGAAGCCTCCAGCACGAACACCACTGTCAGTGGTCTGACAAGATGGACGGCTTGTTGCTTTAGCTTTTTGTTTTGTAATATTTGTCAACATATTTGCTGCTGGTGATGGTTTAGATTAGATTAAAAAAGCCATTTGCGAGCCAGCCAGCTTCGGCCTGCTAAGAGCTTCAAGATGATCTCTCCTCACTGAATATATCACATTTGCTGAACAAAAGAACATGTTCTTAACAGCCGCTCATGTGGACGTGTCTGTTTTCTCAATCAGCTTATGAGAATAAACATGTTTGTGGTGGAAAAAATAAATATCTTAAATCAGCACTGGAAACACATCCAGATATTATGTGACTGTGTTTATGTAAAGCCAAGAGTAAGTTGTGAAATATACTATAAACCTGAGATCTTGATTAATGAGTAATTCACAAGAATCCCTTCACATAAACTGTGATGAGTTGTGACCCTTTTCCAGCATGTTTCAGAAGTGGAAGTGCTGATCTGATGAATGTCAAGGCACCTCTGACTCACTGGAGCCTGTTTTTTGACCACGGGGGTTTCAGAGGAGAAGGGGCCACTATATTTATCTGCCCTGAGTAAGGCAATTGTTACCCTTTCCTTTCATGTGGTCAGAAGGTCGCTGTCGAGAGGGCTGTGTAGTTTTGGAGAACTTAAATAGAAGGTCATTCATAGCAGCTCCTGCGTAGCAGAAAAGGAAGAAATGTAGCTATATTGGAAAGAATCCATAATATTAAACAGTAGATGGGATTGTGAAGTGCTAGGAGTAATCATGCCAGGCAACAGGCCACAGGAATGCAAATCACCCCTCAAGCCAAGAGTTAAGTTAGCAGGTGGCCTCTTCTATTCAGTGAATGTCAACACTCCTTTTAGATGGAGCCCACATAACATCTGGGCCGGCCAGCCACTGCTTTTAATTAAGTGAAATACAGTCACTCAATGTTCTGCCATGTCAGAGAAAAAAAATGTTATAAAAGTGGGAGGGTAAGGGGAGAAAAAGTGCAACAGTACATATCCTGTGTTCAGTTAAGGTCAACACAGTTGTGTAAATAATTATTAATCCTTAACCTAATCCCTAGATTTCCAAGACCATTGAAAATCCCTGTGTAACCAGAGGGCTTCTCTGACAAAAAAAAAAGCTTGTTTGCTCGCAAATGTCTGGAAATTTCTGCTTATCCTGAATGAGTAGGGAATACGGCAACAATCAGTTTAGTTTATGGTCACCACTTTGTTTCCAGAGGTGAATCTTAGCTCTGAGCAGATGGCAACATCTAAAATAGCAGTAAACAGAATGCAGGCAAGCAGACGTGTGCCATACAAATCACACAAATCATGTGATGGATGGTATCTTTTCCCATAATCAGGAAGGGATTACTTACAAAATGATATACCACACTCTGCTTGCAGCCTCACGATAATCACCCTTTTTGGGCTGTCTAGGTCACAGCACTGCAAGCAATGTACCACCAGCAATACCACTCCTCAAGAGCATGTCAACAGGCCTCATGGGTGGACCTCTAGTTTATATCCTACTTGTCAAACATTTATAAATCTGAGACAGTAGTCTGGCAACAGTGTGTAAAACATCCGCAGAACTCCAAACAGAAATACAAAAAGACAACTTGAATTTGAAAAGGCTGGAGGACTTGCAGCTGGATCAGAGGGGAAAAGCCCCAAGATTAAATGCATAACTGCATATAGTTTAGGGTGATAGATGGAGCAAGAAAAGCTGTGAGGTCAAGTAAAGGCAAAGCCAAAGATGAGTTTTCAAGTGGTACATTTATTAAAATACACAACACTCTACATTAAGATATACTTTGCCCAAACATAAGATAGAATTAGTTTACAGCTAGTCCACAGAGGAATGACAAAACAGTGTTTATGAAAGAGATTTACATAACCATTGTTTAAAAAAATGACATAATGTGTAAAGCATTCATAAGTGAACACTCAACATTATGAGCGTTTCATTCCAGACTGACATAATCCCCGTCTGTGAACACACTCTCTTATGAAAAACAAAAAAAGCTGGCTTGGAAAAGGCGAAACAGTATCAGTGCTGAAAGACAGTGGTGGCTTGAAAATAGCTTTGGGCAGTTTGGTTCACATTTGAGAACACTCATTATTTTTTCTTGCTAGTCATCCAATTTGATTCACAATTTTTCCAACAGCCGGTTGAAGTTGTGATGTTAATCATGGCATCATCGCGTGGTCTCCGTTGTTTGACAAATTAACTTGTGATACTACATTATTCTGTATGTGTCATTATAGCTGCGGTCCATAATGAAACTAAGAGACAAAATTAACATGGAAGAAAAACACCAAATACTGAGATCCATGTATAATTCTAGCTCAGTGAGTGTTTAAAGCTCAAACACATATAGCAGAAGGGGAGGCGAGCTTATGCATCACGATGACTCCAGTGAATAGTTAACTCATGAAAGTTATCATACAGACGTAAATAAGAGGGAGTATATGCCAATGGACACAAAAGTTAACTGATAACTGACGTAAAATCAACATTTTGTCCTAATTATTTAAATATCACAATATTCAGTGCTATTTTAGAAAAAGAAAATAAAATAAATTAGGTAATAAAACTTTATATACATAATACTGTACATCACATCACACCTGCAGCAGATGTGTTTTCCAGCGAATCCCATACCAGATCACATAAATTAAAAATTAAAGTTAGCCCGGCATTAATGGCAACCACAAGACCTAACTACCATATTTCTGTATTTCTTGAGGATAACGTTTGAGCTGTCATCAAAGTAAAGCACTGATATTGCGTTGAGCTTGGTCGGGGCACAGCATGGCTTTGGCACGTTGTCAGGAAACATTAAATGGACCTATAAATGAGAGCATGAAGTAGGTTTAAAAGAGGTGCAACAGCAGTGAGTTTTAAATGAATAATAACTGTTGAGAACATTATGGTAGCTTATAACATTATTTTTTATTGCTTTACGCAATGCAATGCACTCTAAAGAATACTTACCAGCGTTTGCACAATTGCATGATTTGTTGCATTCATGTGTGCGTTGAGTGGAAAAGAGCATTCCCCATCACAGTAAAAAGCAGCATAGCCCTCAGGTGCGATAATCCAATCCTTGACAAAAAATGATGAGCTTTCTTTATTTAGGACACCTGATAATCTCAATCAAAAGGCATTGTTCACTGTGTTACTGTCATTTGTTAACGATATAAATGTTTTGTGATGTGAAACATTTTTGTCTTACCTGCCAGCCCAAATCTCGAAAACTGACGTAAAGTTCATGCTTCTTGCAGGCTTGCTTCTGTTCACTTGTGTTGTAATCTGAGAAAAAGAACAAAAATAAAAGGCTATTATTGATAACAAAAAGTAATGAATGTTAATATTGTTTTATGTCTTAACTGTAGGAAGGTAAACAGTGGCATTGAAATCTAAAAAGCGTCTGAACAAATGCACTAGAAATACATATATGCAGTCCATAAATACAGACTTTTGGAAGTACACAATATCATCCTACAGTTGGGCTTTGTTCATCACTACATTTTAGTGATACATTTGAAATAAAATAGGTGTTTTCTTTTCCACATCAGTTTGCAGTCTGGCCAGTAATTGTAGAGATATCTTGCTGCTGGAAATTAAGTTGGCGAGTCTAACAAATGGTTGGACCGTCTGATGGAAAGATGGCCAGCTCGTTAGCCAGGCAAAAGGATGTCATTAAAATCGAATCAAGAGATCAGATGTGTATTGACTAAAAGACATTATAATAAACTATCGTAGCATCTTAACTACATCATAAAAGTGCACATACCTCCGGTTTTTGGTGCCCTAGAGGATTCTTGTTGATTAGTAGATTTATTGCGATTGTGGTTCTTTTTTTTACCACCAGCAGCTCTGACAGAGCGAAGCAACACCCCACTGGCCTTGAAGAAAGCAACCAGGAAAGGCTGTTTGGACTGGGGCCCATTCCTCCCAATTATTCCGGCAGATTTTATGTTGATACTTCGACCTTTAAACAAACAGAAGGTAAATATACAGTTCACTATATAACTAAAGGAAATGGGATTTTGCATAATTTTTATGACTGCCTTTAAGGTTAGTCTAGTATCTTTACGAATGCTTGGTCCAGCCGTTGATCTGTTTTGTGGCCATTTGTTAATAGCAAATATAAAATAATCCACAGATTGTCAGATATACAAGTCCCATTTGTCTAAATTACCTCATACTGTCTTAACTTCCTGACATTTTCTATATCCCAAAAGTAAAACAAATTTATAGGAAGAAAAACTGAACTTCACTTACCATCTCCAGTCTCCACACAGAGCTGCAGGCCTAAGTTCTGCTGTGGGTTCATCACCCAGTGGTTACTGGTGGTCGTGATGTCGAACACTAACCAGCCTCCATCAGATGCCTGGACCCTTTTGGAGTCGAGCAAGAACGTCTCTGCATCGCTGAAGGTAAGAAAAAAACAATGAGACAAACATCTGCATTAAATAAGCCACAGTCAAAGTGATGCAAACTCAAACAGCCAGTGCACACATGCAAGCAGCAACTGCTATTATACAACAAAAAGCGACACACAGTATCTCTTCTAATTATTTAAAATACATCAAAATCCACTGAAAACGTATTTAGTCTCTGTGCATATGTTGGATTTCAAGATTGCTACTCCTGCGTTTCTGAGAGGTTCTAGTGAAATGAATGTGGTCACTTTACCACTGCATTTTAAACTAATTATTAAACCTCAGTGTCTGCTACAGTCTGGAGAAAATAAAAACATGTGCACCTTAATGTTGCATAGCTTTAATGGCACACAAAAAGGAAACCATATGCTTCTTTGAGGGCATAGAAACTGGGTCCAAGAGGTTGTTACCAGTTGGACTGGAACAAATAAACGAGGTATCACTGACTGATCACAAATGGATGCTTTAGCCCAAACTCTGAAGCATAGGCCAAAAATCTAAGTGTTTTTATTACAGTTTTATTGTAGTTTCTTTATCTCTTCATCCTTTTGAAACCAACATACTTCTTCTAAAAATGCTTTCATTATTGAAAACTTGTGATTTTGTATGTAAGAGTAATTTGGTCATTTTTGTGTGCCTTTGTACTGGAGATAAAAAGAAAGCAGTGTGGCTATTATTGAAGGAGCTGTGACTTGTAATGAACTGCAGAGTTGTATGGTTTAACGTGTGCCAACATTTCAGCTATTTGATGGGCAAAATATTTCAAGAGTTATGAATTATGTATATCTGCCCTTGTGTATTTTTAACATACGGCATCAATAAACCCAGAGTTGAAAAAGTCTCGCTTTGCAATTTGCATTGGTTTCCTTTCAAGTGGCAGATCGGATAAGGCAGTGCCTGTTTAGTGTTTGCGGTTACATGGAGCTCGTCGAAGAATAGTTCAGGAATTATTCGTGTGTTTATTACAGGTGTAATAAAACTCAAACCTCATGTTGAATTCCACATGAAGTCAGTCGTTATGATTGACATAATGGTGAACTTCCTCTTAAAACGTACAGTATTAAGTTCATATCCTGTGATAATTTAGTTTGTGGAGGTAAGAATTCACAATTCCCAAAGCCATATCCAAGAGGAAAATGCTTATCCTGCCCCTTCATCTGTGATTACTGGATGTACTGTTCCACAGAGAGTCAGTTAAAGTGAGTGGATACCAGAAATAGAAGTAACCCTTTTTTTTTTAGTCTGTCTCCCGCAAATTATGCTCATGTGCCACTTCTCCATTAGCAATTTATGTTCAGTTAGCAAAATTCAGTTGCAGTGCAGAACGTAGTGTGACGTTGATATAGTGGAGTGGAAGGAGGTCAGAGTGGTGCGTATAGTATGACTTTAAAGGTACCCTGTGGAGTTTTTGACCACTAGTACTGTAGATATATGAAGCAATATGTTTTAAAGAGGTCCTCGTTTTGTTCCGTTCTTATGCTGAAGGACGCTGGTTTCCCCGATCGACAGTGAAAATAAAGTAACAAAATATTTTGTGAAGAAAACTGCTTGCAAGCAAACATGAATGTAAACACATTTACAACTGTAAGTTTCACACTCTAACAAAAATCAACTCTGTAAATGTTTTAAAGGCAAGGAAATGCATTAGATATTAAAGTCAGTATCTTAAACCCCTACGATGCCCCAACAATGGGGTTTTATTTAGCAACTTAAACCTATAACTAATGGCTAACTTAACCATACCTATGTTGTTGTTCAAGTGGATTTTGTAGAAATAACCAACTTCAAACAATTGGCAGTGATTAATTTGTGTTGAAAAAAAAAGAAAAGAATAGAAGAGTAAGCTTACAAACAAAGAGTGCTCATATAATATGATTTTAATCGGCAATCTAAGTTGAGGAAAAACTTGAGCAAAGTGGTTGTTTTAAAATCACATACTCCAATATTGTTTCTAACATTTCTTGCACTGGGAAATAGTTGTTCTTCTTTGTGAACACTAACTCAAACAAACGATTCCCCATTAAATCGTTTGTGAAAACTTAGACTGAGCAGTCTTTCCCTTTAAGATGGCAGAGTCCATTGACTTGGACCTTTTCAAAGCCCAGGAGGCCCATATCTCCCCTTCAATCACCCACACACATTTTTGGCAAGCAAATGTGGGCCCACTTTTAAGTACACCCTTGTGTATTCAGCTATGTCATGGCTTAAACTTCCGGAATATTGTTAAGACAGGCAGGTGGTGGGCATAACAGTGACCACAGGAGGACCCGCGGGAGCCCCTTCCCCCCTATTGTGGGCCCTCATGGTTTCATCTGGGACCCGGCCAGCTTGGCAGGCAACACAAGACGAGTGATAACTGATGGACCTTCCAAGCTTCATAAGTGGCCAACTTGCTAATGGACTTCTCTTTATCCGAGAACTATATTGGTAAGGCAGACATGGTGCGAATGAAGGAGAACAGAGTTGGAGATAGAAGGGCGTTCTGTGTGAGTGGAAAGTTTTAACTAGTGCAAGACACTAGCTGTTAGACCATTTGCCTTTTTAACTGTGAAATAAGATAACTGCATGGGGTCAAACTACTCATCGAGCCCCTGTCAGAGTGCTACTGGACTAAAATGTCCGATTAGCAAGCCGCACTTTAATGTTTTAGCTGATAGAGGTAGAGCTAATTTAACTACTTTATATATTGTTGGCAGTTTAATCTGTAATTATACATCGTTTTTTGTAAGCTGGTCATATGTTTATATGTAAAATCTCAAAAACTTTCACTTCTGTAAAAAATACAATACCTGTATTGGAAATTGTTGTAGTATAGTAGCAGGAAATTGAAGTATGTAAAAAGCAAGTACCTCAAAATTGTACTTAAGTACAGTACTTGACTCTACTTAGTTACTATCCACCACTGCTTTTAATGTTTGCTTTTGAGTGATCGGGTGCTTACTTGTTTTGATATTCCTTGATGACTTGATATATGGTAACCTTCAGAGTAATATTGTCGTAGCGGGCATGACTGCGGTCCTTATAGATCCGAAACTCTGCAGCAGTCACCGCCTCTCCCTCTGGGATCTGAGTCAGATCAAAACGGAATTCCTTGTAGTGTCTTCGTTGATGAGAAAAATCTTTATCTTTCTCCACTGGGAAAGAAAATATTTTATGATAAGTTTCATTTTTACTGGCAGCAAAGCTCACGCTGATAAAACAAATATGACCTCTGAACCTCTGCGTGCGTTGCTCTAAAGAGAAAATATGCCAGCATTAATTCACAGAAAAAGAGTAATTTATCACATCTTCTTTTACATTCCAGGTCCAATCCAAACATTTTGACTACCAACAAAAGCACTTTCCAGTTCATTAAATCAGTCAACTGAATACAGGTAGCAGTTCCCAGACAGGCCCTCTACTGTGTGCCTAACTGCATTCTCTGGCCATGATGAATGGGCTGTCAGTTAAGAAAAACAGGCTGATTTCAATTAAAGACACATTCGTCTGCTCCTCATGTGAGAGAAAAGACAGGATTCTTCACTGTCATGTCAGCGTCTACTCTGACCTCATTTCTGACCTCATACTGACCTCCTGTAGGTTTCATGCAATGTGCTCGGAGTGTTTAATGACCCTTAACCTGTAAAACGAAATATTTTGAATATAATGAGTGACATAAGATGCTTCTTTTTTTTTTTAAATGTTTAAAATCTTGTAACATGTATTTTATATTTTGCAGCACTGAAATAAATGTGCAGCTGGAATTTTTCAAGAGGCTGTATCTATTTTCATAGATAAAATCAAGCCCCTCAATGTAATGACTCTAATAATCAAAGTGTATCAACAATATGAATATGCTGACAAAAGATACCTTGATGCCACTAACTGTTTCACACCCCTGCCTAGTAGCAGAAAAGTGGCATGTGGCTGAGGTCAGTGGATTTTCTGACACCCGTAGGGATATCATGCAGTGCATTTCCCTGATATTTTATCGAGAGAGGACGCCTGTGGTTACTTAGCACAAACAGGTCAGAGGTCAGCTCTGACTTTTACCCACTGAGCGTGTTCCATTATATTAGCCACAGGCAGTAATCTGAAGCAGAGTTGCCACTGAGAGCATTTAAGTTTAACATGAAGATTGAATAATAATGACTTCATTCTCTGTTAAGGTAGAGCCTTGAGCATTCTTGATGTGTTGCATATGAATTGGATTCTACTTGTGCTACCAGGGCAGTGTCCATATTTTGTTGACAAGACTAATAAATTACTGGTGTGTTTTATCTTCACTCCTCTTGCATACAATCTCATGTATGTGCATTGTATATATTTTCAATAGCTGACTATTTATACACTGAAAGTTCAAATGGTTCCAGTAACCATATTAAACTGCATGAAATGCCACATAGACGTTTCTAAAACAGTTGAGGTCAGTAGCTATATTTGAGTGTACTGTAATAAAGACAGAGCCCCATTGAACACTTCACTGACAGTCCCCAGAACGAGAGCAGAGCTTTCAAGGCTGACAGTGTACATGCCCTGGTATAGTGGTAAGTGGAAACAGATGGGCTTAGGCCAAGGTGAGGGATTATACTTCCAGGCAACTCTACACAAATTCACTTGTGCATGTTTTGCTCTATAATAAAGAAAATAAAATTCTTAACACTACAATACCAATATTATCTAAAGATTATCGATGGTAAACTTTTGTATCTTTCATTTGGGTTTCTGTATATTGTAATATTTATTTTTAAGTAACTTTCCATGTTCATTAAAGAACGATAAATGCTACAAATATGACTACTAATCCTTGATCTTAGAGATAGAAACTCGTGAAATAAAGGCATCAGTCAATATCACTCCCATTTTAACAACAGGAAATAATTTAGACCAATTTTCTCAAGGTCAGACAGTCATCTGATAAGGTGCTGTGAACTATAGGTTAAGGGTCGCTGCTACTGAACAAACACAATCATTATACAGATCAGCTGCCTTTTAATAGAAAGCAGCACAAATTGGCAAAAGGTCAAAATGTTGGGCCTAATTCTGTTAAATACTAAATATTTCACAAAAGACTAAAGCAACTGAAGTGAATGTACATGTTGACATTTAGATTGTAGACAAAACAGCCTATGAATGATATGAGTGAGAGGAACTTAACTAAGATGTATAGTTCTTTATTGGACAACATCTCAGGTTATTTAAGCAAAAAATCTACCTGTGTCAAAAATATATTAAAAATATATATATATTTTGATAAAATGTATTATGTGTTGATATCAACAGCAATCAGGCCAATAATTATTTATGGAATTAAGATAGACCTAACTCTTTGTCTCTTGAAATACACGATGAAGGCTTTAGTGCTGCAGTCTACAGTGCATTGGACACATGTTGCACTTAATGTAAAAAAAACATAATGGTTTTCATCCAGGATTAAGTGCATTCAGATAATGTCCTTATTACAGCCTACCTATTAATTTCCTTTACAGTGGAGGGAATTAAGATGAAGAGAAGTTGGAGATGGAGTTTTTTAATACTTTGAGTTTTCTCAAAATAATATTGAAACGCGGCCTTCATTCGAATTTCAATTACTATTGATTTAATGAATCCTGGTGCGAAATGATCCCACTTAAATGCCACTTACCTAAATTGACAAAACTCATGACCATGTCGGCATCATTGAGAAAGTTGGTGTCCTGCGCAGTGGTGAGTGCGGGGCTGTGGCCCAACAGCGGGGCCGCGCGGTAAGGCTGTGCCACACGAGAGTACCCGGCATACTGGGGGCTGTAGTAAGCTTTCCTGGAGTGCCCTTGAGCCTTGGCACTGAAGCTCTTCCCGGCGCCCAGCTGCTGCATCCCCTCCTCCTCCTCCACGGCCATGGCGTTGTACAGGTCGAGCATGAACAGCGGCGCGGAGGACGCCTGCTTCCCGGGAGAGAAGGGCCTAGGACGGTGAGGCAAGCCCAGGATGGAGAGGATCTCTCTCTGGATCTCCCTGCGTTCGTGATTGCGCAACCTCCTGTAAATAAAACTGGAGTGCACATGGTTGTCACTTAACCCGCAATGAGCGCAGGATAGAAAACTCAAACAGCTCCACGCGAGTCCAAATACAGCACGGCTCAGAGGTGTAAGCGCTGTCATCTTGACAAATACAGTTCACTTTGGGATGTGAAGTTGAACTACATCGCATTCCGTGAGAAAAATAAAATAAGTTATATCTCTGCCAACAAGGACTCATAGACTTCCCATATTAGACAGAGGCACCACAACTTTCACGGTGGTAACTGAGGAGGCTTTCTTTTTTTCTTTTTTTTACCAGTCAGCCCTTCTACAAGTGAGGTATCAGCTTGCAGAAAAGTCGCCGCTCCTGTCCAGTGCGCAAGCTTCCTCCAGCTGTATGTACTCCTCCAGGGTCCATCCAAAGCGTCTGCCACACCAAGTATTTATGGAGTTATGACCCCGTCCCTCACCTTACTCCTCTGTGATGCAGAAACACGTAGGTACGCCCATAACGTCGAGGGATAACCAGGAATTTCCAGTGGATGAAATGTATTGAAATATGTAAAAAAAAAAATGAACAGAGGAGCTGGACTCATGCTCCGACTCGCATTTTTCTTTTTCTTTTCCCCCCCTCACCCCTTGAGAGAGTGCGTTGGGGCTAGTTGCCCTCTGAGTCCATCCCACACTCAACTTTTGTTTTTGCATCCACCTCGAGCGGCGGCAATAAACTTCAGGCCAGTCCCATGATGAATGTGGCGGCTCAGGAGTGTAAAAGGAGACACTTGAAATCCGAGAGCCCGTCTTAACAAGTGAAAGAATAATGACAGAGCCTTTTAATCACCTCAACTCATTGAAGTCCGCGTGTTTAAGGGAGCTGCAGTCACCAGCAACAACAATGATCCTTTTTTTATACTGCATGGGCGTATGATGCACTGGGATGATAATATTTCTTTATTAAATGCACCAACAAACAAGTGGGCCAACTCGTAATGTGCTGCTCTAAAAAGGATCCCATATGAACAGATCATGGAAGATATCAAAATAACACGAATATTGATTAATAAAACAAATAAATACTAACAGCCTCAGACTCATTGCAGGTCTCTACAGTCTGCAATGATTTCCATCTTCATAATTCTAAAAAAATACCAAAAACAGTAGTATAGAAAAGTATAAGTTAGGTTGACACAAGGAGCCCAGAAAGTACCGTTCTCAGAGGAGCACGAAGTGAACCACATGTTGAAGTTAGATTGCTGGGATAATTAAAAACATAAATACTCAGAGGTTTCCATGTGATGGGTGGCTGCTGTCCAAAATGCAAAAAGGAAGCGTCTCTTTCAGGTAGTAAAACTCCTCGATATGCTGGGATGTTACCACATAGCGCCATCTAGTGTACAAAGCACTTCATTTGCTATTTCTGAAGTTTCACACACACACACACACACACACACACACACACACACACACACACACACACACACACACACACACACACACACACACATACATTCTACAGCTGTGCTTGTGTTGAAGTTACAGTGCTGTGTCCTTTGAGGAGGACCCAGGTGATGATCTTTTTTTTTTGTTCCACACTACATCCTTTTTGATGCCGCAGTAAAATGTAAAGAAAAAGTATTTTTTTTTAAATCCAGGAGAAAGATTCGATTGATGATGTGATGGACTCCTGTAATAAACCTGACACTTAAAGCCCAAAGCACAGACCAAACTAAGTTCACAAATCATTAAGATGTTTTAATTCTAGTAAAAAAAAAGAGAGAAAGATTCATAGAAAAGTCACCTTTTAACAAAATAATAAAATTACAAAAGCTGTTTAAGACATATCACGGCTGAGATACACAGTTATGACTCTTTTATAAATAACATAAAATACCTGTTACAGTAATGAAAGGAAAGCCTTGGGAACATAAATGACATATTTCAAAGTGAAGACTCAGCAAGTTCTTAGACAGTGAAACTTTAAACATTTTGCTTCCTACTTGGAGTAAAATGGCATGTGATTGAATGATTGTGATAGGAGGGAAAGTATTAAGTTATCTTGGGTGATACACAATATTATCTGTTTTAAAATGTTTTCATAAGAGTTAAGAGCTTAACAGTCAAACTAAATGCTTTAGGATCACAAGCTTACAGCAGGTCACAATCAGCTACAGGAAATCACAGTCTTGTCTGAAACATGCCAATTTCACACATAATTTATCGTGAAACAATTCATTCAACACGTAATTTATAGATCATAGAACATGTGTGTTTTTTTAACAGAAGGTATAGCACTAATCCAACGTGTGGTGAAAATTTAGAGACATGCAATGAAGCAACACCAGGGGGCAATATGGGAAAATGCACCAGCCACACTGCCCAGAGAGAGATCCAGACACACGTGAAGTAAATGAGTATGAGGTGCTCAGATGAGCAGTATTAAATGGAGCATAGTATTAATTCTCTTAACACCATTAAAACCTCAAAGCATTTTTAAAGACGTGTGAATAATGATACAAAATACCAAGAGAGGAAAATGTAATAGGATCGTTAGTTCTGTTGACTGTTTGAAATCTCATAACTGGTGATAGAGGAGGTCCGTTTTGTTTCCATGACAGAGCGAAACTGTAAAGATGAGATCTTCCTGAGAATGTCCGTTTGTTCCACATCAGCTCTAGACTGGTGCCTGCAGTGATGCTCCACTACGTCAATAGTTTGGCCCTTTGCTGTAAGGATCCCGCCTCATAAAGCTACTGTAACACATGGATGGATCACACACCCCAGGCTGACCAGGGATGCCAGGATTACCACTTTTGCCCTCTGCTCCGTTTAGACCAAGGGATCCAGGCCTACCTGGAGGACCTGGCTTACTGTACCCCTGGGGACCCATAGGACCTGTAGAGATAAAAGCCATGATCAGTTCAAAGGAACGGTCCACAGTGCTGAAAGGATGAAGTCTATTTTTTATGTATTCCAGCAAATCAGCTTCCACATGGCTTTGTGAAGGATTTGTGAAACTGAATAACAACACATGATTTACCAGGTGGCCCCTGGTCTCCAATGGTGGTCCGGCCAGGGCTCCCCTTCTCACCCATGAAACCTGGTTCTCCTGAAAACACAAGTGTACCTGATTGAGCAGCCTGCAAAACAGCTTTTGCATAACATACTGTAGACTTTGACGTTGGTTTTACCTTTCAGCCCATTAATACCAGGGTGCCCAGGCCGACCAGGGCGGCCCGGCTGTCCCCTGGATCCACTAAGTCCAGGAACACCCCTGAGTCCTTGGATCCCAGTTGGACCTGGAGGACCAGGAGATCCAGGCCGGCTTTGACACGTGGTACAGCTACTCTGCTGGTTGCTCAGCAACAATAAATGCAGCTCAGCTAGGATGATTGACAGTACAATTATTTCAGATGCGTAGTGAAATAACAAAGAAACCCATCATCAGTCTGTAAAGATACTCACACTGAAGCATATCTCTGCAGATCTGCCGAATGTGACTGTCCGACATTTGACTGGCCTGGAATAAAAATGGTGGATCTTTAAGATCTGTCCATTCCACTATGTTAGTCAATATCAGATCTATCATAATAAAAAACAGTAACGTTAGCACATTGTGTAGCACATACAGGTCTTCCTTCAGGTCCAGGAGGGCCAGGTAGACCACTGTCCCCCTGCAGCCCTCGGGGGCCAGGTGGGCCTGACTGACCAGACTGTCCGGGCCTACCCACTTGACCTTCTTGACCTCTCTGCCCCACATCCCCTGCTGTTCCTTTCTGGCAAAAAATACCACCCCAGGGTTAGCCATAGACACACCAATTCAGGTTGGATAGAGGTATAGTTATGAAAGCATTTAGTTTGGCATACCTCTCCTTTTAGTCCCATTGGACCAGTGGAGCCCTGTCAATGAAAGTCAGGATAAGTCAATAAAAACTAGGAAGCACATACCATCAACAAGGTTGCACAACACTCAACGTTTGTTCTGCCTCTAGACTGGCATTAAAATGCTCAATGACAGACAATCTTGTGGATTTGTAGAGAATGCCTAAGTCTTCGAAATATAAGGGTTTAATATGAATGAAAATGTTAAACAAGCCAGACTCATGACTAATGAGTGGGTGGAAAGCGGTTGTAGCACCATCTATAGGCTAAATAGCATCAGATGTTGCAGTATCACTCTGATATGTGCCTATGTCATCTAGAAAAGCACCTGCATACGTTCAGAAATGTATGTCAAATAGGCCATGCCTTCAAGAATTTGACATAGTCATAGTTAACCCGTTAAGCCCTAAGCCTTTTTGTTGGCCTCTCGGATCAGACTTACAGAGTCATACAAATAAATATATGATATATAAAAATATGCACCAAACATGGTTTGGATGCAAAATAAAAAAATCCTGTACACATCAGTGGGTATGGCCTATATGGATCAGATATGTATTGCAACTTTGATCTGTTGCTAAACTTCATAGTTCAGGAGTTATGAATGAAGATTAAAGGGCTTAACAAATGGCCACATGGTGGCGCTATCCTCATTTAAATATATATAACAGTTTTTAGCGTTCCTGCTATCTAACAGAGAAACAGACATGGACCATTCATGATCAGAGTAATTCATATCTTAAGTTGCACAACAGTAAAATGTGTTTGATGATTCGATTTTTTTTTTTTATTGTGCATTGTTTGCACTGCTTTTGTCCATTTATTGAAAGTCTTCATCAAACAGCAAAGCTGATCAAAGAAACTCACGTGTTCCCCTTGCCGACCATGCTCTCCTTTTTCACCTTTCATTCCCTGTTGAGAAAATGACTAGATCAACGTCACAAAAGCATCTGAAATCCTTTGTTTCAAGCACCGGTCTTTGCTGTACGTGCAGCATATAGTACTACCATAGACAGTACTTCAGGTTAAAACATGATGTGATAATGTGCTTTAAACGCGTCACATAACTCATTAGATTTAATTACATAAGTATGAACACCCTTCAGAGTTTATTTTTTTGTCATGACATGAAATTTATCCAGTTAAGCATAATGGAGAAAACCATGATGGAAGTCAGTAGAATGCCAAATATCCAGTTATACTTCCAAAATACACACTACTGTTTTCCAAACCCATAATCAATCTTGAAGTTTAATTAAAGAGAATATATCCATCAACCAATAGAGATACGCCTTACAATAATTACTGAATAAGTTCCACACTGTGATTTTAATAAAAACAGATCACTGGGAGTCATTTGGTCCAATTTCTTTTGGACCAAAGTCTTAATACAGCACCCAATGATGATAAATTGTACATCATTGTATTCAAAGCTTATAATGTGCTCTTGACCTCTCAATTTGAGTTATTATTTTAGATTGAAATTACAGACGTCAACATGATCACAGTATGATCTGCTTGTGGGACTAGATAAGCATTGATGGCAGTGTAGGTTTGTCTCCAATCTTACCGTCTCTCCTCTTTCAGCAGGATTTCCTCTTTGTCCCTGACAAAAAAAAAAAGAATGGATCGTAACTTAATGTTACATTTTGTGGGAGGGAAACAAACACAAGTATCAAATGATTCACAGAAAAATCACAGTGAAGACTTCTCATATCTGGCTTATAAATGATCGCCTAAGCAAACTGATTGTGATGTAAGTTTTTAAAAAGTCTTTTTCCAGGTATGGAAGTTAATTCATCCTTACAACTAGAATTTCAGGCGAAGTAATGAACATTCATTTTATGTTCGACCAGACTGGGTTAACATTTACCACTAAACAACTACAAATTGTGAATTATCATTGTCATAAATCATACATCTGAAAAGAAAGGGGGAGAGACGTTAGCATCACAACACTGGCAGAGCAAAATGTTAGGAATACCTTGCTGCCCTTCAGGCCTGGCATGCCTGGGTGCCCCGGGTGACCTGCTCTCCCTGATTCTCCTGCACTCCCCTTCAAAAGTATTCAGTTTTACACCAATCATTATCCAGAGTACTTTTTATTTACATACTGTAGGACATAAAACTTCCAAAAATACTTTTTGACACAAGCCACCTGGTTCATGTTAGAACATTTAAATTGAAACATACCGTAGACCCTGGTGTTCCTTGTATACCTGGACTTCCACTTTCACCTTTGTTCCCCTTGATTAAGAAATAAAACATGTCTTATGTTACAGAAAACAATGCAATAGCATCCAAACCGCATCATATCACTAACTGCTTGACTGCAGCTGGTATTTTTACTCCCTTAATATCATTCGTTTTCAATGACGCATGCAAAAGTTTTAGCATACTTTCACAAGGTTTTGGTGCAGCTTGACGTTTAATTATGGCCAATCGTGTGCTTTCTTTTCCAGTTGAACAAGCCTTGATAATTGCAGTCTGAAGGTCAGCCATAAAATCACAAGTATTGCCTGCCTCTTCAGAAACTAGCTTTTAGCTTGTGTGCCATTTACCAATACACATTGGCTTGTTAAAGGCAGATCAGCTAATGAAAAGTGATTAGGAGACAGAGCGTCCAGACCAAACAAGCCAGACTGCTTACATTTCCACTAAAATTCCACTGACGAAAGCAGGAGGGCGAGATCATCCCTTAATTTAGCACTGCCGGTGTGGCCAAGAGATCGTTACTTGTACTAAAGTGTATTCTAGAAAAACAGTGACCAAACAAAACATGCAATGCTGCTGACCTATGCAGCTCTGTATGTCTTTCAATCAACTCGTTGGTTAGAAAACTTCATAGATTTAACCTTATACAAACTGATGACACTGTGCACTGCATGACATAGAGCTTGGGAATGTTACGTCATATCAAGACACTCTGAACCCATGTACTTGCTGGCAGCTGTTGAACCCTATGACACTGTGCTTGGACTCAACTTGAATCACAACATGGCTCGGCCTGCAGCTTGTCGGTTGCTAATGCCAGCTTGTGTGGATTGATCTGCAGAATTGACTTTTCTGGGTCACAGGTTGAGCCAGAGCACTCACAGCCCCAGGGATGCAGCAGGGGATAAACTCACATTATATTTAGTGCACAGTCTATCCATTTTAAATACTTTATTAAATCTTTTTGATGACTGTCTGTAAGACAAAAATCTGTTGTTATTTCTGCACTCTTCATTGTAGCTTTGCCTCACTGACATTATAGCTGTTTGAAGAAGCTCAAAAGGCATTACCTTGGGTCCAATTGATCCTTTTAAACCAGGTGCACCAGGTAAACCCATTTCACCCTGCAGGAGGGTGAAGAAAAAGTTTTTGGAAACTCTTTAGATTCAATTTTAACACAAACAGTCTATAACAGATGTTAACTTACAGATGGTCCCGTTGATCCTGTGAAGCCTCTGGATCCAGACAAACCAGCTTCCCCCTTAAATCATGTCAGTCAAACGTGATCACAAAGAATGATACAAAAACCATTGATCAGTTTATTTTGCACATACGTTAGGAACAGGAGCTCACCTTTTGTCCATTCAGGCCTGCAATTCCTGGCAATCCAGGCATACCCTGGGAGCAAGGAGACATGTTATACTGTATTGTAGATCAATATATTCAAGAATGCCAAAAAAGAAAAAATGTTTCTAATGTGTCTGTTGTCTGACAAATTTTACTAAGACTGCATGTTTTCAAATGCAGTGTTTCTGAACTGATATTACAACCAGCATGAAGGACTACAGGTTCCAGTTTACATCCTTTCAAAGTGAAATAATTACTTCATTGTGTCAGCAACAAATGTATCCAACTGCTCAATAAAAGGAACTGATTGAACTGACATGGTGCACCAAGAAATGTTACAATCCACAGTTACGGATGGCTAGTTGTACTAGAGAAACATGGTTTTGGGCTTTTTGAAAGAATTTAATTGAATTTCCTTCTTCAAACAGACTCAGTCTGTGCAGCAGACAAGTGTACAATCTTCAGATGAATCCTATGTGCTACACTTCACTTGTTTTATTTGCTAATAAATGCAATACTGTACTAAAGAAAGTAGTTGCTATTTAAATTGCACGTAGGAAAAAGAGGGAAAGTAGTTTCAAATTTACAAATAAATGGTTTAATACATTGAAAGTTTATGTGGTTCAACACAAGCAGCAAAACTACCCTGGGAAGCCTCTTTAGTTTTTTGTTTTGCCGTTATTTTCTTCTGAGATAAATGCTTACAGATGCTCAGTGGTTGCCTCAAACTGAAGTTTAAGTAACATATGTTCTTAATGATGGATTTGACTGGCAGGCAGAGAGACAGAATACAAAGTTAGAGCCACCCAGACACTCACACTCTACCTATAGGAGAAGAAATCCCCGTCTTCGGGCCGACATTGAAGCACTAACTTCATCGTGTTTTAACTTGAGGAAGTATGGTACTAATCCTGGCTCCCTGGATACATCGCTAACTCTATTGTTCTGGTGGGGGAAAATGGCTTACAGCCTTGTGGAGCAACTGACTCATCTTTTGTAGACCCATCACAAAGTTTTGGACAACACTTATAATCATGATCAGTGGGGTGGCTGCCCAGTTGAAACACTTTCTTCCTAAAACAGATTCGCGAGAGCGCCACAGAATTCCCTCGCTGAGTTACTTTTACTGCCTTAGATTATAGCATGAGCCTGCAGGTTACATAACAGGGTTATCCTGGGATGAACTTCAGGGGAAATACCCCTAATTTACTGGCTGCCAGGGGTATTCTCTGTACTGCTGACAGTATGTTAACACACAACAGTAAAACATGTGCATGCAAGTCTGAGTGATCCATAAAACCAGTACAGTTTGCCTATTGTTATCTTCTGTCAGTATAATTTCATGTCAGCTACAACTTGTAAACCGTAATGTAGACTGCCACATAAATAAAGCTCCCCTTTTCTTTCCTTCCAATCTGAACTCAATAAGAGACATAGTTCATATTTCATTCATGCATATTTTGCTTAAAATCCTCAACTGCTAGAAGTGCAAGTCAAGATGCGACAGTTCAAACAATCTACAAAATCCCAAACATGCACAATGAGTAATGTCTGTGTTTACAACTCACAGGATGGCCTTCCCTTCCATCAATACCAGGAATGCCACTGGCCCCGGCTTCTCCCTTTATACATTGGAGAAACAAAAGCATCATAAATCATTTAATCATTACCGTGTCATGATAGATTCCTATCTAAATGATGTGTACAAAAGTTGTCAAATGTGTTTTGGGAAAAGACAAGGGAGACACCAGCACTGTATGACTGCATTCCCATGGTTGCCAAACATAAACAACACAACTCTTTGGAGGAGCAATTTCTTTTAAAAATCGGCACACTTAGCCAACCTCATTCCTCTATTATTCTCCTAATCCCTGAATGAGCTTTCTAAAATACTATTTTGCACTGTCGAAAACAAACAGACCTTTTGACCAGGTCTCCCGGGAAATCCAACATTTCCATTTCTCCCAGTTAGGCCCTGAAACCAGAGAACAGGGTTTTTACAAACGATTATAATGGCACATAAACTGTGATTTGATTATGAAATGTTTTATACATACTGGGTCTCCTGGATAACCTGGTGGCCCAGGAGGTCCCAAACTTCCCTTTTCTCCCTGGAAACATCATGTCATCCAGTTAAAATTGATATATTTCTTGCGTAATTTTCAGCAGCCATTAGAATTGTCTGCATCCTTACCACTTGACCGACTTTCCCCGGTAACCCTGCAATTCCCATGGATCCTATTGAGCCCTGAGAAAAGATACAATATGTTAGAGCACTTCATAGACCCATTGTGATGTTTACATGGTCACAAATATGCAGTGAGTAATTGTCTTGTTTTTTGTGGGCTTGGCAATGAATTCAGCAACTAGTTGGACTGAAACTTAAAGTAGTGACGTTTTTCAATGCGCCATTCAGGCATTTTATAAATTGCACTGGTTGACCTAATGCTAGACGTTACTCAAGTATCAGTTGAATAGTGCATAAACGTGGAACGATGAGTCACTGTATTTTCAGAATGCATTTGGAAACAAGACGGGACATTACATTATTTGTTTTCTCCGATTTTGCATAAGACATAAAGGCCCAATCATGTAAGCCAACTGGTAGTGTTTGCGCGTTATTTGTCTTTATGCTGCTGTAAGTTTTACTGTTTTTTGGGAGATTGTGTTGCAAACGCTAGGCAGTACCACTTTGTGTGACGACATGGAGCATAAACATGGACAGCTGCTAGCAGTGTAAGCAATGACTGGTTTGCATCTCAGGTGTGCAGGGAAGTTGCGATAAGGAGCTTTCACTCACTCCCCCAGCTGAGCTACGGGTTTCCTACTGCTCTGTTTTCTGTCAAGGTGAATGTAGTTACAGTGTTAATGAACTACAGGGATTGTTAGCACAGACTGGATGGCCACATAATTTGCAATAAAATGTCCCTTCAAAGGTGATTAACTGTGGTCATGAACAAGTATCGCAGTATTCCCTCTAACTTGAAGAGAAGCTTGAGAGGCTGGTTAAAGACCTCTCGGTCTGCAGAGATTGTTCTGTGCTTGCGGTCTGCAGAGATTGTTCATGGAGCATATTTAGTTTTCCCAGAGTGCAACCATCCCTTGACCCAGACATAAAGTGTATTTAGTTACCCAGACCAAAACGTTGGATGTTTTCACTTGGTCTCTAGGAAAATTAATTTTAAGATGAATGCCAAATGGCTGGAGTTTGAATTGTGGAGGAGCCAAAGGTATCTGAGCTCTTTAGTGTTTCATATAAAGAGGGATGCTTGATGTATTTTTAGCACTATGGCTCTATGATGACAATGTTGGTTGGTCAGTCCCAGTAAATTAATTACTAATTGTTGTGTCAGTCATACTCCGTTTGGTGAGACCGAGCTGGGTAAACATGTTAGCATTGTCACTGTGAGCATGTTAGCATGTTGATGTTAATATTTAGCTCAAAGCACCACTGCAACTAAGTTCAACTTCAGAGATAAAATATGTACCCTCTAATTTACAGTACTGTCATTTTTTCCAATTTGTACAAACTATTCAAAACAGAGCTTTACCATACTCTTTAACATGTTTAGCAGCTGTCCTCCTTTGACATCTAATGGAAAATCACTAGCAGTGCACCCCCTCTAGATGCTCATCTCATCATTCATGATGCCGAGGACCATTACACTAATTAGATGTCTAATTATGGGGTTTTAAAAGAGCACTTTCACAGACCTGTAAAAGCCATGATTATTGTATCTTGTAAGCATTTGTGGGAAGAAGATAAAAAAGATACAGTAAATCCAGATGATCTTCAGCAGTGCAGTCCCCAGCTGTGCTCTCTCGCTCTTTTTTGTGTGGCCAAAAATCTAAGTATTTCACCTATTAATCAAAGTACGTTGAAGAAGACCGTCCAAAACACTAGAAAGAACTAAATTTGATACATCCTGGACCTGTGAGTGAATCTCTAATAATGTGACAGATGGTACAGGGGGATTCGCTCCAGGTGCAAACAGCTGAGACCATTTTTTAAATGACGTTAAATGCTTGAATGGTTTTCCACATCAGCCACCTGGCAGTGACCCCCTGTGGTCACACTGATTACAAAGTAGGACGATATGACAGAGATGATGCAGTCTACAGAGGATGCATTACCTCATTGATCCTCAAAATAATGCTAAACGCAAAATGTTCACTGCGCTCAGACTAATAAAAAAGTTCTGGATAAAGCTGTAGGACTGTCGAGCTTCTGCTACAGTCTGCTGTGACTGTGGTTGAGGCCTTTATAGTACCCGTTGAGCACAAACTGCTTGATCATTTGCTTGCTTTTATTTGACAGCGCGTCTCCTCTTTGTATGGATTATTGCATCAATTGCTCCATTTATGTTTGGACTGCTTGTGGCAGCTAACACATTTCACCTCACAGGTGCTTTCCCCCCGTGGCTCATATGCTTTTGTCTTCTACACATTGGTATAGATCATGACAACTGCTGGTAACATGCAGCATCAATTGCACATATGTTTTCCAGGCTATGTGACTGAACGGCGGAAGAGGGAGTTATCCAACCGAGGCTAGTCTGCCTCCACATAAAGTGTATTGATTTCTTAACATCTTGATACTTTGAATGGGCTTTGAGGCTCAGAGAAGTCTCCTTAGACTTGAATGTGAATGTGTGTTGAAGTAATGCAACTAGTAATACACCCAGTAATGCACCCAGTAATGCATGTTGAAGTGTTTAGCTGGTTTAACTGATAAAGGAAGATTCATTCACATTTAGTTTTTTTCATATTTGTCCTTGTGTAAAGGGTGGTGGGCACTGAAGCCAGGTTGGTCACACACAAGGTTTTACTTCTAACTATTTCTTTCTGTGGTCATATGATCTGTTTTTTTGGACTTGGGTTTTCTCTCTTCATGTCTTCCTTGCATCTCTGCCTCAAGTCTTACTGTAATTTGGAGGCTAAGGAGCAAGAAGGAGATGCAAGTGAGGAGGGAAAAAAACAAGGCAACAAGAGCCACAAGATACTAGCTCTCTAAAAACAGTGTTTTGTGTGTTGTTTGAGCTTTCGAAGGAAAGGCCAGAACAAAAGTCAGGAAATATGAACACATTTAAAAAGTCTATGATGCCCGTCATACTGACTCTGCAACGTGCTCTTGTCAAACAGTATAGAAGTTGTATTTTGTTTTACTCTCCCAGGGGATCTGGCTTTATATTCATAACATATGGTTTCTAGAGTGATTGATGTGATGGTGTTCAAACGGTTCAGGTTAATGTCTCTAGCAGTTTTTTTTATCTCATGAAAAGACGATTTACCTTGACAATTCAAAGTGTGTTTTTTTAACGGTTTTTTTATGTTATAATTTCTCAGCTTTTACTCACTACTCATGCTTTAATTAGATTCAAAAAAATAATGTTCACCAATATCTGGATAGTGTTTATATCAAGTATTGAATAATTAACATCCCCACCTTCTCTCCTGGTTTTCCAGGTGATCCAGGTAAGCCAGGCACACCTCTCTCACCCTGAAAGAACAGACTTGTGTTATGAAATTGTTCTTTAGTCACAAATCAGTGCAACATTATGATAATGAAATTGTTTTGGCCACAATTGTGCTTTTTGACCTTCCTACCAAAACACCAGGCCTCCCTTGTTCGCCTTTGTACCCAACTGACCCACGTGGACCCTGACGGGAAAAAAAAGAAAACATCTTTAAATTCTCTATTCTAGATGCTGAATTTAATGTTAAGGTAAATCAACTAAATTTTTCTTTACCTCTACTCCTGGTGGACCTTGCATCCCTGGACTTCCTCTAATGCCAGGGATACCCTTAAAATTTAAAAAAAAATGAGAGGTACACACATTTGGTTAAACATTTGAACCCCCTCAACTGTGTGCATGATCTCTAAGTGAGTCCAGGCTGCAGGGTGAGTTTTTGATCATGTGGTAGAACATGTGGTTTACTTTTGGATGTTTTTCATCAACCAAATCACGACTGTGCTGCCACCAGTGCTATAATCAAAGATGTTTTTCTATTTATCCATTGGAAAAATAAGTAAATAAGTATATTTACCATGAGCGGTTCTGACCACATTGAATTAACAAGCAGCAACTGTCATGACTTAATGGGTACATTAACTTAATTGGTTCTAGTCTTTTCTCAGATGCGGTTGTGGATGCTGCTGTGACAGTGTTGTTGGCAATTAAGATCTGTATATTTGTATATTGAACTATGTAGTACTCACAGGCTTACCATCAGCACCAGCAGGTCCAGGCTGACCAGGTTTGCCACTGTTTCCTTGCTCTCCCTAAAGAAAGTGAAATGAGCTGATTTAATGATGTGTAACTAAAAAAGTACTTTGTACGTCTTCATCCATCATGCAACCTCAAAGCAGCATAAATGAATCCATAGAGAGAGGGAGTGTTGATTTAGTGTATCTTGTTGACTTAGTTTATCAAATGTAAGATGCTCTTGGACACTGTGGGGTTATAAGGAACATCTGCAGCCTTCAATGGTCCCAGCATTTTGGATCTATTAGTAAATGTAGTAAAAGAATAGTTGTAATGTTATAAACCCAAACGTGCCTGAACCCATGTAGGTTTTATTAACAAAGAGTCTTGTTGCTGCAGTAATAGCTCTCTGAGGTCTTATGACCAAGTTTATGACCTGGGTTGCTGTTATTTAATTGATACCCCATGATCAATAAAAAGGGAAGATGTAGGTTTTATCCTTATTTTGGTAATTTTCCACTCTAACCAGTGTTTATCTTAAACAGTGGTCTGGTTTGCTTCAAGCAAACAGTAGATTACAACAGGATCTCACAAGGCTAACCATACTGTAACTTCCTCACAACGGCAAACCGCAATTTGCCCAACAGGAGAAAAGAGGCTATTTGGTGCGTCCATAATTTGTAGTTTTCAGCAGATAACTGTGTATTTAAGACATCAAGGAACTAAAACCTCCCACACAGTACGGTTTCTGGCACGAAGGAAATCTGTGTTTACAGGCTGTAATGACTATAGCTGGATTTGACCTATTGGTAAAGTGCAACCTCGTGTGCTTATTACTTATCCGACACAGAGAGCAGCATAGATATTCAGCACACAATCCCTCAAGGCTAATCTGCGAGTGCTCTGTAGAACAGAAGGAAGTTTACGCATAACCCAAAATTGCTAATTATTCTTCTCTCATTTAATCTCAACAGAACACCACTGTTTAAAGTAAATATTTAACCAACTGTCTGAACACTGAGGATGTGGTTGAGCTCTGTGTTGAACAAGGAACAGACTCTATTCTGTGATATCTCAGAGTACTGTAGGTGCGTTTTTGTATTTTCTTCTGCGGGCCAATTTTGCTTGTAGGTTGGTTTTCAATGTGGCTGTATGTACTGAATATATATATATATTTTTAAACTGACCTTTATTCCTGAAAGTCCAGGAGCTCCAGGAGGACAAACACAAGGTTCTGGAGTTGGTTCGGAGTAATCAGCACTGTTGGAGCACTGTAACAAACAAAGACTAGGCATTGAGCGTAGATACAGAAGTATACATATTAGAGCATTTCCATAGTCTTCTACGATTGTTAACTAATACATTTTTTGAGTGCTTGACTATTGGTTGGACATCTAGAAAATGAGCAATCGATCAATTAATGGTCTAATGTTTGTAAATGTCACAAATCCAATACGGAAACCTGAAAAATTCATGAATACATTAATTTTTTTCATCACAAAGCTTACTTTACCTGCTGTGTTCTCAATCTAATCTTTATTTTCATTTGAATAAGCATGTCTTCCTGCTACACTTTAAACTGGATATCTTTCTGGTTTTAAATCAAAGGATGTGATATTTTGCCAGAAAGGCATCTGATCCTTCGCAGTGGTATACTTGGCAAGCATTTGTAATTTTAGGCTACTCATCTTGTCTCTTTTGATATTTTCATCCTCACATTAATAACATTAATTTGGCACTGGCTTTGTGGTTAGAGCAGTTTCAAAGCCAACATAACAACGCTGCACACTGCTTCACAAACACTGTTACAGCCAGCAGACAATAAAAAAATGTACTAAGCGCAACATGTTTGAAGCTGAGCCATGGGTCCTCCTCCAAGAAAGTATTGGATGCATAAACAGATGTGACTTGAAATGAATATGCTGAGTTTACACTTTCACTACACAATACTACAATACACTGAGCTGACGGAATGTAAATCTTTACGCCATTCAGAATGAGGTGTGGAGTTAACTGATGGTGAAATAATGTGTTTCAAAGCAGAAACAGATGTAGCTGAACAAGGTGAGAAGTAGGTGAGAAGAAGTTATCTTTGTTGCTTTTGGACTGAAATACAAGTTAAGCGCCAAGCAGACTCTTGTACTTACAACTCCAGGTATTTCACACGCAGTCTCTCGGTTACTCTGCTCGGGGTCACAGTAAATGCGAAGTTTCTGGATTTCAAACTGAACAAGATTTAAAAAGAGAAGAAACTCTTGTTAAAAACACAACCTCCACTGTTGGAGCCTCCAAACAAGCTAACAAAACAAACATGGGGGTTATTTTGCAACTTTTAGTTCGGTTTTATCAGTGCTTTGCCACTAATGAATTGAAATTGCTATTGTACAACTGTTAAATTACCCTCACTGGGCATTAAGCAGCTACATGTTGCCAGACCTCCCTCAGGGTTGGAAGTGTTCTACAGCGACGTTACACTATTCTTCCATTATTTGGTATTTTGTTGATGTTGGTGGTAAAATGGCTCCAGAATGTCCCATATACTGTTTCCCTCCAGTTACCATGTGAGCAGAGAGATATCCCCGACATATGATTTATATTATTTTCAGCTTCATGAAAACATTACTATGAGCTGGCAATGTTAAAAAAAGAGTTTGCAATTTTGTTAGTGATAATTACTTGTTGTAGCCTATTTAGGTTTAAACACAATAAGAATGTCTGGTGTGGTCTATTGGTTCATACTAATTTAAAGTTGTTTAAAATTGCATTGTGGCACTTTTAGGGGTCCTATTACAAAATCTGTTTCCAATTACAAGTGTGTTTATCCAGACATGATACTCACAAAAGTGCATTGACTCTGTTAAATGGCTTAAAACTACATGATCCCTATAACAATGGATCAGTACACACAATTACATTCACTGCCAAATTGTGGCTTAATATCCATAACTATAATGAAGTAAAAGTCATGAATGATTTATTTTCTTGCCTTCTTTCTTATTAAACGGATTTATGCACAGACTCTCTTCTATTATTTCTCATGGTATATTATAATCTACAGCGAGTTGTACTAAGGATTTTAGTATAATACAACGTCTGCATTATTTACATTATTTTACTTTATTTGAAGTATTTAATTTCGTTCACCATCATTGTGGCCACAAATGCAACAATGACAAACACGGCTTATTGCTCACATATGTGCTTGAGGTATTTTATATGGTCCAATTTGTGCTATTGTTTCGTAATAAAAAGTGTAACATCATATTAGAATTAGAATAAAAGAACGTATTGTGCAAAACACAGTTATTATTCGTTTCCATATCGTTATCTTTACATTAACATGATGTATTTGCATTGCACTATATAGCCTTCTGCAGAGCAAATTACAACACAGGATAATTATGATTTATTGAAAATGCATCATTGTTTGGCACGGAATGTAGCAATTGAGACAAATAAAACAAAGATTAATAAGACTTTTTGCCAATGATTTATTATCCACAGAGTTGAGCATGTCTCTCAGGAGGCAGCAATAAACTGTGTGATGCTGTTTAAAACATATATCAGTGCTGAGTTTGCTCAACAATTCATTAAACAAACTGTTCCTTCTTTCTAGTGTAAAGTTGACGCACTTCTGAATGATTTTTCTGGGAACCAAACGTGTTTTAGTGAAAATTGGGTTCTTGATGTCAATAAACTTACTGGCACTGTTGTTTCCTTTCGGACATATTTTCCAACTTGGGTTTTTCCATTGATGAAAATACCGACAGGGGGCTCCAAGGATTGGGTTTCAATCTCTAGGTCATCGACATAAAGAGTAACATCCTCCTCGGTGACCAGCAGCCGCAGCTGGTGCCATTTCTCATCAAACAGCTTCTTTTGTCATAGAAAACAAACAGGAAAAACATTGTTAATGTTATGGTATTTGCTGGATGTGTGCTGATGAGGACATTCAAAAAAACAATCTGCCCCTTGGAGGGAGTGTTTACATTGCTGTAATTGTTGTTCATAGCAGAAAGCAAAGAAACTCAGTTACTCATTGTGGAATTTTGATGTGTTAAGACCCGGACAATACAAATCAGTCATGGTTATGAAGAATTCATTCAAATTATTGTGGCATTTTAAACCTTTCTCAAGCTCAGACTGTTAGGTAATACAAAGTAGTTAACACACAATCCTCATTTGGTAATATTATGTATGCACATTGTGATTGTGAAGATTAACATCTCGGAAACACAACACACAGTTTCCAAACTAAGACAAATTAAGACATATTAAGATAAGTTTTTGCAGTTTCTGAACAAATGTCAATGGACATAATCATCTGTCTATCTATCAAAAAGAGTTCAATTATATGTGCTACTTCTTCAAAGGTAAGTTTTTAATCTGTTTATCATAGAGATGTCCATTAGCCTTTGTAAAGGTTGAATAGGCTACTAAAGCTCTAAAGGCTTATACCAGCCGTCTGGATATGTGAATAGGAGGATTATGATTGATTGGTTACATAACAGGTATGTATGGCTGAAAGAAAGTGCTTAAACCTTTGGGGGTGCATCAATTAAAACACTTTGTGGATATAATGAAGAAAATACCCTTTGAATACCATTGATTACCTGTATGAGTGTGCTTTCTCTTGGAGAAGTTACAAGCATTTATATTCTGAATTTATAGCATAAATGAATCAGACCCTTAGAGAAGTATTACAGCAATTTAACTTTGCAACTACATAAAGATGGGAGACTCATAAGAGACAGGTTATATTAAGAATGGTCGAAAATCGACACGACAAAGGCCAAAATATCCTCATTTTAATCTCTAGTAAAAAGGATGGACAGTACATTTCCTATAATGCAACTCAGTGTGTCTCTTTGTGTGACCATCTCTGTCTGGTAAACACCCACATAGTAGTTTTCTAAGGCTTGAAAAAGCTCCTACACAGCCAAAGAAGACTAAATACAACTGCGTCGCTTAATACTCTCTTTGAAAAGTTTACTGATCGTAATGTGTAAACTCAGTGGAGGGCCCTTCTAAGATTGCTTCAAAGAAATAAAACACTTTGTTAACGTACCCTTGCTGTTTGCTGTGAAAATGTAACCGTTTGAGTTCCACTTGATGCCTCACTGGTTGTGGTGAACTTGACGGTCCTGTCCACTCCATTTAGAGTGACCGCCATCTGAGGTTTCCCATCACGCGTCTGTATTCTCCACACATCCCACTCCTCTATTGCCACTGATCCTTTATACCTCAGTGTGGCCACAAAAACATATGATGGTGGCAGGCCATCAGGAAAAAGGGTCCTGGATGACCAAATATAAAAGTCAGTCAACTTGTGAACACACTGGTGAAGATGAAGAAAGAATAGAAGCAAGGCAATTACCGGGTAGCTTCACTCAAGTCGAGGCGAGATGTCACTTCATAGGCCTTAGTGCCGTAATATGTCCCTTGTATCTTCTTTGCTTTTTTAGCCAAATTTAAATGTAACAGGATATCAAAACCCTTCTCATCACGGGAATCTATGGGAATTCTTGCTGGACAAACAGTCTCTGCAACAGACAAACACAGTTAATTGGAAAGCTAAACAAACATATACTGTAGGTACAAGTGGAGAATAATGGAGGGATGGACAAATGGATTAGGTGAAGAGATACCACTCTGAGACCGTTATGAAAGCAATATTTGACCTCATGGTATTTTAGCAGAACAACACTTTCAGCTCCAGACACTGATCAGCAGTTGCTTACCTTCACACAGTTTCTGTCGTATGATTTGTATGATCCTGGAAATGCCTTTGTAGTCCTCAACAGAGAAGACATAAGTTGAAAATGGCTTGTTTGCAATGTCTTGCAACTGGGACACTTCTGTCTCTGGCCCAACACCGATTGCAAACAGAATTATTCCTTTTTTCCTTGCTGCCTCGGCCGCTTTCAAAACATCATCTTGAGATTTCCCGTCTGTGAGGACAACAGCAATTCTGGAAATGCCTGACGGGCCGCGCTCGGACAGGCCAAACAGTTTGTCTGTTGCAAACTCAATGGCTGTCCCTGTGTTTGTGTTTCCCCCCATGTACTCAATGGACTCCATCGCTTTGATGAGGTCTTTGGTGGAGAAATGCTTCCCCAGAGGTATTTCTAAAACGGTGTCACTGCTGTATTGGACGACTCCAACCTGGGTAAACTTCTGTCCAATGTTGAAGCTTGTTGTTATGTTAACAAGCCAACGCTTTACTATTTCAAAATTGACATCTTCAACACTCCACGAGCCGTCTAGAATAAAGACCAAATCACATGGTGCTGTCCTACAACCTGAAGCAGACAGGAAATAAAAAGTCAGCAGTTTAAAATAATGTTTGATTAAAAAACATGAAAATCTAGTTAGGTGGAATACTTGAAGTAAAATGCATTTACAGTCCATGAAATCACCTTTGCCAGTTGTATGCATTTGGCAATTTTTAATGTGACAACAAGCATAACAAAGTGTGAGACAATGAAGACAGAAGCATTCTTACTTCTTATTTCTTCATCTTGAGCTGCACAAAACAAATGGAGAAGCATGAAGCACAGGCATCTTAAGACACAATGCATGGATGTTGCTTTGTAACCCATTATGCAGCTGTACCAAGTTCCAATTGTGCACCTACAGGGAAAAGGGAAAAGGAAAAACATGCTTTGTATTGCAGAGAAAAAGAAAAAGGACAATGCAAGCATTTGAGACGGTTAATTCCTCAGACGTTTTGTCCATTATTGAGATGTTTGGCTGCCATCCCCTCTCCATAGACTTTAATCATAAAACTATCCCACTAATTTTAATAATTATGAATTATTCAAACAATAAATTATTCAAGCATTGTATATACATGCAAAAAAGACGCATTTGTGCATTGAGGTAAAGTTCACCCTAAATGTTATATGAAAGTGATCTGATTAAGCTTTGTATGAATGTGTATGACTCAAGCATGAGAGCAGGAAGTCCATGCATACATTCACACTGTAATCATTTGATTCATTTTCAAACATTTTGCATATTAATTTGATTGTTGCTAGTTATTTTTGGTTAGGTTTTGTAACTCAACAGTTTTATTTTACAGCAGGACAGGTTATGATTTCGATTTTTCATCAACTGAGCTGTGCATTTTGCAGAAGCCTGTCTCCAGGATAGGCATTAGTTCAGAGGAGTGCACATATAAGCTGACTTGGTGCAAACAATACTTTGTGCATATTGCACTTAGGTCAAGGCTCAAGTGAAGCACAGATAAGCACAGTAATTCAAATCTTATTACGAAAGGGAAGGTAAAAAAACTGAAAGTAGAAGAAATGGCAGCTAAATGTCAAAATAATGGACAACAACGCTAAACAATTAATCTAAGACAGAACAAAATTATTTAAATACTTATGGTTTAATCAGACAAGATCATAAAACTACATTGTTTGATTTTTCGGCCACTTGAGGCAGTGCAACAACATTGACATATTATCACCTTATAAAGTTGATACGGCGAATGTCCATTTATATGAAGTCAGTACTATTCACTTGGGGGGTGTTAGTCCAATATGTCTAGCTCTGTTTTTAGTCTCTAACGCCAGGGAAAGACATCTTGCTCTTTAGCTGCTAAGTGCTCCACTATGTTCACCAACTAGAGGCTAACTTCTGCTGTTTGGTGCTGAGCAGGTAGAGCACGGTGGGTTTGTCAGAGTTAATGCTGAAATCAGCTGCAGGCAGTTGTCACTGGGGCCATCAAGTGCAAATTCAGCACACAGCCCATGTTTGCTTTTTCATAAGTCATATTCACTTCCTACCTCCCACTGCTGCCACAGACTCTGCTGTACTACCCACAAATCCCTAATTCACTTACTTGAACCACAAAGTTATACTCTTGAGCTCTGCATCCAACCTCCATGCGGCACACTTCATCTTTCCAGTTCTGCTGCACAGCCACAGTACACCTAAGCATTTTCCTTTCAAGCCTCATCCACCACATCCTCACATGGCACTGCCAGCTTTACTAAATAAACAACTTCTGACCACAACTTCCCTTAAACCAGTGCTCACTGTACCCTGTGGGATTATCAGTTGTTTCCTCAAATCTACTGCCATTTGCCAATCTCTGCCCACCCTTGGCCAGAATACTGTACAACACGACTGCCCAGAAAATCTTCACTCCTACACTTTACCTCCCTAATGGATTACACCAATTGTAATACCTTCCTTCAGCAGATGAAGACATCTCAACCAGTTACCAACACATGCTGGTAAAAGACTGACAATAGTTATCGTAGTACATTTTGGGAACATGTTAGTCAAACAATTTGTACATTTGATTAATCTCTTTTGCTTTAGCAATTTGTCCACTCCCTTGTGCGAATGTTTTGCCCTACAACTATTCTTTACCTGAATGATTCACTAAATCAGTAATGATTTTGCTGCATGTGCCCAGCCCATAAGGCTCCTCACTTTACACCTGCAAAGCAACATGCTTGCTGTGTGGCTGAGTGCTGACTGTTGAAATGCTTGTCCTCCAGGAAAAAAGGAGTCCAAACATACTGTAGTAGCTGATGTCCCAATATAACCTTGATGTTATGTGACTGTCAGATAAATTATGGTATTCTGAGGTCCCTCAAGTAAAATATCTACATATGGCATTTGATCTATTTATCGAAGGGTTTATCTATACATGTGAGGTTTTTCTGCTCTGCACTGCTCTCATATAGCAGTGACAGCTTTGCTGATCTGTACACTCTCTACAACACAACCACAAGGGGGCCATTTTAAGCCATTACAACAAATTGCCCAATCTGTTCTGTTTCTGATGATAACAGTCTTGGATATGCCTTGGCACCAACTCCAATATGAACACAAATCCCACTCAAATTGTAATGAAGCAAGGTCAAGACAAGTGCAACACGAGACAAAATGTGTCCTTTAACATTGATTAATGTCTAATAGAAATAAATGGCATGTTGCATACCTGCTATATTTTGCAAGTTTATTTCAGTTACAGGTGAACTAGGGCTGGGCGGTATACCGGTTTTAATTTCCCATATGATATGAATTTTTCATATACCGTCATACCGGTATAGCCATAACAACTGTTAAATAGTTCACCGCGAAGAGTCTTACAGTTGGTGCAACTCATCTAGTGAGAGGGACCCCTAAATTATGGTTATAAATTTATAACACAACAATTAATAACCCACAACTAACGCTCTTTAACAGAGCAACACCACGGCACACAACAGTTTGTGACACATAAACAATTTGTAACACTAACAATTGTACATTTATAAAATTTCACCGCCGAACAGCATGCTGGGTACAGCTCGGTAGCTAGCCCGTTAGCACAACAGTCTGCTAACAGCTGGGAGAGGCTCCGTCTCGTTACTTAAAGAACAGAAAAGAGCGATGCAGGAGGAACAAAGAGAGACCAAAGATGCACCAATAGAGTCTGTGCCCAAGAGAGGAGCTGTGTCTGCTGTTTGGAAGTGTTTTGGTTTTAAAAAATCCAACGTTTTGCGTCATATTTTTATGTTTGTTAAATTATCAGTAGCGATAACTAAATTATATGCTTATTATACATATTACAAACAAAAACAATTTAAAAACTCTAAAAAAAAAAAAAAAAAAATGTTTTTGCTTTTTGGGGTATTTTGGTTAGACACATATGCAACGCTGATTAGAGTGTAATATGTGTGTCATTTGTTATAAATGGACGTTGGTACATAGAGGGTGATAAGAAGCTGTACTTGGAGGGTCTTAGGACCCAGGGGAATGTAGGTGAAGGAAGCAGGAAGAGATGGAAGACAGGCCACACAAACAGCTGTTCACAGCTTGCTGCCGGTTGGCTGGCGGTTCCTGTGTTAAAAATGTGCTTAATAATTAAACGCTTGATAAAATAATTTTCGGCATTAATTAGTTGATGCATTAACATGAAAAAAAATACCGTGATATACCGTGAAACCGATATAATCTTACAAAATATTGTGATATACATTTTTGGTCATACCGCCCAGCCCTAAGGTGAACAATTATATCATTAGATGTGCGTCAAACAACATGTAATATTATTGTGGAGTATAATGATGGTTATGTTCATGCTCATGGAATTAGAGATGAACTGAGATATTAAGAACCAGGTGTGTTTACATTGTGCATGTGAGCAGAGGGTAGACAGGGTTTGACATGTGTTGTTTCTGTGTTAAATTATCTTCTACATGTTTCAATATGTGAAAGAAAGAAACTGCTGACATCCTAAAAGGTGGGAGTTGCAAATGAAGACCAGATATGTTGCATACAGTAGAAGAAGCAGGACTGGTGGAAGGAACTTGATAGGAAGGAAGTGACCGTTGTCCTTATACATAGCTATTTCTGATTGCAAGGGTCAACAAAACAGTGGCTGGGACATGACCCTTAGCCTCCCAAAAGCTTTTATTCCTGTGCAGCCAAAGAGGGGTCACACTCTTAACATGACTGAATTTTTCCACCATGTAAACTCAGCGTTGAAGTAATACAGTTGAAGGAGGCGTTTAGCTGCCATAGTTCTGCAAGCCGTTTTCTTTCCCCACTAGAGAGCTGGAGGAGGTTGTTGGAAAACCCCCTCATTGGCAGGGTCTAGTCAGGATGACTTTCCCCTCGACTGACTTTCCCCAAACGAAGTGTTTCTACACCTCTGCTCGAGCCACATGGAATTAATTTACACCATCAGACAGTGAAATTCCGACAGTGGACTTTGACCAAACACATGTAGTTACAATGGAGGGAAGCAACCCTCGTCCAGGAATAAAGACGCAACATTTTGCATGCTATGCTATAATGCTTAATGCATGCATAATGTAGTAGAATTAACAGGTGCACTAGTGTTGCAGGTTAGTACCAGACTTCACTGATCTCTGATGTTATTGGGGCAGCACAGACACTTTGTAGCTCAAGGTTTTGGTGTTTCAATGGCAGAACTGTAACTCTGTGAATATAACTACCACATGGCATTCATTCTAAGTTGAGCCAGTTGTTTGTTGCAATACTTTTCAAACTCAATAATATTCATGTGAGACTTATTCACAGTTTAGTTCCAGCTGGAAATGTCGTTCAGGAAGCTGCTGAACAAATGACTTCTCCCAATACACTAGATAACATTTCACTTGTTCAAGGTGGGCGACACTGAGTCATCACACATATTTTAAAAACTGTACCACAGATTTTGTGCTTAAAAAGTTATACTTCCCTTCAAAATTTACATTTTGACATGTAGCAGGAAACCATAACAATGTGTTTGTTTTAGAGAAAAAATAGATCCTTTCTATTTGTTTTGTACTTTATGTAATACAACTGCATGCTTTAACTCCACTTGACTTGCTGAAGTGGAGTGGATACGTATCTGCTGTAAATTTCATTCCAGAAACAACAACTGCTGGTCATGCTGAACAGTTGCCAAGATCAGGGGGATTTCTTCCTGCCAAATTCTTCAAGCAACAAGGAAAAGCCAAGCCCTATCAGTTGTTCTCTGTAGAAATCTGTTCGACTAATCCAAAGCTTAAATAATGTCTTGTAAAACCTCTGCTCATATAGTTCTCATCGCTGTCCACTCTCAAAAGCTTTTGTTATTTGTATATGCTGTTCTCACATCTGTAAAAAGAAACTGTATGAGTACAATACATGCAATACTGTGGTGCACTGTGCAGTACGCTTGCACAGATTCAAGAAATATGAAAGAAAAAATATTTTTACGAGAAGTGAAAAGGCCAGGAAAGAAATCTTGAGCTGATTCCATTCATTCTTTGCATGACAGTAGCACAAACAAGGGACTGATAACTGGGCATAATGTCTTCAATATGCAACTGCTGCAGCACAGAGTCAAGGGCACTAAAGTAAAAGTTGAAACTGTTACTTATCTGAACACATCGTAACACATGGCACACTGAAAAATATATTAAATACACTAAAATCAGCCCAACAAAATCACTTTAATGATCAAAAACTGCCTCCATAGATTCTAATACTCTGAATGTAAATGTCTATTGATAAAATAAATATGACATTTACATCGTCATGCATAAAAACACACCCAAAACCTCTAACTGCAAATGAGACATTTATTCATTCTGAAATACAATAAGTTTCCAAACAAAAAGACAGAAAGTAAGCAAAAGGTTACCGGTAAGCGTCCAAGCCCTTGTGTGAGTTCTTGTTAATCCTCTCATTGAGAGCCAGTGATCAACACTGTTCACAGCCCTGGGTTTACAGAAACTGAATCTAGGGAGAAGTGCACATGTTTCCCTGCTGAATGAAAGCCTGCCCTTTCCAGCAGCTCTCTGTCTCCTCTCTTTCTGTCCTTCTTCCTCTCCGCCCCCCCCCCCCCCCCCCCCCACCCCTCCACCCTCACTCCGGACTTTTACTGGCCTACAGCCACCCTCAATTACCATGGGTGGAAAGAGAAGCAGATAAGGAGAGCATGCAATAGTGAAGAAGACAGCCCATCTCTGACAGTCCAAAAGGAAAATAATAGTAATGAGCACTGCCTCCTTCCAAGTGTTAAGGGTTTGGATTGTGTGTGGGTTGCTAGGGGCATAACCAGAGAACATGGAGTTTTCTGGATGCAGAACAAGCAACGGATCAGCCAACAAGCTTTAGTATATTGAGACACAAATACTGTACTGCGCATGGTACCTTCACCAGGTCCTCAAGTGCCCAGCAATGTATCACACTACTCCTTTTTAAATTTCACTTCATCCTCCAAATGGACAGCAGATTATGTTCTTACAAGTCAGCAATGAACATAGTGTGAAAAGCTACTGCAGTGCTGTTTCTGCACAAACAGCTGGAAGTTGTTAGAAATGCAGAGCTGAAACTGCTATCAGTAGAGCAGGCAGAGCTCAGTTTAATCCACTCTAACAAGTTGTATCATGTTTGTGCTCAGTGACAGCCTGCTCTGCATCAACAAAGAACAGCCTCAGTGTAGCGCACTGAACACTGTACTGTACAACACTATTTTATTCAGTCCAAAACAAAAATAAGGCTTTCTTGTGCACTACAGTGCAGTACAGAAGAGTATATAAGATGGGTTTCCTCAATATTTTAAAGTCATTTTCAAAAGTAAAAAAACAACTCATTTTGACAAGCCATGGCATTGGCAGTTTTGGGTCGTTTTCTGCTCCTGTCACAGTCCTGCACCTCTATGGAAACAGCAGGAGCATAGCTAGAAGAAGAGAGAACTCAAAACGTGTGCAGTATAACAAAGTTACCATGCAATAAATCATAAAAAAGGAAAAAATGCAAGTTGAATATTTTTGATAATTTAACAATGAACAATTAAATCTTTATCCAACATTTGGGTACGTGTCCACACGTCTTACCAATGTTGGGGGGTAAAAAGAGGCTCCGTGTGCTATACATATTGATCTATTGACATTTTTACAACATCTAATTACAGCCTCTCCTGTCCTCTCATCAATGCACTGTGCTCAGCAGCATGCAGTTATGTCGAAGATTCACGGAATTATTGTCACGTGACTGTTGGTCTCAGTCAATGATGGCTTCAAGGACCGTCAGAAAGATGGAAATTTGATGATAATGACGGTTATTACAGCTTCTAGCTATAATAAACAGTGTAGTTCTGGCGATTGTTTAAAGAAAACATGCTTTCCATCCCGCTGGTGGATTTTGAGGTTCAGAGGGTTGAGTGAGATGAATTAGAATAAATAACCTTTTCAATACATTAATTATAATATTTACAATATAGTTCAATCATTACAAATGTAGTTCTTTATGTGAAATTTTCATTATGCTTATGGGTGCAAAGTAATTACTCACGTCCTATACTTAAATATGATTTTAATATTATGCCACTCTGTACTTAAACTGTACTATACTAGATTTCACAAATATTAAACTTTTTACTGATTTGTTTTATCTGACAGCTATAGTACTACTAATAATTACTTTACATACTATGATTTTATATACAATACATATGGTCATCTTATAAAGTCATGAATTGTTTTCACATGCTTCTCACATGTTAATAATGATAATAATGATAACCCATACTTTAAAATACTATATATAACAATATAACACATCTGAAGAGGGCCTTTCTCCATAAAAATAATAGATAATAGATTATAGATTATAGATAACAGATAGAAATAAATTTTGTTGCTAATGCTACTTTTATTTTTAAATGTAGGACTTAAAGTGTTTTCAAATCGGTTATTGCTTCCTTCACCTTGAGGAAGCGTTTTTCTACTACTGCTGACACGGTAAATAAAAATCATCAAACAGTGATGTGTTAAAATATAAAGCTCGCCTGACAGGAAGTGCTAAAGATGTCATCAGACGTCATTTCATGCTGATTGAGCAGCAATGGCGTCGTCATAACGGCCTTGTTGACCCTGAGCCTCAGCACACTCTGCTGGATCACATAGGCAAATACTGAGTTGGTGTTTGGAGCCTGGGAGTGGCCACCCTGTCGGTAAGAGAGGACTTTCCAATGCTGACTAATCTTCTGTCTCCATGTACCGGTCTCTGGTTTGTAACCAACATGAAGGAAACACAGAAAGTCCCTGTGCTTATTTTCCTACAATAAGTCACTTAGTTGTCTTATGAGGCCTACACATTGATCAATATGACTGTGGACTGTGTTCATAACTGGAAATGTGACAATGATTACATTTAGCAGTGAGCTAATCAAGATTGCATGGTAAATATGTTTGGCTAATTAAGCCCATGCTAGGAGTGTATTGCACTTTTAAATTGAAGAAAAAAAGCAGCAAATCTGCTGTAATTGAAATTAATTGCCACAGTTTGATTGAGTATATTAAACACATGTAAAGACAGTTTTGAAACTTGCTAATTAGACAAAATTGAACAGCTCATTATCTTGTGGGAACAGGTGACATAATTTGTCTACGTAAATTGTGTAATTGCACGTTCAAAGTGATGAAAGTAGGGGAGCTACCTAAACAAAACAAAGCAGCTATAATCAACGTGTGCAATCAAATCCTAACAAGTCAGTGAGCTCAGTTTATATTTTATTGAATGGGTACATAACATTATCTCAAGCACAATCATGGCCTTAAAAATATTTTCTTTCTATTTGTTCAATCACTTCAGGACTTTGTCCTGGAGTGATTGGAGTGCAGCTTAATATCTTTATTTCATAATAGGACATTCATTATGTAACGGCCAAAGTTAATTTTGCGAACGCCTATAGGGGTCTTGACCCCTATGTTGGGAACCACTGGTCAGGAAGGAAAACTGCTTTTTGTCACCATAGCATAGTAGTTTGTGCATTTCACATGGTTTTGTGTGAATGGCGTATAAAACATGCGCTCCTCTGGCATACAAAGTTTTAAATGGGTGTAAAATATCTATATTGGTGCAGTAAAATCAGTGCAAAGATGTCAAAGAGCTTTAAATGTTTCCCATTTCCAACTGATGACTAAACTCATTTTTGATAACACATTTGCCCTCAGGCAATCATGTGGGGAAAAAGACGGATCAAAGAGGCTTGAAAACCAGTTAAAAGTCTCTTTTCTATTTGGTTATTCATAGCTGCAAGTTAATAACTGCTCCCATGATATGGCCCAACAGCCTCAGACAAAATGAATAAAGGCCTTTTCACAGAGTCTTGCACTGCCCTTTAACTCTTTTCCACATGATCATGAGAGAACATTCTTGTACAAAACTCAAAAAATCTTTTATAACCAAGAAATCAGTTTTAAGTCTGCTAATAAGCTAAATTAATAAATGATTAATATGCAATTGGGTTGCACAAAAATTTAAAAAAGATTAAAATAATGAGGAATCAAATTAACCAGAAAATGCTGATGTCTCCATACACAGAGCAGCATCTCATTCTGCCAATATGTTAAAACATGTGAATGTGGTTAAAAAGTTTTGTCAGGATATTTAATTAAATCTACAGTTGGGCATAACAGCATCTGCACTCTGCTCACTGTCACTTCTAGAAAACACTTTTGGCTTATTGCTTACATCAACTAACATTTACAGTGTCTGGCAGTTGCTCTGAAACTTTTTAAAGAACTGCCTGAGGACAACATAAAACCTCTCTCTGTAATATCCTCCGATTCTGTGCCATCCCTTTGAAGCTCAACCGTCCTGGGTCGTTTTAATCAGCTCACATGCATTAAGCCGTATTTATCTTGATCACTTGTATGGTTTGCCGCAGAGATAAATAGTGAGCAGTCTGAAGCAAGTGGTTGAGCCCAGAAAGAAAAATCAGAGGATAATCGTGGATTAGTAATAGTTTCCATGACAGAGGTGACCGTAGCATCCAGGGCAGCATGGCACACATGATGCTGCAGTCGCAGAGGGGGTGGTGGATGACGAGCTACAGTCGATGGGCTTCTCAGAGGAAACAAATGAGAGCCAGGAAAGACACGGAGAAGAGCCACATGCAGACCTCCCTGTGGGTTTCTGCCTTTAGAAGTGTTTCTCCATTAGACTGGAGCTGTGGAAAACAATCATTATTTTTTTCTCATCTCGTTAAGTCCTTTCTCTCTCAGCATACACTGATCACAAAGCAGGGGAAAAGCCCTGGACAGGGCGTCGCTCCATTGCACGGCTAATACAGATAGACAGATGCCGCACCTCGAGCAATTCAGAGTCTCCATTCCACTTGACCAGCAGGTTTTATTAGCTGGAAAGTTGTCACAGGCCAGGAATCAAACCAGCTCTGTGTTGCTGTGAAGCAACGGCGCTACAACAGTATCTGCCGAGGAACCATGTGGGAAACATTGCTGTTTGTGTCTTTGTTTGCTCTCATTGCTACAACAACGATTCAAAAAAGAGTAAGCACAGGTTGTAGGTCATGAAGTTTACTGTTGACAGCTAAACTCATCTATAATCCTTGCAATTCAATGAAACACAATGAAGTTTAGCAGAAATCATGATTTACAAACCTTCCACTTGTGGAGATGCACTGAGCTTCGTTAAATTTAAAAGGTACCTTCCCTGATTCTTTTAGCACACCATTGCATTCCCAATCTCAAAATGTGGGGTTCTGGGGCCAATAGTGAGTCTTAAGAAATGTCAATACTATGTTCCAATATGGCGCCTCATTTGAGGAAAGTTGTTCACTGGCTGCATACACCAACAAAGTTCTTTAGCCTTCCCCTTGTTGTTTTTTTAGAGCATGCTCATTAGAGGCTTTCTTTGTGAACAAGCTAGCTGACTTACTAGCTAACTTTTTACATGAATGAAAAAAAAGAAATGTACTAACAAGGCCCCTCTAGACTTTTATTATACCAAAAGGATATATTTCTGATAATACGATGAGTCATGTTGGGGTCCTTGTGGCACTCAGACAAATGTATTCCATGTTTTACAGCCAGTCCAACATTAATGATTGTTGCAGTAGTATGCGTCACGTGAGACTGCAATACAGAATGTGACCACTACACTAAAATCACCTTACAGATGCAGAAGCTGGATGCACTGCTGTCTGCCATAGAGCAAAATGTATAATTTTTTTAAATCCTACATTTGGGGGCTTTAAGAGAAAGTTTAGTGTATATGCTTTCACACAATGGTCTATAAAACAGGAGTATAATTTAAGATGTTTTATTATAAAGAACAGATGTTTAAAGACAACTCAGATATGTGAAATCAGTTTAAATAAAATTATGAATAAAAATGCAGACGGCCTTTTTATACAAATATATTTTGTTACCACTCTTCAAATCACATAGGTGTTGTCTTCGGTAACCATGTAGATCAAACTGTTCCCAGAAGTTCAGTTTGGATGTATATTTACATGAAAATGTCAATTTATTCGAACAAACATACATATTAACAAACAACAATCGACCATGTTTTCCTCTTTTAAGCTCAATATTCAATTCACCGTCCACACAGCCTCTTTTTTTCCTCTACGGGCGATTCCTCAACCTCCGCGGTGCTGGCTGAGGGGTCCCGCTGGTGGGGTTGAGCTGAGCACACCCAGAGGTGACACAAACACCTGGAGCTCCTCGGAGACCAGCGTGGCCCCTGAGTCCAGGCCGGCCCACGTGTCCCCTCTCACCCTGCTTCCCTGGCTGCCCGTTAAAGGCTCTGCCAGGACGTCCGCGCTGACCTGCGATTAAGACAAACATGTTGTTTAGTCTTCAGGCCTCTCTGTCTGCTCAGTTAGCTGACTAAGACTATTTCACAGAGTCCAACAACAGAGCATTTACAGAGAAAAATAGTTTCTTTTTTGGCAAATATCACACAACTCTTACAGTAACAACTCTACTCCCCCCACTTCCTTGGATTTGGAGCACAGACTCAGCTGAATATAGTTTGTAAAATGACGCACGGGCCCAGATGTGGACATCTATTAAGGCCTCATTCTAACCAAGTCATCAAACAATAGTATTGTAGTATTGTATTAAGTATCGTAAGATTGATTTACCCTTTGATCCCTGGTCTCCAAAGTAGCCAGGTAGGCCATAACCCTTGGGTCCTTTATCACCTTTCTCTCCTCTGTCACCTGCAAGCCAGACACACACACACACACGCACACATTGGTCTCGACAGCAGACAGGCAGAAATGCTATTCCTTCAGAAGTGAGCTCCACTCAAGAACATTACATACATGTTGATTAAAGACCATATGTGTTACTGAGATCATTATTAAATAAACGTTTAAAACACCTTGTAAATATTCTTCAATTTCATTGACTTGGCACAGGAATGTGGCATGAGTGTGACATCATGCCCAGGCCTCTAACCATAAATTAGAGCCGAGAATGTACACGTTTGCCTACCAGCTTTACAGTATTTGATTCGGCAGTTCATGATGAAAGGTATATTGAGTCTGTTCTTTCCAGTGGTGGAAAGAAAAGAAGAAGATGCATTCAAGTATTTTTCTGATGTGCAATTGTAGAAAAACCTTGACTGGAGTCTGACTTGACTGCATTTCAGAGGGAAATATTGCACTTTTGATGCTTTTTTGTGATACGGCACATACTGACTGTACTCTACCCGCTCAGCAACAGACAGCAGACAGAAAAAAAAGAGCAACTAGCAACTAAACATAGTGGAGGATTTAGTCAAAAACAGTAGAGGTCGATTGAATTTTGTAAGAGAAACAATGTAATGTTGCTCCATATCTGCTGGATGTGTAAATAAGCAAATGTTTGCTCAACTTTATAAGGTGATAACATGTTAGTGATATGTTTACAGTTTGTTCTCCTGCCACTAATTGGCCAACGAAAATCAATTAATGCAGGTTCAAGTAAAGGACCCAAATCTGTCAGGTTCGTTTTTCACACCTGTTTCTCCTTTTCGGCCCATTTCCCCAGCTTCTCCGTAGAATCCCGGCAGGCCCACTTCTCCATCAACACCATTATTACCAGGGTCACCCTGACAACACCATCAATAGGAAAATACATTGTTAATCTTTTGTGTTTACTGTATGAATCTTGCAATGTTTTCTTTCTTCTCAGGTGCTCTTTTCAAGTCATCAATTTAGCTTTCACAAACTTATGACCAACTTCAAAAACTCAAAAGATTCATTGGCTGATTATATAATACATTGTTGGCAAAACCTTGCACACTACCAATACATCACTGTTCTTGGTTTGGCATTGAACATCACAACATGAGGCTTAGCAGCCATAATTTAATATAGTAGAATATAATTTTATATAGTTAAGAGCATTTATCAGCCGGAGAGTCATTGTGATTAAAGAAGTTGTGGAACATGAATCGGTTCTACTCTGTATAATAATGTGGAAAAGGCTTTCCAATCCAACGACAGCCTTGATACTCTCCAAAAAACATTCAACACAGACCAAGTGTCTAGTCTGTGACTCCTTATTTGTCCTCATGGAGACGTGGAAAACCGTAATGTTTTCATTCCAAGCTGTTCTGCCAAATACTTCAGCCCTCGTAGTCCAGTCCAGACCCTTTCAATGTGTTTGCATTTTACTCAGCCAGGGAGACAAAGGCAAACAATGTATGTATAATGTACTGCGCTCCGGCAGTGTGTCTCAGCTAAAGGTGATGAAACCTAAAGCAATGATCGATGAAGGCTGATTCACCTTGAACAATGAACACCCAAACTGTAAAACTCACAGGAGGTCCGGGGGTTCCTTTCTGTCCGATGGGACCGGGGGCACCCATGGGCACGTCTCCATACAGAGGACAAACTGCAGCACAAGTCCTCTTCACTGAGTTGGCAAAGGTGGACATCTGCTCCAGGATCACTTTCTTACAAACCTCGATCACGTGTTGAGCAGGGAGGGTCGGGCCCTGTGTAACAAATCATTACCACATCCATCACTGGAAGGGACCCAACTGTGGGACATGTAATAAGCAGTGTTACAGGATGGGGCACGCTGAAGCAATGGCTGCCACTCAGAGGAAATGCGATGAAGAACTGAAGCCAGCAATATTTCCTCAGGCTCATTATGGATTTAAAGCCACACTAGATGAAACCCTTGCTGTGAGTCATGTATAACTACAGGCTAATATGGAACTCTTTAAATGTGTTTTTGACACCAAAGCTGTTACCAAACACTTTGGGTGCCAGTCAGTTAGATAGATAGATGAAGTGTCAATTATAGTAGAGACTGATACTGTAGCTCTGTAATGTTTGTGGTATCAGCCACATTAAAAATATAGACTTGTATTTAACTTACTGGAGGACCCGGGGGCCCTTGAAATCCATCTAGTCCTCCTTCACCTCGAACCCCCTTGACTCCGACAGGACCTGATCGTCCAGGTGGGCCCGCTGGACCGCGCTTCCCCCGTCCTCCCTGAGGACCCTGCTCAGCCCGGTCTCCAACCTAGAGTCAGTGCATCCATCCATCAGAATACAATGAGATATCTGTTCAGCATGGACACAAACTTTATTGAAAGCAGCAACAGCTTAAAATGCTTATTATGCCATATGAATATAATTATAATAATAAAACGTAGTAACTAACAGAGTCACATAGACAGTGAAGCAAACTAGCAAGGAATGTCAGTGGTAAAAGTAAATTCTAGAGATGTAAAATGGAAGCAAAAGTGTAAACATAAAATGAAAAATGCAAAACCTGCAAATATAGAAAAATACACAAATGCATAAACAAACTGTACATTATCATGAAAAACAAATCAAACCTCCTGGAGAACATTTAAATGTGTGATATTCATTCTTTTTTGTATTCATTTTGGTGAATTGTGGGTGTCACGGCCCTCATCACATCTACAGATGCTCTACATATGTCTGGAATGTAATTTGATGGATTGCTGTTAGATTTTTCAGTCGATTGCAAACAGAGAATGTGATGAATGTAGCATGACATGTTGATTGTCTGGCAGGAATATCAAAGTATTACAAAACACACACCCGCATGACTGCTCTATTTAGTGACCCAACTCATCACAGTTGACAAAAGAATCACAGCTCACCTTTCCTTTTGGGCCCTTAACTCCTTTTTCCCCCTGAAAAGAAAAAGTTCATGTTAGGTTTGGCCACAAAAAAACAGCAACCACAAAGTGGATGTAATGATAAGCAGAGAGGATGGAATATATTTAGGTAGTACCTGGCCACCTTTAACTCCTTGGATTCCCTGTATTCCTGTGTCACCCTGCAAAAGGCAAATACAAAATAAATGGTATTTAGAAGCTTGCAAATATTTGATATATCTGAATTTCACAGGTGTTCTGCTCCATGACTAGAGTATCTATCAAACACATTGATGCTTAAAGGAATTTTAAGGTCAGGACACTATACAGCTTTTAAGTGATCCTGATATGATTGCATTTAGCTTGTGAACCAATACATATTTCTTGAACAGCTATTTGTGGCACTAAATTGTGATTTTTATGTAATTTTTTAATTTCTAATGGGTAATGGATCCGGATGTATTACCTTGGACCCTGGTTTTCCTGGCACACCCACGTGTCCCTGTGAAGAGATGACATGGTTCAATGGCCTGAGGAAAATGAACTAGTGTTTGGAAGAGTTCCGGAAATTCATCTCGAGTACTTACAATAGGTCCCGGTGGGCCGATAAATCCAGGTCTTCCTGGCTTCCCAGCAGAACCCTTGTAACCTCTTGGGCCCTCGAGAATAAAACATTTATTAAACCTACCTAAGGGACTGCTTTATTCTTTGTTGTCTTCCTTTAAGATGGCAAACTACTTTACGTACAAAATGTATTATGTGCTTGTCTTCTGAAAAAGTGACTTACAGTTCGGCCTTGGGGACCCATTTCTCCTGCTGGCCCAAGGGGGCCTTTCTCTCCCTGTGAAAGACACAAAGCACAACAAATGTATCCGCCAAAAACAACTCAATTGTAAACATTTATTCACAAAAACAAACAACAAAGCCAAGTTACCTTTGTTCCAATTCGTCCGAGTTTTCCACTGACACCTTGTGGTCCTTGATAAGCCTGTGAGGAATAGATAACACTTAACATAACACGACTGCCCTGCTTCTGAACTTCATCATTAACATATCATTATCAGCAGAACATAATACCTCTATTCCTAGATCACCATCTCTGCCTGGTAGGCCCGGATCTCCAACAATGCCCTAGGTAGACAATATCATAATTTTAAAACAGGCACATGATTTTGAGGGTGTAAGAGAGCACTCAGGTGTGTCAGCAGTGAATCACCATCGGTCCAATGGAGCCAGCTCTGCCCGCAGGTCCATGGATCCCCTAGTTTTCACAAGTTCAGAAAAAAAACAAATCCATCAATATAAAGCAACTTTTTAATATTCATGAAAATCAAATTGAACAAATAGGAACACATCATTTTCATTTCAATGTGCTTAATTTGTGATACATACAGGCGTCCCCTTCGCTCCAGAAGCTCCCCTCTCTCCAGGATCTCCCACAATACCCTGTCGAATCATCATATGGAGTATCATAAGTTATACATTATATGCAACACATTTACTTCAGTGAGCAACATGGTGAAGCAGGGAGCCTGCCTTCATATACAATTTAGTAGGTTATCATTCTTTCAGTGTCTCACCAGCTTACAGATCAGATCCTCAGATCTCAGCCCAAATCCAGCCACATGAACTAATATTGTAAGCCAAAAACAGTGCTCTATTCCAATGTTTTACCACATTAAAAATGATTCTCTTGCTATCCAGAGCTCACATGAGGGAATTTTGAAGGTAGCGGACAAAGAATAAGGAGAGTCCCATCATGGATTATTGAAGAGACAACAACCTACCTGCTTTCCTCTGGGCCCAGCACGCCCTGCTACACCAGTGGTCCCTTTTTCTCCCTAAAAAAATCCAAGCATGATGGAATTCAATCACAATATCTAGATTAAAAAGGAGACAGAAAGGAATGAAATATGTATACCTTAACTCCTTGAAATCCGGGAATCCCTTCGTGTCCTTTGTCGCCTTTAGCACCCTTTGAGGAGGCCAAAGTATTATTAATACAATAATTACATTGCAAAGGGGCTTACCGCTGTGTCTGAAAGGTTAACTCACAACTTCTCCCAGGTGTCCTGTCTCTCCGATGTTTCCAGGTGGTCCGCGAACTCCCTTTAATTAATCAGAATGCCAACAATAAGGGTAATCCATAAAGTTGAGCAACTTTAACTGCGAACTGAACAGAAATCCAATGAAAAGTCTATAACTCCATTAGCTGGCTGCATAATGAAAGAAGTCTAATTAAAGTCTAAACCAGCACAGGAGTTTACCTTGAAGCCTGCTGCCCCTCTTAATCCTGTCAGCCCTTTAGGACCTCTGTCTCCCTGTTAACACAACATGTCATTAATACAGATTTGTGACATTTCAGGATAAAGAAAATTATAAATCTGAGTGTGATGAATTACCACTTGGCCCCAGAGTCCTCTCATTCCTTTCTCGCCTTGGATTCCTTCTTCACCCTGAGGACATGTGTGAGGTCTCATTGTGTGCTCTGAGGACAAGCCAAACTGAAGTGACACCCTGGTAGGAGCATAATGGCAGATCTTACCTTTTGGCCGGACTCGCCAATGTTGCCATAGTCTCCTGTGTTTCCCCGGATACCCTGTAAGACAAATTTTACTCAATCTCAAGTCTGCAGCCATTTCTTTGTGAATCGACCATCTTAGAAAATAGGCCCGTAAAATGCATAACGTTAAGGACTGACAGAAAAACTGTTAAGACATGACAGCATTTATTCATCTAGTTAAACATCCACAAATTAGAAATGAGAGAAATTAGGGAAATATGAAGCTCAGGCCAGGACAGATTAGCTTAGTTTAGCATAAAGACTGGAAGATGGGGGACATTTAAACTAGCCTGGTTCTGTCCATGTCCAAAAGTGTCCAAAGGTGTCCAAAGGTGTCCAAAGGTGTCCAAGGTAACAAAATCCACTTAACGTTAACAGATCCTCTAAAGCTCACAAGTTAACATGAACATATTGTTTAAGCAGTGCAAAACTTGTGTGTAACATTTAGCAACAACAGAAAATGTGACGGTGAGGGCAGGAATCACTGTGCCTTGGCAAGAAACAGTACAGCAGATAACCATTGCAAAACAATGAAATGTTTTTTTTTTTGTACTAAATTAAAAAAAAGTCTTTGGAGAGCTCCAGTCTAGCTGTGTCCAGCTAGGCTAAGCTAACTAGCAGCTGGCTGTAGCTCATATTTAACGGACAGTTATGAGAGTAGCATTAGTCTTCTGATCTGAAACTCGACAAAGGCTCACTTTTTAAAACATATAGCTTGTTTGTTTGATCGGCATAAAACCAGAGAGTTAAAACGACTGGCTCACTGTTTCCCTCTGCTTCCAGTATTTGTGCTAAGCTAAGCTAACCATCTCATGGCTGTAGCCAGCACAGATATGAGCGGGGAATCGATCGTCTCATCTTACTCTCGGCAAGAAAATCTGTGTATTTCTAAAAATGTTTCCTATAAGCTGTAAAAATGATAAGGCAAAATGAGGATAAATGTGAACATGTTTTCAAGTTTCAGGCACACTAACATTAGTGGAAACTATACACAAGCATGTTCAGCAGGATGTAGCGAACATAAGTCATAAATATAACAAAATGGGCCAGACTATTGTTTGTACAGATGCTGACTTCCTCAGTTGTACAAGGAAAAGTGTTTCCCAGTTGGCAGTATTTCACTGAGTCAACAAACAGATTAGACAATTTCCAGGATGCCTTTGTGTTGTCAGTTTATTTGACCACCTCACCTAACTTTAAGCAGAGTTGGCTGGGCGAAGGTTAACCTCAGAGATGGCCGACAGTACGGCGTGAGGCACAACCGTGAACTTTATGACGCTACTAAGGCAGTATAGCTCTGACGAACAAAGGACCACCCACCACCTGAGATGGACAGTTCATATATCTGTGCCAGGAAATGCCCTCCTTGGATGCCAGCAGGGGAGGAGATAAACATGTTGGGGCTCTGTGATTCACAAGCTGGCAGGAGGTCAAAACTCTAACAAGTTACACAAGACAGATGTTTACTCCCAGATGAGCTACAGCTGCTACTCAGGATATGAATATGTAGCGTGTACAGCTCTGGAAATGTGCTCTGAATGTACGTGGGTCTGGAGGCGTACATGTGTTTGCTCAGGCAGCATGGGGGATTTCCTTGAGTGCAAAGGGCATGTTAAATGCCAAACGATCACATACGTAAGAAAAAATAATCCTCCTTCTTTAAACACATGTTCTTTAGACTGTTTTCAAAAGACTCAGATCTGCTCCAACATATCACCGACTGCTAAGCATGAAGAGATTAACAAGTCATAAATTTAAAGTGGAAATAATCACGTCTACGGCTCCCTGAAGGACACAATGTGAGTGTATTCATTCATTCATTGATGCATGAGAAACAGGCTCTTGCAGCAGGCTACTTTGTTCATAATCATTCTCTCAAACATCTCCACTCTTTCACAATTTGATCTTCCTGTGGGGAATTAATTAGCCTTATCCACAAAAATACAGACATTTAATAGACAAATGTCACACACTAGTTAAGCACGCTAATGCTACTCATTACCAGACACTGGAGGGTAGGGTTATTGCTCAACTGCCTTGTTTGCCTGTGTGTGTGGGATTCATTACATTTGGCTCAGTGTCCTCCAAATGGAATAGCAAAACCATTAGAAATCCTGTGATCTCTTTCCAGTTTGAGTTAAATCTTATATTCTAAACAGGCAGGGCCTCAGTTTTAAGATGCAAATGGCAATTTCAGAACGACAAAAACTAATTTATTGTCACATCCGTATTAGTGTGTGTTTACCTTGGCTTCCTCCTAAATCTTTTGCAAAGCGGACATGAGTTTTTAAACTATGAAAGGAGCCTCTATGTTTACTATCGCCAAGCACTTCTGTTTCCAGATCTGTTTCCATCCTGTCGTGTCTCAGTTGTACTTCTTTTGCCATTTTCCACAGCTTTGCTGCTGTCTCACGAATAAAAGTTTTACTATGCCACTCACACAATTCAGTTTAACTCTTTATTGTACAGCAAGAGGGAGAGGATGCTGCTAACACTAATGCAACAAGTAAACATCATTCATCCAGTCAACAAGGGTTGATATTTCATGAATGTGATTACCCAGTTTCCTTGTCTTCCTTGGTCTCCGGCTTTTCCTGGAAGACCTCTGTGACCCTGCAGAAGAATAAAAAAAATATGTCAACACAGATTCAACTTAAGGATGGTCAGCCAATATTCACTGTACAGGTAAGTTAACCTTTGGTCCTGGAGGTCCTTGAATGCCAGGTTGTCCGTGCATGCATTTGCAAGACGCTCGTCCAGCTGTTAGGCCGATCTCTGCATACCCTCCACACTGCCATGGATAGAAAGGCAGGACAAAGGTAATAAAACCAAAAACACATCTCCAACAGAGAGAGTGAAACATGTTGAATGGGAGCTGACTCACCACACTGGAAAGCTCACAGCAGCCCTCTGAATAAGCCTGCTCTGGGTCACATGACACCTCCATCTGCTGGAGGTCGACCTGGAAAGAGACAGGAAATAATGTGAGAAACAAAGTTGTATCCCAAATCAAAGGAAGTTGAAAAACTACTTAAGAATATATATATATATATTTATAAATCCAAGCTGTGAACGTACAGACACAGAGCGATCTCTTGCAGCCCGCTTGACGATGGAGGTGTACCCTCGATGGATGACCGGCCTCGGCCCATCAATGGACTCCACACTGACCTCTTCACAATCTATCAGCAGCTTCACCCGGCTGCCCTTCACGCTCAGCGCCAACTTGTGCCACTCTCCGTCAAATAACTGTTCCACGCCATGGAAGGTCCGCAGCATTTGGCTCCCATGGGGGCTGGTGTAGAAGAAGTCTAAAGAGCGCGTGTCACCCTGGAAACGCAGGCCAACTTGCTCCCGACCCTTGGGGTCACTGACCTGCCACAGGTCCCAGGATGTCTTGGCAGCGTCCTTGGTCACCTTAAATGTTGCGATGACGGAGTAGTCGGAGGGAAGTCCATCTGGATACACATCGCTGTGGCAAAAGAGTCAGGGTTGAGAGAGCTGGGGGTTTTATATTATATAAGAACATGAATAAGTAGTAACAGAGCTCCTTGGATTTTATATTCCACTTTAGCATGCGACACATTTCTTTGTAATCTTTTGTAAACATTTTTTTGTTGATGCACTATTTAGCAGACAGACATTCTTTGTTTCTTCAATTTGAACAAACCACATGTCCACTTAAGTCAAGGACAAAATTCAGGATCTGTAGGCAGCGCTGCGTTCCCTGGAAGGGTTTCTTAAGATTTCATTAAAAAACAAGACAAAGAGTCGACAGCAGATCTGTGAGGCTTAGCGGTGCTTTGAGCTAAATACTAACTCTCAGCATGTAAACATGGTCACAATACAATGCTAGCATGTTTATGCTTTTAAGAGTAACTTAACACTAGCCTGAAAAGCATTATTTTGCTGCAACTCAGCTGGAACGTTTCAAGTCTCTGACCACATGCAGCAACGCTGCTGGGTGTGCTTTGTTGCACCTCTAACCACGCCCAGCAAATGGGAATTTGCTGGGAGCTGTGTTGAGAGTCAGCAGTAAGTTTTTATTCATTCCTATTAATGTTATGCTTTATTGCACAGCTAATGGGGATCCTATATTAAACTAAACTAAGCAGAGTTGTCACGGTGTATTATACTAACACACCCTGGAGTGCACTTCTATATCACTGCAGCCAGGTGAGAAGTTCAACTACTTTAGATCAGTAAAAACAAAGGTTTTAGGCGATGTTAAGTTAGTCTTTGATAATTTTTCCAGCGTCATTGGAAATAACAGGGCTCAGGCAGTCTACTACTGTACCTCATGGTCCTCCGGAGATGGATAGAGGGGTTGACGCGGTAGGCCACCGCCTCAGGTTGAGAACCGTCCACTCTCCTCACTCCTCTCGACTCAGTCACATGAAACTCCTTCAGCAGATCAAAACCTCACAGAACAAACACTGAGCTCAGTTTGACATCACAACGATTCAGCATCAAAGTTGCAGGACTACTTCTAAATCGCTGATATTACTGATTCTTTTTTAATGAATGCATTACTCATTGTCATCAATAATCCCATCTCTTCACAGGTAGAATGAGGTCATTTATGAAACCCATTAACAGGAAGAGGCTGTTTATCGGATTTAGTGGATTTGGCGTTTGTGCTGCAGTTTGAATGACATCAGCTTGGCTGTGGTGTTACCTGTAAGATTAAAATGTGTGGGGGAGGGATGTTGAAAGATTCTGATTGCAAATATTAAGACTGAAGTAGAAATAACTCTATAACAAAGAAGAACTTGATACCTCTTAGTGTTGCATGTTAACAAGTCACCCGTTTGATTTTAAAATCGCCTTCTGTCTGTGTCTTAACGTGTCTCATTGTCTCACTGCCATGTATTACAGTCAATAGGCCAGCATTACAAAATAAAATCATCTTAAAAGTGGCAGCAGTTTACATTGAAAAAACTTGTATTACTGGGATTAATATTGTTCAGCACTGCTTACACTATTTCTGACCGTTTTACCTGTGAGTAGGACACCATAGGTAGAAAAAAAACATTGGGTTGACAAATATATTTATGGTAACACGGAGACTAAGCGGAGACTCTGGGCTTCAAAGGTTTATGTACACAGTTTAACCCCAGGATGCTCTCTTGACCTCTTAGTGTCCCCACAGGCACTGGGAGCAGGAAACATGATTCTGGGTTTACTGCTGTGAAGGCAAACAATGGACTATGAACTGACAAACACTGGCATCTGCTGGTCATGGTGCCGTAGTACACTGTTCAGCCTGGAAAACTATAGTCACTGCAGTTAACATGATGCCTGTGATTATTGTCAGTTCTGTTTTATATAATGTGTTTATTAAGCAAGAAAAGACCTACTAAGATTGTGCTGGCAAAGATAGCATCAGCATGTTTAACAAGTCCAACAATATAGAACCAGCATATTGTTTGGGGGATGATCCAGTGTTAGTGTTACTTTTTATACAGTGGGACATATGTTGTAGTCATCAAATAAGTATATGAAAAAAAAATGTAAACTTACTTGGCAACTTTTGACATTGGGTCAGTCCGAGGAAGGCAAGGAGTGCTGCAAACCCCAGCATTTTTTTGTAGGCTGGCATTTTTAAATATTTGAAGTCAGGGGCTAGAAGTGCCTGCAGTACAACAATTCAAGAAATCAGTAATTCAATAAATCAGATTAACTGATATATGAGTGTACAGTAGGCTGTTAAATTTAAGTCAGGCACTCAAATGAGATTGAAAAGTATTTCTATGAATGAATATTAAAGATTTAGAAAGAGTAAAGAAAAAAAATATGTCACATTACATTTCTTGGCCTAACCTTATGGAATATCAAATCAAAACTGGTAAAATTGTCATTTTAAGTTTTTTTAAATATTTTGATTTCTTTGTTTGCCAAGGTTAATGATATCTATTTCATGATAAGAGTGTGTCCACTGAATTAAATTGCCCATGCAATCGTTCTCAAGTTTTACCAAAATAGAGAAAAACAATTACGCTATTCACAAGATAATCCTCCTTTTGATTTGCAACCTGACATCATATACAACCCCAATTTATGTCAAAATGTATGAAAAAAATAATTAAGAAAATGTTTAAGAGAAATATTTCAATACTCACATATTCCTGAAAAGTAAAGTCCCAGGGTTCCTGCAGGCGGGTCTTTCCCAGTTCCTGGTGTGAGGATATATCCCACTCTAAAGTGCCATCCCCGGCCCAGTGTTTGAGCTGAACAGGAAGACCATTCAAACTACAAGCTCTGGGTCTCAGACGAGCCTGACTCCTGAGCTCCACTCCACCTTTGGTCCCCAGGGGATCTGTCGATTCTCATAGGCCAGTTACACCTACAGTCACTAATAGTCCAGTAAACGGAGTCATCACATTTAGGAAATGTAGGTGAACATATCAGGGCCTTTATGTTGCTATTGAAAGGAGAAAAATAACGCCAATGTTTAAGAGTAAGCCTATGCTTCAGCAAAGTTGTGTACAATGCAGCTCTCAAAAAACATAACTGTGCAGAGCTTCTGTACGTGTCTTTACACATCCACTGGTACAGTTAGAGAAAAATAGACTTTTGTTGGGACTGTTGTAGAAACTTCAATAATTGCTTTAAAAAACAGTCACACATTTAGTGTATCTTCATTCAAGACAGTGTTTTACCATTCACAGAGTCTCCATGAGAGAAAGATGTAGTATGTCACAGCTAAACACAAGATGCTCTGCAAACATTCCACCCAGAGTAGGCCACATCTTCAATCTAAACCTCCACACTGCAGCTAACAACCAGACTATGAGAAGATTGTAGAAAACTAAGGAATAACAGAGATGTACAGCTTCCAGTGTCAGAAATTAACGAGGCAAAGGCCCCAAGAATCCTCAGAATGCCCCAAAAGATTTGATTGAGGAGCAAAATTGCATTATATACATTATATTCGTTCATTCCTGCTCAGCAACTTTTATATCCCATGAAATACTTCCTTCCTTTTTCTTTAAAAAAATGGTACTATTAACCAATGGCTTAAATTATGGATTATTCTTTATCACATCATAGACACATGGATATTAGAAATACTTTTTTGCTTTTAAATGTTCTTAACTGTTCTTTTTTTGGAACATGTGCTTGATTTTACCATGTACATAAAAGTATAAATACTCAAAATACTCTTTAATTGTGCTATAGGTTATATTCTGTGCATTTGGTGCCATTTGAGTCCCCACTACATAATACGGTATATTTTGTGTAAAGATGGGTCTTTTAATTCTTTCTAAAAGCTTGTTTTACATTGTTAAACCCCCTTTACCATAGAACATAATGATATGTATGCAGGATCATACAATCAAAAATAAGTATTCCAATTTTAGCATAAGTAGGCTAAACTGCCAATTAAATAGTAATCAACAAGAAGTATCACTCTTTAATTAACCTTTTTTCCAATGTTTAAGAACGCTTGAATGATGTCGTAAACCATAACATGTTACGCTTATTCATAGTGCAAACCAATTCTTTTTGGTGATTTTGAAAATAATGTTAATAAATGTACAAAAAATATTCCTCTGTAGTCACTAAGTGCTTGTTTTTCATCTCATGAGTAGTAATGGCTAACTTTAGCATAACATGTCTGTTGGAGGAAATTTAAGTCTAATTATCTTTCTCCTATTTGACATCGAAGATATGGTCTACACACGAGGCCCTATCACATGTGGGTTGACTGGTTGAACTTCCTTTGACACTTAGGGAAGGCAGGTGATCGCATGATCAGGGAATTAACATGCCATGGGGGAAATGTAAGTTTAGCTTCTGTCCTAGAGCTAAACTACAACCATGGTTTCCTCTGTCGCAAAAAGTGACCTTAGTGTGAGAACAGAGTGCCCAAGATACCATGCACTTCTCTTTCCTGTATTGATGTAAAGCCTGTTTGTTATCTCATGTGAAAGGAGCCTGTTATGGGCTGTCTTATGACTTGTGTGTACGTATGTTTACAACTATATAACCCAGTGGCTTGAAGTTGAAACTCTGAGCAGTCTTGACACATTACCTTGTATGTGTACAACCCTGTCTCCTTCTTGCAAGAATAAATGTCCTGTGATTATTACTTTTACATCGGCTTCGAGTGAATTTCTCTAACAATGTCCCCCCTGTTACCGTCACACAGACACACAGTAACAGGGTAGACGGTAAGTGTTGGACTAGTGTTTCCAGCATGTGTTGGTATTCATCATTAATTGATTAGGAATGTATTTGTTATATACTTTTACAATATTTGTTAAAAATGGCATGCTTGTATTTGCTAGGAAATGGCACCTCTGTCTGGTGCAGAAAAGCAGCAGCGGCACGTTGGGATGCAGACATTGAAAGAAAGCAGCAATACCTCAAAAAAGAGAACGATAGGTGGAGAAAGGACAGAGTAAAAGGAAGAAAAAAATAAAGTGTCAGACCTCAGTGAAAGAGAAAAGAGAGCACAGAGAAAGAAATGCAAGAAAGAAAGAAAAAGCTTCGGAAGTGTGCCAGAGCCAGGACTGCTCTTCCTCTAGAGCCAGGCAATGTCCCACTACTAGGGCCTCAGGGTTAGAAGAGAGTTGATGGTTAGGTGTGTGAATGTGTTTGTCAGTCCATGTATTACTCATGTTGTTGAGACATGAATCTGTTGATACAGCCACATTGCGGGGACTCGCCTTCCTTTTAGGATGAATACTTGGTTTAAGGTTAGGTTTAAAGAAAGACAGTCTACATCCTGAGTGTTCAGCTCCCTTCGGGTCAGTTAGTGGATAAATGAGCTCACTAGCTGACTCCGACACATTTACTGATATATATATATGTGTATATATATATATATATATATATATTTATATATATATATATATATGTATATATGTACATGTATATTCATACTCATACAAGTATAGATATATAGATTAGTTTCCAAATATAAACAAGGATATTAGACATAAAAAAACACGTCATATTAAAAAACAATAGTATTGCCCTCATGGGAATAATGACATGCCTTTGCTATTATTATCCCCCAACCAACAGACTACCACTAGCATGGCTAATAAAATGAGCTAAAACTGTCAAAGCAGAGACGATTCTGTGGTCCACATTAGCCTCTGGTGGCTTTCTGCAAGCAGGTTTATTACAAAGTAATGTTACAGTGACAATTTCAGCTCTACCGAAATTAACCCTACATTGACATGGATGCACAAGAGAATGTCTGCATGGAGTGTCACCCTTTCAAGCACACACTGCTATGAAGTGATCAAATGAAACAGGGACTGCAGCTGACAACAAACAAACAGGACTTAAAAGCTTTATGATTACGGTGTTTCTGCTACTTGCCTTAAATAGTATTTTTCAAAGGTTTCTGCAGTGCTTACTGGGGTTTATTGTAGTATATTGCATTGCCCTTTAAATGCATGTTGGCAGTATATCATATCACTTAAATAGATAATTGCAGTGCCTCAAATGGTACCATAATGCACCATCTACTCCAAACATCAGCAAACATAAATCACAGTACATTCAGTAACTCTCCCGCGTGTTGCCCTTCATTAGTGTTTTTAGAAATGTTAGCTAACCGTACAACATTCCCAGGTTTTCTAGTGTTCGTCAAACCTCTACAGGTTTTGCATCAATAAAATAAAATACAATAAAAACAATTTGAAATATTTCACAAAAAATAAAATACATTAAAAACAAATACACAAGGCCATTAACATTTCATTCTCACATAATATTAAACCATATTGCCTCTCAACAGAATATTTTACATCTTCGCAATGATTTAAATAACACTCAACACATTTGCAGTCTTTTAAGTTAGATGTCGCCAGTGTCCGTTACGTGTTTAGGGTGCAACTACTCCTGGGTTGTTTGTTTTCAAGGCCACTGACTATCGCTTGGATGCCTTGGCCAGTTTGCTTGTGGGAGTGGCTCTTCTCTGAGGAGTGGGGATCTTGGAGGGTTTTCCTCCATGTTGACGGGACGCAGAACGCGCCGTCGCTCGGGTTGAGTCTCCGACTGTTTCAGAAACGTCTGAGCACACAGACTGGATGTCTGAGATGTCAAAGTCAGAGGCGTCACTTCCTCTGCGACTGCTCCCTCTGCTTCCTGCTTTACTTCCAGGTCGGCTCGAATTTTTTCTTGGCTCTAGAAAGATAAAAAGACAATAATTAACAAACCACTAAGAATGAGCCTGATCAATAGAGGTATCAGTGTTTTGCCACTGGCAGTTTGGCAGCAAATTGTTACATCCAAACAAATATTGACAATTACATATCGATTAGCATCTTTTATTATCAATAAATACTCAATTTCTTGTGGCTGCTTTTTACATTACATTACATTTTATCCAAAGCGACTTACAATTCAGTATCTATCTACACACCGTAGACGCAGCTACTCACGCAGCAATTTTGGGGTTAAGTGTCTTGCTCAAGGACACATGAGACTAGCAGAGCAGGAGCTGGGGATCGAACAGCCAACCCTCTAATTGAAAGGCGGCCCTGCTCTCCACTTAGCCACGGTCACCCCTTTTAATTTCAGTTTAGTTTAGTTTGTTTTAGGTTTGCCAACAAGCTACTAAAAGATCAATACTAGCTGTCAGAGGCTAATGTGTTGCCTTCTAGGTAAAGTAAGACATTCATTTGCAGCCACTATCATGACATGTGTAGCCTTTTAAATGGTAAATGGACTTGCTCTTGTATTGTGCCTTTCTAGTCCTACGACCACTCAAATCCCTTGTACACTACATGTCATTCACCTATTCATACACTGATGGCAGGGCATACCATGCAAGGTGCCACCTGCCCATCAGACTAACTAACATTCACATTCAACATTCATGGGGTTAAGTGTCTTGCCCATGGACACATCGACATTGGATTGGAGAAGCTGGGAATCGAACCTCTAGGTGACATCTCAGATGCTTCACCGATCATTTTCTATAAACTAGAAATCCCTCCTTAGACCCCTGAAAAGGTTATTGCAACCTCAACATGTTTCATCTAAACACAAAACAGTGTTTCCATTACCTTAATTTTATACATGGTGAAAGAGCTAAGAGTCTGCTCCAACAGAGAAAAATAAACTTTCTTCAAAATGTAATGAAAAGAGTCACTAAAGTTGCTCTCTACTCACCACCTATCATCTGTGTCCGAGCTTTCAGTACAGCAGCGCTGATCAAGGTTCCCTCCTCACCAGACTGAAATCCTTTGCCTGACAAGTACCCAGGAAGACGTAATTTGCTGCCTTGAACTGGAGTATTCTGCAAAAAACAGAACATGAATTACTTTGATTTGTAATCAATGGAAGTAAACTGCACAGTATAATGACAGTGTTTGAGAAAACAGTCCTTATTAAAGTGCATAAATAGTTGTACCAGAAAGTAAGTTGTTGAGTTAGTTTTGAATTTGATAAAAAAAATCCTTTCAAAAACCTTATTTTTGCAACAAAGTAAGAATTTCAGTTAGCAGTTAGTATTTTAATTAAAGTTTAAACCTGTAGTTAGAAAGTCGTTACACAATCACACATGCATAAATTACATATAAAGGTGTTCATATTATAGTGGAAATAAAATGAGACAGACATTTTTGTCAAGCAAGAAGGAAAGATTCAGTCCATTAGTAATCAAAGGAGTTAGAGTTTATAGACCCAACTGAAGTCTCTAACACATTTTGTTTTTCCACTGCAGAATAAAATGGAAATCAGCGAAATCAGAAATATATACCTCAAACAAATACACCTTTTACAAACTAGGCACTCTATCTAGCCTTACTGGTGATACATGTATTTTGTCTCTGTTTTGATGGTTGTGCAGCAGATTTCAGTTGGGTCATAAACCTGAAGTGGCCCACATCATGTGGTGTAAATGACTATACTATATGACTATACCTCTGAGGATGAACCTTGGCTCCCAAAGGAGTCTGATGATTTAAGAGGAGTGGAGGGTTTGCTGTTTGTAAGCCAGGGCTTATCATAATTGCGGGTTATGTGTTGGGGAGTCTGGGAAACAATGGCAAATCAAAAAACACAGATATGGATTCACAAATCAAAAACTACCAGAAAGACTAGATGGAAGAAACACAAAGAATGAACAAGAACGTGATCAAAACATGTGAATATAAATGATATATGGCATATATAAATAAGAGGAAAAGCATGACGGGGAGTGATCAATCAACAGTGTGACAGACGACGAGGTAACTGGCTCTCACAGCAGAGCAGAGCCTCTTACCTTGGGTGTACTGGTCACTGCTGGGTTCGATGGGACCGCACAGCTCTGACTGGAGGTGGATCTGTTGGGAGAAGCTCCTCTGGATGACGGCCGAGATCTTCGTCCTCTGTAACGGAAGCTCGCCATCACCTGAGTGGTTCCTTCCGGGAGGATGAACTTCTCTCGCAACTCCATGTTGGTCCTGCCTTTAGCTAAGAAATGACACTCAAGATGAGACATATTAAATAAATACAACTGGGATTACTTTTATTAGTAATTTTGTGTTGATGATGATGTGAGTTAACAATTTATTTTCCACTTTAAGTCCCTAATTTCCCATGAATACATATGTGGTTTGGTATCAATTATAGGTAAAATAGAAATTTCCTTTAAAGAACTGCTCCAATTACACCTGGGCAAATATTAACTGATTATTTATTTATTATCATATTTCATATTTTTTTGTTTTGTATCGTATGCTTGGCTATGGAGAAATTATTTTTTTTTTTTAATTTTGGCAACTAGCTACACTAGGAATTAATAATAATTAATTGGACATTTACAAATTGAACACTAGCTGTGTTTGAAATCACATACTAACCTACTATTCATACTAAGTATGACGTAAAATGAAGTGTAGTGTGTTCCAACTGCATAGTGTGTGGATTTTGTGTACACAAGAAATACCGGATGTATACAACATTTGCAAGATTTCTGAGTAAGCAACGTGAGCTTACTGGATGTACTTAACTGCCCAAAAATACTCTTCAGACTGTCCAAATGCAGACTGTGAGGCAGACGGTTTAAGTAATTAACTCTTGGATGAAATAATTACAGTTAAGGAACACTAAGGAAAACATTTCTATTTCACCGTAGTAAACGTAATAATTCCAATTGTGTCCCAGTTTTGTTGAAACGGTCTACAATGTACTGTAGAAAACATATTTAACACTAAAATATAAACATTTTTAAATTTGCCTTAAAATAATACTGGAAACTATTAAATAGAGTAATGTTGATTTACACTGTAAAACCCTGTAAGGTTGTGATCAATACAGTCATGTGATGCAGAGAAGAAGTATTGCTTGAGTTTATTTCTGTGTGAACAGTCTGCTGGTAATGCCATACGGAATCGTTATTTCAGTAGGCAGTATGCAGTATAAATACCGAGTATGTAGTGTGCAGTACCTAAGTATGCAATTTCCAACAGCTGTTTTCTTTTAGCACCACATTAATTATTATTTAGTTATTTCCAGGCAACTTCTAAAAAAAACTTATTGGGAAATTATTAGGGAAATAAATAAGATAAAGTGTTACCATAATGTGTTTTTAAATAAATCTGAATATGTCAAGTGAATACAAATAAAAGATTAAAATACTGAATAAACAATGAAAACACAAGACTCATGCTGTGTCACATCTCATCCATACTGCTGCAACAGTAGAGGAATAAACTTTGTTTCTCAACCAGCAATACTTTTTTGTTTGCTTGGACTGCGAAACAAATGGTGAACAGACTCAAACAAAACAAAGTGAGCCCAAACACTCCCACACCCAAATGGCCCAAATGAAGAGAATTACAAAACCAAGAATACATAATCTACACAAAGTGAAATGAAACAGACCTCGCACCAGATGTGTCAAAAAACCCAACTGGCTTACATGCAGATTTAATCATTAAGACACACTGTCAAGCAAAGTAAACAGTGCTATAAATACTGTTTCAGTTTGTTGTGAGTGTGTGTGTGTGAGTGTGTGTGTGTGTGCGTGTGTGTGTGTGTGTGTGTGTGTGTGTGTGTGTGTGTGTGTGTGTGTGTGTGTGTGTGTGTGTGTGTGTGTGTAGGTGTGTGTGTGTGTGTGTGTTATATAGAGACAACTTTATAATTTTCCCCAATGACGACGTTAGTTCAGTTTTATATTTACAGGTGATATATTCAGCAAAGCATCTCCAGAACCTCTCATTAGGTTTTGTTTGTTTGATTGTCAAGCAAACCTGAAAACTGCAAAAGAAGCTCGGCTGAGGACCGTTGCATGCTGAGAGATACAAAAAAGGCTCATTTGGCCCATCACGTCCCAAAATATTGCCTTAGAGAAAGTGACATCGGATGATGTGACTCACACAAAACAACTGCATGCATGAAAACCAGCCGGAGCTGAATGACAGTTGATTGTGAGTGAAGCCGGTGCATGAGGATGCCATTCACGATGAGCGCTCACACACAGCTATGGTACACCAACACAAGCAGCACACACTCGGATGTGCAGACACACATACCACAGGTGGGTTCATGGAGCAAGGTGAGATAGTTTGAGATTTGCCAACCTATAGGAGACTGAGTAATTGAAGAGTTTGATTCCGAGCGCAACATTTTGCTTCCGTGGTGATGAACTAGAAGAAATGATATAACGTTCAGCAGGAGGAAGGTTTGGCAGGAAATACAGAAATTGATCATTAATACAGAAGACAGCAGAAACAAGCAGAGTACAGAGAGCGTTTTCAACAGACGTTAACACAGAGAGGATTGTCTCATACAGGTCTACATATGTAGGCGGGGATCAGTAATTGTATCTTGACTTTGCTAAAAATAATAATAACTGATTTAAAATCAGTTCACTTTAATAGTAATTAGACATTACCATTCACCAAACATTGTGGCTGTAATGGTTCAGAGACAATATTTTAAATCTGTATCAGTTAACTATCCTTACAGCAGCAATATACATGTTTTTTGTAAATAAAAAAGTCAGACAGTCATAATCAGATTGATGGAGACCCAGAAATGTTCCCCTTCCTAATGAGATTTTTAAAAATGCATTAATGACCCAAACTGTAATGTTCTAGTTATTCTACACAACTGGACATGTGCACTTTTCAGTATTTCCTCTACTAGTCCTGCATTATGACTTGTTGTGGTGAACTGTTGATCTCACCTCTACATGGGTCGTTCTTCACCAGGAACTCATCCAGAGCCATCCAGCCTCCTCCAACCCGCACCATCACAGTACTGCGTAAAATTCGTACTAAGCGAAGCTGCTGAGAGTCTCCAAACTACAGCGGGGGGGGGGGGGAGGAAAACAGAGAGGGGATGTGTGAAATCCTTTGTATGACCTTTGTATGAACACTCACTGCAGGCGGAAAGCTGTGCAACACTGGAAACCAGACTGGTTTGGAGAATCACATTTATTCCAATCATTTTTGGACTTAAATCAAAATTGTCCATGCAAAAATGTTGTCCACTTCAGCTCTGATTTCCTTTTAATGTTGCACAGATTCACACAAGCAGGATTACGACACACAAATAAAAATATACATATTCAGTTTCATTCTCAAAGACGCAAATTACACAAAGGTCAATCCAACTGGTTTTCTTCTAGTATGGTGTGCTGGTGGTTGTATGATTAGAATGTATTGTTAGTAAATTTCTATACGAGTCCATTCATTCTAAATGAGTTCATGCTACGTTTTATTTTGTCACACCTAACATTTACTCATACGTACAGTCATATGACTCATTTATCGTTGAGACTAAACTATGAATCTGACTTCAACATTTTAGACAATTGGCTGATATTTCACTGTCACATAATTTAATCATTGTTACTCTGAAACAGGAGAATCAGCCCTAGAACTACAGTATCAGTCAGGCTCTACATTTATATCTGTTACAGTTTACAGCAAACTGAACGTGAAGTCCTGTATGCTGCACAGTATTTACAGCAGTTACAAACACTTTATAGCTTTAAAAACGTAATGATATAGCAGTGGACCTTTTTTAAGTTTGAATAATTTCAGCTAATGTGTGGTTTATGGTTGTAATGTCTGACTTTATTCCGACAGCATCTGGCTTCAGTTTGCTTCCACCACTGCAGGTTGAGCCTGTGAAAAAAGCATTAGCTGAAGGCACATTATTTTACCACCAGAAGGCACTAGAGTATAATAATTTGCCTTCATCATACCAACCACACATACCAAACATAAGAACAATAAGCATGTTATGGATGTGAATGGTTCAAGGTTTATGAGGTGATGGACAGAAGTCAGCCAGTTGGATATGACCATGAGGATTAGCACAAAGACATAATTCACACAAGACATTCACAGCCGCATGCTTTCTGTCAAAAAAAAACAATTCCACATCATGAATCAAGCGGACAAACAGCAATCTCCTGCAATCCAGCACTTTGTTGCACTGTCTACGACAACGACTCAAATGCTCAGGATGCATTGACACTGATGCAGATCCAATGCAGCTAGCTCCAATGACACACCGAGAACAACATGAGGGATGGTTCAAATCATTCCCGTCTAATTCACCACAGTGTGACACGCAGACATGAGCAAACAATGATGAGCCTCCGCTAAGTGCCTATTATCTTATGATGTCTCTTCAACTGGTTCAAAAAAATATTGTATGATTATTATAATGATTTAATGCCACTGGTGATTTAAGTGATCAAATACATTAAATGTGATGATGATCTGGAGGAAAAAGAGGCACAAGAAACATCTTAAGAATAACCATTTACCAGAATACAGCTTTCCAAAACGGCAACGTGTAGGTGGGGGGTAAGATTTAGATTTTCCCTGATTGCTATTGTCTCATCGCCGATTAAGGAGTCATGTAAGCAGTGAACCAGACCAAACTGTCGAAAGAATTATTTCAATTCATTGTTGTGTGACACATCAAAACAAACTAGTTCATACAACACTAATGCCCCCTCTTACTAACACCTCCCATTATTAATCTTAATCCAAACAAGCTACAGGAAGCATGTGGCATTTGAACACATATCAGAAATGGATTTTAAACTGCAACATGCAATTTGTCGAGACATGTTAACTCATTAGGTCAAAAGACAAGTAAATTATTCATTAAAATCATCAAGGTTGCCCAACTATGAAAGTAAATCAATATAAAACAGTGTCAGTAACACAAAAGAATGTCAGCCAATGTTGAGATAAATCATTCCCATGAAAAGCCAGAGGCAAGCACACAGAAAGCATTATTTTTCACACTGCCCAGCAGATGAATTTATGCCCATGGACTAATAAAAATGATGGGCTGAAATGTTTTTGGCTTGTAATATTGCATTTTCTGAAACTCAAAAGCAGATATATAAATATATACTAGACTATGTTTCACCTGGACTGTCTTATTTTATAACAAAACAAAAATATCAGAATAATCTAAATACATAAATTACATAAAACTTAAGCACATTTAATTCTTCTTTCATGACTGACGTTAAACATTTTATATTAGACTGAAAACACATCTTAGGCCAGAGTTCCTTATGGATTAAATCTGACGGCCATAGATCTTTATTTCTACTTCTGAGTTTCAGTCTGTAAACATCAGCCAGGAATCTAAGCAGAGAGTGTTAATTGAAAGGCAAACATGATAAATGAAAAAGGCTTGATAAGGCACAGAAGAGAGGGGTAAAAACAGAAGAGGCCTTTCATATGTACCTGGTTTCCAAGGTAGAACTGGTGATGTGAGGAACAATAAAAATATGGAAAGGTTAGATTTTTTACCATATATTGGCTTTTATTGACACTTTTTCCAGCACTTACCTTTCCGTAATATTGAGCTGATAGTATTTAAAACATTTCACAATCATGGCATGGCTTGTATTTGTTGAAACAATTGCTCTTCATAAAATGTATGATTAAAGTCTGCTTACCCGGTATTTGTTGGCACCAATTTGCTCCACTTGGAATCGTTTTGTACATTTGCATTTTGCCACTTGTCTTGTAACCTACAAACAAAGAAGATTTTATTGAAACACAATTCCCTAAATGTGTCTCTAGATTTAAATTTAGAAATTCTGGGCATGAGCGTTCGTATCACCTCATCTTCAATTTTGTCAGCATCTGTTAGCGGTTTGTAAGCATCCTTGTTGGGATGGAGCGCTGCCACAAACTCATAGTAGTCAATGTAGCCGTCACCGTCTCTGTCAAATATGTCTGCCACAGCGCTCATCTCCAGACGACTGGTGGGGAATTCTATTGAAGAGCCATTGAAGTGGTACAAAATGAGCATTTTGCTGGCTGTGCCACATGCTGTTTGTATGTTGAACGACACTTACTGGAGGAGAGGATGCCCTCTATGAACTCCTGCCGGGTCACCTTGCCATCTTGATCTTTGTCAATGCGGCGGAAAAAGTCCATGACACGAGACTTTTTGTGGTTCATCCAGCGCATGTAGCGCTTCCGCCACACATCAAAGTCAAAGTTGGCAAATTCCTTCAACTGCACAGAAACAGAGAGGGTTTTATGAGCACAGATTTGCAGAAAAAAAGAGCTTGTAGTCATACTAAGAGTAGGTGTGTGTAAAACCTGAGTGCTTGATTACCTCCTCGAGTCTGTCCAAGGCATCATTGAGTTTCCTCCGTCTGTCCAAAGCCAGCAGCCACACGTGCTGCCATTTAGTGACTAGCAGGTTAACCCGCGGGTTCTTGGTTTCAATGGGAGGTTGTGTTGCTGACGCATACATTGTTTGTGTGGGAGAACGTTTTCCTGCAGGTGAAAGACAAAAACCTTCATAGTGAATGTACTCTCAGTGTGTAAGCAGGAGGAATAGATTAGCAATGACATCATTCCAGGTGCTAAAATGAACAAAATGAGGATGTCGCGTCACCCTGCAGTGACTAAACACTGGGCCAGATGGCGCAGGTCACGCTCTGTGAGGGGTATTAATGGGATACATACTTCCAGTTCTTCCTTTGTCGAGCACAGGGATGTGAGACTGGATTGGGGGTTCCACAGCAGCCTTCCTTTTGTGTGTCTTGGTGATTTTGTCAACATCTGGTTGCTTCCTGGTCATTTCCTCCATGAATGCCTGCAAGGAAAAGCAACAATATGCTTCCAGTATGGTTCAAGTACACTTACAGCCAACTTCTGTAAAAATAAATAAATCAAATCAAATAATTTAAATAATTGTTTTTACCTGGTGTTCTGCTATGAGGCCTTTGACCTCTTCGAGCTCCTGCGGCAGCTGCTCCTTGTCCTTATCGTTGAGGTTGGTCTCAGCCCACTGCAGCCAGGTCAGCAGATTCTCCAGCAGGTCCTGAGTGGCTAACAGCTCAGTGAGGGCTGTGGCCAGTCGCTGCTGGTGCTGTCTGGCCCAAGCCTGCACCTGTAACAGTAACATTACACACATTACTCATACTAAATAGAGACTGAGTTATTGCTTTTGTGTGATGAGGCACACACATGCCACCAAAAAATTTGAATTTAGGGATTTGTGCTAAAAAGCTCATCCAAATTGTGTAATTGTGCCCTGTCATACCTATAGGTACGAAAGGCATGTATGCAGCCGTGAACTGACCTCTTCAAGCCGGGCTTTAATGATGGTGTTCCAGTGTTTGATGGTTGTGATAGAGTCTGGATGGCAGATGACCAGAATAGCCTCCCCCATACTGGTTGCTTTATTTAGAGCCGCTCGCTTTTCCTCCAGTTTCTTCATGAACTCCTTCAAAATAGCAAATGGGAACAAGATTAGATTTTCAACTGGATTTTCTTCAGCAAAAACTCACAAGCAACAAAACGTTGCTTGTGAGTTGTTGCTTTTTAATTTGGAGTAAGGCAGAGCTATTTCAGCAAGATAGAATCATAGCTGAGAAAATATCTGCAAAAAATATGCAACTGGAATGAAAGATGACGTGACATCTCCTTGCAGACATGCTAATAACTGTTAACTCAAGTAAAAGACAAAAAAAATGCCAGCATGTTACATTTCATTATTTAAACAGTCAAAACTGTCTAAATGTAAAATATATACTTAAAATTTAACTTAAGATAAAACATTATAAATATATGCAATGCTTGCCTTGTGTTGTTCGATAAGCGTCTGCAGAGCCTCCTCATCGTCAGGCAGGCTGCCATGGAAACGCAGACTCTGCTCTGCCTCAGCCAGCCACTCCAGCAGGATGTGAACCGTGGAGTGAAACTCCTCAGCCTGCAGCCAGAGGAAACAGATCAGTCAGGCTCCCAGAGTCAGTTTACCTTCTATCTGACGACTGTAAGGTCTTCACAGTACCTGACAGAGGGCCTGCTCCAGCCGTGCCTGTTTGGACACCGAGAGGTTACACACCGTCTCCCAGCGAGTGCTCAGCTCCTGCATCTGGGCTTTGACCCACGACGAGTCATCGTGACTGCTCTCGATCAGCTCCTTGGCTGAGCGTTTGAGGGCCTGAACGCTTACTGTCCTCTTTCCCAACTCCTTCTGGAAAACCTGCAGCAACACAAACAACGTACTCACCAGTTTAAGATTTGTGTAACAGCATATTTATGCTATTTATAATTTCAATGAAAAAATACTGAGGGAAATTGTACTTGTAGATTAGAACATTAGACTTCAACAGAGTCACAACGGTTGGTGCACCAAAAACAGAATAACTTCTGTTGGTGATGTAGTGCAGTTATATTTACTAATAACACTGTGAATGACCAAACATAATATCAGTTTTCCAGATATCTTTGCTGGACAGTAAACTTCAGAACAGGGACTCTCAATGGAAAAGTACCACAATGCTAGCCCTTTCTGTTGCTTGAATTTATAGCCCAACCCTCATGTGGTTTAAGAGTCCTTTGTTACTATTGTGATGAGCAACAATCAGTGATGAAAAGAAAAGGGTGGTGTTAATACAGCAGTGAAACTTGCAGATCTGCTAGTGTCCACTAGCAGATCAACAAAGCTTTGTGTCATGCTGTAATGTGGTCGGGTTTCCTACCTTGTGGTTGTCTATCAGGTTGAGAACCAGGTCTATGTCTCCGTGTACGGGCTGGTCCTCAGCCAGCTGAGGTTCCACTCTGTACAGCCAGTCAATGAGAGCCTGGAGAGCGTCTGTAAACTGGCCGGAGAACAACAGCGCCTCCTCAAGCTTGTTTTGTCTGCAGGAGAACACAAATCATTAACAGTGAATGGAGAATCTCACCGCATACAGTGTGATTAGTAGTTGACGGGGTACAATACACTGACAAACATGCAAAGATGTATCCTTACCTTTCAACTGATTTGCCACAAACAGTGTCCCATTTGTCCCTCAGTTCACTCAGCATGTCGTCCAGCTTCTGGTTATCATCCCGAAGGGAGGTCTTGTCTTTCAGGGCCCGTCCTGTTCGAGTGGTGGTGTCGTACACTGAGTGTTTGCTGCCCACAGCTTTTTGGAACTCCTGTGTATGAGAAACACCGTCATCAAAAAGCTCCAACCTCCACACAATAAAGAAGTTACGCTTCATTAAGATAATGAACGAACACACAATAGTCACGTTTAGTAGATTGTTTTAAGTCTGTATCTTTAGACGCACAGGGTTACAGTTCTCAGATTTTCTTCCTGCTACTGTTGGCATGTCAGATAGTATCTTAATCTGTGTGTGTGTGTGTGTGTGTGTGTGTGTGTGTTTTGTGATTAAGAAGAAGACCGTTTTCTCTGAGGGAACAAAAAAGGGGGTCAAATCTCAAGAGCCACTGCTCCACAGAGATTAAAAGTATCCAAACACAGTGGCTCCTAATACATTTGGTCTATCCAGGGATTATGATAGGATTAGCACAGTATCCGCACATAACGCTGCAGAAACACTGGGTAGTCTGTAACGCAAGCAAATGCACGACTAATGTATTCTGTTGATGTTGTAATTCCCATCAATAACTTTTGCTGTTGGATTCGTCTGCTTCCAACACTCATACATCACTCACTGAACATGTGTCTCAATATTCTGACTTGTTTCTGCTAAATGAATGAAACACTGCTCCCAGAGGTCCCTGGTTATTTTAACTATCATTCTGTGTGATATGACGATGCTCAGTCACCTTGTGCTGCGCCAGCTGCGTCTTGATTTTGTCTGGATCGTTGGCAATTTCCACTTCTGAGTCCAGAGTCTTCTCAGACTCGTCCAACCACTCCATCAGTTTATTCCAAGTTTCATGGAACTAACGAAGGATAAAGAAACAAACAAAGCATTTAAAAAAGAAAAAAATTGATTTCACTATATTTAATGTGAAGTCCTGTTAAATGTTCAGATGATTTGTTTTTCAGGCCCAAGGAACAGAATAGGGCCCATACTAATGAAATTGCTTTCCAATGATAAAGTCCTCACAGCAGTGAAACAAAGCCTTCAAACCTGTTTGGCCCTCTTCCTGGCGTCATCCAGCAAACGACCTCGCTCAACAGACCGCTGCACCAGCTTCTCCCAGCGGCCTTGCACGCTGAGCAGCAGGTTCTTGATCAGGACCACATCCTGTTTCTGGCTGAAGTACTTCAAATGTGTTCCTGTCTTGTCCAGTTCAATGATGTGTTCCCTGTGGGAGTTCACCTCTGTCACAAACATCTGTACAGTGCAGAGAGGAGAGATGTTTTGGGTCAGGTGTTATGACATCAAAAGGGAGTACAGTACAATTGACAGCAGAGGTAATGTAATTCATGTGACTGATGTGCTTAATGAGCTTCGTTCTGAATGACCAAACGTGGAGTCATTAAGTCAATGTTGGCTGGATTTCAAAGCTGAATAATGAATTAGTACACATAAACTGCTATTTTGTGTATGACACTGGGATAATTTATAATTTTTCACTGGCTGAAAAAATTAAATATCACAGCAGATGGATTAAAGCATGTAGCTGCGTCAAAACACTTCTACTTAGCAACAACAGTAACAGCAATCAACATAAAAAAAGTTTTGTCATTATTCACTGAGGCTGCGTCACCCTCCTCTCCAAACAAACATTACCTTATGCTCATCAATCTGAAACATGATGGTGTCCAGTATGAGGGAGGCTGGGGAGACCATGTTCAGCGTCTGCTCCGCTTGAGTCAGCCAGTTGATGAAGTCCTGCAGAGAGTTGTGGAAATCCGTGGCCAGTGTCAACGCTTCTTCCAGTTTCACCTGTAGACACAACACATCATCAGGCTCCATGCATAGAGATGGAAATAATCCTGTGGTCTTTTGTCTCTAAACAGAGCTCCATTATAACGTGTATCCTCCTGCTGCAAACAAACGGTTCGGTTGCCACAACACTAGATGAAGAGGACGGGGAAAACAATTACATTTCACATTTATATCGAACATGTCCTCTACTTAAAGAGAGGAAGTTAACATCTCTAGAGAGGCTGATGGTGGAGCAGAAAGGGAATGATGAGCTTTTAATTGAATGAGAGAAACATCCACAGTGACTCGATCGCTGGAAAACAACAACTGGCACAGACTCATCACATGGCTGTAAATGCTGTGTTAATGATGTTAAAAACCTGATGAGAGTCATAGGTAATAATGTGTTTCTCTCATACTGTGGGTCATGTTGAGTCTTGCTAAATATGGAATTCAAATTCAATAGACAATACTTAATCTATTATTTGATTATACTATTCTCTGCTTGAAAAATGTGTTCGGCCCACTAGAGAAGAGAAGTGTCACATTTGCTGAAGAGAGTTTGGCCAGCAGCTGCAAGATTTACCCGACTTTGAATTCCTGGGAACGGGACCAAAGTAAATAGGAAACAAAGGCAAAATGTTTCAGCAAACTCTCAAGCAGGCAGAGTGAAGAGATCCATATCTGGCGTGAGACTGGTAATGGGAGTGGAGATTTATCTTTTTCTGTCATGTTAAATTATGTTTATTTATTACAATACAAAAGTGAGAACATTTTGTCGCAAAGGAATAACACATAAATAAGATGTCAAAAAGAGCAACATAGTGACTGATGAGTTTTTATCTTGGCTGAAATGTTAGCTTAGCTCTATTATTTATCTTATACACTTGTCAAGTGTTCACTGTGGCAACATATGAGACAAGAACACAGTTGTTCTCCAGTAAGTCGCCTGCTGTGATCTACAGTGTAACCACATCCTGTGTGTCCCTGCCAACACGCCATCCTTACACCATTCATTACCGGTACCGGGATTAGAGGCTTAGAAATACAGAGTCATGGCTCAAGTGTATGTCAGCGATCGCTACTTGGCACCTAAAGCTGATGTTGTGAGTCAGTGAGCTCAGAGCAGCGTAGCTCAACTGTCCCAACCACAACTCTTTACTCCATACCTTTCTCTCAGCGGCCTTCCCCTGCACAGCTTCCCACTTGTCCTTCAGGTTGGCGAGGTCCTGCTCCGTGTTGCTGTCTGGACCCTCAGGTGTTATGGCGAGCAGCTGGTGACCCTTGTTCATCAGCTCCTGATACAGCTCCTCCTTCACCTCGAAGGCAGAACACAACTCCTGCAAGACAACGAGAGCCATGAGGGCATGCTTTCGTCAAACACACTGAAGTACCGCTCTGCATTTGTTTTGGAAAGCAATGTGAACGTCTGCAGTGTCTGAAGTATATGTGATGAATCTGTCAGTGCACTTTATTTTTTAGGTTAGTCCAAATCTAGTCCAAAAATGGTGAAAGAATAAGACTCTCAGAGGCTTGTTCCCACCAGCAAACCCCTTTGTTTTTAGCTCCATAAAATGTCACTACTGATGCTTCATCAGGGAGAGATTGTTGTGAAAGTGATCCTCCATTAAAGAAAAGGAAAACAAAGAAGGGACTCATTCCTAAATTCATTATAGTCAGACATGGCTGAATCAATTTGACACACTTTTTGTAATCTTCTGTATGGGAGATGCAAGTGGTGTATTTTGCAATGTCATTTAATTTTCACACTTCAGATAAAACACAGAAAAGACATCGTCGTCTCATTTACAAGCCTGCCATCTGTATGCGGCCTTTCATATTGTTAAACACATACCAGATGGGCGTTAAGCTGCTCCCGGGCCGTGTCTGGTAAGCCTCCCACAGCCTTTGATGCCAACAGCTGACGTTCTGTGTCTTTCAGCCATTGCTGCATATCTTCTATCTCACCATGGAAACCTTGGGCCTACAACACAATACAACCTGAGTCAGGACAAAAGGTGTCACACACATTCATTGTTAGCAGCCTATGGCTCAGAGAGGAGGATGCCTGAGTTATTAATTCCTTGGATTCATTCGGCTACCAAAAAGTGGCTATTCAGCAGTATAAATTAATAAGCCTGAAATGTAATGAAATGAAGCCTTTGATAAAAAATTTGAAAATGTCGCTTTTATTTAAAATTAACTGTGAAGTTAACTGTTGTAAGTTAACAAAATAAACCTTCTTTGATTGGATTTTTTGGCACTTTTTTCTGATAAATACTCCTGTCTACCAAAGCCCTCTCAACCTGGGACAGATTATGTGTTCTTGACAATTATTTTTAAACATTTCTTGCACAAAAATCTAAATCCAGGACATATTTCTGTTTCTCATATCCCCGCTCATATCAAAGCACCCTGCTAAAGGTCAAAGTTATAAATAGAAAGGAAAAGAGGAGAGGGGGGCAGAAAAAAGAATCCCTCCTCCAAAAAGGAATTATGACTGACGTAACTTACTTGCTCCCCTGGGAGAAAAGAATCAATCACAAATGAATAAACACAAACAACGATCGTTTCATACCTGAAGCAGAGCGCTCTGTAGTTGTTGCTTCCTCTGTCCCGACTTCTCCAGGATGGCTGTCCACCGCTGGTTCAGGTTCTCCAGTTTGATCTGCAGACCAGAAGCTTCCTCTCCAGCACTGGACTCCACCAGATCATTCCCGGCCTTATTGACGGTCTCGACTGTTGCCTTGTGAGCCAACACATCATTCTGGAGAACCTGTAGAGATAAAGCAGCCATGAATAGGGAGATGTTGGGTGGATGGATTTGAAGCACGACAGACAAAACTCAAACTGCGTGGGTAAAAGCTAATTTTGGGGCAGCATGATAAATCTACAGCTTCCTTTCTTTTCTAAAGCTAATCCCATGGTCATACAACAGCATCTTTGACTTATTAAATGTGTGCGTTGAGAAAAAACAAAATAACTTGTTGTCGTACATGATGCTTGGCGAGCTCTATCTCGACAGCTTTGGGGTCTCCTCCCGCCTTCCTCTGGTCATTGAGCAGCTCCTCTGTGTGGCTCATCCAGGCCAGCAGCTCGTCCAGTGCGTGCTGGAACTGGCCCAGTGCCAGAAGGCCTCCCTCCAGTTTGTGCTAGATTAATGACAGATTAAACCATTAGATATTGCAGCGCGTGAAAGCATGTGACATGCATACAATAAAAGATATTCCATTGGTGAGTCTGTTTTATTGTCCATTGAGAGTTATTACACACTGTATTTAAACAGCATATTGCCACATTGAACAGTGTAAATGATGCTGTTTTCCCTCTCTGACCTGTCGGCTGATGATCTTCTCATCCAGATTCTCCCAGAGCATCTTGAGCTCAGACATTGGCTCCTGGATGGCGCAGCGATCGGCCTCCTCCGTCACCTTCTTCAGCAGGAGGCCTGCCTGGTGGTTCAGCCGCTCCATCTCGATCTGCAGCTGGTACGCCTCTCCTTTGAACTCCTGAAACACACGGCGCATAAAGTGGTACAACCCATTCAGTCAACAGAATTACAAAGCTATGAGGACAATACACTTGACCGTCCTGGCTGTGTCTTTTCAGGACAAGATTTGTCTTATTGTACATCAAAGACAGTGTGACCACTTTATGAAGCTATTTTTTCCAGAGCCTTTGTACCAACTGAGGCACTGAACATAAACACAGCTGTTGTATGACAGACCCTCTGTAACAGGGAATACTGCAGTAAAGAAGAAGGACATTGATAAGACACAGTGAAGTATAAGAATACCACTGCTGTTACATATTTAAACACAAATACAAGACTGTACCTTGAGTTCTGAGATCTGCTGCTTGACAGTTTCCAGGTCTGTGCCTACAGGTGACATTGAATCCAGTTTGCTCTCAAGAATATCCACCCAGTCAAACATACCCTGCGTACAAGGTGGGAAACCATTGTTACTGGGAGAAAACAAAGCTTAGAGCACAGGGAGTCACTTTTCTAGTGTCATGTTATACATTAAATCTTACAGTGGGTCTGTAGTCAATCTATATGATTGACAAATTAGGTAAACACACACAATAACATTCAAAAACAAGCCCTGAACCTAAATACTATCATGTTAAAAGGAGTATAATTATTTTAAGTATGTCCAAATTAAAGCAGCTATGAAGAGGATTCGTCCTTTCCCACCATGAAAAGATCTTAGATGAACTTTATTCACACAAGTCAAACTTTGAGCCAAACATAGTAAAGCACTGGGGTTGGTGTTTATTGTTTCAAAATTAATAGGTCTCTCATAAAATGTTGTATCACTTAAATCCAGTGCAATAAAAAAGCACAGCAGTCTGTGGTTTCTCTAAAAACTGTCTGGCTCCCTGTGTGTGTTTAACTTTCAAATGCATGTATGTATATGTCTCCATGGAAAATTATATTCTATAATTAGTCATACAATGAAGGCAAATAACAGTAATGAAAAGGTCTGTATGAGTAACATTGGGATTTAGAGTAAATTTGGGATGCCTGAAAATCTTACGGTGTCACACTTCATTCATTCAGAGGATTATTTTAGATTATTCTCTTCAAATACATGAAGCAGTGATCAAAGTACCTGCAGGCCATCCTGAAACTTCACAGCAGCCTGCATGGCTTCTTCCAGCCTCTCTACTCTTTCCTTCCAAGCCTTATTGAGATTTTCCCACGCTGAGTTCACCTGGAAAAATTACACAAGTAAGTCACCACAAGCCATATGCAGGCAAAGAAAACAGCACGGACACAGCAAGTGAAAACGCAAAAAGTACATCTTTGAATGTTATCTGTTACCTCGTCAAGACTTTTCTTTATGACGGGCTTATCAGGTTCCCCGCAGGCCGCCATAAGCTCTGCACCCTGGTTTTGGACCACATCAAGCTCTTCCTGCAGCCCATCAATCTCCTCCTTAAATCCCTGTAGAAACAAAAAGCAGTTGTTAAAACAAAGAAGCGCTCCAACACTATAATTACCTGTTGGTTGATTCAGTAATTTCCTTGACCTACCTCGACAAACTCCTGCTGCTGTTTGACGACTGACGGATCGACTCCGGGCTCCTCCAGCTCTCTCAGCAGGTCCTGGCTGTCTTTGATGGTGACGATGAGAGCGCAGTGGTCGCACCAGAACTTGTCTGCCATGTCCATCACATCCAGCAGCTTCGCCTCCCGCTCCTCCATTAAGGCCTGGATGTCGTTCCAGAGGAACACCATCAGGTCCAGTTTGTCTTGTACAACTTGTGGGAGGAAAAAAAGAATATACAATAAACAAACTAAAAACCTAAATGTGGAATACAAACAGAAGACCACAAAAATCAGCATGTATTCCTCAGCAGGAGAACACACCTCACACATTTACAGGTTTAATGAGAAACTGTTTTGTTTCTGTCTCTTGCTTTGATTTTCACTTGTACCTAAAACAAAATAATGGCATCCTATTAAAGCCACACCTGAAGGAGAGCTTTCGCAGTCCAGTGAACCAAATTGTCTGAACTCAAAATTCAAATAAAAATCTAAAGACAAGGATGTTATTGTTGTGATAGGGAGAGAATTAAAAGTTTGGACAGTGATTGTTTCAGTATGCCGTTTAATATGCTATTTGTCTTATTGGCTCTTATTAATCATGCCAAAGCCCTTTTAAGGTATAACCCTTCTGACTGGATTTAATTAAATAACACAATTAAGGGAATGAAACAACTAAGATGATATGATATACCTTTGGCAGATATGTCCTTGTCTGCTCCTTCAGATCGTGCGATCATCTCCTCGCCTCGCTGCCTCAGTGTATCATAAGAGGGCTGCAGCTTCTCCAAATCCACAGAGACGGCTTTATTTTCAGTAATCTGCTCCCTGATCTTATCCACCTCCACTGAGATGGACGGAGGCTGCCGCAGGCGTTCAGCGATCCGTTCCAGGGATTCCAGCATCGGGTCAATTTTATCATGGAACTGGTGGAGAATAAGGAGAGGAAACACCTCAGTTTATAAATATACTTCATAATGTAATATGGGCTGCTGGAAAAATGTTTGGCTCTCCTGTTACAGAAATACACTGTATTCATAACATGAAACAATCCTGTAAAACTTATCAGGGAAACTTCTGAAATGTGTGACGTGTGGAGTGTTGGATTGACAAAACAAGCAAACAAACAAAGACTTGGAAAAAATGTCACTGTTTTCTGACATTTCATAGAATAAACAATTAATTGATAAATCAAAAAAATATTAGTAATGAATGAATGAGATTATTAAAAAACAAAAAATTATAATTTGTTGTAGCCCTTTTACAAAATGACCATGAATCACACATTTTGATATGGTAAAACATGGTCATCATTTGTATCATCATTATTTTTAAATACAAACAATTATACGCACAAAACACTATGCTCCAAAAATATAGAAGAGCTATAAGAGATGCAGGATCGGTGAGCATTTTGAAACAGCAGCTTAAAACCTATTCATTCTATTCATACTGTATATAAATATGTACACAAACATCCACATAGAAACTGCTCCTCACCTGAGTGGATTTGGAGATGGAATCATCCAGAGTAGCAGCTCTCTGCTTGACATCAGCCTTGAGTTTGGTGTAAAGTTGGTCCGTAGCTGTGTACTTCTCTCTGATGGGCACTCCCTCCACTGGGCTGAGTTCAAGTAGCTGAGGCCCCGTCTTGTTCATTTTGTCAATGTGGGGCTTGTGCTCTGCAATCAGCTCTCGCATTTGCTGGAAAGGACATCACTTTTACTAACCTTATCATTGCTTATATAAAAGTGTTGTGCTGAACATCTTCTGTCGGCTTCTTACCCTGAGTTCCTCTTGCTGCTGCCTGAGTGTTTCGTACTCGATGGAGGGTGGCGGCAGCCGGCTGAAGGCGCTCAAGGTTTCCTGAAGCCACGGCCACATCTCCTCATAGGTCTCCCAGAACTGACTGGCCATAGACTGGGCTCGCTCCAGCTGCAGACAGCGCTCCGAGTTCAGCTGACTGACCATGCCGTACTTCTCCAAGAGAGTCTGGGTCCTGGCCTGATTGAAAACCAACAAGACCCTTTAATGTCTTTGCATATTCTTAATGAATAATTCCCCATTTCAAAATAGGAAATAAATTGTTTTTACCTTCAAGATTTCTTTCTCGTCTGGGTTTTTGCTGTTCATAATGGCCTTTCCTGTTTTCACAATATCATCCACAGCATCTTTGTGCCTCATGATGTCCATGGAGAAGACCTAGAAAACCGGTAGAGTGAGTTTGGCTGGATGTTACGAAACAAAAAGCTCTGTTTACTGTACTTAGTTTAAATAGAGGCCTGTGTCTATCTGCACACACACAGAAACACACAGTTTAATAAGCTAACCTTCTGTGCTTGGAGCTGGGCTGTGGTTTGGTCCTGCCCCAGCCTGATCTCACCCATCGACAACAACTTCTTCTCAGCTTCAGTCAGCCAGGAGAGTTCAGTGTCTGCAGCCTGCTCAAACTAGAAACAAACAAAAATAATTTTCCATTGTGGAAAACGTTTCAACTCTTAATTAAAAATGGATATTATAGTAAAAGAGGAACAATTGAAGGAAGAAAAATGAGAAAAAGCTGTTCATCGGTGTCTCTGGATTACCTGCTGTGACTTCAGTATGTCAGCGTTGATCTGTTCGACCTGCTGGGTGACGGTGTCGCACACGGCTCTGTATCGCTCATTATCCTCAGTCACTAGCTTGTCCAGGCTCTCACGAGTGTGCCAGGGGATCAGATCCAGGAGAGAGCTGCTCAACTCATTCAGCTTGTCCATCACAGGTTTTTGGTCTTTGCTCTCCTTCAACAAGGCCTGAACAAGATTACATGAAACAAATAAAACACCAACTTTAGCATAATTACTGAGATCTATTTTGTAAACAGATATTTCATGCTAAAGATTACATTTGGTATTTATTTATTTATTGAACCTGAAACTCTTACCTTCTGCCTACTTTGTGCACATATGAGCTGCTCGCCTGCTGGCTCCTGATCAGCAAAAGCACTGACCTCAGCCTCTACTTTTTCGAGCCAGGAGCTCAGGTCCTCATGGGTATGCTGCAACTTAGTAGAGAGACCCAAAACCCGCTCCAATGTCTTCAAAACGCTGTCACTTGTAGAGTTGATCTCAGCGTACTTTGTTTTAATTCCGTCCAGTTTGCCTTGGATAGCAATCACCTCATCACCTATAAATAAAGATTAAATCGTTATTTATTCATTCCAGGAGTTTTGTACTTCTGCTTTAGTATAGGGAGGTACATTATGCTGTTAGCTTACAGAGTCATGGAAGCAGCATCTGCACAAACTCTGTCTCAGATGTGAGATTTTTTGTTTAGAAAAAGATTTTGTTAACTGTTGAACTGCTCCCTAAATAATGCAAGAAGCCTTATGATGTGTATTACAGAGACGGAACTGTTTGCTGACATTCAACATTATCAACTGTGATAGACAAGTCATAAAGTCAGACATGCCTGTAGTTTGCTTCAGAAGCTCCATCCCATTAGATATGGCTTGATCCACATTCTTCTTCCTCAACACAATATCACTTTGTAGTGCCTAAAAGGAAAACACAACCTTAAAGTCACTGAGAGTGAAAAAAAATCTTCCACTGTAAAAAAGGCACAACGCACAATCAGTCAAGTCAAGTGGAACATGATTGATGCAACTTAAATGAAAGGACAACATCATGGCCTGAGGAGGAGTGTATACCCATTGTTCTGCCAGCTGCTTTTCAAGAACATCTATTTTGTAGTCCTCCACGGACACTTGGCTCAGCCTCGAGTGTGCCTCGTTGAGCCAGTTCATGAGGGCCACTTCGTCCTCTCCAAACACCTGGGCGTTTGCGAGAGCCTGCTGCAGCATCTCTGCTTTCCTCCTGCATCGCTCCTGGAGCTCTATGTAACTGGCCTGGATGGAGTCCAGTTTGGACTGAACAGACTCCTTTTCGTCCACTGAGCTCACATTCTTGAGCATCTGACCCAGACTGACGGCCTGTAACAGGTCTTTACTGTGATTCATAATCTCCTCCTCTAACGCCTGACCACAGGGGATGGGAAACAAACCAAGGAAATGTAACACAAACAGAAAACACACACATAAAACAAAAATATGAAACTGAAATTGAATGAAAAACGAAATGGGAAATAATGAAAAGCACAAACTTAAAGTGACGAGCAAAATGAATGAAACTGAATTCAGCTGGACAAAACTGATTGGGTCATAAAACCATCCAAAACATATGGTAATGATGTAAAAAGATGGATATTACCTTATGCTGAGAAATCTGATCGTCCAGCTTAGACGTCTCAGTGCCGATGGGTTCGGAGTGGGCTAGGTGTTTCTCTGTAGCGGCGAGCCACTCGCTCAGGGGCTCTAGCGTCTCATGGAACTGCTGAGTGACCACTAAGATGATCTCTAGTTGCTTGTGCCTGACACATTCATGCAGAAAGTAACAGCAGTGGATTAGGAGCAAAGCACAGTTATGGACAGAGTGACAGGCCAGTTCATTTCAAGTTTACTTGTATTATTGGGGAATGTTGAATATACCATCTCTATATGAATTAATCTTCAGTTGGACAAAAGTGTAAGTGAATTTGGGAGTTTTTCATTCATAACAAGTTTTAAATATTCCCTGATTGAATAAAATTACCTAATTTGCAAACGTTTCATTACCAACACTTAAAGAATAGTTTATTTGCTTTCTTGTCAAGAGAAGACGATATTACTCTTACATCTGTACAGTGCACAGAGCCGGTTAGCTTAGCTTAGCACAAAGACTGGAAACAGAGAGGAACTGTCCAAAGGTAACAAAGTGCCAGGCTAGCTGTTTCCCCCTGTTTCCAAGCTTTGTGCTAAATTAGGCTAACCTGGCTAGCTTCATATTTACAGTACAAACATTAGAGTGATATCGTCTCACCTAATTCTTGGCAAGAAAGTGAATAAGTGCATTTCCTAAAATGTGTAACTATTCCTTTAAGCTCCAGTAGGAGGAAAGTAGAGGTGAATTGAGGAGTTTGACATATTTTATAAGTAACCCTTTAAATCTTAAGAGGTTTTTTATTAGCAACATTTGATTCTGAATCACACAAAGCCATTGCATTTAGAAGGACGTTTAATATTACAGGTGTCTTATACAGACCTGTTTTCAGCTTTCTTGAGCAGAGTGTCCCACCTCTGCCCCAGGCATTCAATCTCTTTTGCAACCTTCTCTTTATCCACAGACTCTGCTAGTTCTGCCACCCTCTCTCCCTCTTTTTTTATCAGCTCCACTGTTGGCTTTCTGTCATCCAGCAGTCTCTGTAAGAGCTGTCAAGGCAAACAAAGGAGGAGAGTTATTGTGAGCCTCTGACCGTGAGCTTTGCTTGATGGTGAAAAACAGTAAATCTAACAGGCACAAATTAGGTGTTCATTAAACAAAAAGCTTTGTGTGCCACACTTGTATTCAACAATGAATGTCAATTAAATAAGACGAAGCACAAAGTCATGATGTTGTGTGGATTTCTAGTGTTTAAGTGGAAAGATTGAAATAGACTTGTTAGTGTGTGTTTGTGTGTTTGACACCGACTTACTTTCTGTTCTTGTATCTGTGCCTTGACAACTTTAAATTCTGCAGATGGAGGTTTTTGATTGGCCACAAGCTCCTCTGTGTCCGTCAACCAGCTGAGCAGTGACTCCAGAGCATCCTGGAACCTCCCACAATGCAACAGGGCTTCATGCAGCTGGGCTGAACGCTCAGCAATCTGCAGACCACATGGTAAATGTAGATATAGTCACCTTTTAAAGTAAACTTTAAACTGCGCCCAGTAACTCATCAAAGGATAAAGCAATAACAAATAGTATGACCAGATGACTCATTACACTGACAACATATCTTTGTAATTTCAATTATAATGGCCACTATTCAAAAGCAAAGATCAACCAGTTAGACCGGTAGTATAAAACAAACAACCTTCTTATTGAGGGTATTCCACTTTGTGTTGACTTCCTCCAGGTCATCCTCAAGCTTCTTGGTGCTGGTGCCTTTGGCAGCGTTTTGGATCAGGCTCTGGCCGAGGGAGCTGATGTCTTGAAGCCGCGTCTGCAAAGGATCAATGTCCTCTTTCTGAAAAGCCTAGAGACAAATCAGAATAAATATTTTTTTAAATGCTGAAATTACAATGTCATCAGTCTTTTTTGGAGGATAATGAAATCGACTGAATTACTGTTCCGGTGTGAAGACCAGAGATTTCATGACGTATTGTTGCTGAGCTTTACAAAAATCCGTTCTCTGTCAAAAACGTGACAACAAAAATATATTTAATTGGATGATTTAGATTTAGATTTAATGAAAAAAAAAAAAGAATGCCAGGAAGTTATCCCGAATCCTGAGACATGATTGCTAAGACATCACCTCTGGTCTGGCGTTAAAAATCGAGCTGGTATAAACAACTCCCTAACCAGTGAGCAGCTTCTAGAAAAGCAGAGTTAACAACACAGCTGTGCACAATCACATAGACAGACTTCAAGGTTGAGCTAGTGAGCAAAACCTACTTATCAGATAAAAGAAAAAACTCATCTAGAGAGGCGTATGATCTAGTGAAACGTGCTGTACCCGCTAATGAACAAAACTAGCAAATGAAGAAGGGGGGGGGGGGGGTTTGGGCACCTGTGGGGAGTAATAACCCATAGGGTTCATTTCAGGACATGCAGCGATGGCATTCAGTAAGGCCTCTATCTCCTGCTCTCCTGCGTGCTGGAACGTCTCTAAACTTTTAGGCAGACAGGCCTCCACTGACTGCAGAAACTCCTCCAGCTCCTCCATGTTGTACTTGGACGCTCCTTGTTGCACAGTACATGATTCTGTTTGCTGGCGGCTCTCTATGGGTAGAGTTACAGAGTTTCCGTATGTCTCAGGCTGTGTCACCACCACACTGACCAACTCACAGTCCTCCTGAGATGACACATCCTCCAACAGCTCAGCGGTGGACAGCTCATCATAGTCTGTTAATGTCCTGGAACGCCAACCAGAGCTGTCGTTTAGAGCCCTGGAGGCTGACCCTGAGGATAACCTCCCTGTGGAGTATTTGCATTCCCCATTGCTGAGGGAATCCTTTTCATGTAGATCCACCACACCAGATTCTGTTTGTCGCAGCCCCTGGACCAAGCTGCTGCTGTGGTAAAGAGACCGATTGTCCCTCGCAGGTGAGAAAGGGAACTCCTCCTGCCCTGAGCTGAGCGACCGCCCAGTTCTCAAGTCCCCGGACATATGCATGGCCTCTGAGGACGAGAGGCTCCTTGTACCGGGGCCTCCTCTTTTGTGGGATCTATGTGCATGGCGCTCCCTCTCCACAGTAGGGCTGTACAGACCCGAGTCCTCTTCAGATGTCAATGAGCTGGTCATACTCTGTCCTCTCTTGCCATTGATCAACCCCGGCCTCTCAACACTCCCGGAGCACAAGGTCCCACTGCGGCTTGCATACTCGCCCAAATTAGTTGGGGCAAAAGTACGCCATGAACGTCGATGATGTGGATGATCCTTCTTCTCTCCTCCCTGGAGACGCGACTTAGGCAGCACTGTATCAGTCACCCTGCTTATGTGCCCATTGAGCCTATGTCCATCAAAGACACCACGTTCGTCCAGCATGGCAGGTTTGCGGGTTCGGAGCTCAAATGAACTGGAAGCAGAGAGAGCTCCATTTCCACACAGGTTGCTGAGGTCTAATGTGCGGTGAGTGTAAGGTAGGGTGCCTGTGAAGTGCCGGGAAGAAAGGCTGCCTTTAGAGCCCGAGTCTATCTGCTCGTTGAGCCGGACGGTGTCATAAATGGACCTCTGGGGCACATAGCAGTCATCAATGTTCAGGTCCTCCTCCTCCCCCTTCCCCACACAGGAAGGGTTTTGTCTGAGGCAATCTGGTCTGCTCAGCGGTTTGCCCATGCTAAAACAATTGTTACGACTCACTACAAGGAAAAGATTAAGGATGTAGTGAAATCCTTTGAGGTATATGTTGCTTTAGTGCACAAAGAGTAATTTAAAAAGGAGCACAATGTGACCAATTTACACGAGAAATAACTGTGTGCAAAATCATTTTTTCTCCTTTTTAAATGAGAAGTTATGAAATAAATACTAAATGTTTCCACTTGTTTTTAAAAATAAAATATACAATTGCTCATGGAGATTTTCTTTTAAAAATTATGAACACAATTATGTTGATCTAGGTCTTTAAAAAATAAAAGGCTTTAGAAATACAAAAATGTCAAACAATATCAAATCCTAAATCCTAAACAAATGCTCGGACTATATAGCAGCGTCATAATCCGTATTAGGAATGAAAATCCAGTCTTTCAATACAGTCACCTATCCAAGGAATAGTCCACTAGGCTCTTCTCCCGGCATTGACTAAACTTAATCACTATTCCTCTGGTCCAAAGTGCTTCTTTTTCCCTGACATCCTTGCAGCATCCATGCGAGCTTAAGGAAATTCTTCAGTGCAAAGTGAAAATATCCACAGGCAAGGTTCTACCAAAAACTGTTGGCAGTTCTGAGGAGAGCTGGTACTCCTGGATAAACAAAAAAGCCTGCCCTTTCTCTCTCATCGCTCCCTCGCAATGACAGACACCCTCCTGGCAGAGCATTTCATGCCCCGCCCCCGCTCATTATTCAGACAACATCTGCCACAACTCCATTTGTGCAGAGAGCCGCTCCGGCACATGTTGATTGGTGGACACATGACCCTTTTTTTTCCTCCTTTCTAATTCCCCCTTATGTCAGCATGGCCCATATGACTTCACTTCTAAGCCATCTTCTGCATCCTGACACAATCAGTCACTTTTCTTTTTTTTCATTCAGTGACTGAGGGAATGGGGAGGGGAAGCGATACGCACCAGCTTTTCAACTTCACACAAAAAAAACCTAGACCAGCAGGCAGCAGCAGCTCCCACTCTGATGACATCACACTATGCTGAAATAGATACACGTTTTTCCTTTTTTCTCCCTCTTTGCCCTCCGTTTTCTTCTTGTGGACGGTTGCTGTGGACCCTGCAGATATTCTTAATTACTGTGGAATGCTGAGGGAGGCACAGGTCCCAGGTAATTTAACACCGACGGGTCTGCCAAGTGCATGAAGGCGCTTTTTATGTTCAGTGACCAGGGTAGGAGAAGAAAGTAGAATAGGGGAGATAATGAAGGGAATTTATTTTTGTTTCCTGGATTGTCTACACCACAGTAGCTCGGTCAGAAGCTGAACAATCCCAACTTCTTTGTCCAGATCTGCACGCATGGGAGGAGATGGAAAGAGGACGCTAGCAGAGATAATAAAAGCAGTTAAGATCTGTTGGGATTTTTAAAAAGGATGTTCAGCCACTGAATCCTGCATACTTTTTAAAATATTAAGGCTTTTGAATGTATGAATATAAATTACATTTTTACAAATTATTATTTTCCTGGCTGCTGCAGGTCCCTTTATCCCCACTGTCCCATATATCTTCTTTACAGAAAGTATAGAATACTGCATTTCATTCAAGCACTGCACACAACAGCACAACAGCCACACTTTAGTTACACAGGGGGAGAAACGTGATATCTATGTGGAAGATACTGTGCTGTTCTTTATTTGTATTGAGCTGTAATCAAATGAAAAAAAACTTGGTGGAGAGCTTCCTGGATTATCAACTGACTAGTTTGCATGAATGTTTAAATACAATGATGTTCATAATGATTAAATTGGGTGATTGTTTTAGCAATCAGTTAACTGTTTGATCCAAAAAGTGACAGAAAATAATGAAGACTGTCAAGTTGACAAAACTTGTTGCTGTGCAAAATATTTTTATTAATAAATGATCATAGAAGTATTTTCTGACGATAAACTGGATAACACGAGTTAAGATAATTCAGTTGTTATCCAGCAAACCAAGCAGGCTGACTCTGCTGCATTTACTGTAAAAGAGGAAGAGTCAACTTACCAACTGAGGAAGCAAAGACCTTAAACAATATGCAACAGCTAATTAATGGGTTTTCATGTCATTGTCACAACTGTGTTGTGGGAGAATTGTCTTCAAACTCGTCTCCTGGCCTTTAGTGTTCGGTTTAGGACTGTTTTAACATTTAAGATGAAGGTCTGCATTGGAACCAAAGACTAGAAACCTTAGATGAATAGAAAATGCAACATATTCACCTTACAGCTGAACAATGTGTACTCTACCTGTAGAGCAACTGTCCCACAGAAGTTTCATATTTCACTTTAAGAGGAGTTTATCATTGCTATGGCAGTGAGTCAGCGACATTACGTGCTCACAATGACACTTTAACTTCAATGAAGAGGGTTAGCTACAGTATGATTCAGATGGTCGAAACTCCATCCCAAATTTGTAAGAGACACTGATGTAATGTCTGAACAGGGGGAAAAAGACACCCACACCAACCCCCAGCGGTGTTGAATCACTACAGCTGCCCTTTAACGTACACATAAAGATATAGATACACCAGGACTCCCTCAGCTGAGCTCTTGTACATCTCATGTGAAAAACAAGAGCAAACATATGAAGTCAGGCATGTCTCTTTCAAAACTTGACCTAAAATGGTAACAGCGCATGAAAGAGGCAAATCCAAGCGCTGTCTTTCTCTGTTTATTTCTCTCTCTCAACAGCTGCCAAAAAAACCCACTTACCTACAGAAACAAGAGCCTGATCCACTGAACATAAAACAGAATATGACACAATCATCTAATGTTTTCATGCTGCAACTAAATAAAGAAAGAGCTCAAGTTCTGATATTGCTTCTGGCAGTTCTCCTCCTGATGCTAAGCACTGGTACAAATGAGTACAAAGGGGGTTTTCCACCAGCAGCTGAGGCTGTATATGCCCTCTCAACCCAGACTGATGACAGGACAAAGAGGGGGTAAAAACATGCACCATGACAACACTGCTCAGCAACAATTTGAATCAATCACTTCTTTAATAGTTTCCCTGTGAGGCCTTTAAACCAAACTCCACACAACAAACTGACAACACCCCCCCCACACACACACACACCCCCCCCCACAACCCTCCCTACCACCACCACCCGAGTGATATTTTAATCCATGTGTCTCAACTGGAGGTTTGGATGCTGCATTCCTGCGTGAGTGTAGCACCCCCGTAATTACAAAAAAAAAAAATCCCTTGACCTATATCTTAGGACAGATCTGTGTCATTTGCCTACACTCGGCTGCTTACATTGTTTTATTGTAATACTATCTAATGCTATAAATGAAGAAGTGTTTCATAATGTCACCTCTAAATATAGGTTAATCCTCTTTTAGAAAACTCCACAGGAATTTAAAGGCTTTTAAAATATTTTACATCTGTCTGTAAATCTTGCTAATGGCTATCCCTAGTTGTATCCCTCACTGAAACCAACAAAGACTTCCACGATTTAATAGACAATATGGAGTTATAGGGATTGAAAACAGACCATTAAGACATCTAGGAATATAGGCATGTATGTTTTTAGTATGGCAGATGTGATTACCTATATTAAATTGAAAAAAAAATGTGTCCAAACATCCATAATACAATACAAAAGGGAATAATCTCTAGCATTTGGGATTATAATGTTCATTAGCATTTGGGCTTTCAACCCGCTATGAAATCTACTACTGGTGTGTGTCATCATATTACTACAAGCCTTGAAAGACACTCAGCCAAGCAGAAAATATTATACAGGGTTTAGGACATTTTAATGGTAACCATCACTATTTGTGATGGTAACCATCACTATTTTGTAATTTGTGTCTATGTCAAGATGGTCAAATAAACACCAGACTACTCTAAGCTTAGAGCCTGAGATAATGTCAGGCAGTGAAGATGCAAACATAAAAGAACAACATTGTCAATGTTAAGAGATCAGGATGCAGGCCCAGCTTCATTACTGGGACCAGTGAATCAAGTGACGCCCTGCTGGCGACCACCTGGCTGCCACGGTCCAGCCCTCCTGCACCATCATTGCATATGGGCCACAGCTCTTTTGCTAACACCAGATGCCCTTAATGAACCAGCATTCCCCAGAGGATTGTATGTAGCAAGTGCTCAGTGAAGAGCCTGCTGGTAATCTGCCCTAGTGCAAGGTTTTTTTGGATAGACAGCATCTAAAATATTAAAATTTGAATGTGAAACTCAGGAGAGAATACAGCATTTAGCCAAGATTAATTCATAGTAACTACCTCTTTGAATAGAGCAAAGAGGATATTTGTTACATTGGTCACAATCTCTCTTATTTAAAAAAAGAAATAAAAAGTATGCATGTTGCATATTACTATTAAATTTATGCAAAAGAAAAAAGAAAAAAACAAGAGTAACTGCTGCTCTGATTTCACATACTATATATTCCATCATCCAACTCAATCACTTATAAACCAACTCTGTTTTGCCAAAATAGCAAAATAAATGTTTAATTGGAGATAGCATACCTTAAAGGCCTCCAGCTGTTGGTTGATGCCGTCTGTCTCCATGCCAACTGCCTCCTGCGCTGCCTCCTTGCCCACAGCACTGCAAAGTTTATCTTCCGCTTGGTGGAGTTTACCATACAACTCCTCCAGTTTGGTGAGGGTGCTCTGCACCTGCACCTCTCTGCCTTTAGCCCTGTCCAACAGTTTACCGGACTGCTTACTCAGAGTGTCCAGATCTCTCTTGAGGCCTAACAGGTCAGGTGAGGTTTCAGTCTCCAGCATCTTCTTACAGCTGTCACCGGCATTGGCCGTGTTGGCCATCACTTCTTGCAGCTTCGCCACAAAGCTCTGGATGCCGTCCTGCTGTTCCTTAAGAGTGGCCAAGTCGAGATCCACAGGAGCCATGCCGTCCAGTTCGTCATCCAGGTCTGTGAAACGGGTGAACATCTCACGGATTTGGTTTTGGAACTGCCCAATACCCTGCAGTTTACCCTCCAAGACTTGGCACGTCTCCTCTAGTTTCTTGTTAAGGGTGCTGTAGTCTTTTTCCATGCCATCAGCCTGCAGTAAGAGGTCCGTCACTCCATCAGCATCTGGGACTTCAACCACAAGGTCCTTGGCCAAGGTCTTCAGGTGTTCCACTTGGTTCTGCACTCCTTCTAAACTCTTCTGTTGGGCTTTCATGTTGGTCAGGTTCTTGTTGCTGTGTGCCTGCACTCCCTGTGACTCATATGTATCCACCTGCTTCTTAGCCCCCTCAAGCTGACCCTTCGCCTCTTTGTAGGCATCATTAAATTCTTTAACTGTGTGTGAGATTTTTTCCAGGGACTCCCTTTTGCTCTGCAGACCTTCCACTACATTGTCCACTCTTTTGCCAATGCTAGCCTTCTCCTCTTTGATAGCATCGGTGTCTGCGTTGGCTACCTCAAGAAGGCTATCTGCAGCTGCGTTGAGCTGTTCCGCCATCCCTCTGTGCTTGTCAACATCCTTCTGGAGAGCTTTGACTTGAGAAATTGAGCTCTCCACAGCGACCGGATCAACAGTGAGTTTGACTCGGCCCTCGCTAGCTTCAATTTCTTGAATCCAGGAGTTGAGCTTCTCTGCATGCTCTTGATACTTCAGAGATTTCTGTAGAGCAGTCTGGAGTTTGTCAGCTTGTTCCACAGAGCTCTTCTTCACCTCCTCCCAGTTGGACGAGAGTGTCGTAAGCTGCCCTTGTAGTGCCAACTTTTCCGCACCTTCAGTGTTCTGCAGAAGCATCTCCCCTTCCCCAGTGATTGTGTTATAAGCTTCCTTGTGCTCACTGAGAGCCTTCTGGACTTTACTGTGCTCCTCCAGAGTTTGTTGCAGGATGTCCACTTTGGCAGAGATGGGCTGGGGCTTAGACTGGTCCTGGAGCTTCTCACCCAGCCATGACTGGAAATCTTTGGAGGTCTGATGGAACTGCTGAGAGCTGGCAAAGGTTGAGTTGAGATGCTCGATCCGTTTTGCTACAACAGAAAAATGGGGCAATTAGTGAGTTAAATGCAGCAACACCTCTTGTGCAAAAAGTGGAAACAAAAGGTTGTTGGGACTATTGGAAAGTTGGGAAGTTGCTGTCATAGAACAATTATATCTTACTGTGACTCAACACAAATAGAATGCTTCTTTCTTTCCCAACATTACAACACTACATCATTAGGGTAAGTTAGAAGGCCAACCTGCTTTCTCCTCCAGTTGTTTGAAAGGCTTGCTGACACTGTCCAGCTGCCTGGCCAAGTCTGCTTTGAGATAATCCTCAGTCACTATCGCGGTGAGCTCTGCGTTGATGGCCTCAGCCTCCTTCAGCTTCTTCCTCTCCTCTCTCAGCTGTGCCGAGATGTTATGGACATCCTCCAACTGCTTCTTCACGGCTTCGGGCTGGGTGCTGTGTCCCTGATGGTTGGTGAGTTGATTCTCCAGCTGAGTGGCAGTCTGACCGACACTCCTCAGTAACTCCTGAAACTGCCCCGTCTTCACCACGGCCTGGTCAATAAGGCTGTCTCGCTGGTCCAGCTGTCCTGTGAGGCCTTGCCACTTCTGGGTGACGGCAGTGAGCTGCTCCCTCACCAGCTTCCCACTGGAGGGGTCCTGGTTGCCTGAGGAGCTCAGGATGGCAGAGGCAGCTTCCTCAAGCTGCTCATATTGTGGTTTGCGGCTCTTAAATTCGTTCTGGAGGATCTGGAGGGACAAAATCAGTCAAGAGGAGCATTCCTTCAGAAAATTACACGACATTCTGGTTCTTAGGAGATGCACAAGCCTCAATTTTTTTTCCAAACAGCATGCACCATGCCTACCTGAACTTGTTGTTTCTGCATCTTAAGCATGTTCAGGTCTATCGAGAGGGGTCCGAGGACACTCATCATCAGCTCTTTCTCTGAAAGCCACTGAACAAGCTGCAGCTCAGTTGTTTGGAAGATGTCCAGGTTCTTGTTGGACTGCTCAAGGTGCTGCTTCCTGTCCTCTACAGAGCCGCTGATATCTGCCCAAGCAGCGTCTGAGCAGGAGGGCAGAACAATCACACCAGTCTGCATTAGTCAGCATAACAGCACCTTTCTATCCACTGTCCTACTGTTCTCCTAGCAAAACCTCCCATTGTGCAGGACTTGGCACTGCGAATGTGTTAATTTAACTGGTGTGGCAGAGAGCAGGTAATGAGACACATTCTGTATGCATGTAATAGAAAGAAGACTAGATGACCAATAGTAATGGTCTAACTTCTCATATTTGTCATTTTGTAGCAACCTTTACTCTGTGAACATTGCAGTAATGAGATACATATTTTGTCAGCGGGATTTAATATACCTCTGACAGTTTCAGTGACATAAATTACCCAGGACCATCAGGAGACAACACCTTGCTGCATACCTATTTCTGCCAGCATCTGCTTCCATTTTGCAGCCTCGGGGGAGTTCGGATGAGTCCTAATCAACTTGAGGAGCGTCTCTCTGAGCTTCTGGAGCTTCTCCTGCTTTTGCTTCATGTCATCTTCAAATGCCTGAGAGAATTTAAACAAATTATAATCGCTGAATCTTGTGATTCAACTCGAGTGTCATATGCCTATCTTATTCACAGCAGATCAAAGTTAGTGAAGACTGCGTGTATAATTCACATAATTATTCAGGCCATTTACTGAACAACCAGATTTCTGTACCTTCTGCTGTTCAAGCTGTGTTTTCACTGAATCTTTCTCTGTGGCTGTGTTGTTCCAGGATGCTGCAGTCTTTTTCATGTCCCTCAGCCATGTCAACATGTTGTCCGTCTCCTTTTGGGCCTCTTTCACCTCCTGCACTGAACTACTCAACTCTGCTGCTCGACCTTTCAGCGTCTCCCCGAGGCTCGCGTATCCCTCGTTGACGAATGACATGTTCTGCTGAATTACCATCAGCTCTGAGGACAGCAAAAATAATTCTATTCAATTTTCCTTACCGAGGGTCAACATGTCATCATGAGGTTATGATAACAGTGAGGAACTGTTAATATAGTGGCCTCATGGTGTAGTAGGTTCAGAATATGTGGAAAGTAACAACCAATGCCAAGTATTTGTGCAAATCATCGGCTCTTATCAAAGTAAATGATGACTTAGATAAAAGTGGGCCTCAAGATCACTCATATGAACTGATGTGTTCATACGTGGCACAAACGAGTGATTTAAGAGAGTACGAGTCGTTCAGTTATTCTGACTGTCTCCTCAGGGATAAAACTATCTCTGCAATGACATGCTGTTGACAGCTGCAGTAATATTTTCTTTTTACTGTTGTATGATATTTTTGTGATTGAAACTTGGACTCTTATATTGCTATTTGGGGGAGTTGAACATGCCAATGATCAAATCTTGGGAACATGCATCTTCTCATGAACAGGTGGGATTCACCAAGTTTTTACAAGCGGTACTGTGAATTTGACTTGGAACAAGTCTCATGAAAAGAAAAGTATGAGAGCTATAGATAGGAATAAAAAAATCTTCTTGCATTAAATGAAAATATTTCTGATCTAATCTCATGAAATGTCCTCCCTGTTTGTGTGAATGGATGTTTGAGCCTTTAAATGTTGATTAATTTAAGAAAAAGCTTGATGGAAAGTGATGAAATTATTAACTCCCTATGGAGTTTGGCTGAGACTTAACTGCTCTATTGGGCCATTAAAAAAGTAAAAAAGCAATAAACTCTCTCTTTATTCCTGTAACTTTATTACTCATAATCTGAACATACTGTTACAGTAATCTTTGTTTCGCATAGAGCCACCACAGCCAGAGCAGTGTTTTGAAAAAAAAAAAATAGCCATAATCCCTACACATGACACCACAAACAATATATTTACACAGCAGCATCCACAAACACACTTGATTACCTTTATTTGTTAGGTAGGAATGGCTCGCTGGACCACCACCATTAGTAAGAGCTGATGCAAAAGACATAAGACAAAGCTTGAGTAAAGGACAGGCAGACTGTCTCGAACATCTTTCCACGGTCTCCAATGGTTAGTGAGCACACAGTACTCAGAAGTGCACCCAAACACCATGCTTCCCATTCCACTGAATGATTCAAACATTTGAGGTTAAGTGTGCCGATATTTACCTGACTTATTAGCGGTCTTTGTCTTGGCGGGGGATGTGAGGAATGTCATGAGGCTGTATAGCGCTGATCCTTTACTGTTCAGGTCTTGGACAGCAGGGTCTTTGAAGGTCCACTCATCTAGTAATCCCTGATTAATCAGACAGATAAATGGTATATACTGTAGGAGCATGGCATTTATTTCTGAAAAGAGAAACGTCTGAGGTTTTATTTTTATTTTTTGCTTTCCAGGATCTACTTCAGGGATCCTGTGAAGCAAATAGTCGTTCTGCTGGACAATATAATGTTTCACTCTCAGATCTGTCCTGTGTAAACACATACCATCCATCCGTCATTGGTTGGCAGAGAAAGCAGGTTGGAATGGTGGGGAGTTTAGGGAGGATATGACCATAACCTATTAAAACACACTTACATCTATCTATTGCAAAACACACAGACTCCTCTGGATGTAAAGTGTAACATCAACGGCTTCTGTTCCAACACTTAAAGTGCAGTTAGACAAACTTTTTATTTATCTCATGACTCACAGTGACTATCTGCAGGTCCTTCTCCAGACTTTTCACACTGCTGCTCGGTTGAACCGCAGGTACTTTCTCATTGGTCTGCTCCAGCCACTTGGTGAGAGCGCTAGCTGCAGATCTGAAGTCTCCTAGCTGGTCCTGACAGGATGATACCTCCTCTTCCCTGTAGTAGACAAGAATCAGTCATATCATGCATCCATCTGTACATTATACAACCATTACTGTAAAGGAAAAGGATGTTATATTAGTTAAACGTGGAAATACAGGAACCTTATGTTTCCCTCCCATTGACCCAGCTTACTTTTCGTTGACGGTGTCTTTGAAGGTGCTGAAAATATTTGAGAGATTGTCCATCTTGCTCTGGATCTGGGCTTTGTTTCCATCTGGGCTTATTTCAGACAGCTCTTTGGACAGAGTCTGCAGCTTCTCCAAATCACTGGCATGTTCAGCCATCTCAGCTTTAGTGTTCTGCAGAGAAATTATATGTAACATTTTTTACTTCAAGACACCACCATGGATGTAAACATAGTCAGCGGTAGAGTTACCTGCATCAGCTGAGACAGTTCATTGAAAGTTTTCACCGGCCCGTCTGTCTCATGTAGATCTTGTGAACGCTTCACAACAAACTGCTGAACTTTATCTGTAACCTTCTCAAACTGTTCCACCTTTTCCTTCAGCTGCTCCAGCTGGGACACTTTTTGCTTATGCTTGTTGCAGGAATCAGAGAAGCGCTGGGAGAGAGCATCCATCTTAGTCTGCAGAAGGGCAGCAGCAGAAGGATCTGCTGTCTCCACAAACTTCTTCACTTTGGCTTTCATGGCTGAGATGCTGCTCTGGCGACTTGCTATGTCCTGCTCTAATGCCTTAAGAAAATACAGGATGGAAAACAGGTTAAATGGCTAAGTAAAGTGAATATGGAGCTAGAAAAAGACACAAATCAGCCACAGACAGTATCAAATAATAGACACAGTATCTGGTTATTGGACTGATAAAATGAGAATAGTACATACTGCTTCTTTGCTGAGGATATCTCCAATGGATGCAGAGTCCAGGGGGATTTGTCCTTTCTCTTTCACACTGGCCTCCACTCCCTCCATCCATCCCATCATCTCATCCAAACCATCCTGGACACTCATGGAGCGAGTCAGGGTGATCTGCAGTTTCTCATTCCGATCACTAACAGACTTGGACAGGTTGTCGTAGCGCTCAACTATGTCATCTATAGCGAAGGTAAACACACCAGGTTATGTTTAAAACGGAACATTTTCTCATTGTTTGGGGCACACTGTGAGATGAACATTTCAAACCAAAGCTGTAACTTATTTGACATTCATGAGTGTCTTAAGGGTAAAAGTTTTGCAAAGGATTACATTCACTAAGATTTTGGTAGAGTAAAAGCATTTTTACGTGTAAGCCAAGAAACTAATGACTGGAGAGAAGGAATACAAATGAGACACTCCAAAAGTTATATGTCACTCTGATACCTTGTGTAAATTTGTGAAAAAGGATGGTGGACACTTTGAGGTATGATGACATTGTTGCCAACTGACAATGAACAGTCTGCTTGCTTAACAACCAGCCTACAAGTTGCAAGTTGCAAGGCTCACATTTTGCAGGGCAATGAGATTGATAAACTTTAAGCTGTATTTTGAAATACTTTATTTTGAAAAACTTTCCCAAGCATTTCAGAGATATTTCCATTTCTGGCATCTTTCAATTTGCCTATTTTAAGGCCGAAATTATCTTAGTGTCAATGACGACACATAAAATCATTAAAATTCTCTATAGGTGGTGCAAAATCTGATCCCTACTTTGATTTGTCCCTCACCTACTGTCTCCTGGATGTCGTCTGAGTTGCTCAGCAGGTCTCCTTCAGATGTTATCAAAGACTCAGCTGCTTTGCGTAGTGTGTCAATAGCAGTCTGATGACCTGTCATCTGACCTTGTAGGGACTGTGGATCAATAGGAAAAAGAGAAATTAAACAGTATCCACATATATAAATTACCTTTGTCTACTTTTAAACTGTACTGTACAGATTATGCATTTCACTTGTGTGGTAGATTGAAGTGCTAATGTGCAACAATGTCTGGATAATATCTACGGTAAATAGGAAATATATAGTGATTCCACAGATATGTTTAGATGTACCTGTCTGCCTCAACTCCTAGACTTACAGAAAGGCTTCAGAGTATTTGCAGTGATTTGTAACCAAAGCCAGAAGGACAGCGTTTCTCAGTTGGCCCACAGGCGCCTCTTATCTTGGCATATCTCTGCTGTAAGTCACTACCTCCCTACAGAGAAATGTTCAAGCTAACTGCTGCCAAAGCTTTGACACAAAGACAGCATCGTTTCTTATACTCCTGTAGGCTTCACATAACCAGAGTTAAACTATTCACATGTGGGTTTGAATTTGAACACAGAGCTAAAAATAACTGTGTTGTACTTAAGTCAGTGGAAACACTGTATATGGTAAGGTAGGTCTATTGTGCCATGACCTTATAACCCAGTCAATGCTCCCAAGTTCTGCATGTGTTCCTTCTTAATAAAGCTGCTCTTTATTTCTTTACTTAGAATACTCATAACCTAACATCCATTAAAGTTCGCATCACATTGATGAATGTTAGTGATGAAACCGCTGCAATGCAATTTCCCCTGGGCTAAATAAAGTTGTATATTATCTGATCTAATCTTAAAGATATCTGTCTCAGGCAAGGACAACTCAAACACCAGACTTTTTGAACTTTAACTGTAAAGATCCAATTATCATCAAAATGTGATGCATCACATATGGGAAGAAAGATCATACAGGCTTTTTTCATATGACTCCTGTGTTGGCCTGAAGAACTAGAGAGGCCTCACAGAAATATGAAGAAAATGTACATCCAGATAAAGAAGACCACAATCTGAGAAACGTCTGAGCACTCGATATTCTAAGCACTACATTTCTTCTTGCCTTGGTCTCCTCCAGCTGCTTCTGTAGTGTTTGTGGGTCAGCTGCTATGGCCTCGGATTGCTGCTTCCTCGCCTCCTCCTCTGAGCTGTTGAGCCACTTCAATAGACCAGCGCTCGAGTCGTCATATTTTTTGTATTTGTCAACCACATCTTTGAGGTTGTTGCCAAGCTGATTGCACTGAAACAAAGGAAAATAAATGACACTCTATGTGTGATAATATATTCAGATTCTGACACTGAACATTCTCACAGTGCTCACAGAAGACAGTGTGACATATTAGTTTGAATGAAGACAAATGCTTCCACCCAGTGGTAAGAAAAAATCATTGCAACCTCTCCAGATCCATGTGATGCCGACTAAATACCTGTGAATGTAGAGTTTTGTATCTGCTGGCTGCTGAATCCAACTTGTCCTTGACAGCAGAGCAGGTTCCTGAAGTATCAACATCCAGCAGAGCGTTCTTAGCCGCAGAGTCAGCCAATCCACAGGCGTTAGCCACATCCAGCACTTTCTGTCCTGACATGGTGATGAAGCGAAGGTCCCCTTTGTGGGAAATCACATCTTCTGAGAAGCTTCTCTGTCGCTGGAGTTTATCACTGAGGATATTGAGGGAGCTTGCAGCAGCGTCCAGCTGCTCTATCTCTCCCTCCGCCTGGTCTAACCAGCCAACAAACTCCTCACAGTCACCCTGGAACTTCTTCAGCTCCTCCTGGACACACTGCACCTGCTTCATCTGCTGTTCAGCCTGCGTCAGGGAGGCCTCGTAGCGTCCCTTCAGCTCCTGGATGTTCTTCTGCAGTTTCTCCTTCTCCTCCGGAGACAGCACATTTGCCTGCTTGTCGAGCAGAGCCTGAGCTGACTGGGTGGCCATGATCAGATCCTGCTGCTGGGACAGAATCTCCTGATGACGGGCCTGTGGGAACGATGAAGACTTGAGGATGCAGAACCAATACATATAACTGTGATTATTGTCTTTTTGTATACATTTGTTAAACATATCATTTTATAATTTATACTATTTTCTTTTTCATTTTGTCTTCACTGTATTTAAAGGCTGGTCTACAGTATCAACTTATCCTGTTTCTTTAATCTCAAATTTTGAGTCTGCTAAATACTATTAAACTCGATTGTTAAATGTTTAAGCTGTATCTACATTTCACAATGTAATCCATCTCTTTATCCTCATCTTTTCCAATGCCAAGTCATATTTTAATTACAACTTTTTTTCTAAAAATCAAGATGAAGTTAACACTTTATTTGTCTAATTAACTAACATTTTGCAGCTTTTATAGTTGTTGGCATTTACTGTTTAACAGATCTAGAAATTGATATACAACATTTTTATTTCATTGTTAGTTTCTGCATTTCTTTGCTACTTGTGTCTTTTACGTTTAGATTTACTCATGATGATCTGCCTTAAGTAATACCAAAAAAACTCCCAGATGAAAGTATGAACTGCTGAGTAACAATTGTCCATTTTTGCAACAATCCAACTATACCTTGACCCTGTCATACTGCTTATCGAGCTGCAGGGAGGCGTCGTTCTTCCCGCTGGTCTCGCAGCCAAAATCATTTTCAGTGGCCTGTAAAGCGTTTCCATTGGCATCGTCATCCGCTCCTATCAGTCCCGTGGATGAGGTTTCTTCTGGCAGGTTTCCATTCTCTTTACTTATATGGTCAGTTTGATCCAGATTTCTCTCGTTTTCATTCCCTATGTTGGATATCCAGTCCAGGAGACCTTCGATTTTGTTCTTACTTTCTTCAAGCCGCTCAACAGCTGCAGCCTGAAAAGACAGATGGATTACAGAACATACTGAAAAGAGAAAAATCAATATAAAACGTTGACATTAAGTTTAGCAATATGATAATAACACTGAAATAATAATCTAAAATATGATGCATTACATAATTTGTACAGACAACACAAACTGTATGGAGGTAATCTGAACTCCGACCTTTTCGCTCTCCTGTTTGATGGCGGTGGTAACAACCTTCTCCAAGTCCTTCCTGGACTCCTCGGCCCGCTGGTTGATGAGTTTGGCTTTGCTTTTCGCCTCCTCCAACTTGCTCTCAATGATGGCAATTTGATCGGGCATCAGCTTGTTCCGGTTTTCCTCCAGAAACTTTTTAGTACTTGTGATGACGTCATTCAAGGCACCGGCATTTGTCAACACGTCTTTTTGCAGAGCCTTGATATCAGGAAGAGGAAAAATAAAGTACCCGAATGAAACTGATGAAAACTTGGGCGCATACTGTGCTACTTAAAAAGCAAAAGAAAATGTATTTCAAACCTGGTGCTCCTGCTGGTACTGCTGCAGGTCTGTGACACAGTCAGCATTTCCAGCCTGCTGCTGATGACCCATCAGTTGGTTTTCTGTCAGGGTGAGATTATCACACACTTCCTCCAACTTCTCTGTAAACTCCTTGTGTTTCTCCAACAAAGACTGTCAAACAAGAATGAAAAAACGCCAGGTAAATGTCACAAAAGGCTGTGATTAAACACATTCACATCCACACTCAATAAAACATTCCCATGAAACAAACCCCAGAAATCTTACAACAGAGTTCAGGGTTATTTCTTTGGTCTGAATCAATATTTGGGGGAAAAAAACATCAAAACAAGGGAAGAGAAACGATTCAAGCACTTAGAGGTAACATGCAAAACACTTTCTTTCATCATAACAGTGTATAAATCTAGTATGCTGTAAACATGCTATTTCGCCATTCGCCACTTTGGTCTTGAGATAGTAATAAGCACATTATGTCCTGTGTGTTATTGGGTTTGTTGTGGGTGAGCGTGTTCCAACAGAGAAGGTGCATTTTGTCCACTGTTAATTGTTCACTGGTGTCTTGGAGGCCTGTAGGATATAACCAGCACAAAGAGTTAGTCTGCAGGAGCGATCAAGCACGTGAGCATGCAAAGTTGTTATTTTTCCTAAACATTTAAGGCATTCACAGTTGAACCTCCCTGGAAGACATTTATTTTTGAAACACATTGAAATATGGTGAAAACTATAAACGCTGGGATACTGTTGATTACTCATTACTTTGAAAAAGTCTAACTATCAATCTAAATCCACAAAAATCCACATTGAAGTTCAATATTTGTACAAATTAATTTTTAGAGCTGATAAATCATTTTTGTTTTGATGTCTGACCCAGATGTGAAAATGCCTCGTCTTAAATTATTTAATCATAATCAATATTTAATATTTGTGTTGTTAGCTCTAACAAGTCTATATGCACTGCATGTGTTCATATAATGTGTTTAAGATGATCTACTTTTTATTGTTATCCACAAATGATACTTCCAATGCTTAAATCTGACCAGTAACATGGCTTACACAGCCCACTCTACATGCACTATAAGCATTCATTATTAACTTTAATTTTCATTCAGCAAACCAAACATGTATATATAGTTGTTTTTGTAAGGAGACATATGTTCTTGTATTTCCACAGGCAGACCTTCTCCTGGATCTCCCTCTCCCTGGTGTCCAGTAGGACATCCAAGGCGCTCCTTTGGGTGACAAGCCTCTCTGTCTGGTCCCTGAACGCTCGCTGAGTTGTGCTGAGGAACTTGAGGAGGTAGCTGCTCTGAGCTGGAGTCAGAAACTGAGCGTGCTCAGAAATAAAGCACTGGATATCAAATGTGACATCCTCTAACTTGAGCCTGGCTTCTTTTAGCAGACTGCTCTCTGAGTCCTGGAGGAAAAGACAGAAATGTGCAGAGTAAGTTTCTGTAACTACTGTAGATATTGGATGTTTAAAATTAGATTAATTTAAAGATACCCTGTTCTGCTGAATCAAATGTTTCAGTGTGTCCACATCACATGGTTTTAAATCCACGTCACACATTCCTGAGTTGTTCTGGATGAGACCCGCTAGTTCATCAAGTTCACTAAGATGTTTCTGGTACGTTGATTCCAAATGCATCTAAAAAAATTTTTTTTTTAAATCACATTTAAAGAAGTCAATAACTGATGAAACTATTACATCACTTTAATTACTTGCAATGAGCACTGACCTTTCCAGTTTCCACTGCTTGAATTAGGAAGTGACTCCTTTCTGCACACATTTGGGAAACTGCAGTAAAATTTTGCTCTAAATCCAGATATGTCGAGGACAAATCTTGGTGGATCTGTATGGGAATGTCCTCATCAGCAGAATTTAAGAGCTGTTGGGCTTTCTCCATATCTGATGTCAAAACACCAGCCAGTCGAGAAAGTTGGGACTCCAGAGACTGGATAATAAAAGCACAGTTGGTCAGGAACTAATGCATACAAGTACATACGTAAGAGAAAAGTTGAGAACATATAATATTGATTGATATTGTTCATGTCTAACCTGAAAATCCTGTTTTTGAATCTGCAGTTCTTCCATGTTGTTGCCAATGGGTGCCTGGATTAAAAGGTCTTTTCTGACATCTTCTAAAACATCAGCGTGATCCTGCAGTCTCCCAACACACTCCAAAAAATCCTGGATGGAGAACAACTGAGGAGAGAGAAAACAAAAAAACAAAACAATTGCAGATGTTACTTGTATCAAAAACTAAGGGAGGGGGTTGCCTTAATGCTGAAACAACATGACACGTACCTTATTTTTGACCTCCTCAACTTTGCAGGAATCTGAGCTGCCAGACGACTGAGGAGACAGTGGGTGACTGTCTGCAGCAGAGCGACAGTGACCCGAGTCATCTTCTGCTGACTCCTCATCTTCTCCCTCTGAGCTCTCCTCCTTGATGCTCTCCAGTGTGTGCCACCGCTCCTCCTGAGAGTCTCCCCCCAGAGAGTCTCCCCTCAGAGAGTCTCCCCCCAGCGCACTGTTTAGAGTGTCCATCACCTCCTGAAGCATTGAAAGGTCTTGGCTTGAGGAAACAGTCTTAAGAACCTGCAGCAGTTGCAGCTGGATGTTTGGAGCTTCGGACTGCTCTGTCTTTTCACAGACTTTCTCTTCCTCCACTATCAATTCTGAGTTTCCTATGTCTTTGTTGTTTGAACTAAGGGTGTCTTGCTTTAACACATCCATGAGAAGGTCTGGGTGACTGCTCTCTATAAGTCCATGAGGTGTGTCTTTCTCCTGGAAGCCACATTTGTCTAAAGTTTGTGGAGGGTTCTGAAACACTTTGATAGAGCTTTCAGTGTCCCAGGTTTGTGCCTTATGCAAATCACTGACATCAGTCCCCTTTGTAATCCCTTCCCCCTTGTCATCTACATGTGTCCTTACAGCATTAGAAAACACTGATGCGGAAGCATCAGACGCGCCGCAGCTGTCTGACAGGAAATCAGTATCTACCTGGAGATGCTCAGAAGCACACACAGGTAATCGTTTTTCCTCTTGTAGAATATCAGATCCGAAACCTAATCCCAAAATAGTTTCAGACTGTCCTGAGTTACTGTCTGACCCAGAAACATTTTCACCAATATTGTCTTTATCTCTTGCCTTCTGTGTATATCTTGACGCGGATATCTGCTCTGTGACAGTGGTGACTGTGAAGATGTCCTCATATTGCCTCTCTGGGGAAAGACCGTCTGTGCTTAACTCAACATCCTCTGCAGCACTGTGCTGTGAATCTTTACCAGCTAACGCTGTTTCAAGAGAAACTCTGCTGGGAGTTTGACTGTGGTGCTCTAAATCTTCAACACTGAAACACTTAAGATTAATAGCATTTGTTGCAGTGACTTCATCGGAAACAACGGGTGACTGTGGAGATCTCTCACCAACAAGCATACTCTGACCATTATGAGAGCAGCTGGGCTCGGTTCCAACACTAAACTCACTTTCTGAATGAAGTGCTGCTTGCTGAGGTAATGTGATTCTGTTGCCATCGTCTGTAATGTTGTTATCATAGTTACCGTTTCCGTCTGAGATGACTGCACTTTCGACCAAGTCTCTGGGTGATAAGTAATCTACACTCGGAGTTGGCTCGCCGTCCAAAGGTGACTGACGTGTGTCATTCTCTGTTCTGCATTCCTCAGATGACACATGTGATGAAGAAATGTCTAAGTCACTCTCACTAACGGTCTGATTTCCCACTTGGCCAATGAAAAAATCGTTATCAATAGGTGAGCTGTCAGATTTGAAGGGATTAATAGGAGTGGAATATTGAGTCTGGCTTTCTGGATCAGTGCTAGATGGACGTGACTGTGTAGTTGGAGCAACGCTTTCTATTACAACATCCATATCGGTCAGCTGACTATTGATTACAACCTGTGAGTCACTGTCTTCAGCTAGTAAAGGAGATTTGTCAACGAGATGAAGAGACTCTGCAGTAAACTGACTCCATGAGGAGGGTGAGCTCATCCGAGACTCATAATCGCTAACTGAGGGAGGGGAATGATGGAGATAATTACTCATCTCTCCTACATTTCCTGTTGTCTTACAATCTACCTCTGCCTCTCCATTCTCTCCCTCTTCATTATTAGCTTCCTCATTAGTCAGATCAAGGACCATAACAGCAACCTTTCTCTCCGTCTGCATGTTTTCAGCCTCATTATTATTATTAATTAAACGTAGATTGTGATCATCAGAGATAGAGTGAGTGACGTTTTCTTCTGGGTAACTGCTGGCTTCAGGGTCTAAGTCAACACGGTCATCTTTTCCTGATCCAGACTGCAATGACTCACTGATACTAATGGTGCAACCAGACCTCAAAAGGCTTTGCTGCTCTATTACACTAAGAGAAATATTTGAGGATATGGATGTATCGGACACTGACACTGTGTCCTCCTCATCTCCTACATCACTTTGTTTTTCATGTGACTGCAGGTCGAGCAGTTTCATCACTGTCGTCTCGTTAACTAGTCCCTGACTGAGAGCTGCCTCCAGGTCATAACCCCTCCCACAGGTGACATCGAAAATGTCCCGTTCCCCCATTTGTGCTTTCAGCAGATGAATAGTATAGTCTTGCTCATTTTGGTCCTCCAACACGCCCTCACGGCGCAAAATCTCATCTTGAGTAATATCTATACCTTCTGATTCACTACAAAGTGACTCAGTGTTGTGTTGTGGAAGCGTTTGACGGCAGATTTCTACTGAACACTCTGAGTCAAACATCCTCGACGGAGATCCAACATTTGTTCTGTTCAGAGAGCATAAAGTTTGACTAAACATTTGACATAAGCCTTCACTATCAGCACCTTCACAATCAATTTGGAAACTATTTCGACAACCTCTCTCTGCAAAATCTTCTGTCTCTGTCCAGTTTCTGTTGCTGTGAAACATGGTTTCCTCCACTACACCATGCTCCGTGGTATCCATTCCAAGGCCATCATCGAAAGATTCCTGTTTTAGAGCCTCGTCATTTGCATTTGTTTTTTCATCAAAGCTAATTCTTCCATTGACCGAGGAAAGAAAATGATGCTGATCAAATGTGTGTTGCTTGTATTTCATCAACTCCTCTGTCTCCTCATTTATGTGCAGCGGCATCTCTAAATCTACCCGCTCTGAAAGCTCTCCAACATTTAAAGTCAGAGAAGTCACATTTTTCTCAGTGTTTTCAGAAAACACTGTATCTTCAAGAAAAATTTTAATCATTTTACTCAGCTGTCTGTCGAGTATTAGGACCCTCTGTCTTGACTCTGGATCTATGTAACTGTTCAACATTAGGTAGGAGATGAATAGCTGAGTCGCCTCTGCATGAGTGGGGATGTTATCGACTTCTAAGCAATCTGCAGCATGATGGCATCCATCAACTGTGAGTTTTTTGTACATAAGCCAAGATGAAAACTTGTCGTTAAGGTGATCAACCTCAGGAAACACATCAGGAATTTCTACAGATTTCAAAATCTCTGCTGTGTAAGTGTCAATCAAACCATTCTGAATGGCGCAGTTGATGTCTACCACCTCTGAGTTTTCTGGAATGTAAAAAGCTGCTATCTTTTCCCGATTACTAAACACTGTGCTGGTAAACTCATCGCTGGTGATCTGTTGGTCATACTGGAATGAGGTGGACACAGTTTGGATTTCCCCACAATGAGGCAACACGAGTCCCATAAACTGCTGCTGATTTTCAAGCACAATAAGTGTGCTGTTAGAGCGCATCAAATCACACTGAACGGCTGCATCCACCTTTAGCCTTTCACAATTACTCATAACTTCCTCTGTCATGGTCTCCTGGTCACTTGAACCTTCAGAAAAAGACCTCAAGGTGTTAATACTCCTCCCTGATGTCAGTGATTTATTTCTGCTGAGGCACTTTAATATCAGTCTATTAACCTCCTGCACTGGCTCTAAGAGTGACACATCTTCAGCACTGCTGGGATTAATCTTATCCTGACTGCTCTTTTGCCTCTGAAGGATCTCTACGTAGACAGAAGCAGATATTACACCGCACTGAAAAGCACTCTCCAGGGTCAGTGTGTCCCCCGTGTAGCACACCTTCAATCCATCAGGGACTTCTTTGACCTCTATCATCTTGATGATCGGGTCTTCACACGTGGCCCCTTCCCTAGCTGCTGCTATGTCAGAGAGCGACACAGAAGAGACATGTGTGCACTTGGTTGCTTCGTTCGGCTTTGGCAAGTGGTCCAGCATAGATTTGTAAAGGAGATCTTCTTTGAAAGCATCTTCCCGGTCTAGACAGACATGCGGCTCCGACTGAAAGAGGTTGGAGGTCACAGGTTGGGCGCCTGGGAGAGCGACCCCAATTATCTGATCAATCAGGCCACTCATGGGTCCGGTTCCAGGCCCCGCTCCAATGGATTTTAAATCCTAAAGAAAATGACAATTTCACAAATTACAGAACTGCTTTCAGCAACAAAAGCTGTATTATCTATTGTGTCAAATTTGCAATTAAATCATTCAAAAGCAAGACAAAATGTATACTCACCAGACAAATATGGGCATGTTAAAAGATCATGTGCACAAGGGCAAGACTGCATCAGGGTTGCAACAGGAGAGCGACGGATAATACATTTAAAGCTATCATGCATCTGGGAATGCAGTATCCAGCATCTTGCAAAAACAGGGTAGTTAATCACATCGCATACTGTAGGTAAAGGGTTATGTGTCATATCTGTTATCCTGTTGAAGTCAAGCACATTAATATGATGAAATTTAGGACCAAAGCCAGGCGCAGCTAAGCATGTTTACAGCATACTCCAATTTTCTGGGAATCAATTGTATAAATCTTGATTCTATCCCCAATGTACGAGAATAAAAAGAGAGATACAAAAAGACAACTGCTCACACTGTACTAAGGAGAAGAGGAGAAACGTTAGTCATGCAGCTGAACATCAGGTGGCGCTGCTTTCTAACACACTATAAGACACAAATGCAAAGAATAGAAGAAACAGCCATGTGTCCAACCTCTTCTGTAGAGGTTGTCTGATCTGAACAATGTTGGGAGAGTTCACTGTAGGCCTGATTGAGCGCCTTCAGCTGCTCCTGGGCCTTTCCTCTTTCCTCCTCAGTCATTCTGTAAGACAAAACACGAAGAATGATGCTGACAGACTTGAAACAGTTGATTAAGTATTGTGCATATCGGTCACAGTAGCTAAACGTACTTGTCACTGTGTTTGTTCAGCATCATTTGTGTGGCTCTCAGTGCTTCTGCGATTTGTTCCTTCTTAGTGACCATTTCCTCAACTGACACCTAGAACATCAAACAGGGCCGTATTAACACTTTATATGCAGTTGATACAACAACTCTTCTTTACTTTTATAGGACTACTCTCTGAATAGTTATCATACAATATTGTATTCCAGAATATCACTTTAGTAAACAGGGACACGAAACTCACAAATACTCACACACTAGAATTGTTTCAAAGGATTTTTTTTACATTTTTAAATAGAATTATTCATACAATATATATATATATATATATATTTATTTATAAAGAAAACTGCGAACTCCAGTGACTTTGTGATATTTTTGTATTGGCTTGTACTGTGCATGATTTTTTCTCTTCCTTCCATGGAGGGACAGAATATTCAAAACACATTCAGAGAGATGGTTTCATAATTAAAAGTAAAAACAAAAAATAAGGAAGTCCAAAGCTGTCATTATTAATATTTAATTGTTGGAATTGGAATTTTATATATATTTTTTGGATGTATAATGTAAAAGAAAATGTAAATAATATTTTTTTCATTAAACAAACCTTACGAAAATATTTTTATGTGTACTAAAAAAATACATTTATAAACTTATTAATAATAAGAATCAAACATTACATTTTTCTTACTTCATTTTACCCTAATTGTGGTTGCAATGTTTACAACAAAAATAAAATGACGTGCGTGTCCAGTGCACATTGTTCAGGTGATGGCACCATTGATTAAATAGATATTGGAATGGACAGAGTGAACAATCTGGAATAGCTGGCTGTTTGGTGTGCTTTAAAACTGCTTAATTAAACTTTAATTACTGATCTGAACTGGCCACAGAGATGCAAAAAAACTTCTAGCAACGAGTCAACTCTCGTTACTATAGTACTTTATAGTTATCATAGTACATGAGTAGTGATAGTCTAAACTCCTTTGTATGTATCTGTCTATTGTCCTTTCTATTCCATTACATTGATGAGAATGAGTTCTGACAAACCATCAAAGAAAACCTTCAGGATCATGAAACTGCTTCTAAGCACCATTTTATCACAGTTACAATGCCATGGTGATAAATTTAAATTATCACTTGAATAATGTCAGCTTTGGACTGTAAGCAATGTATAATGCATGTTTCATTGGACACACTGGGACAAAAATCTGAAATGTATTTCAATAACCTGTTGGGCTGATTTCATTTATTGGTCACTGAGGTTCTTCTGAAATGTGAGTGATTGTGCAACTTTTTGTGTTATGGAATCAGTTGGGGGCGATTGAAATAATCAAATATATCATGAAATCCATAATATCAATCATTCTTTTCTGTACAAGAGATATGACAAAGTAATTACACCCACTACCTATAGTGTAAAATATATGGATTACATGATTCAGAAATTAAACAGTGTGTTTTTATTAGAAATCATACACTGTGACAGCAAAAAGGCTGCAATATCATTTTGATTAGAAAAATACTCTTTGCCGTTAAACCAAAGCTTTCTCTCACGTACAACACATATGTGGCAGCATGTTAAAACAGGACACACCAGAAAACACCAAAAACAGTACACATAATTTACCTGGGGCTTATTAGAAGCATCTGTGTTGGCATTGCTATCTTTCAGAGCATTACCATCATTGCTTGGCGTCTGCTTCACATTGGACATCCAGTGCAATAGCTTGCTAACTTTATCACCGTGCTCTCTCTTCTCCTCATCAACAGATCTCTACAATTAAAACAGATGGGTTTTTGACAAGATTGTTAACTTTGTTACAAAGACACAAACAAAAAACACTTGAGTGGGGAATCATTGGAGTGGGGAATCATCGGGGTAATCAGACTAAAACAAAAGCTGAAGAACCATTGTTAGTTGTAAAGTGTGTGTAAAAAAAAAATAGGCATCCAGTCAAGGAAACTTCCCAGCCAAACACAAAACCAAAGAACATACTATAGGTTTTGCTTTTATGCTATGGTCAAGCATATATTTACAAATGTTTATTACTTATATGCCCAAACATAATGAAATGTTGATTTGGGCCCAAAACCATGAACTTTCGTAGCCTCCAGTAACCTTAACCCCGTGTGGCAGTCGTACACGCTTCTTTCAAGTGCCTCCCTGAACGTGATTCTTCTCTTGGTCTTTGGACAGGTGAGGCTTTTGGTGTGAAACTTCTCATCTTTGAGAGCAGCGGCAGTAACTTTGTCAACAAGGCCACTCTGAATGACTTCCTCGAGGGAGACTCTGTCATGAGTGTCAGGGTTTATCAATCCTCCAGTAAGGAGCTGGAATTCAATACAGCGAAAACCGGCATCCTTGGGGAGGAGATTTTCCTGAACAGCCTGAGAGATGGACAAAGTCTTTGAAGTCTTGGGGTGAACAACGCCATTAAATACCTGCTCAAACTGTTGGAGCTGCTGATTCAATGCCTCATCTAAAAGACCGGTTTTGAGAGCCTCCGAGAGAGTAACTTTCTGCCCTGAAGAGGGGTCACAAATACCTCCAGTGCAGGCCTGGGCTTCCAACAGCCTTAAAGCAGTGGCTCTATCAGTAAAGCCCTGTTGAAAACCCTGAAGAACTGACAGCCTCCTCCTCCGATTGACGTCCCAGAGACCAGCGATGGGGCTGTGAGAATCTTCCACAACCACCATTCTTGAAAATATGATGTCCGCAATCTCATAGACGCTAAGAACACCACCGCGATAGCTTTCAAGCTCGGATTTTTCAAGAAACCTCTGACTCAGAGCGGACTCTAGACAAAGTTGTCGGCCACTTTTGACATCAGTAACGATGTGAAGTTGGCTTCCACTGGCGTCAGCTACGGACTTTTCCTGCCATTCACTTTCCTGCTGTGACAGAAACAGATACATGCTCTTGTCAATGTGTCTCCCCTTGAATGCTTCATACGCTGACATTTGAATGCCACAGCTGCTGCTGACAACAGACACTCTGTGAGAACTCGTGGGAGAGGTGTTTGTTAGATGTTTCTCACCAAATGGGAAGAGAAACACACCACCATCAATGTCATAAAGGCATGTCTTCAGTATTTCAGAGTAGTATGCTTTCTGTCCAGTGTCAGGGTTGTGGAAACCTTTAGGGTTACTGATTGGATCATACAGACTCTGTAGAGTCTCCTTGTTCAAAAGACCCTGATCAACAGCAATGCTAGTCGGCACCCTGACACCAATCTCTGGGTTGATCAGTCCTCCAGTGGCCACCTGGACCTCAAGGATCTTCTTGCCTTTGTATCTATCGAGAATCCTTTTCTCCATCGCCTGAAACACAGAGAGCTTTTTGCCAGCATGGATGTAGCCGCTAACAGCTTTCTGAGCATCTATCAGTTTATCTTTTAGGCCTGTCTCAATGATACCTCTCTCCAGAGCCTCAACCACTGAGTGTGTTTGCCCTGTAATCAGATCAGTTAGGCTTCCTGTTGCAGCCTGCGCCTCCAGGAACTCAAGAGCATACGTCTTTGCTAAGAAGCCCTTCTCAGCAGCTTCTAGGAAGGATATCTTTTTCTTACTTGACTCAACATAAACTCCAGCAATAGTAGTTGGTTTTCCGGCAAACTGAGTAAGAGATGCTTGCACGTCTTCCGTTGTGACGAGACTTATCTCAAACTTACGCACAACCTCCTCATCCAAGAACTTAAACTTGATTAAGTTTTGAATACTTGTGCTGCCTTTGAGTTCTGGGAGCTTTTGGGAGGTTGAATAAATCCCACTCAGTTTCCCCTCGCTGTCGGATGTGTTTTCACATGTTTCTTTGATCTGATACGTTCTTGTCTTTGTGATGCTCTGTGTTTCATTTGGCCGTTGGTGTGTTAGTCCACACAGAGCCATGTATCCATGTGTTGTCACAGTCATGGACTCATCAGGTTTGATTTGGCTCTTTTGCGCGTCTTTTTGAAGGAGAGTCAGACTTTGACCAGTAGAGCTATTCAAAGTTTTCTTTGATAGTGAATCCTGAAGGCTTTGGCTGTGAGTGACCTCCATTTTATCTTGTTTGACTTGTTTCAGTCCTTCATGGATATTTTCTTTCTCCATTGTTGCCATCTGTAGATGTGACATTGAAAGAACTTTTAAGTTACAGAGGACTAGAGTTCAGTTACAGATAACTACAATCGCTAAATGGATATTGTGATGAATAGTAAAAACAAATGTAAAATTGTATTAAATTTAAATATACTGTGTTTCTAATAAATATAATAGTGTGATGCAGTAATGCTGAACTAACTTCATCCATACCTCTGAGGAAACTTTCATCTTGAGAATCTCGTCCTCCAGGTTGTATTTTGCACTTTCATAGGAGGGCACCATCTTCTGCCTCACTGTATGTTCCGTCTTCAACGAAGCAGCCTCGTTTTCTTTCATGTAGTGATGGCTCGTTTCAATGACTTCCTGTTTTTCAGTCTTCATCCGGACCCCGAGCGTCATAAGCTTTTCCTGAAGACTTCTCACTTCTTTTACGTACGACTCTATTTGTTCCCGAAGAGATCTGGCTTCATTCTCCTTCAGTTTCAGTTTCCACTCGCTATCTGCCAACTTAGCTGTATCATTTGACTGCTCATTGCCAAGGCTTTGTAAAACGCTTACTTTTGAGTGGAGTATAAGTCTGTCTTTCTCATGTTGGGCAATTTGTGATTTTGCCTTTAAGAGGTCGTGTTCGAGCTTCGTATTTACTTGCTGCAGTTTGTCCATTTTGGTCTGCAGTTGCAGCTGTTGGTCAGATTGTTGCTTTGTTTCCACAGTGGTTTGATGCACTGTTTTTATATTTTTCACGTCTTGTTTGAAACACTTGTTTAGCATCTCTGCTAATTCTGCACTATGTGACTGCTGTTGTGACATCCCACTTCCACTTGAGATTTCAGATTGAAGTAAAATGAGCTTTTTCTCTACTTCAGTCTGCACTAGCAACAGCTGCCTCTCATAGCCCTCTTTCTGGAGTTCTAGTTTACTCTTCAACTCTTCCAGCATTTTCTTGCACTTTTCAAGTTGTTCTTCCATCTGCTGGGACCTCAGGTGAAGGACAGAGTTTTCCTTTTGCTTTTGCTCAGCTTCTTTTTGGGTGCTATGCAGATTTTCTTTCAGCCTTCTGACTTCAGATCCCAATGAGTTGCTTTTCTCAAACGCCTCAGCTTTCTCCCTCTTAAGGATTGTATTTTCATGTTGCAGATTTGATCGGGATTTGTCAGAACTCGACATTGATTCTTTCATTGTTACTTTATTTTTCTGAAGCTCAGTCTCCATCTGCAATAATTTAGATTCTTTCACTTTTCTTTCTCTGGTCTCTTTCAACAATTCATCTTTAGTTCTTTGTAGGGAAGAGCTGAGCTCTGAGATTTTAACATTCAAGTTCTCTAGGTTCCTGTCTGCTGCTCTCTTGTCGTTCTGAAGAACATACATCTCCTGCTTTAGGTTTCCTGTAATTTTCTCTGAGCTGCTTGTTAACCCTTTAATGCTGTGCTTATGTTTGAAGAGTTCGTCTTCTAATGCCTGGACTTTATTGACATATTTTTGACTCTCAGCAGATTCTTTTTGCAGTTCTGCATTTCTTTTATTTAGCATCATGTTCAAATCATTAATTTCAGCATTTTGCATGTGGATCTTTTGGTTTGCAGAATTGTTATCAGCAAACACTGCCGTCAGCTCTGATTTCAGAGTTGCTATTTCTTTCTCATAATTGGCAATTTTTGAATTAAGTGTGTTGATTTTCTGCTGCAGTTCAGTCATTTTCCTCACCTCCTCACTGTAATCCTGCAGTTTAATTTGAAGCTCATGGGATGTCTGAGATTTCTTATTTAGTTCCTCCTCAATAATTCTAACTTGTGATTTGGTTCCCTCCGCCTGAGACTTGAAGATTTTAATTTGCTGATCCTTGCTGTCAATTTCCATTGTTACCTGATCAAGTTTAGCTCTTACGTTCTTCAGATTATTTTCCATTTCCAAATTAAACTGTTTTAGTTCATCTACCCTTTTTTGCAATTGAGAAGCAACTAATTCACTTTTTTGAAGTTCGGCTTCAACGTTTTTGCATTTGATCTGCGACCCCTGCTCGGTTCTCTTCATTAAGTTGTTTTCTTCCTTGGCTGTTTGAAGCTGCTGTTTCCAGCTCTCCATCTCACTCTTCAACGACTTGATCTTTTGTTCATAAAAAGATCTTTCATTTTCCAGCGACTCTGTTTGGATCTGAAGACCTCTAATATCACTGTCAGATGAGACATTTATCCTTGTCAACTCATTGCATTTAAACTTGAGCTGATCTAGTACTGCCTGCTTGGAAGATAACTCTTCTTCTAAATTGTTAATCTTGAGAATATTGTCCTGCTCCATGGAGCTTTTCTTATGCAGTTCACCTTGTGTGATCTTCAACTGCTCTTTGAGGCCTTCGACTTCAGTGCTTTGGAAAAAAGTGTTTTGTTCCAATGAGGACTTGGCTCTTTGAAGAGATCTGATTTCCTCCTGAAGTTCGTTGATGGATTTCTTCATGTTCCGTGCTTCCTGTTGGAGATCCTCTGATTTCTGTGTCATGTTGATCCTTTCAGTTTCCATGTCCATCTGAAGTTTCTTTAGTCTGTTATTGCTATCATCCAACAGCTTTTTATAACTTTGGGCTTTGTCCTCAGCCATTTCTGCTCTTTTCTGGATCAGGACGAGTTCCTCTGCTTTCTGCTGCAGGACATCCATCATCATGCTGTTATTTTCTCTGACTGCAGATGACTCAGGCTCACTGACGGCCCTCGACTGGCTGTCAGATGACAAAGGTAGCTGAGGCACATCATTTTCTTTAGCCTGGACTTGACTTTGCACCTGTTCATAAGTAACTTCCTCTACGTTTATTTTTCTCTGAAGTTTGGGGCTCTGTTTCTTAAGATCTTGGCCATCACTAGTTTTCTTTAAGAGGTCTTCTAGTTTCTTCTGAGTCAAAGACCACCTGTCCTCTGACTGCTCAATCAGCTGTTTTGTGTGACTTAATTCCTGCTCACTGGCAGCTTTGTCTTTTACTGCTATTTCTAGCTTCGTGCAATACTGATTAACGTCATGCTCCAGCTGGGATTTCTGAAAGATTAGATCATCAATTGTCTTCTGTTGAGTCTCTACTTCTGCTTCCAACTTGTCCAGCTGTGCTTGTCTTTCAACCAGCAAAGCCTCCTGTTCCTGGACCCGTTGCTTAAGTTGACTATTCTCTACTTCCCCTGCAGCTTTTTGGAGCTCCACGCTCTCTGTCCTTTTTGTTTTCTCTGCTCTCTCAAAAGCCTTTCTGCTCTATAATGCAAAAAAATAAGTCATCCACTGTTTCACGTTTAATTAGAAATTGCAGAATAAATTGCATGAATATTTTACTTCTTACCAGAGCGCTGCAGCCATGTAAAACAAGCTCTCCAGGAATTTGCAATTTAAAGACTGCGGGACTTTTTAGTTAGCCAGAAACATTTTGGAGGGTTAAAAGCCCAATCCAACAACAAGATGTTAGATTTATTCAAGTATATTTTGACAGCATGTGTCACTGCTTTTATCACTGTACCTTTGATAGAACTAATACTTACAAAATACTATACAAACTCCTGGAGAGGCTCTATTTTCCGACAGAAAGGCCATGTGAGAAAAGACTTTCCGTCAAAGAATAAAAAAGCTCTCTCCTCCCCGCAAGTAAGCGTCACCAGCAATGAGAAGTTACTGTACATGCAGACACGCACCGCATTCGCACATTTCCTTTGCATCTTTTGCACCTTGAAGCAAATGTCTACACCCGTGATGAGCTGGCCATGTATGATAATAGAAACAATTCACGGAGGAAACAGAGTTTGTTACATTATTGTATGATTCACTACTTCTTAGTGAGGCAGTGAAATATGTTGATGCAAAATAGAAGACCTGAGAATCATGCAAAGATAAGAAGGCAAAGCTAAACAGGCATTGTAGGTTGAAGCATCCACTCAGCCCCAAAAGTCTAAAATATCCTGCAGAAGCTACTGTAGATGTAGAAAGGAAAAAGGGAAGTATTGAGAATATGGATCTATTACCTCTTCGTCTTCGGTTCTCTTCAGTGTCTCACTGGCAAACTTCACATACTGTGTCATGAGAGTCACAAGAGCAGTGTAGCGGGTTCGGAGATCCATAAACTGTGCGACATTAAGAGAAACATGCATGTCATTGACATGTACTCTACATAAAGCACATGTTTTCTGTCCTACCAAAGTTAAATCATAGGTTTACCTCCTGCTGAATGGCATCAGAAGAGCTCTGCATCCTCCGTTTCTTGAGAGGGGATTTGTGCTGGGAGTCGACCATCGCTCTGAAGGTCATCAGCTGAAGTTCATAATCCTAAAAAGAGAATCATGTGTAAGATAACAAAGTTGTTTCTTTCTCAACTACAGCAATTTTCACCTTAGATCCAACAAAGCTGGAATGGGAATGCCACTAACTGCTAATCTCGTATATCAGAGAAACCATGAGAACATTTAAGATAAATAAGTTTACCTTAATTGCAGATGAGTACTGCTCCGAGTACTTCTGACACTCTTCAATTGTGTTCTGCTTTTGTTCAATTTCAGCAACAAGGACCTGAAAACACAGACATGTTAAATACATGTATCTGTGTATTTAAATGTCTTCATTTTATTGTGAAGAAGTTAACTCTTGTCGTACCTTCTGTTTGTTTAACAGCTCAGCCAGTGCCTTGCTGTCCTCAGGTTTGTTTTCTTGGGCCTTTACCTGTGCTGCTTCCATTTCTCTAACCCATTCATCAAGACTACTGTAGGATTCTCTGTAGTGTTTCAGAGATTTGCTGATGCCATCCAGGTCCCGAAGCCTGAAATTGAATGGTTAACGTCAATGTGCAATACTTAAGGCTCATAACACTTGCACACAAATGTCATATATTATCTCTTATAGTGCAGTTAAATCCTCACTAACCTGCTATCAATCTGGGAGTGAATGTTCTGCCATCTCTCGCTCAGCTGATCAGCTTTCTCCTTGTGCCAGTCCAGGTCAAAGTCACGCTCGTTATGTGCCTTAAACATGCGGTCGCTGATGACCCGTGCTCTCTGCAGCTCATCCTCCATGTCATGGAACACCTCCTGCTTCTCGTCAATCTCTGTCCGCCATTGCTTTGATCAGAAGGAAAAATAGTTACTCAAAATGAACTACAAAATGCTGCCAATGATGGTGAAATGTAACACAGTGTATTACCTTAAGTGTTGAAATGACTGTCTCAATGGATTTGACTTCAGAGTTCATAGCGTCTTCCTCATAGAGTTTGGATTCGTAGGCCTTAACTAGCGCTTCTGCACTCTGGCTGTGCCTCACCACTAAGCTCACCGTTTTCAGTCTGCAACACAAAAGGGAACAGATCTTCAATTCAGGTACTTTTATTGCAAATACCAATGTAGTCAAAAATATTTAAATGCAGCCATGATTACGTCGACACAATGAAGGGAGTGTCTTACTTGTCCATATAAATGGAAGACATGGAGTACACTTGGCTCATGCTCTGAATGAGGACGGTGAGTTCAGAGGAAAGTGTTGGCACAGAAGGAGAACCTGCAGCCTGTCGGAGGAACAGCTCACACTTCTCCTTCATAACGTCAAGGTCCTCCTTCAGTTTTTTCAGCTCCGCTGTCTTCCTCTGCAGAGTGGCACGTAGGAAATCAGAATGAAAATAACAACACCAGTAAAAAAAGAAAGAAACGCAAAGAGGAGGGGGGCCATAATAATGTTGGTACGATGTTATGGACATTACAAGCTGACCATGGAAGGTATGATTAATGAAATGTTAATTAAGTAAATTACAATGCAACTCTTTGATAAGGGAATTAATTCAACAACAAAAAATTAAAAATTCAACACAGATAAGTTTTTGATTATGTGAAATGATTATTGCTACGAGGACATATACCTCATGTTCTGTGATGCGCTGCAGACTCTGCTCCAGGTCGTCTCTCTCCAGCGGTGTGCGAAGTTGCCTGATCAGGTGTTCTTCATGGGCCTCCAGATGCATTCGGAAGTTGCGTATTTCAGAGATGTAATGATTGTTTACAGACTCCTCGTGTTCCTCTGTATACCAGAAAAATATAATGAGTACAAATAATCACACAAGAGCATAAATATACGTTTGATTTTTAAACTGTGACAGAAAATGTCAATTGTCAAAATGTCAAATGTCAAAAAAAAGCCAATGAAAACATTTACTTCAATTTGAAAATCACAACTATTTTATAGTGGGAATGTTAAACCTTCATGTCTCACACACATTAACTGATAGCACTCAAAAGCACCTCTAGGTGGCGTCATTATCACAGCACAAGGCTGAGTAAAACCTGTGCAATGCAGCTAAATCAATGACACTTTGTGCAAGTCATACACAAAATTAGAAAAAAATGTTATAAGATGAGAACTTCTTCCATAAAAGGGGATGGGGCATATATGTAATTGTCTTTGTATACATGTATATTTGTCTCCTATGCAAAATACATAACATAAGTATTCTGTATTTAAATAACATAACTGCGCATTAACAACATCCCAGTGTTTGCTTTTCATTCACAGCTAAGCCAACAATCTTTTTAAAAACTTTTCTTGATTCAGTAAAAAACAACATAATTAAAGAAGGCATCAACTTAAAGCTTAAAGGCTTAAAGAACCATGGGTTTCCCTCGCGTGTTTAGTTCAATCTACACCAGCAACTCCTTGTTGGGAGGGACAAAAGGGGAATCTGAGCCTTGCCTCTTTCTGCAGATCTGAGTAATTCCTGGTAGTACTCTTTGCAGGCCGCAACGTCTCTCTCTAGCTGGGCACAGTCGGCCACTGTGAATACTTCGGACTCCTCGCTGTCTTCCAGAAACTCCTCAAAGTGGGACTGCAGGTTGCTCAAGACCTGCTGATGCTCACCTTGTAACATGGTCTTTATCTGAAGAGAAATATAAGTGGGAATAAGACAAACATGCGCTTTTCATTTTTCCTAGAATGAGTCTGATTATCATAAATGATCATCTGCTAGTGTTAAAAAAGTGGGATGGATAAGAGTCTAAAAAAGGAAAACATCATAATTCAAACATACTGAGGCCACATTCCAGTTGCGGATGGCTCGTATGTCAGACATCAGATAATGCCAAGACACCACGCTCTTCATGTTGATGTGGGAGTGGTGCCAGAGTGCCAGGACATTCTGGTATAACTGTTCAGTTCTGCAGGAAAAAAGCAAGAGGCAGAAATAATGTATCCCACCAGAGTCAAGTCACCAGAGCTTTATAATAAAAATGAAGTACAGGACACAAAATGAAGCCTGGCAGCGTAGCGTCTCACCTTGTTGCCATGTCAACAGCCTCTTTGTTGGGTGGAGGCACAGTGAAACACACAGAGGGCACCATGGCCTCATTGCCTGCTGGGTTGATGACCTTCCACTTGGCCCGGTGAGAGTTACTGGCCAGTACGCACTCATCCTCTTTGTAAATGGTAATCTGAAAGAGTTGTGGTGAAGCATAGATTTACTATAAATCCGGGAAAAGAACTGAGATGAATTATGGGGTAATTTGACGAAGGAAAGCTCTGTATACCTCTATCTGACGATAATCACAGATGGCTTTGACAGGGATGGAGGATCTCACGGGGCTTTCAGGGTTCCTGGGCCTGAGCTGCACAATATTCTTGGCCCTGCCCACTAACCCAGCCACAGTGCTGCGGTACTGAAGCAGCTGCTCTTTCTCATCCTAGGGACACACCATACCACAAAAAAGGTTGTTTATTGTATTTTTGATTTACAACTAACTCAACACAAACACAAACACTTCACATCTCTTTCTATCAGTTTACCATGGACTCCTGAATGAGATCGTCCAGTCTGTGTAGGCTGCTTGATCGATCACAGCTGTATTTTCTTTGAATGGAATCTTGCAGGCTCTTAAGGTAATCCATGGACTCTTTGGCATCCCTGAAAAACTGCAAGGGGGAAAAGAGCGAGAAATTAGATGTGACAAACCAATGCAGTTTGCATAAACTGACTTCAAAACAGGCAGCAACTCACCTCAAAATAAACAGCATTCTCTTTGAGATGCTGTTCTACGCATGAGCAGAGCTGTAAAATCCAGCTCCACTGCGTCTGCATGGCAGCCCTGTACGCCTGGAGGAGAAACACATGATATCCAGGTATAATAGCTGGGAAATTACAAGATTTAAAGACTTAAAAATCTTTTAATCATGGTGGGAGCAGTATACAGGGTGGAGTCTACTGTCATACTGCCCGCAGAGCTGAGTACACAGAAAAACAACAGGGCTTACTTCAATAGTGAGCCTGGCTGGGTGGTTCTTGAGCATTAGGCGCTCTGCCTTGTCCTGCACAGACTTGATCACTCCCTCCTTTTCGTCCAGCTCCCTCATCAGATCCTGTATGAAGACATTAAGATGAGTATCTCCTGCATCCAGCAGTGGCAAAGATCCAGTCACTTCATCCTCTCACACAATCCCATATCCTGTCTCATATTAAATGGATGCAGCTGTAACGTAGCCAAACCTATACACCCAAAAGAACTGCCTGAACAAGCCCTTGTTATTCTGTCAGCACAGATTGGGTTACAGTTAACTAAAAAGTCTGCTTAAACAACACAAAAACATACAGCATGGTAGTCTCTTTTCTTGGAGATGTTGCCGTTGCGATCACTCCAGTCAAAGGCAACTTCCTCCTCCTCCTTCTCATTCAGCCAGATGAGCTCCTGAGTTGCATGTGACACAAAGTCATGCAGGCTTTCCAGGTGGCTCTGTCGCTCTCTTGAACAGCTCTGAAAGGAGCAGACATTCATTGAGTCAGGCTACAATAAGCGGTACATCAAAAGTTATAGCATTTATTGCTCCACACATTTGTTAATTTGGCTGTTGAGCTCAACAGATCACTTACCAACAGTCTTTCATACTGCCTTTCTAGTTTGTTCAGTTGGTCTGAATAAGTTATTTTCATGGGGATGGTCATCTGAATCTGAGAAAAGAAAAGTATGTTGTATTTCCTCCGCAGTAACATTATAGGTAGGAGTATTGATTGTTACACTACGATAACAAATAAGACAAACTACAAAACACTTACCTCGCTCAGTTTGGCATCTTTAAGGCTCATTTGAAATTCTTCAATGGCTCTATGTACACTTTTGTGGTTATCTAAATGCATTTCCACGCTTGGCAAATCAGATCCCCACTCTGAACGATCCAGTTGCAACTTTAATACAGAAACAAAAAATAAAATATTCAGTTTCTTATTTTAAGTGCGTACAATTAAAGCTACAGTACATTATATACACACTGATAGCGACAACTCACCTGCATCTCTTCCACCCAGCTCAGAAGGTCCTGAATAAATTTCATGTTGACCTCCTCTTCTGTCATGTTGGGGTCTGCCAGTGAGGATTTCAGTAAGGGCTTGCGGATCTGCATGCTTTTCAGATGCCACAGGCTGCCTGGGTCCATGCCGCCACCACTCCCCATGTAGCTCTGGACTGAAGCAGGCTGCAGACCGGGGGTCAAGGCCGGGGTAAAGGACGGGGTCAGGCACGGTGTAAGGCTAGAGGTGAATGTGGACCCAGGGGTACCTAACCCCCCTGGGGTGAGTGCAGGAGTCAGGGCTGGTGTCAGGCTTGCGTTGATGTTCTGAGAGAAGCCAGAGTTCAGGCTTTGTGTGATGCCTGAGATCATCATTTTGGTTTGTTCTGTCGTCAGGGTGCGACCTTTGCTGTACACAGAAGAACACTCTGCTCTCAGGGCTAGAAGTTCATCCCGAAGTTTAGACACCCTGTATTCAAAAAGGAACAACAATATGAGATGTCTTAACGTATGAGGAAATAAATACACCGTGTTATTTTTGCAAGAGGATACACTTTGTACCTTTGGACAAGTTGATCTGCAAAGGGGAATTTCCCATCCAGAAGAATTTGGATGTCCACCACTTGTTGTCTGAGGATATTCTCACACTCCAAAAGGTAGCCAGCAATCTCAGCTTCATTCAGGAACTGAATACCAGACTCGAGACGTTTTGCATCCTTAGCAGAGGAAAAAAAGAGATTCAAAACACAAGACAAACAATGCGCACACAGTGTTATTTTATCACAACTTACATTGAGTCAAACAGAGATTAAACTAAACTTACAGACTGCAGGGCAGCTCTTGCAAATGCCAGCTTGTCCTCGCCATTGACACAGTCCCGCTGGACCCTGTTGGCAATCTGCTGCAACATCTCAAGCCTACAAAAACAAAAAGATTAAATTATGAGTTTACAGTTATTATCATTTTAATAAAAAAAAAAATCTTTACAATGCACACTGTAACCTCACCTGGATCCATAGGCAATGCTGTTATTGAGAAAGACTGAGCTGTTCATTTGTAAAGGTTCGGTGAGGAAGGGGTCATTAGAGCTGTAACTGTTGAAGCTACTGTTGCTCAAAGATGAGATCCCACTCAAATAAGCCATCTTACTTTACGTGGTAAACCACTGCTGCTACTCCCAGCCACTCAAACAGTCACTGTGACATTTTCTCATCCTAATCATCCCTCTTCAAGGATCCCAGCCTCGGCCTAGCCTTGACAGCTTGACTGTGAGCATTCGTGGACCTAACTGATGGAGCGGCTTTCAACCTGCTCATATTTATAGTGCCACAGCCAGGTGCAGAGCGTGTAAAGTGACTCCCACCCTGAAATAATGTGCAGCCCTCAGGAGATTAGAAATAGCAGGTTGAGACAGTGTGCCTTTATACAAACTGAGAGTCCGTGAAGCACTGCCAAACTGTGGTTATTGCTGTTTTTGACAGTTTTCACCACACCCAACATTAATGCTGTGAATATGTTGTGTTTATAGACCATGAAGGGAGGAATGGAGACGTAAACTTGGCTAAACTATTGTCAACGGAGTCTTTGGACTTGGCATCGAGTTTCCATAGAAATGAGATCAACGCTGCAAACAAACATTGATGGAAACCAGATAGAGCTCAAAAACATAACTGAGCTTGCTATAAGAAAGCAGACACTCTTTGTGATCATAGTATTAGCAAATTTCTGGCAATTTAAAGTAACTAGATACTCGGTCATGATTATGTTCCTGGACCAAAAGCACCTATTTTTTTTCACTATCGTATTTCACAGGAGTCATTTGTTTACTGCCTACTTTGCGTATCACTCGATCATTTGAGCAGAACAAAACACAAGCTTATCTATCATGTGCAAACTTGGCTGCAGTAAATCTGATCAAGAAATATTGCGGGCAACAGCTCATAAATATCTTGATAGAAATCATATGGAAGTGTGCAAAGGTTCTGTGAGGGGATTTGTATTTTAATAAGGACGATCAATCTTTGACATAAACACTGACCCTCAGCGCAGCAGAGACATTAGTGGGCTTGCAATATGATGCTGCGGCACTCTGCCTCTACCAACCCCAGATAATGTTATGCTGACCCATGTAGCTTATTTGTCCTTTATCTAAATGCTTTTCACTTAGAAAATGACCACAACATCTCTTGCTTTACATTTTTGTATGTTGCCTCAAACAGTCACACATCTTCTCTTTTCCAAACACCAGCTACGTGTCTCTGTGTGTTAGATAAATAGGGATTTTTGGCTGACAAGTAAAGATTAGACCTTTAAATCACATTATGTTGATCCAGGACACACAAAGTATTAATACGCCCAGTCCCTCCGCATACCTTTCCACCTCAGGCCTCAGGCTCTTCTCTCTTTCCAGCATGGCAACAATTAATTTACCCCATTCCTTCTCCACATCGTTAGGGTGATGACCCTGGGGTAACTGAATACGTCCAAACTCGATCCACATCTGTCAGGTATGCCACAAACACAGGCTTGTTACCTCTACGGTGCATAACACTACAGGCGCTGCAATACGTTATCAAAAACAACATGCTCTTCTATTTAGAATTTGTTTACCTCAAGCATTTTATAAAGATTGCTGATTTTTGTCTTCTCGTTCTCTTTCAGCGGGATTTCATGTTCTTTAAACTGGAGATACTGTGTATAAAGTGCCTGTAAAAGAAAGCAGAGATTACAGTAAACATGTTTATACATTTGTACTATAAAGCATCAGAACGGATATTATCCGAGAGATAGATTTTACCGTACTCTCCCCCTTGTCTTTAAAACAACTGCATTAAAGTTATTTTACTGTTAGAAGCTATCGACGTCTTGCAGCAAATGGGTGCTGCTGCTCTCTCATATCCATCAATATCTCTTTTAAGTCTCAGTTACAGCAGATAGACGCTACATGTGGGTTATTTGAGGCAGACGATTATCCTTCACCTTACCAACACCATATGCAGATTTTAAGCACTCTGTAAAATGAGACAGCAAAAGCTCAACTTATTAAGCTAATACTGATGCAGATCTTCAATACCTTGAGTTCCACAGGGTTGTTGGGGAATGATCTATCTGACATTATGGCCACATTGTGTCTGATCCACTGGCTGAGGTATTTGATCATGTTTTGGTACTCCACCCATTTGATATCAACATCCTGTTCAGAGAAAAAGGATCATCAGCGATGAAGCACTTTACATTCACTCAGATCGGGGTGAAGTCACTGGTGGACCGATGCCATCAACTTACATTAGGACTGATTCCATCAACACCATCAGGTACTTTGGGGAAAGCATCGTACAGTGTTGAGACGTATGTGATGACAGACTTTTCATCGGGTGACTGAACGTCTACGTCTGATGAAGGAAGTAAAAAACAAAAAGGTCACAAATTCAACACATGACAGTGAGTTCAGAGGAATTATCCCTCAGGCCAAAATCCAAACTTCGCTCCCCATGATTGATAGCACAAAATTGTTAAAATGTTTCAGAGTGTTTTGTGGGTTCAACCAAACATGACAGTGTGTATGGATCTCACCCTCGGGGTCCAGCAGTCTGGCCACCCCCAGCTGCTCAGCTACACAAAACGCATTCTCTAAATTTGATCGGTTGGCCTGTGTCGAAACACGGCTCATGTCAACCAGGTCTGGCCTGAAATAGAGTAAAATAGAGACCAGTGAGGCGAGAAAAGCAAGGCATACCAACTAAAAGAGAGAAGACAGAAGAAGTGGACAGAAGACCACTAAACCAACTATATGCATTATATAGCTTTGATGTTCTGCAAAAAAAAAAACTGAAATTCCTTCAGTGTTACAGTACCTGTATTTATGAATGATGGCGTTAAAGAGCCTTCCATCCCTCCAGGAGGTTGTGAAGTTGTCACAACGTACGCCTACGTAGCCGTCCGTTATCTGCCTGGACCAGAACAGTAGCCTCTCCTTGGCTGTCATGTCCTGGGACTCCCCTGTCACATGGATCTCTGAGATCTGTCAAGATGTGCAGACGTTAAATGTGCGGTCTTGATGCAGAGACACAGAAAATGTAACCCACAGACCTTTGAGATTAAGACTTCACCATTACTGAGCATTAACAAACACCTTGAAATATACTGCAATCAAAGGTGACAACAACACAAGCTACAGCCTAAAAAAGACTACAGCATTAAATCAACACCTTCATGTCACAACAAAAGACTGAATATTTCAAGCTTCACAAAGAAAAAAAAAAGAAAAATTAAAATCATTAGACAAAAAGATCTATTCCATATTTGACTAAAGTGTGAATTAAGTGTTAATGCGGTAATAGTTTCCTTTTCTGGTTCATTAACAATTCTTTTCACACCTTAAAAAAATGGGAAATGTGAGACAGAGTTGTGTAATAAATTGCCCAATAGTTTTACAACGTGTTATACTGAAGATTACGATGACCTCAAACAGTGCCACCTCAGAGGTTCCACAGTGTTGTTGACACCCTGGTTTGTAGCACATTTACATCAGAACATCAGAAGAGTTTCTATCTGTTGATAGTAATGTTGATTCATGTCTTTGTAGATGTTGTTTTCCTGTAACACCCAACCCAAACAACCAAAATTGTGAAAACACCAGAAATACCGTAGTTCAGTTTGCAATGGAGCGCACATGGTTTGATCCAAAACCAAGAAGCAGAATAACAAAGAGCATTAAACAAAATACACTTCAATCAATCAATCAATCAATCAATCAATCAATCAATCATCCCAAAAGGGGGGGTCTGCAGCCAGGTGACATCAGTCATAAAAACCACAGTGAAAGAGAGAGATAGTAACAACACACTACAGCTTGGACAAGACGATCTGAGACAAATAGCATCATCCTGAAGAACAGAATCCCCCACAGACCAGCCTGAGACATTTCTATAGTCCAGTTAAAACAAGGTATGACAGGAGTTTAACAGGCCTCCGAAACAAAGGTTGATTTACTCATTTTAGTCTGTCCAGCTGGAACCTAAAGCAACGACTGTGGCAGTAACTCAAACTTCCTAAGTATAAATATCAATTTTACTGACTAGTCTCTTTCTACTGGGCAGGCTGAGGTTTCCAGACCACACTGTGATGCAAAAGAATAAAACAGATTCAATATGACTGGATCACACCCATCATTCATTTTTTTCTGAGACAATACAGACGCTGCTGTGCTTTCTTTCTTAAAAACAAAATTAACATTTTAGTCAGAACCCAATTTGCTGTCAATAACTGTCCAAAGGCATTTGTAATGATCTACCAGGGTAATTTCAGAGCACTGTAACACAGTTGATGTTGAAGGAGGGAGAGACTCCCTACAACCATAATGTCCTTGTGCCATTCATACAAACTCTGGCTGCCATTAGTGTACAAAATATAAAGAGAGGACAAACATCAACAGTGAGGGGTTGGAGGATTGCCACACATTAGAATAAATATAATTTAATGTCACACAATTCAGCCTCCTAATGAACACCATGAATCACTATAATATACCAACTGTTCTAGTGATATCACTAATTAAGATAATTAATACGATAAGACATAATATGTGTTCCAAATGTACTCAACAAAACCAAAATCTTACCAAAATACTAAAAACCTAAACAGGATAACAGCCGATCATCACTCCAGAAGTGAATCTAAGTCTAAAATCTATATTTATTTCCCAGACGCTGTATAACACCTGCATCTATGAGCTTTGACAAAAAATTCTGTGTCAACGTACTGTTCCTGTCTACATACAGAGAGCAGCATAAACATTTGAGCACAGGTTTCAGGTAATTATGCACAATTATGCAGCTGGCACAAAGCACCTGGTGTAAAATACATTCTACAACGTATGATTTGTGTCACAGAATAACTGACAGGAAGAGACCACAGCGATGACATAATGCTCTAAAAACAATTGACCATGCGGATGATTACATACAATGATGTAATGATGAAACTAGTTTAGAAGTTTAGAAGTGTTCAATTTGAGCATATATTCTCACTGTAGAGCATAACTTCAATGATTTAAACACCAGCCATTCAATGTTCACGTTACATTTGACCCCAATCAGCCCCTTACTAATCCATCATAAATAACACCAATAATGGCCATAAATAACACATTCTAAGTTACCTCGTGTTGGGTGGAAATACATTTGGCAGGAGCTGGAAGATGTTCTATGTAACCAGAGCAGCTGTAGGCCCTCCGTCTCCTCCTCCTGTGTGCTTGAGAGCCCCATATAATCTTGGCAAACATTTCCTCACTCCCTGGTCTGTCATTGCCCCTCAGAGTCCGCAGCATGTGCTCCACTGCTCCAAAGCTAACAGCCCTCCTTAACTGTCGCTGCAGCAGCTTCTTCACAAGCAGACCATCCTTAGCTGAAGCGCCTCTGGAAGTTGTATTAATACAGCGAAGCTTTCCTCCTACAGTGGACCTGATCCTGCTGTCTTCTGTCTGCTCTGTGGAGAACCTGCCCAACCTGTGAGCTAACCTCTTGCTTGATTGATTACAGGGATCTCGGATTAAAACCGGTACCTCGCCAACGTAGATGCCTGTGCTGAGGCTGTCCTGCCTGGATATATGTTTCTTCACCTCTGGTTTACCCAGCTCTGCCTGGGACTCCTCTGCATTCCCATCTGGGCCCCCTTGAGGCTCTGCACTGCTGCAGATGGAATCGGTTGCAATAGCTTCACTTCCAGGACTCCTGAGGGATCCATCAGCAGGCTGAAAGGCTTCTGATTTCCTCTTCTTTCTCTGAAAATAGCGTCGCCCTTTAAGCTCTTTAGATTCAAGGCTCAGTGGAGCTTTCTTAGGGTCAACATAGTATTCCTCTTTAGGGCCTCGAACACAGCCACAGATGTTTCCCATAGCTGACAGTCATACAGTCTCTCACCCATCGGCTGTGCTGAACTCCCAACAGTGAGCTTGTTTTCAGGCAAAGTATCCGGTGAGCTCCACTTGATCTGAAGAGCCACTATCCCATTTACAGAAAGTCATTTTCACGCTGTGCGACTAGCACACAATAAACAGTGACAGACAAGTCGGCAGCCAGACATAAAGCTCACTCCACTCGAGCGGAGTTGACTTTTTCCTTTCGTTGACTCACAGCTGAGAACTGGTCAGCCTCTCTCTCTCTCTCTCTCTCTCTCACTCACTGCATTGCCCTCTTGCTTGCGTGCTCTCTCTTGAGTCTCTCCTCTGACACTGGAATCCTTTTTGACCTTTGAAACATTTCTCTGGCTTTGCTAATCCAGCACAAACACCATAAATGCACACACACACACACACACACACACACAGACACAGCCCATGTGCTTATATTTCTCAGCTGTGCAAGAGTGGAAAAGACTTGTGGACAGACCTGTTTTGTGCCGGCTAGTCTGCTTAGTCTACACAGTAAATATGTGCACGTCACAGCTGCCGCTTCTGTTTCCTAATATTTGTGCCTGTAATGAGGGGGTGGAGGGAGGACAAGGTTTAAACTGCAAGTGGATGCCAGCTGATGGCCATCTATTATGCTGTGAGAAATTTTGGCTCAGCAAGTTTGGCTGCGTGAACCAGACAGTCCCAGCCGGTGAGAAAGGCTTTGAAAAACAGAACGGCGTAGGTCAACGAGAGCAACAGAAGCAGAGGCAAATCCGAGCTGGACAGCAAAGTGCTTTCACTTTGTCTATTAATCAAGCTACGTACAATGGAGGAGCCAGAGGTGGGGCTTAAGTCCAACAGTTTAAACAAACACTATTATCTGAACAGATCACCACCACTGCAGTTCACAAGGGCTCTGACCAGGAAGTGATTCACCACATAAAAAACCATTACAACAACATAACAGCCTGACAACGCGGGGCACAAGTCCACTGGGGAGGATTCTATCAATACTTTTAAAACATGACAAAAAGATAATTAAGTACTGTGTACAAAGGTAAATATAATGGCACCACACGGCTCAACTAAAAATAACACTGTGCCACTGTCAGCTTACAGCATTTGAACGGCAACGAAGTTTCCCTGAAGGTCAAAGTCACCTGACAGCCGGCACAGTTCAAACTACAGAGTACTGATTACTCACACGGCTACTTCTTGACAAACAGTTAAATACTGCTAGTACTGCAGAATTCCTTTCAGTAAAATACATTATTTATGCCATTCTATATGATTTATATAGTTACTTGGTACAGTGTTTTTTGACAGTGAATGAATGAAATAATTGAATCATGACTCTGCGTTTGTGTAAAGAGCAACAGACATCACACAGACAGTGACAATCAATCAAGTGTCAATCAGGGCAAAATAAACAAAGAAGACCAACAGGCAAAGAAATGCCAGACAGCATTGCAATGTCATTGTGTTGCACTGTCACCGGCTGTATACTAAAATAAACATCACACTCAACACCATGTTCCAGGTGAAAATACAGCAGATTGTGAAGAACAGCGGCAGCGTTGTGTGATGAAATCAACTTCTTATCTGTACAGACATGATCACACAAAGGATAGAGTCTGAAACACCAAAACAAAACTTCAACAGCGAAACAGTGAACCAACTATGAGATAGAGAATTGAGCTCAAACATTACCGTACAGTTCTGTGTAAGTTAATATAAAAAAATAATAATAAAAATAACCTGCAGCAATAAGAAAAGCCCATGAAGTATGCCTACAAATCATATCACTATGATATAGTAAAAAAAAAAGTTCATGCATGTCAATCTGCTGTCAGCTGTGCTTATATAATAAAGTCCAAGATCTCAACTTTTCTCCGGCGCTGCAATCGTTCTAAATCAAGAAGAAACAGGCCCACTGCTGCTCAAGGGCTTGCGTGAGACAAACAGCAGCAGGTGTTGGCAGCTTCACCGACGCTACCTGTCAGCGAGTCCAGGCAAAACTTCTATTAACCGCTTTATCCCCCATAATTTCATTGAGGCCGTCAGTCAGACAGATGAATTCTTGTTCTAATCGAATGTGCTAACTCAGTACCATCTCAATTAAAGTGTGAAAGACTATTGCAATGTTCCTGTCCCTTACCAACCACTGAGTCATGTGGCGTGTGGTGCCAAAGATAATAATAATCCAATGCAGCAGCCATAGAGAAGGGAGGATGGGAAGAGTGAGAAGTAGGTAAAGAATGAAGTTTCTGCATGCTATTGGATTTTTGACAGACACTTTGATGGACACCTGGATACTTCTGGTATGCGCTAGAACATGTCCCACAGACCAAAATCATCATCATCACCACCACACACACACACACACACACACACACACACACACACACACACACACACACACACTAACCCCCTCCAGCAATAAAATTAAAAATATTCCCGAAGACACAGTTTTTGAGAACATTCAGGGAGAATTAACCCAGACAGAAATTTGAAAACCATCACAACTCTCCAAACTGCAACGCTTGTTTGGAAATACAATACTCTATTATTGCATAGAGTAAAATACTTTGCACTGACAAAAGAAAGCAACTTTCAAGCCATTGCTGTCTGCATTTAAACACAGACTCATTAGCGCAAGAGCATTTTCTGTGTCTCAATACATCCTGTGGATAACAAAACATTATTGTATTCGCTACCAGGAGCTACATGATGTTAACTTGTCATGTTACAACTCAAGCTGAATCAAACATGAAAGTAAGCCTGGTAAACACTAACATCATATATCATTACTATCATCTTCAATAAGTAAGACTGCAATTACAACATTCAGCATGATATATGCTGCACAGTTTGACACCTTGTGGTCAAAAGAAGAAACATACACATTTGTAAGTGTGTGTGTGTGTGTGTGTGTGTGGGTGTGTCCTCTGCATTCAAATATGAAGATCAACATCAAGTAAGATGTAAAGATACACACAAGGATAAAATTAACAGCCCTTAAAAGTGTGAACTCATTACTTACATATAATACAATCAAATGAAAAAACAGTATCTAGGTAATAAATAATGTTAATTTCTTGGCTATTAAAATCATAAGAATTACCAAACCATGACATGACAACGCTGACCTGAAAGTGCAGAATTATGGTCCAGATCAATCCCAGGGTCAGTTTTGGGTTGCCGTCTGTGATGTCATCATTCCTGATATTTACAAGTTTGACCTGATGACAGGAAACACATGATTAGAATATTTACAATACCTCTAAATTCTGAAATCCTGCTTTAACTTCATAAATTATGGCATTCACCTTTACATGGATTAGTGCATTAAACAAGTACTAAATATTAGTAACTGTGTTTTGTCTATTTTGACTCATATCCCTGTCATTTAACAAGCACCACAAGGGGGCACAATAGTCATTATAATATGTCAGGGAGCTGCTACCTTGTAATCATGTGGGTCTGAGATGACAGACGAAACGAATGCTTGCTATTAATTAAATGCTATAAAGCAGCTAGGGCTGTTTTATCGTCCACATATCAGAGGGAAAAATTCACAAACAATAGAATGTGAATCATACAGCAGAGTCCAAACACATCCTTGTTTTAACGGAGCAGTTAATCTATTCCTCTAAAACCAGTCTGATCATCTGTTACAACTGCAATCAATAAGCTGCAGGGAGAGATTTGAGGAAGTTTAAATAGATCATTTTCAGTTTAAATACTTCAGATGATGCATGGGAGTATCTGGTATGTACTGCAGCTAAAACAATAGATCAACTCATTTGTGACCATCTATGATTCCTTTGTCTCAAGCCTTACGTCACATCTGGCTTTGGCTCAGCAAGGCTGTGTTCTTCATCACATCCTGAGTGGTGGGGGGAGGGGAGGGCAATCAAAGCTCTCTGAAACCCCACCGATGGGATTTGTAGTCAGCCCTCCTTTAAATGCTGCCATTACTATTTGTGTGAGGTGAATTGTAATTATCATCAAGAGAGATGGTAAATGCCACGAGTCCAATAGTGTGTGATGTTGGAGAATAGGCAGTGTCTAGGCAATCACCACTGAATGGGGCTGTCCCACACTATGTGGCACTGCGTGTCTGAGCCAAGATATTCAGAAAAAGTGTGCCATTTGCATTCCCACTTCAATTACTCATGTGCCTTTGCTTGCATTTGTCAACCTTAGTGGTTAAAAAGAGAACAAGTGCTATCCAGCTGTAATATTTAATTTAATTCGCTTCCTGCATTAAAATTCCTAAATAATTGTGCGGATTTTCAGTTTTAGATTATAAATTCATTGCTATTACATCTGTATCTTAAGGTTTAAAGGTTTATTTATGACAATGTGTGACAGTACAAGAGTTTCAGAATGTGCTTGGATCGAGCCATACCTGCCGCCTCTTTAAATAATCCAGTGCTATTTGTACATTCTGGAGTCTGTGGAAGCGCATCCTTCCTCTCTCCCGAGGCTGTGGACATAAAGAGGGAAGAGCGGCCATGTATGCTAATCACATTTTTCTCAATATCAGAGGACACATTTAAAAAAATTATTAGTAGCATGGTGGACACAGGACATGCATCCAGGTTCTTACCCGCTATTCTGGTGAGATAAAGACTTCAAAGAACACACAAGAAAAACTCTCAACAAAAGTAGCCATTTCTCAAAAATCTGTGCATATACAGAACATTTTCCACCGTTTGCATCTCTAGAAATTTGCCCTTAACATGTAATAACAAACCAAGTAACAGGTAAAGGGTATTCGCTGTGCTGTAGACACCAAATATAAAACTTTAAAATGATGGCAGAATGATTCCTCGTTCGAGAAATTATCCAATCTCTTGTGGCAAATGCACGCGGACAGTCAGGGGCCACAGCATGAGGTAATGAAATGGAAAATGCATTGTAGCCAGGATGCAACAGCAGCAAAAGATGTGTGCTGCATTCAGCCGTATTTGTAAGTTGATAAAAGCTGGGAAGAATCCTGCTCATCTCAATAGCAAAGCAACAGTAATCCATCTCCTAGAGCTTCCATTCAATGGCTCTCACACACTTATGAGGAGCTCTTGAGGCTTCAAAATGCTTAAAAGCATACTCGAAAGCGGCAGATGAAAAATGTCCTGATGCTCACGAAGGTTCGGAGCGCTTTGATTGCATGGCTCATAGATGGGCAAAGCTGGTGAGATGGATATAAAGACCCAAGCTTTATTGGCAATTTACTTTCAATATATTGCATCTTTTTAATGCCTTTGCAAGGCCAAATGTATTGTTGATGCATGTTCAAAAAGACATTTGAGCATGAAGATGCATGGGTCTTTAAATCATGTGCACAATTTTCTCTGCATCCTCAGTATCATCTGGTAGGATTCTTACATTGTTTTCTGATCAAAAGAAGCGGCATTATGAAACAATTTTGCATAGAAATCACATATTTAGCTAAATTGGGAAAAGAGAAATACTACTCTATAAGCATATAGAAGAACTACAATATTTGCTAAAGTCATAAGTCTACAAAAAGACAAATCATATGGTGGGATCGTTTCTACCCTCCTGTTAACGGATCACGGCACAACTCTGAATTAGTTTGTTAAAAGAGGGTGGAGGGGCAAGCCACACGTACCCCCTGATCATCATCCACCGTGTCTCCATGCTGCTCAACTGCACATGCTTCTGTCCCACTCACCAACCGCAATGTCTTCAGAAAATCACGCTCCCTTGGCTTATCACCGAAAAGGCAACACATGGAGAAGAAAGGAAGACATGGACACACACGGCGGCCAAATCAAAAGGAAGTTAGACAATGGACAGAAACCAATCAAAGAGTGGACAACAGAGGAGGAGGAACGAAGAAGGGAAACAGGATGTAAACGGAAAATAGATAGCTTGTAGAGGATGAAAGTTAGTCACACTGGAGGAGGAGTAACTGCTGGGGCTCCTTGCACAGGAATACATGCAGTTTAAATACAGAAAGGGACAACACAACATGATAACATTATGGAGCTCAGGACTGCACAAAGACTGTATTAACATACATAAAGCTGGATAACGTACAGCACCTACGTGGCTACACCAGAGTGCTACAGCGACTCTGTACAGCTATGTGCTCTCTGTATGTGAGGGATTAAATGCATAAACATACTGAACTAGACAGAATTTAAGACCTTATGATTTCTCATGAAAAAAAAAAATTCTATAACAAGGCCACAAATCAAAGACAGCTCCCTATTTTTGGTTAAATAATTTAGATTTAAACCTTTACCTACAATACTCTGAAAGGTGTTGGTTTCTAACAGCAACTGAAAATAATTCCAGTAGCTTCTAGTTCATTTCCTAGTTATTCCAAGTTTTGACAGTGATCACTCCAGCTGTGTTTAACAGCACAGTTCCCTGCACGCATGTAATATTACTTCATCACAACGCAATTTATAGAAGCAATGTTACATATTCATGTTGGCTAACTGTCAGGTGCAGTAATGTTTGTCCTCTTAGTGTTACTATTTGCAAACGGCATTCTCAATAAGAAGTGACACACATTTTATACACAGAATTGCAGCAATGTCTGTCTCCAAGTTCATGACACATTTTGAATAAGTGCTCATGTAATTGTGGTATTTAAACACATTTCTCAAATGGAAAACAAAAGCACAGGAAGGTCTGAAGGAATTTGATTAATCTTTCTCGTACAAACTGATATACTGGTGCTGTTTCTACATACATATTGTATCAATGTAGTCTGTATGGGATTTGACATGCTAGCAGTTTATGATACTTAATCTAATATGGATGACAGGTAACTATTAAGGGCTGTGCTCTTGGATTTTACTACCACTTTTGATGTAATTGTCCGTAGTATTCATATTGTCAAGCTTAAATTGTATGGTTAGCTCTTTCTTGGGGAATGGGGGTCCAAATGGAGAATAAAGAATAAAGGTAGCCTTTGGCAGTTAGTGCATTAAAAAGGCTTGTTAGCTTTGTTAATGACTGATTATCGGCTGTCAAGAACTCGCCAGAAATCCCAGTGGGCTAAAGAAAGATAGTTTTCCTTCCTAGATGCTTTTCCTTGCTTACATTTTGTTGATTGAGAGACAACAACCTTTTTGGCTAATCACCATTTTTAATATCCCACTGAAGTTAGTTGCTACTTGAGCAACATACTGAGTGGCACAAAGCGCCCCATTCCTGATAAAAAAAAAAAAAGTAAAGTAAAGCGAGGCATACTGTACCGCTCTTTTACTAACATCTAGTAGCACAACACAACGAATCACAAACACATCAGTCTTTTTTCATAGATATCCCAGAAGGGATATGGAAAAATAAATAAATAACTTGCATACAAGTCCCCCAAAAATGCGACTTCATTGAGTGGGTTTTGGTGGATGAGTCAAAGCAGATCTGATTACAGACCATCAAATCCCAAGAATCCCTCCTGCCATCAGTTATATAAGTGAGAAGGACACAGGGGAAGGACATCAGTCATGCAAAGGTATGATGAGTAGCTCTACAGGAAGAGGAATAAATGTATCCCTTTCCTTACTGGTGGTATCTAATGATAATCGTAAAGATGTGTGATTTCATAAGACTGATATAATAGGATCATATCATGTACATGTCCACATGTACCAAAACATCAACCGTAACTTTGTTTTGAGCTATTTTTCTCTTTAAGAAACACTGACCACGAACATTAAAACAACAGAAAAACATTAACTCACCAATGTGTCTCCAGACAAAACCTCCAGCAGTGAGATCAGGTTATGTCCATCTCGTAGGTCTTCATACAGGTCATTTATATGCTTTCGTACCTAAGGACATGAGGGAGAAAAACGTGAGCAAGTATTGTTAAAAACAAAACTGTTCATTGATGACTGTTCATTATAACAAATAGCTGTACCGTTACTATACATGGAGTCAAAATTGGTGCTCAAATCTCTGAGTTGTTTGCAGTTATTGAACCAAAATGATCTCAATTACTAAAGAAGAGCTCTTTGAGGATTACACCATGCATGTCTCTAAAATCCGTACACCTGGTGTAACTATAACTCTGCCTTTGATGTTTCCTTCTTATGCAACTCAATTAACTTGGTTTTCAGTTTCAGTTTAAACCCAGGTTTAGAAAAATCTGTGATTTACAACAAACTTGAATTCATTTTATTCCCTCAACTTTCCCTCAAAACTGAAACGAATGTAGCATAAAACACACAGGATGTCATTGTGATACCTTATCTGAAAACTTAAGGGAGCCACTTAACAACACCGGGCCAAGGCTTTCTCTTTCCAGCAGGCCCATCTCTCCTTCCTGTCCTAAATACCACGCCTCTGAAATCACCCTGCTGCCCGCTGACCTGCTTTCACACAGGGCTTTCAGCACTGTAATCCCAGATAGCAGCCACAGCTGTGGAGCCAAAATAGACTTGCACCCTTATGTTATTGGGTCAACAGCGCAGATCCCCCAACTATTACTCAGCACCTATATGATTTCTCACTGATCAAACAGACTTTACAATAAGAGGTCTGAAATCTGACTGTCAGACATGAAATAAAATGCAAATATTAAAATTAAACCAACCAACTCAAGTTCAACGGTTAAAACAACTACATTACAGAACGTATTGTTTTTATGCACTTGTTTCTGATTCTCTCTGCACCGTCATTGCGTGTGTTATGCTGTACTATCGACATAAAATACAATTTCATTCTTTCTTTTGACTGTGACAAAGTTTACATAATGCGTCTCTCATGAAACAGTGTGAGCTGTAGCAGGTATTTTCTTAAGGCGGAACTGGAGCCAGCAGCTTCTTGGGGCCTCATGCACCCTTCTAATGATTTTCATATTGGAAATGATAAATGTATTCCTGTTTGAAAACATCACACACCAATGATCATAAAACCAGTCAGCAGCACTGATCCACAGGAAGCCCCATCCTCATCATGGTAGGACTGACCCTTAAAGTGACCCCTCAGGACAGGTTTATGGCCCTCATCATACTTTACAGATGATGATCAAAGAACACAAAGATCCCCTTAGGAGCAAAACAATGAATACAACTTGGGTTGTGGGAAAACGAGTGGCCCACCATGTCATGTAATACTAGTCTGTTAACACACTCTGGCGCTTCATTCCTGATGAAAAAAAGAGTGTAGCAGCCGTACAGCTATGTTAGTAGCAATGTTACCAGTTAAAAGTTTCGTTTAAACCTGCTAATGCTGACGTTTATCAGGTGTAATGTTCACCATGTTTACCATCTTATTTTATTTCCACTAAACCCAAAGTGCATCTAAGGCTGATGGGAAGTTCATTAGTTTTGCAGGTATTTGGTCATTAACCAAAGTTTTGGACAAATTGAAATGTTGACGGGATGATAGTGGTAGATGAAAAATCAGAGGATCACCAAAGTTATTACAAGTCATCCTGAGGGGGACAGAAATGTGCCAATCCAATCAATTCAAGTGTCACTAAAAACCACAACTATCAATCTCATAATGATCATCCAAGTCTGTAGGATTCAGCATCTGGGAACCATAAATGTCTATATGAATTGTGTAGGCAATCCATCAAGCTGATGTTGAGATATTTCACTGGATAAGTGAACACTCCTGCTGTGCATCTGGAGGTATTGCCAGAGTCAGCGGCTAGTTGATAAACACTACTATCCCTACACACACACAGCAAGCGTGGAAAATCAGCCTGCATTGAAGCGAACATACAAGTCTTGCTGTTCTGATTTTGCAAGAATGGACTTTCTCAAAACTCTCCTTGCTTTTGGAAATGCAACTTCTGTCATTGGTTTTGTTGCTCATTTGGTTAACTGATTTTATTTATTTTTTGAGAATTACTAGGACTTAAAATGTTTCTATTAGTTTGGCAATATTTGTCACTGGTCATTTTTATCTGTAAAGACACTGGCTGCTTGAAACATATCCAATAAACAGGACTCATGGCATCAACTAATGCATCATATCAGTACCAAAGCAAATTAATGAATGAATTTGCCTTAATTTATATGTCACATTACTACATGTTTATGTTGAACATAACAGTAATGAGTGTGATTTTTAGTGATTAATGCACCACTGATGTATGAATCCTATAAAGTATAACATTATGCATTACTTACAGGTAGTGATTCATTTTTACAAAGGCAGATTAGATGAGATTTGCCAGTGCTTGTCTGTCTGCTAAAGTGTTTCATTAAATTCCACACACACATAAAGCACCACAGTAAGCAATTCAGATTCCTGCCAATAAAAGAAAACCTGTTGCTGCAGCAGATCAACAGCACATGTCATGCTAAGTGACTTTCAGCCAGCTTTAATAATATCTGTGGAGGAATGTCAACATGTTGGGACCTAACGTGGAGAGTGGTAATTGTTTTCACTGCCAATACTTCTCTAATGGACTGTTTATGTTAGAAGAAAATGGGTTGCTGATTCTTGGAATTTTAACTAGTATTTAGGTTTCATCTCTGTTTTAGTGAATATAGTTTCCATGAGACACAGATGAATGACATCGGTTTTTCCATGCAGATAATCTCAATTTGACATGGTAACACATTAGTTCTTACCTTCACCAGATGCTGGTTTATCCATTTTGTAAATGTCTTCTTCTGCACTCTGTCTCTTTCATCTGAGGAGGAGAGAAAAAAGAAAACAATTTAAATCTCCACATTTAAGTTTTAAAGCATTGCACAGATCATGTTTGGAGCTTTATATGTTGCTTCCTGCTGCACAGAGTCAATGTGAAATGTTATTTTTGGATTCATAGTTTCAATGAAAGTGCTGTAGAAAAGAGAGGACATATGAAGACCACAAGACCCAGTGGCTTAAAAGAAGGATGTCATTTCCCAGAGGCTGAAATTACATCACTCTCTCCTGCACGCTCTTGACCACGTAATGTTTTTTTTGTTTCCCAAAACCATAGCAACCAGACTTCCTGCAGCCAGTGACATATGTGAAACTAAATGGATGCATTAACAGGGAAAAGGAAAATGATTATGAAAATGTTCTCAAAATCAGTACCGTTCTAGTTTATTATAATAGAAATTATAATGAAGAAAAACTACACCTGTGTTATTGTGTTACATTATGAAGAACTTGTATGTTTGGTTGCTGTATTCTTCAATAAGATTGGCTTCTATCCAGAGCAGAGCAGAGCAGGATTCAGTCCAGTCACCACAGTTGTGACTCATTGTATTGCTTCCACGTCGCCCAGTCTGCCTGACACAACTCCTCTAAATCGTCCTCAGCGAACACCGAAATACTCACATGTTCAATCAATAACATTAACAATGATCTGCTGGCTCACATTTACTCTACTAATGACAACATTGACCACATGACTAAAAACACAGACAACCTCTGCCCCTTAATAATCCTCAGTGATTGAAAGAAGTTTTACTCAAGGATATCTTACCTACTACTGAAATGAGCAAGCTTAGACATGACTAACATTTCAAGGAAATGGCAAGAAGAAGCAGTAAGATAAATACTGACCCATGCAGCACATTAGAGTTACCAGGTGAGCTCTATGCTCCCTCTCAGCCTTAAGCAGGTACTTCATCTTCTGCACTAGTTCCTGAGGGCTGTCGAGAGGATCGCGGTTCAGGTAGACGGATGCCATGAGGACAAGCGAGTGAGGAAGCAGAAGCAGTCTCCTGCTTCTTGCCTGCCTGCCTACCAGCCTCTAGGGCAGCCGAGCTCCCTTTCTCATCAAGCATCCAGAACGAGTCCCGTCAGGTTTTCCATGGCTACTCACTATTTTGAGTTTCTACGCAGTTTAGTGTTTATCTAGCAGCGGTACTTAAAACCACAGGGGGGGAAAATCAGTGCTTCTTAAAAAAAAAGAAGACGAAAAGTTCCTTGTTAACATGTCTGTGGATGGTTCCAACAGCAAGTTTATTCAAGCTGCAATTTAAAAGCAACGTACCATCATTTCTGATGACAGCATGCATCACTTGATTTATGCAAACACCTTTAATAGCGTGAGCAATACGTCATGGACCTTAATTATTGAGAGTGCAACAGTTTTCAGATAATCATCTCTCTATTGTGCAGCTGCTAAGACTCACCACAATGTTTACTTGAAAAATAAATAGGACGAGAGATCTTATCGTTAATCAAACCGTTTTTCAGCTCAGAGATTTTAGCGTAATTTTGTATTTGTCTTCTGATTATACTGAGCAACCAGTTACATAAAGCAGCTATAGAAAATTAAAAGTTTTCTTGTCTTAAGATGTGAGACTTTAGTGAAGCAAAAATCAATGTAAAGATATAACAAACATAATGTAGGCTTTTGTATCATCCTGAAAAGCCCCTGACTGTACTCTCTGCAGATTCCTACATTTAGTTCATCTAAAAATAGTGCATGTGTAAAAGCTGGAGAGAATTGAAAGTGGGTTGGTGTGACAATCATTTTGCATGATGGTCTACAAATTTAGATCAAGGCCTGACATGAAGGGAAACATGAGTTAAGGGATGCAACACATCACAGCAGAGCCTGACAAAAACACTTGAGTCCAAAGAAATAAGGAAAGTAGTCCGACAGTGCTGCTGATGTGTCTGTCGCTGTGACTCCACAGCTGAATCACAGACGGATAAAGCAGCGCTGCCTGCAATAGGCCACTAATTTGGTTTGTAATGCACCTAAGCTCTCTGCTGCATAATATATAAACCTCTCCAGAGAAACTCATCAATATAGATTGGCTGAACATTCCAGGAAACTCTCCGGCTCAAAGCAGCAGACGGGAGCTGAAAGAGTTCATCATCAACCAGCTATCAGGCACGGTCAGCAAGAGGCTACCGTACGTCACATATTGCACATATTACAGAAAACACTTAATAGACTCTGAACTACGGAGCACGTTTGAATATGCTATGAGATCAATTATTTCTGTAGCTGTGCTTTCCAAAAAATGAGGGTGTGTTTTTATAGTATGGTGCCCTCTTGAGGTTGTTATGAGAATAAAAAGTGAGCATGGAGTATTATCAGTCCAAAACACATAAGACTGTAAAACAATAGTCATGCATTATTTGATCATAACATAAAAGCAGTTAAAAGCAGTATAGAGATCAGATACCAGACAGTCAACAAACCAGCTCTGTCTTTGTAAGAATAACAACGTGATCATACACTCCTGATAGTGCGCATCTTTATCAGCTATTAAATTATGTGATTATAATACTTTACCTATTTCACACATATTTGATTTTCTTAGCCATGTTAAACGGCTACAGTATGATACCACGGCTAATCATCCTGACATGATATTTATTACTGATTAGCTGCATCCGCCTCCTGTCTCATTAATGACTGTTGTTGGTTTCACATGCCTAATAGAAAGCATTTCTCACACAGCCACTCCAAAAGGATCCAGTTTCAGCAGAGAGCCAAAACAACATCCCTGGGAAAGTTATTCTGGCAGTTAACTGCAAGTTTAACACAAAACACATACCTGTTACCTCAAATCAAATATGGGCAGAATAAAAAAATCGGCCATTATTATTACTTAACAAGCAAGTGTGGAATTTGATGTCTAGTTTAAATTATTTCATATTTGAGTGCAGAAGTTCTTTATGCAGCATTAAAGCTACTTTTACTCTGAACTTTTTACTCAGAGCACTTCATGATATCACTTTAAGTATTTAGGAATAGCACACAGATTGTCTTATGGTGTTTTCATATTCTCACTTTAAATTCTGATTAATGTCCATGAGAGGTTTGGGAACAGTTTAGAAATGTTTTAACCAACAGCTTTTGATCTCTGACTTTAATGGGTTGATGTTTGAAGGATCACGAGAGCCTGACTAACCACTTCTCTCTCATATTACATCTGAACTTCTTGACATTTAAAAACCTGGGGCTAGTCATCAAAGCCTCCTTATGATGTGAAAATGTACACCATGATAGGAAGTTAAACCGGTATTAATAAAGCAGCAATTATTATTGACTAAACTGTCTTCTGTAATTATTTGCAGCTTGTATGAGCACACTCAATGAACAATGACAGCAAATGCCACTGAAAATCGTGACACACAGTGGCCAGTTTTGTATCAAATCAAACGTTTTGTGTACCCTGTGTACAGTCTGAACCCAGTGCTAAGAGTCCACCACAGCATTCAAATGGAGAGCATAGAACTCCTGAGACACCTATTTGTAGACCGAAGCAAAGCACATGTGCATGTCTATAAATAAATACAACCCTAAACCATGCTGCGCCTGCAACTGCAGGCCACATATATTCGGTGCCACTTTCCTTCAGTTCCTTACGTACTACAAATACATGACTGAGAAAGTAAATGCTAGTGGTAGAGTTGCATTTTGTAGTAGAGGGTTGACGTCTGTTTCCGAGTCTTATTTTTTGGTTGGTGAATGTAATTTTTCCCCCCCAAAAGGAATGGTTATTAGATGTTAGAATAAGTTTGGCCAGTATTGGTTTCATATACTTAAGATTTAAGACATGACACTGGTTGTGCGTTTGCATGAATGGTTAGTTAGCAAACTGCTTGCAACAACACACAACCAGATTTTTGGAAATGCATCAAGCAGCAGAACAGTCTACAGCACTTCACACGTTCATTACTAAATTTTCTCAAGCTTCTTTGAACAAGAGAATGAATAAATTGTTGTTTTCCTGAGAATGCCTGGCACAGGGGGTCAGTAACACCCTTTGGCATGTTGTTACGTCAGGATGCCTAAAATATCCTCACATTCTGAGCAGAGTAGAGTCAAAAAGTCCTCGCAATCAAAATTCAGCCTGTGTAATCCTCTTGACCTCGTATGGGAGGGAAATCCAAACAGACATAAAGACTAAACTGAAAAGCCCTCGACCTTCCAGTCTATGACAAGGACTCGCTAAACATTCTTGCTAAACAGCTTTCATTTCACATCTCTTGTGTCACAACCAGTTCAGCAAAGGCATGTGTGCCTTTGCTTTGTTTCGAGTACAAGGCCGTCCGTTGCATAGCAGTGCCGGAGATATTGAAATACATGTCCGCATCGCTGTGTAATTGATGCAAGTCAGCACAATATCACTTTGATATGAATTGCACACAGTGACAAAACATGAATAATTGAAACCAAACAAGTTTCCTGCACCTAATGTCCTAATGTCTGATCCGGCATTATAAAAGGCAAAATGAAAATGTTTGCAGCACCCCAAAGGGTACTCAAAGGGTAACGCTTCATCATGATGAACAGCATACAAAGCACATTGTTCAATCTTCCAGTACTTGTGAAAAAGCTCAAATAAAAAAAAAATGGGTCTAGATCTATGTTCTGATGTGTCACATGCCCTTTTCATTCAGAACACAAATTACATTTTTGTAAAAAGACTAAATTCTACAACCATGCTAGCATCTCTGTGAGGCTAAGTGCTAACATCAGCATGTTAACATGCTAACAGTGACAATGTTGTTAGGTGTGAAAATGCCATTAGCAGCAACCTAAAATGTTGTTACTAAACCGTTCATCCTTGTTAGATCACACATTAGGGGTTTGTAACGCACAGATGCTCACTGAAATGACGACTCGGCTCAATATGGCTACCTTCTTCCTCTTCTATTGCTTTTTAAAAGGCACGTTATGAACTTGGCATCCGGTTAGGTGGTAAACAAAAACTACAAGTGTGACCGAAAGGTAAAGGGGGGAGATACTTGTAGGTGCATTTTTGACATTCTTTGTAAGTGAGAAAACTACAGTCAGTCTTCTCAGAAGGGCAGGGCAGCATCTGAAATATGTGACTGGAACAGGACTTAAGACAAAGCAAAGAAGAAACCAAGATAAAGTCTACAATATCTGTGCAAAGATTATAATTATCCAGGGCATTACATTGAATATGTACAGTATCAATCAAGAGGTGTCTTCATAATCAATGATGCTACTGGCATCTGTAAGATTAAGTTTCAGGTTGCATGTAAATACCAATTTTTCTCCACTTGCGAAGTTGAAGTTTTGTATCAGCCTTGATGAAAAGCAAATGGAGGATGAAGGTGAAGCTGGCAAAGTGCCCTCGGGCATGAGCTATCACTATAGAAGGGCACTCAACGTCAAGGAGAGGAAAGAGGAAGCATTAATGACAGCTAATGGGACACACACTCACACACACACACACACACACACACACACTACTCAATACAAGCCTGCATATGTGCAACAGCTGCAACTGCCACACATGAGTGAGTATTTATGCATGTGAGTAAATCTTCTTTTCCTCCCCAGACTCTCCACACTCCTCAAGATTTAAAGGTAATCTTGTGCTGCATGACAAAATACAAAAAATACAAAATCACAAATTCTCACTTTAAATATAACAAAATATTTAAAGTAAAGGTTAATGAAATGTCCAATAGCATCCTTTATCTACCCTTTTAATCATGTTTAATTATTTTGGATTAGTTCCAGCATAGAAATAGAATAAGAGTAGATTTTCCCATTCACATCACAGTGGCAGGATGGTCAGGTCGGCGGCCATTTCTATGTGTACCATTGTTATTGCAAAAAACTGTATACATTTTAGCGGGCTGACTTTCGTATAAACCGACTTGTGAGAAGTGTCGGACTCACTGAGGTAAGGTTTTGCAGTAACGACCAAACGGGTTGAATGGTAGAGTTAATCATGGAGAGACGTCTTCCGCTGCCTTGCTACTAGAGAGGAATGAAGGATTGCTGGATTTCTCTCAAAATTAGTGAGTGCGACAGACTTAACAGCCCCACTGACGTGTGACACCATAAACAACTAACAACAATCTGCATTCTCTTTTGAACTAGTCAAATGACCACAGCAAACAGTTAACTGTCATTCTCTAACATATGCATAGCAACTACTAAGACCGACTACTTTGAGAATTCATATTTATCAAACAAAGCTGTTCTTGACCAGCCCAGTTAAGAAAATCAAAGTGGTTTGAGCCAAGAACAAATTGTAGTGTTTCAATAAGGTGCCACCTGCCAGAGCCGCTTCAGTGCTCCTCGACAAAGATTCTACAGCTCTCTGGAACTTCACTGATGTGTTCAACAGTCTGTCTGACACATATTCCCTCAGTTGGTGTTCTGATGATATTGGTGCAGAGCGCTGTCCAACACGGCGGTCCAAAATCTACAATAGGTGTTTAACAGGGTGTAGATTCAGTGATGATGAAGGCCATAGAATATAATCAACATCGTTTTCATACTCAAACCATTCAGGGACTCCTCCTGCCCTGTATGGAAGCATTTACATTCGTAATGTTCCTCCTCTCATTTATCTTACTGTATCTTCACACGACACGCTCTCTGATCTCTCTTATAACAACTAATATCAGACAAGTCATGAGACTTCTAAAATGGTGAGCTTTAGGGTCAACACAAAAAACAAATGGAGCTACTCATTTCCTGGCCACCTATGAAACAGCGGATAAATGTGTTTCCTTCTGCTAGTATGGGACCGCTTCCCAGCATCTGCAGCATTCGGGAGAGAAGGGTGGTGCTGCTGGAGTGAGAGAGCATGAGTCACGGGTGGGACAGATGATCTCATGCAAGAGGAGCTGAGCGAGGCTGTGGAATGAGGTTCAGCTCATGCGGGTCTTCCCATCACCATGACAGCATGTAAATACAACATTTACAAATACAGCAGTGACACACAGTCAGACACTCAGACACAGATATCGTTGCAACTGCATTAAAGTTATATTTCATATAACAACACGTGAACAATATTAATAAAATGTATTCCAGACAGACAGTACGTGTATATCTCTAAATTATAAATGTAAGACTAATATATGAATAAAGACTAAATCAAACACAAAAGACCGATGGAGCAGCAAAAAGCTTTCTGAGAGCTCTGCTGGTGTAGATTACACTGCCCATTTTAGATGAAGCTTATTGATTAGATCAATGAAGGGCTTGGCCACGAGAACAATGTTGTGTTTTTAGCATAAGTACATGCAGTATATTGTGTATATTCTGTAGAAGGCTTTAATTTTTTAACATTTAGTTTACCCCATAAGACCTTGTCAAACTGATGGACCATAACAGCAAAACAAGCAGATACTACATGTCAGACATAAACTGACATATTTACCTGAGAAAACATCTACTCTGGGTGAAACTTGTAAAATGAAACCACTGCTAGATGTTCTTGTGAAATTACGCAGCATCAAGTTGAGCTGGAGTTGGACACTCATCCAAAAATGTAATGCACTTAGTCATTAGCACTTAGCACTTAGGATTGTGGATGTGTTAGCTGTGAAATGACCCGTGATAATTAGATAATAGGGTTAGGGTTATCTGTTCACATTTTTGATCAACCAGATCTAGTGTGTGTCATCTTAACTAAGTTATTTCCAAAATGTCCAGCTATCAAATACATAAAATGCCAATCTAAATCTATTTTTTCTGATAATCTCCTAGGAGAAACAATAAATAAATTGCCACTCTAAATAAGAATTTCTTTCATTACAGTGGAAGATATTTGGTCGGCACTGGCAGTCATTTCCTGTAATTTTAGTACTTGTAATGTCATTGTCTTCTTTCTGTTGGCCATGATTAACCGATCTAAAAAAAACAAGTTCAATTAAACCTATGAAGCGTATTCCTATTGTTTGTGAACAATATAAGTTAGTGGATTAGTGCTCCGTTTTTGGAGGCCAACTGTGCATGCACAATATTCAATACAAACTGTTAATTGTGGGCTGAGTTAGGTGGGTAGAGACCCCTTTCAAGTCTCCTTGACGCTCAATGAAAAGCCAAGAAAAAGGAGCGTCACTACCATCAACTTGACACATGAACAAGTCTCTGGAACTTAGATGCTGCTCTCCTAAAAACAAAGTGTCTTTTGTACAAGAGCAGACAGTCTCCACAGAGGCAGCATGCTGTGTGTGTGTGTGTGTGTGTGTGTGTGTGTGTGTGTGTGTGTGTGTGTGTGTGTGTGTGTGTGTGTGTGTGTGTGTGTGTGTGTGTGGGCCACTAGTCCATTTGAATGTGATGAGTGGGCTGTCGACATAGAGCAGAGGGGCTGGGCTGGGCACAGCCCAGGAGGATGGACAAAGGCAGTGACTGTGCAAAAAACACAATGCTCTCTCACTCGCCGCTGGGTTTGATAATGCAAGATAATACAAGTGTAAACCGGTGGATTTTCAGAACCATACGTTTCCTCAATGTATCTCCAGAAATCCTTCTTGTTAAGAGAGATTAAGACATAATGCCAGCCGCTATGATTCACTGTCGGACCACACCCTCATATATAACACACAGCTAACAGAGCTGTCATGTAACACGTCTTCTCCTTTAAGACACTAAATCAGTCAATTAGTTGTTTATGTCTATGAGTCAGTTCACATTCACAGAAAGATTAAACTTATGCTTTAACATATCACACTCAGGAAATACACTTTATGCATATTTTAATGTCACTGTTACTGAGCAGAAACTGACTAGTGATTACTATTCCTTGGCTATAATATATTTCCACTGATTTAGCTTGAGCTAGTACCCTATTCAATAATTTTGTTTACATTTTGTATTTGACAATGATTGAGTTTTTAAAAAAATGTGTGCGTGACCACAGAAAAGCAGGTGAAAAATCCTGGAAAATAACTGTTTGAATTAAATGTATCTGGGTATTATCTGCATGTCTGTCAGGGCTCTCAATGAGCAAAACGTGTTCATCTGGGTTCAAATAAACTGATGAAATAATTTACGCCATATGGCATCTTAAAAACAAAATGAACTGCAAGAAGAGCTGACTGAACCAAATGTCTAATTCATGAAATCGTTCCTGATGTCAGAGGATGATCAACTGTTGGGAAACTCTCCAGCCTCTTCATGTTGACGGCCTGCCGAGCCTGCTCTGCAGGAATAGTGTGATCCTACACAGCCACTGCCCAGTGCCATAAACTGTTGTATGTGTCTAAGAAAGCGTGTATTTAACTCATTCCTCAAGTTTACAGTCTTTTGTAAAGGCTGCATTGAATTTCAGCCTGACCCACAGCAAATCCTCTGTTTAGTGTACTATTAACTCTAATACCTAATTAGTGTGGCTTTCTTTCTTACGGCCACAGCAATAAGAACTATATGCATGATCCTAGTCAACGGTGATTGTTGTGCTTAGTCACCAAAATTGCTAATCTTGTTCTGAACTCAGAACACAACGTAACACACCGCATGGCGCTCACTGACTACAATAAAGCCTATACATAATTTTCCTCCAGTTATCATCTTTACTCTGAAACTGACAGCTGACGGTCACTTCTCACAGAGGCATTTGATGACCCTGGAATTAAAGCAGACAACAAGTGACGAGCACCCGCATAAAGACCAACTCAACAGCACAGATAATAACAAGAAGTTAAAATACATTTAGATCTGGATTTGGTGAGACAAAGACCATTTTGTTTCCTACTTAATAGCTTCATAGCCACTGGCTGTTTGCTGGTTTGTTTGGTTGTGTTTGTTGGTTACGGTTTATCAAAATTGTTGATGAAAATGTCTCCCTGTTTTTCTCCATGCATCACATGGACAGAGGCTCAGGGCTCTTTGTATTTCCATCAGCTGAAAATAAAACTAAAGTCACAATAATAACAGGGATTTTTCCAGCATTTAGCCAGCGCCCTATGGAAAAATATCTCAATAAATACAATTCTAAGCCATTTTCATGACTGGGAAGACAAATTTACACTGAGATCTAGATTGTTTTAAGAAAGTAGAAGGTTATCTGATACATTTATCAGCCTTATCCTCTAGTTATAAACTAAAATACACTTATCTCAATGGTATTGTTTGCAATAACTTCTACAAACTAAGATATAAGTTTCCTCTCACGTTATTTTTGTCAATCTTACCTCATTCTCAGACACAAGCGGCCCACAACTTTGCAATTAAATTATTAATTGGTAATCCTCTGTCCTTAACTGATCTCTAGTAAATAAATGTTGATATCTTCTTTCTGCTTCAACTGTTAACGATTGAATGTTTTTCTCTGCCAGCGAGAGTCTGATGTAAACAAAGCTGATGGAAACAGGGTTGTAGATGAGTTACAAGAGGTAATAATTAGCCCACCAGCTGATCTCAAGTTTCTATGAGGATTCCTCAAAAGTCACACGTTTATGTGTAGAATACTATTGAAAAGAAGAACAAAAACGACACCAAGTTTAGTCAGTCTGACAAAATGAATTAATTGAGACTACAAACACAAATCATAGCATTTTTGTGTGGCTGCAACGCTTCCATAAACTTCAAAATGTGTTGGTCAAATTATGGAGAAAATAACAAAAATGCCTTACCATTCTTTGCAAAGTTCATTGTTCATGCAACAACTGGCATGGAGTCGAATATTGCCCAAAAAATCAACATATAGCATGTAAAAAGTAATCGCAGATAGCAGTTGGTGATAGAAGCTCACTGTGTGTCACAGCTCCTCTGCCTGAAGACAACAGCTACAGATTCCTAATGATGCTACATCATATGATCCCATTAGAGTCCAGTCAGGGCCTTTAAGCCTTACACCACAGCTGACTGGCCCCGCTGGCTACAATACTCAACAGCTGAGAGAAGAACACACTCATGGCAAGCATGCAGTACAAGAGCGCACACAGTGTATGCTATTTGTCCTTTTTGCTTTGGGTTCTTTTGTGGAGAGAAAACACAAAAGTTAAAACCGCTGCTGTCAGTTTGAATTTGGCTCCACCGGCTCTCCTCAGGCCTGGCCTCAGAGCGCATGTACGAGTCTGTCAGCGAGCTCTGGCTGTCAAAGAGACACTGAATTAAATAGACCTCTTCTGTGTGATAGATGTGGTCTAGTTAATGAGCTTCATAGACCCAAAAGGAGCAGCTACATGAAGTGACATGAGCTACTTCTATGAGCTAACGCCTCACACTGCTATGTCATTGTCCTGTCTGCCTTGAGACACCATATAGGTCAGCTGAGCAATATTCAGTCAGTAATATTCGCCCCAAAAATACAAAGATCTTTCATTTACATTGTGAAAGTTTGCTTTACTCAAACACAAAGTCTGTTTTGACTTTTCAATTTGACAATAAGAGATGCAGACACTGTAATCATCTGGCTTGTCAGACATACTTCAAGACCTACATTTCTACAGCTAAACAAGACAAATAATCCTCTAATCTAATATTCAACTGAGATCATTAACACTTCATGATGAAGCCTTGGTCTCGGCTACTGAAATGCAGTCTAATTGTGATGTCATGCAGGAAATATTCCCACTTTTCCACTGCAGGGATAACGACACTAAGAGCAGCCAGTCACCAGAGAGCGAGGGGGCAGGCTGACATGTATTGAACTGTCAAGCAGCAATCAGGCAATTTCTTCAAGATCCCAAATGCTAAACAACATCCAATCAGCATTGGTCCTACCTTTGTATTTTTCCAAGACATCCTCGTACGCTTGGAGGTATTCCTGTTCGTCCGAGAGACCATAAGACTGCGGTGCGTACTGAGCCATAACCCGGGCTGCACAAACTGGACATTCACCAGCGGCGGACAGGGACACAGCGTGTGTGTGTGTGTGTGTGTGTGTGTGTGTGTGTGTGTATGTGTGTATATGTATGTGTGTGTGTGTGTGTGTGTGTGTGTGTGTGTGTGTGTGTGTGTGTGTGTGTGTGTGTTTGTGTGCATGTGGATGTGCTGAGGACTCAAGAGTGATCGGCGCTGTTGTTGCACTGAAGGAAACGCCCTACATCCCTCCCTTGTCTGCGCTCTGGCCAATAGGCGACACTTCCTCTCTGGTGTTCACTGGACTGATAGGAAGGACTGCCGGACGCGCTGCGCTGCAAAAAGTGTCTGTCATAAAAACGTCCATTGAGCCAAATCTGAAGTCTTAAATGTAATTATAAAAAATACATTGAATACATCTTATTTTATTAACATATGAGTCTAAATATCCAGTCTAGTCAAATATGTAGGAATTCGCAGCAGTGGGTAAAATAAAATGTCAAAACCAGACTGAATTCATTTTTAATTTTTTACAGTGTAAACGCTTTTCCTTGTCAGACGTTTCTGTACCGGCTCGTAACATGGACCACGGTCTTTTTCATTGTTGTCCTCCTGTCAAAGACTTCAGACACTGAAACTTTGGCGGATTTACAAGACTGTCTTTGCTTACAATAGCCCATCAGCTGTCACCAATGTCACTCACAGATTCCCCATAAGGTGCCCAACTTCACCAACAAAAGTCCCCATCGAGATCTGATATATACCTGACAGGGATTTTACAACGTAAAATAGAGTCAAAGTATCATTATAAAATAATTAAATGCAATACAACTTCAACTTCAAGCACGTTATCATGTGTGAAACAAACAAGACTACATGATAGAGGGATTGATTTTCTTTTTATGCCCCAACCTGACTTATATTATTTTGTCATAATATTGCACTGTGTTTTACTGTTACGCACCAAATCGCCTAGCCACATTTCTTGTGTAACGTACTTGGCAATAAACCGTTTCTGATTCTGATTATCAACTCCTGTTGGAATAATTCCTACATCTATGAAATTACACAAAATGGGTCTTTAAGCAACTGGTTCGGTGGAAATCAAAGACTTTTTTTTTTTACATTGCACCACATATCCTAAACCTTTACGATTTGCCTAATGTTAAAGCCTCATGTCCAGGATATGAGCAGACCAAAATATCGCCATGTGGGCTTCCACAGATCCAGACAATAATTATGACCCTAAATAAAACTGGGGCTAGGCTACACCAGCAGATAGAACAAGCTCATGCAGCCCCCGTGTGCTCCGTAAATTGCAGCATATTCGCTCGTTGTTTTTCTCGTGACAGTATAAGAATCTGATAACCGGGAAACAGGGAGACGGCCGCTCACCTGCGATCCTGAGCACGGCTCTCTCCGCCGGGTCCAGCACGGATCCACCCTGGATCTTTCTCTTGGACCGCTCATGCCTCGGCAGGTTCCAGGGTAAAGTGTCCCCGGGTGCAGGTGATGCCGACCCAGATTTCACACTGTAATCATCCTCGTCTGAGAAATCCGCCGAGGAAGACATGGAGCAGTGCAGGGAAGGGTTCCCCGAACTGGAGCTCTGTGAGACAAAAGAAGACGGGGATAAGGAAAAAAAGGAACAATGCTTGACTTGATTTCACACAAACACACACACGCGCGCGCGCGCAGCCAAAATGAACGAGAAATAAAACGCCACAAGTCCTATTTATTTCTCACCATCGCGGGTCAAAGTGCGTATTATGAGCATAGGTGTGAAGACGCCACCAGCTCGCAATGATCCATGTAAGATTGAGCCAAATAAAAGGCAACGTCAAATCAATAGTATCTGGCTCCCCCGCCAGGTCAACAATAAGACTTACCACTGTATACATGGAGAGCTGTCAGCTGGGAGGAAAAAAATAACAATCCTATTTGCTCGTTATTAGCTCCCACCCTTTAGTCACACATTGTGTGCGTCAATTACTGAAAGAGGTGTGCCACGCCCTTTGTGGGATGCTCCGGCCACGAGATCGTCCCTTATCTACGCATTAAGGATGTGAGGTGATGTCAGATCTCCAGAGGGCTGAACGGATGGTACGCTGTGTGCTGTCGAGGCTGAGCTGGACCGTGATGGGAGAGCAGACTGCATGTGTCTCCGCGTCATACTCGGTAGCCAACAACAGTACAGCTCCAACAGCGACGGGGGCGTTAGAGCGCCATCCCTGCACCTTGCAGGGTGGCTACGAATACAGCAAAATCGGGGGTAATAAGGGGACAAGGGATACCACAGTTTCTCATGGCAACAGATGCACATGCGATCCACAAAGAGGAGACTGCTTGGATACTATTGCATAATTGCCTACGCTGTAGATGGGGTGTTAACCACAGAGGGTGAGATGAAAGCCTTCACATATGTTGAGCTAATTATCTGAGAGGATGGAGAGGACCATGGGAGCACAAAAAAGGATTGAATTTAACTGGGTTTAACTGTAAACCCTTTAAAGCAATATCTAATTAAAAAAACCTTTATACCATTAAATGTATCCTTGTAGGGATTTTCTATGGTGTCTATTTTGAATCTTTGCAGACTCTTAATTCTAACTAGAACCACACAGCTCTAGAAAATTATGAATGAATGGCTTTCTGTTGCAACGTCCTGCTGCACCCAGACACACCTGAGATTGAGCAACAGAACAAATGCAGGTAAACACAACCTAATAGTGAAGGAGAGAGGTGGGGTGCAGAATACCTGTTCCATGACACTTCATTTGCTTAATGATAACACAGTATTTAAAAGGGAAATGCAACGCAACACAGACTCTTATGATCCTGAAGAGTTCGGGACTAATTTGCAAACATGAAGGAATGAGTCTGCAGAAAAGAGTGTCTTCTTGATGTTATTAATAGGTCAACTTGGAGTTAGCATTTGAAATGTGGAGGATAAACTTGAAAGCTTCTGCCAGCATTTCTACAGAGGTACAGACAATCATTTCTATTTTTAAACTGTATAGTGAGAATCTGTTCTCGCTGCTGGATGGGAGCTGATAAAAGCAACACACTGTTAATATTAGCAGCTTTTTCATCATAGCATCACTTTTCACCAGGATAAAAGGCAGCTTAGTGTTGCAAAATTGATCAGCTTTCTGCTCATACATAATTCCTAGCACTAAAAGGAAAAAAACTACATGGTTGAAGGAAAATAAATTCTGGCTATCATTAAATAATCATTACTTGGGCTGCTATAGGAATACGTGTACATTATCCAGAGTCAGTTGTTCCCCTCTTTCATATAAGGAGGAAACTGTAAGAACAGGGTTAAGAACAGTTGAAGTACTAGAGGCCCTCCCTCCCATCACTCCATTCAAGGCATATCTTCTCCATTATTCTTTAACACCTAATATTCTTTGTTCAGGGGCTGTTACTGTTAAAAAAAAGAAAGAACATGTCACTGTCACCTATTTGACTATTTTTGTCATTATCATTTGAAAATACAATGGCTGCAGAGTATTGATCTGTGAAAAATAATGTCTTGATCAAACCCTAACATAATGCTTTAAATTGCATATATGCTAAATAAGCAGTCCTTATTCAATAAATCTCACAATAAAATTAAGAGATGCATTTATGCACACTCTGTTCTAGTGGTGTACATGAAATAAAAACTGCAGCCGAGTGACTTGCTGTGAATACAATATGTGAAGAAGTCAGTACAGTTCCTTTACACTGGCCAAAAAGATCATCAGTTAAAAACAGAAAATATGGTTTCAATCATTCTGGATTATTCATGTTGCACAGTTTAGTGAAGGCTACACATGCTAATATATCATGAATGATTCATGGTGGGTTGATCTAAGCTGCACTAGTTCATAAACGACTATCACATATTAAAGTCAGCTCACTTACAGAACATATTTGAGCTCTCGGGATTCCAAAAGTCTTGAAATTGCTATTCTTGCTGTGGTTAAAGTATTATGTGAATCTCCTCCTTTTGAAATTTTTGGAATAACAATATTATTGTTTATCTTTTGCTGTCTGCCAGCACAAGTGTTTCACCTGAACAACAAATGTGTCAATACAATTGTATATATTACATGGATTTTGTTTACCCATGGCAACAAACTACTTGGTGTAGAGGCATCAGAAGCTAATGTAAAATGATATAACTCTGATCAAGCTGATATGTATGTTTTTGAACCTGATATCTACAGAATTGCAACACAACTAATGGAAGCAGAGTGTTGCAACAGCCTCACACAGATCAATAAGTTCCTCTGAACACAGTCAGTTCCAACATCATCATGTCAAGTTGTGCTAAGTTGAATACAGCAGTAACAGCCCTATGCAGTAGGGCTAAAGATTGTGGAGGATATCTAATATTCTGGACACGATGAATGACATTCGAAAACAATGTGGGATCAGGATTCTCTTCTCTGGAACAAGAAGAAGATATTGTCAGAATAGAGCAACAATGCATAGAGAAGGGCTTAACAAATGTAGCTCTGCCTTATGTTCCCTTAAGTAACCATTTCCATCAGAGGCCTTGTGTTTCTACAGCTCTCTCTTCCTGTAGTCGTACGTTCCCTTCCAGGAAGACATGGATCAATATGTGGGTCAGATGTTATACTGTCTCACTCCTCACCTTACTTTACCTTATCTGAAACTGGTAAAAAAAAAAAAGTACTGACGGAGGATGAGCAGACTTTTGTTTGGAAGCAGTGCTGCTAATTCACATGGTAACATAAAGACCCACATATTATGTTCCCATACAAACATAGTCAATCATTAACAGACCTGAATGGGTCAGGGAGGACATGTACCAGCATGCTATCTAAAATGATTACAAACTAGTGTAAAACATATTATTGGATTGTATTATCATTTCAAATTCAAAATCCGTCTGATATGTTTGTGTACTCCCTGGGGACTAATGATCTTTAAATAAGTTAAATGCGCTGATTTGTTAATGTAAGTTAATTATCACATCTTTACCGCAATACTGCAACCCATTTAGAAATTGCATGCTAATGTAAAAACACTCGAGCATGGTGAATATAGAACTTCATATTAGCCAAATTCATGGTTTAAGTTGTTGACTGAATAATACTTATTTAACACAAAACTTGTATTTGGCTTCTTTTTAAATATATATTATTAAAAGCAAAATTAGATTACCTATTGGAGAGATGTTCAATTGTTCATACTAAGTTATGGAATATAATCTGCCTTTAAAGGTCTCTTGAAATTACTTTGAGATCCACATTTACCTTTTTGTTAAACCTGTGGTTTATACGGTAAGAGCTTGACTATGATTAAAACTAAAAATGATTTCTCGATCCATATTTTTCATCTTATGATCAATAACTTAACAATGCACACAGGGATACAAGGTAACAACACAACAACAACAAAAGTAATCATTTCATTGGACCTATAAATGAGCATCCTTCAAGAGCAGGGTTTACTCCCTGTAGACAAACACTTGCCCTGTGTCCTTGAGCAAGCTGCTGAATCATTACCAGGTTCAAAGGCACACTGGTGTCCCTGTGGAGTGGAGCAAGCACAACATAATATCAGTATTAATCATGGCTGCACTAAGGGAGGTACCTACAGGTTTGCGTGTGGGGGTGACTTGTACAGACTGGTAAAATTCTGGCAGGACTCTCTTCTTCACTTTGCGTTTTCTTAGAGTCGATGATGAATCCGGTTCGCTTTCAGGAATCTCGACCAGATTGGGCTTTTCTTCTGTCACTCGAGCGTGTATGCTCCTTCTTGCATGACGTGGACTGTGCCTGAAGCCCTGGGAAACATGAGCAAATGTCAAGCTGGCAACAGATTATACTTTCAGCCGACAAATTAAAAGCTCTCATAATAACAATAATAATAATAATTGTGATTCTATTTAGGTTTCTTAAGCTATGGAGGCACTGTTGTGGTATATCGCCTAGATTTCTGAGCCAGAAGTGTTTGAGAAAGATTAAGCAACGCCTATCACCACAGGAGCAGGAAAAGCAAACTATTCAATATAACAGTTTGATGTTTTGATCTACCGTTTGCTTCACATGACCCTTAGTTTTTCTTTAAAAGATGTGTATTGTTTGACTTAATATTTTTGAAGGTAACAATCAGGGAGACAGTTTTTCAACATTGAGGCTCAGCAACTGCCCTACCGTTGTGCCCTTGAACATGATACTGAATCCCTACAGTACTGAGCCAGCAGGGATTCAGTGTCCTGTGGTTCAATAACATAACCTGCAAAGGAAGGAAAGCTTTAGAAGCTTTTGCTTTTGGAACTTCAAAACCACAGAGAATCACGAAAGGTTTGCTTTTAGGCATCACATGTAATCAACAGCAATACAACATTATGGCACTTAATAAATAAAGGGGTTTGACAAAAGTGTATTGAGCTGTACCGTAACTACTTTTCACCAGTCCCTTTTTTTCATTTCAGTTTGAATTACAGTGAAATTATTTCCATAAGTCATGCCAGGAAGATCAATTACTGAACCACAGGAATTATGTCTACTAAGACTGCTTTTGCCATAGTATATAACAGTTTTAATTCGAAGATGGCAATTTGTTAGTGTATAAACTGTTTAATGTATTTTCATAGGTGTTATATTTTTGTGGTTTTATTTTGAAAGCAAAGTGCGTAAAACGGAAACGGCTGAAGCTCTGCTGACGCATTTGGGCATAAAGCTGATACATGTATCACAAACATTGTGTTTCTCTCGGCTCATTTACATCTCAGTTTAAGCATATTCGTTTCTAAGAATTCACTGTACGGAGTCTCAACTCTCCTGAAAGAATGAAACCGCAAAATCACCAACATTATTTATTGATAACACATGCGCATTGCGCACATCATGGTCCTTAAAATAGTCATGCAGTTCTGTGAAAGTGCAAAGAAACGGGCTTTTGGGTGAAGCATTTATAATGTTATTCTTGTGTAGCTCATAAAGCAGATGCTACATAGGGCTTCCACACATTTAACTCCTGACGTCTCCTTGCTGTTGACTATGACAGAGGGCTCAAACCCATAATTAAAAAAGTTCATCCTACCTCTGATCGAAAATGATGTGTTCGGAGGCCCACTAAAAGAGAGATAACATATATTAGAACGAGATATGGAGCTAACATTTACCATAAAGTAGCCTATGACATGTAAAATATCAACTATAGACATTTATCTTATTACCAATAATTCCAGATATTTTAGGCTAGGCTACAAACTAATCCACAACACTCTGTCTTCATACTTATTAACACATATTTGAGTGTGTGTTTGTTTTCTCCTACAGCCCATACCGCAGACATGTTACATGTAGACTTTGCTGCTTGCTAGAATAGATAAAACAGACAGTGAGCACATCCAGAACACGTAAGAGATGAGTTATCCGGATGAGGAGATGCGGCTGGCCTGCGCTACTCACCGCGGCTCCTGGTGCGTCCGGAGAGCACTGATTTTATTGGATGTTTTCCATTACGAAGCCTGCGATGCCAGCAGCAAAAAAACAAAATTGTTGCTATAGTCCCGAGCAAGAGCAGCAACAACAGCAGCACACATTGAATACTGTACGGCCTCAACAGCACTAAAAACGCCGCAGCAATCATCATGAGTCGAGATGTAGGACAGATCCCGCAGAGTCAGACAGCTGGTTCCTCTCCTGCCGATAATATGTCGCTGGAAGCTCAAGATGAGAATAAAGACACTGAGTGACACGCGTGAAGCATCGCACAGCAAATCGCGTGAAGCGTTCAGGTTCAAAGTGGTCAGCCCGGACTATTGATATCATTATTGTGAGGTACTACAGTGCATGACTCAGCAGAGACGCAAGTTTTATTTATTTATTTATAACAGGGGCAGGGAGAGTCAGCAGATTCAGCTGAGCATCGCAGTAATCTGCTGCAGAGTCGGCTGCCCTAAAGGATAGTGCTATCATATTAATAACAATAATATTAGGACTATTACACACCCGTGTGTGTCTGTGAAGCTCAATCGACTATGTGAGACAGATAATAGGGAACACGTTTAGCTTTTCTTTTTTACCCTACCTACAATGTCACTTTATTATTGGTGACATAACATTAACGTCTGTCTGAAATGTTAATTTAAGTATATTTTGCCGTGTAGACTTAGTGAAATGTACCCTGTTGCACTGACAGGCACTGCAACGAGGCAGTTGCTATTAACAGACACTTTCAGGATTAGGGAGAAAAATAGGAACCAACTCTAATCATAATCCAACATTGGTTATGTCATTTTTTGGATGGACTGATATCATTTAGAGCGTATTTCCTTCAGTCAGATAAAAGACTCTTTCAAACAAAGTACATGGGGAGAAAAACAAGTTTTATTTGCAATTTTAAAAGAGCTATTCTGTACCTAAACCAAAAAATCCAAGTCAATGACATGATAGTAGTATATGTCACAAAATATGCATACTGCTTGCATTTGTCCATATATGCAATAAACCAATATACCACTGCATATGTAAATATATATTTTACATGATGAAAACATATATACAATTATAATATACAGCATATGTAACATATACATAATCTGAATGTTTGTATATGGTTATTCTTTTACACTATATGTTGACTAATGTAGCATTATTAATTATTAATGTATGTCATTCCCATAATAAAGAATTGCATACAAGCAGTAATCACATATGAATGATTCTGTATGTCAGCATATGTACTTAATAGATATGTGGTATATATTATTTATGTATGACAGCATAGAGCATATGTTCAGTTTGTGTCATGTATGTTAATATATATATATATATATATATATATATATATATATATATATATATATATATATATATATATATACATATATATATATATATTATTAACACACAGTATGCCAGTTCAATTAATTACCATGTGTGGTAAATCAACCAATTAATGTGTTATTTTTTGCAACAAATGTGCAAATGTATCGTGCATGTCTTCTGAGATGTAAGGTATCTTTACAACATAAACGTTATGTCCACATAACCACAATGTATGTATGTATAAACATTATAAAAAACATTCATGCACGTAATCATTACACCAGCATAGAAGTTACAGTTACTGTAATAATAACCTGGGTACAGTCATAACGTCATTCTGAACTCAAATATTAATACAGTCGCAACAGCTACACAGTTCGCCCCGGACTAGTTAAGAACAGACGGGCGGAGTTTGCTCTCGCATTTGTTCCGTAGTAACAACCAGCAATCCCCGTCCGTACGGCACACTCCGCGTAGAAAAGGAGCGCTTCAGTAACACGTGACGTTTCAGACCAGACTAGTTGGTTACGTTGAATTGATTTGGGATGTTGTAGCTAGCTACCAGTCTGTCAACTGAGGAGACAAAAGAATAAGCAGTAGGTAATGTCATGCTCAGCTTCATTCATTTGTTCAGTTCAACCATGTGATTAAAGTGTGTTTAACTTTGCTTTGCATTAGTTAAGCGTGGTTAACATGTTGCAACCACCAACGTCAGAGAGCTAACGTTAGCTCACTGAGAGCCTGGACGCTTGGCAACGTTTTGGATTATCGTCAAAAGAAAGCAACCATTTCAAGATGTCGCTGCTAATAAATTTGCTGAACAGAAGATGGTTGGTGATTAAAATAAACACATCAGAAGACAGGTGAACTACACAGCGACCGGTTGGGATACTTCACATGGTTGTTTAGTGTGTGTACAGTTGTAGAACCTTGATTTACGTCGATGGAGCGCATTGGAATCTCCACTGTGGCGCCTAATTTCTTCCTCGCTCGGCAGTTGGAGTGCTGTTTAGCAGCTCGCGGCTCAGTGCTGCCAGGGCTTTTGGTGGCCGTGAGCGGTATTGTAGCAACACTGATTTTTTGTTTTGTTTTTAGTGCATAGGCCGCTGAAGTTGAGCTTCCACCCATCAGTGGGCAGCACTAAAGAGAAGCACTCTCTGGTGGGCAACAGAGGAAGAAGTTACGCCCCATGTTAGATTTGACGTTTAATCAAGCACTGTCCTGCATTACGCCGGAGTAAGTCACATGTTTGTTACTTTATGCAAGCCTCACATCGACGCGTAGTCTCCTGAACGGTTGCTGTGTATTATATCTGCCATCTGGTGTAGTTTACAACATTTTAATATTCGATGTTTGAGCAATCAATAATAGCAACGTCTGCCGGATATGAGTACTGTACTCGGGTAACGTTAGTCAGCTGATCCGGTGATGCAAATGTCATGTAACTATTACTGTAACTAAACGCATTTTCGTTTTGTTGTTTATATCTAATTAAATCCTACTGGTAACAAGTGTATTAAAAAAGACGGTTATGGAATTATGTCCTAACTTTGACTGATCTCAGCAGCTTGCAGTTGTATGTGTGCATTACTGACACTTGCTTTGGTTTACTAGTAACTAATACACATCCCTCCTCTATACAGTCAAAGGGATCAAAGTTAGGGCTGCAGCTTCAAAAGTCACACTTGTTCTTTATTTCCTCAGATAAATGTCTTCTCCAGCTCAAGCAGATGACGATGAGGTGGAAGAAGTGGAGTTTGTGTCAGTAAGTCACGCGTACACGTTATCTATTAAACAAATCGATAGGTTCAAAGGATGAGATGACGGTTGCATTTGTTTACTTTCTGTCTTTTGACATTGAGGCGACTAATTGTGCAATAACCTCTTGATCTAGCCTGATAATCAGACTGCCATTTTACTTAATTTGTATATCATATTTTATTCGCTGAACAGTATAAGCTGCTGCTCCATGTATTGTATGACTACAATTATTGTAGACGTTTTTGAATCTTCTAAATGTAGGTGTGTTTTATAACACTAACATGGTGTCTTGTACTGGTTTCAGGAGGGCCCTGTCAGACCAGTACTAGAATGCATTGATCTGCTGAGTGATAATGAGGATGAGGGATGTTCCTCTGTGGCAGGCACGGTAAGTGGCTGAATGGAGCACCTTTTTACTACATAGTGTCTGTCTAGAGTTTTCTGAAGTTGCTCTGCCTTTTTTATTCTTCTGTAGATTGAAGATAAAATCACCCGCCATAAAGCGCGCGTTACATCTACACTGGACAGGCTAGCACACCAGGTGGCCTTAGAGAAAAAGGAAAGATCAGATAAATGTAGAGCGTTCAAGGTAAGTGTGCTTCAGTATAATGTGCTGTCATTTGTTGCTTGCTAGACTATAATTAAGCTGTTACATTTATGGAGGTCTGTCAAGCTTTGTTTATACTCGCGCTTGTAGCCATAGCTCGAGCTCCGAGTATGTACCGATGCGTTCTGTGACCTGCATTATTCTCCGAAACGCCAGAGGGCATACAAAGAAGATGTACTGTGAAGAGACAAAGAGTGTAACTTATATAAATACCCATAGACTGTAGGGCCCAATCCCAATCTCCACACTCAGACTTTGAGGCACGCTCCCGTAAAATCCTTGAGGGTTTGAGGCTCTCTCGCAGATACATTGAGCCCTTCATGAACCCTTTCCGTAAGTCAGCATTTGATGCAGACTTTGCATAAGGGAATTACCCACAAATCATTGAAATATGACGTTAAACACGGGTTTACCAGTGGAAGCATGGAGGTGTCAAAAAAGGTAAACAAAGAGGACAGCGCGTGTGTTCAGCCTATCATATTAAATTTATACAAAACCAATACAAATTAAAGATGGAACAAAAAAACCCACATGAATTTAGAGGATATTTATTTATTTATTCATCAAATATTTAATTTTGTCATTGAAGCTGTTTTGATAAAAACGAGTAACTAGATTATGTGAAATTACCTCTCATCTTGTGAGGAAAGAGCCCGGAAGACGTTCAAATCAGTGAGTACAAAGTATAAAATAAATACTCACAATTGTACATCATATTTTCTGACGTTGTCATGGTCACGTGACATGTTGCAGCAAAGTGCTGTCCCATTCGTATTTACACCATTTCAAGCCCTCGCAGTCTCTCACACTCGACCATTTACCGGGTGACGTCAGTAAGTCCCTGAGGGTTCAGAGTTTAAGGCCTGAGGGGGACGTTGGGATTGGACCACTGTTGTCTTCATCTTACATTTATTAAAAGCAAAATTACTTGAGCTTGTCACAAGGGCACTTAAAAAAAAAACACAATCTTCAGTGCTAGCAAAACCTCATTAACAACTATATGATGGGATAAAATGCTCAGTAGACATTTTTTCTGTTGTGTTGGTTTACTGTATGGGGGAAATTAGGTAAGTTGTTGTAGTAGCAGCAACAGTGCCTCCCTGTGGACAGAATGCATAGAAAGCAAATAACAGTGTATGTACTCCATACAACATCATACTGTATGTGACTTAGAGAGATAACATTAAACAGTGTATGTAGGTTACTACTGACATCTGTCTATCTGTACTTTAAAGCCAGTGTATAAAAGATGCAGAATGTGTTCTGGTATCCTTCATCTCTTCTGTGTCTCTTTTTCAGGAGAAGCAAATCTTACAAAGAGCTCACGGACAGCAGGAGCTGGCCTTTAGTTCTCCAAATGGAATTAATCGAGAAGCAAAGCAATGTGTCGACATGTGGTTAAAGATGCCAGGTACATTTTTTTTAATCTGGATCAGAAAGCTGTTGGATCATCACTGACATTGTCACTTGTAAATCTGTCAGTGTTGGAGTTGATTTAAGTCATGTACTGTTGGATTTTTCTACCAGTGTGCTATGTTGTGCTGCTGCAATGATCCACTTTCTTCACAGGGATGAATGAAATGTAATCTCGTTTTAAGAGATTTAGCCATGCCAATGACTGATTACCCCTTTTACAGTGATACTAGATGTTGTCTTAACTTTTCATACTGTGTCTTTGCGTTTATTTAGGTCTTAAACCTGGAGTGATCAATTCTGGCTTTGGAAGAAGAAACAGACCTACTCCTTTACCCGGCAACAGTTCAACTAGACACACTTGTCCAGTGATCAACTGTGGTCGGGTTTTTGACAATGCGCCCCTCCTTGAAGGCCACTTAAAAAGGTAATCCATTTCAGTGTGAGTGTAATACCTTTTGAATAGTGCTTGAAGAGGAAAAAACTTCAGAATTTCTACAGTGAATAAAAGATATTGGGTTTGGGGATCCACCCCCATAGAAAGTTGAAAGTTTTAGACTTAAAACTTGCATCATTTTGGACCATCATTCATTGTTATATAGTCCCAAAAAGCTTAAAAACTTGCTTGAGTTAAATAATAATTTTATTATTTTCACATATCACAGCCTTTTTCTGAACATTTAAATCTTCTGGAAATGTTTTCCCTATAAAATCCTATTATGTAAATTAAAAGAGCAGACTCTTGTGTCAATCTTTAAATTTGTTCACAAATTTAAAAAAAAACTTGCACCAAACATAAGATTGAAGCCGATATGGAGAGGGCAGAGAAGAGTACCTGTAGCTTGTGAGAAGAAACGGTCACGGTACATCAAAGCGTAAGATGTAGAAGTACCAGTACTATGGCCCACTTCGAGCACTGCTTTTCAACCAATTCCCAGAGTACAAATACGGCACTTTTTGCAATAAAATATCTTGTGTGTAGGTTTGATCACTCCCCCTGTGACCCAACCATCAATCTTAAAGGATGTCCATCAGAGCTCTTTGCCTGTGTCGCCTGTGGTGAACATTTTCAGACTGAAGAAGAATGGAGGAAACATCTCGAGTCTCAGGTTTATGCACTTTTCTGACTGTGCTATGAAAAGCTCCTGCTCTTTGAATTATGAATTGATTAGTGTTTGAAACGCGTATTAACAGCTGTTGATCTACAGTAGCTTCTTCATTATTTTGACACAAAAAAACATGTTTTGATCAACAGGTGTCCTCATCTGCTGCTGATGGTCACAGCATCACACAGACGTATCAGTGGATCGTGTGTTTCGCCTGTCCTGCCTGCTACTTCCTCTTCAACCTGCGAGATGAGTGTCTTCAGCACATGTCAGCCAAAAACCACTTCACAGAGTCACTCGCCATGAATGGTAAGGTTTATTGAACGTTTTTAATTTCTATACGTCGAGGTATTATAGGAGCAAGATCACGTGTACCTTTTACTTTCTCCCCTTGCTAAAGAAACCAGAGGAAGACCACTGCCAGTTCCTGTCTCACAATATGTCAAGAATCGTCTCATCATTTTGTGCAAGAATGTAACATTCAACGTCCGATGCTCCTTATGTCACAAAGTGCTGATCTCACATCAGGCAGCTCAAGCCCACTTTAAGTAAGTTTAATTGTGATTTATTCAGTGCATGTGTATGTATTAATATCTTCTGATATTACATGTTGTATAGTGGACACTGATTTTGTTCAGATGTTTTTTGCGGAACTGATTTTTCCTTTCCTTTTTTCTTTTTTTAGTGTGCACTGCAGACAGGGCTGCGCGGTGGCCAAGGCTGATAAAACAGTAGTGCAGGTGATGAAACAGCTCGCAGTGCGCGGCCAGTGCTCCCTCTGCTGTAAAATGTTCCACAGCCAAGCTGAAATCGAGAGGCACAAAGAATCGACCCAGCATGACGTGGAGCTCAACCAAACGATGGAGAGAGCCCTCATTCAGCACTGCAGGTTCAGTGAAATTCACCACACCCAGAGGTCTCGAGAGGCACGGAGGAAAAGACCGCCCACCGGTTTTGAAACAACTTTTCAAAAACAAAACAAGGAGAGTGATTGTGAAGAATTTTCAGCCAAACGGAAGAGACCGAGTGTGAACGGCAGCGCCAGCAGGAACTCGGTAACGGCATGGTTCTGCGAGTGTGGTATACGGTTCTCAGAGGAGGCCACAGCCACACAGCATCTCTTGGCCGTGAACCAAATTTTCCATCAGTGCGGCGTGTGCGGCAAACACATGGGAGAGTCCTCGATCACCCGCCTGCACATGAGTCGCTTTCACGGGGGAGCTCACCTCTCCAACTTCCTCTTCTACTGCCGCAAGTGCAAAGTGGAGATGCCTCGGTACGAAGACATCCTGTCGCACGTGACGGAAGCCCACAGCGGACACACCTACCTCACCGAAAGGGAAGTGCCCGAGGAGCTTGCCGCAGTGGACACCAAGGCCGATGCCAAGCCTTCCACCAGCAGAGGAGTCGGCCCACATTCGTTCTCCAAGTCCGCGGTCCGACAGAGCACCACAGAGACGTCTTTGAAAGCAGAGGAGACGTGGATGTGCAGGATGTGCGAGGACACCTTTGACTCGGAAGGGGCCGTCCGCAAACACTGCCGTGACGTGAGCAGCCACAGCTTTCAGAGATTCATCTGTGGACACTGCCCCCAGAAGTTCTTTAAGGAGTCCACTGTACGCAGACACTGCACGAATGAGCACGGCGGGCAGATACAGAGCTCCCACTTCTGCGGCCTCTGCGACAGCATGCTGTTTGAATCCGAGGGCGAGTTTTTGCAGCACTACAAGAGTCTTCACAGTAAAGACTACTACTGCATGGACGACGTCGAGGTCGTTCAGCCGGCTGTTGCCGAAAGCACCAGTCGGCTCACATGCCCGTGCATGGGCTCAGGAAAGAGGAAAGGGGAAATGAAAGCTACGTACACGCAATGCATGAGGGATCTGTCCGCGGAAGGTAAATGTCAATATGTGTGCGCTCATTGTGGCGCGTCTGCGCCATCCTTTGCACAGATGAAGACTCACGTCTACACGAAGCACGCAGCCTTGAACCTGGACAAGACCTTTGACGTAGAATGCAAGGCTTGCCGGGAGAGTTTCGCGGGCGTACCGAGTTTCCATACACACTATCACTCCCGACACTGTACACTGGAGCCTTGCACGAGCTCCAGGACCTGCAGTGTGAAAGCAGAACTCAATGCTGTGGAGATCTCAACAGACACCAACGGTAAATTAATTACTTTTTCTTTTTTTCTTTTTTACATTTATATCTATGTTTGCAAGCAGCATTTAATCCGGTTTTCATATTGTCCTTTCAGAGATGGAAGATGAAACATTGGCAAAGTTTTTTAACATGGATCAGACCAACAAAGAGGGTGAAGCATGTGAAAGTAAGCAATAAACAATACATAACCACTGTGTCACTCATGCCACTTACACAAATAGAGAGCAAGCAAATGCACAGTTTAGCTTTCTTTTACATATATACAACGTCACGGTACAATATATCAGCTGCTCATTTATTATGATCTACTTCAGATGAATCGGATGTCGAGATGAACCATGAACCATCTCGGAGTGCAGAAGAAGAAAGAGAGTCAGCAGGTATGTGTTTACTGTCTGTGGCTGAGCAGGTAATGTTCAAGCTGTATTTAATACTGTTAACTCACTGCAGCTTCAGGTTACGACTGTGTACCGACAGTCATTTCACAGTAATTACATTTCACTGCAGAGAACTTAGTTGGATAAACACTCCTTGTATGTTGGCCTTAGTGGTTGGCAGTTTTCATACTTTGCAGTGTTTTATTTGGACGTACTGTAACTTGGATCCTTATATTCTGCTTCTCTTTTACAGAGTTGGAAGAAGCTCTGAAAAGAAGTCTTCTGGAGTTTTGAGGACATGATATGATATGATATGATATGATTTCTTTTGTTTGTTTGTCAGACTGAGCTGTTTTGAACCAGGTATTTGTGTTCAAAATATGTTAAATAAATAGTTGCCATATTACTTTTTTGTGTTTTTAATTATTTGTAAATGAATCAATATGATGACATGATAAATAACCAATGCTGGGCATTCCCATCCCAGGGAACCATCCAGTTTAATACTAGAAGGTTGGTCTGTGGATTTACGTCCTCTGTTGTGTAGACTCAACACTTTGGTGTGTCGACACACGTGCTATAGATCAGGGGTTCTTATCCTTTTTCACCTCGGGGCCCAACTTTTCAAGTACAAAGTGGCCCAGGGCCCATTCAAATATTAACACTGTATTGGTTTAGCTAATTGATCTTATTCTTGGTTTGATTTGTATTCAATAACAAAATCAAATTCACTTACAGTTTAACAAGCAAAAACCATGTCAAATAAATGACATGATGCAATGTGATCATCACATTTATTTATCATGTGTATGTAAACCTGCATACAAATACAACAAGACGCCCAACAGGCTAACAATTCATGGAACAAATCAAGTTATACAAGAACATATTTAAAGGCTCAAGTCAGGCTTATTAACATAAAAATAACTAATAATTAGGTTTTACTACAGAAAAAAAGGATGGACTCTCAAAAAAACTGAGAAAAATTTGATAAATATGTGGTAATAAAATACATTAAAAATAAGTTCTCTGTAAATAGAATTGAAATAAAGTGCAAATGAAAATATAGCCTTATAATATGCGAATTATATGCTTCAGCAGTCTTCATTTTGGCATAGCAGAACCAGAAGTTGTTCTTCATATCTGTGACAAATGAACAATAACAACAGTCACAACAGTTCACACACTGGGCTCTCGACTCCGCCTCGTTACTTCTGTTCACAAAGCCGTACTTAATGAAGTCAGGATTGTAAATTTAGACTTTTCGGGGGGTTTGGCACCACTTTTGTCTTCATTTTTTTGTTTTAAATTAGTGCTGGGCAACGATTAACATTTTAATCGCGATTAATCGCATGATTTTCTGCGATTAAACGCATTGTTATGCGCAATGTTCAATAATGAATTCAAAAGTAGTGTATTGTGCACTTTTATTTTAAAAGTACTGCTATATGAACAAAAGTGCAATAACATTTGGTTTGCAAACACTTTAAACAAATCAGGTTATTTTTAACAGCAGTATTCCTTTACACAGTAGCAGTTAAAATATACTTAAAATGATTCTGATCATAGATATTCAGCCGGTGTTCACAACTTTATTTTCATGTGTGTAATAGATGCAATTTGAAATATACACCTTGAAAACTGCAAACCTATCTGTCATGTTTTTTTTGTTTGTTAAATTCTCAGTAGGATAACTAAATTATATGCTTATTATACATATTCCAAACAAAACAACTTTAAAAAATGAATCATTTATTTTTTTGGTCAGACACATATGCAACGCTGAGTACCTTGTACTATGTGTGGTATTTGTTATAAATGTACGTTGGTACATAGAGGGTGATAAGAAGTTGTACCTGGAGGGACTTAGGACCCAGGGGAATGTAGGTGAACCATGGAACGTGGAGGGAGTCTGTACCGGGGCAGTAACGTGCATGTGAAGTTATGCTAATAAAGAGTTAAGAGCAGTTTGTTCTCACGTGCTTATTTGTTTATTTAAAAGCACGACAATATGTATTTTGATATTGTCACGTTTGATCCTGTAACGAGACGTGTCACCCGGGGGGCGGCGGAAGGAAGAGACGCCACACAAACACACACAAACAGCTGTTCACCGCTCGCTGCCCGGTTCTTGTATTAAAAATGTCCCCTTAATAATGATAAAAAAAACCTGCGTTAATGCGCGATAAAATAATTGTCGGCGTTACTTAGTTAATGCGATAATAACACGTTAACTTGCCCAGCACTATTTTAAATACTTCTCCATAGCTTTCGCTACAGGCTAGCGGCTAGCTGAGTGTCTTCTTCTGCTTATTGGAGCTTGATAAACAACTGACTGACGCATTAACGCCACCAAGTGGTGGGAAGCTATATTGTAACTGAGCGTCTCATGGATAACAGTAATATATCTGGTGTCTTCAATTGATAACCGAAAAATACGTGATATTGTGGTAAATCTTCTAGTTGATTATATTAGTAGAATTGTGTTTGGAGTCTGTAAAAATGGCTTACATGATAGTGTTGCCCAGACTTTTTTTGAATCTGGTATATAACATGCTCTGGATAAATGCATTTTTTTCGACGGTACATGTTACTCGTCTGAGCCCTCAAACCCCCGAATTCGGGGCGTCGTGCAGAATAAGGTTTTAATAGGCTACCTGTTGGGATGTACTGGTTGATATTATTATGCATACACTGTAAAAAAGCCAACTAGCAATCGTTGATCTCATACATGTTTTCAAATTAACCTGACTCAGAAACAAAGTTTTGTCATATTCAACTAACAAAAACGTGCCTGGTCAGTAAACTCCTCTCTATCGTTGCCCTAATAAGTAATTTCAAAACGGGTTAACAAGCATTTCTGAGTGGGGCCTTATTTTTCTTGATGAAAACCACGTAACGACCGTTGCGCATGCGTGTTGCTGTCATGTACAGGGTATTAACGCGTCTGAGTCGGGGCTGAAAGCGATGCGGAGCGTGGTGGTCGGACATCTTGTGAACAGAAAGTCTAACTGCGTGGGACCGAAGTTGGACATTATCGAACTATTTGTTGACCTGAAGTTTCCCAAGTTAGGTAAGTGTGTTTTTTTACTAGACAACCAATGTTATCAGTAATGTGCACTGACCTATTTCAAACTACAGATTAATTCAATGAGTTCAACTAACTAGCTACCACATGTAACGTCAGTTAGTTACGTTATTAACTGTGTAGAATGCTGCGTCAGCCCCGCTTAACTGGTATAACAGTGATGTTTACGGCTACATGCTGCATTTACTGCTTCGGCAATGCGCCAGCGCTATAGTGGACACTTGAATTGTATTTGTTTAACAAAAAACAGTCTTTCCCAGTGCTGTGGAATCCTGTTTACCCGACTAAACACGGTCAAATATGGCGGTTACGTTCACGTACAAGCCAGTTATAACATTTTACACAGACATCCTCTTTACGGCGGTAATATATGTAACGTTATGTATGTTTTGTGTATAACATGGGGACATGAGATGGGTAATATCATTCATTTTGAGTGGAGGTAACGTTAGTAACATGTTGAATCAACGTCTGTTCAAAGGAGGGTTGTGACTGATGGCGCGTGTGAACTGGTAAAGCTTTGTTGATTCTCGCGCTTGCCGCCGTAGCTCGAGCCTCCGCAGATCGCGTGTGAGCTTCGAGCAAGAACGGAGGCGTTCATACTGTATGTAGCGGTGTTCTGTCGGTGTTGTTCAATATTAAGCCGCAAATGAGCTGCAGGCACAGTGACTTAATTTCCTTACGCGAATGACAGGAGATCGTTTAGTTCTTTTCCGTTTGTCTTTATTTTGCGTAGCAAAGCTTTAACTAAATATACAAACAATATTCTCTGTCACACGGTAGAAAAACTATGTGCTCCCATGCCTAATGCAGCTCTTCGTTTGCACCTGCTGCCGCCATGACGTCATTAAAACACTACACAAGGGAGCGTCAATTGTTAACATAAATGTCTTTCAATATATTTTACATGTCTTAGTTCCTACACAATGAGCATAATTCAGAAATTAAATGATAAATATTCCCAAAATTCCAATTAAATAATATATACACCTGTGGCTCTTACACTGTATGTGCTGTGCGTTATTCTCTGAAACACCAGAGTACTTACAAATATAACTAACTGTGAGGAATCAAAAAGACAATGAGTGTAGCTCATAGATACGCCCATAGACTGTAGGTGTAACCGGGGCAAAAATCATAAACCAACCTCTACTATAGAGGATGAATTGTAATTATCTGTAATCTCATATCTCTTATTCATGGACTATATTACCTTTTGTACAAGCTCTGAAAACATACACGTTAAGAAACACAGGTTTAATATCCTAAACAATTTGATTTGGCTGTCAAAATATATACTCAAATTAAGATTTCCAAAGCATCTATAAAGGAATTGCCTTTCTTTTTATAATCCCCAAACATGTAAATAGAACAACTTGTGGCAGGTTTTCTCTATCAACACAATGTTCTTACCTTTTTTTTGTGCCTCTTAAAATGATTTTGATATGATATAAAATGTCATTGAACTGTTAGGTGTGTTTGTTTTGTGTTCATTAAGACAATTATAAATCACTGTCACTCAATACTGCAGTGCCATCCTTTCTAGCAGGCATATGTTTTACTGTTAAGTTTTCAGTTGGCTATTTTGCATGTCCTCTTCCCCCTGCATGACAGATTCAACCTGGCTATTATCTATTCAGTCACATGGATGGGGTAGTTATGGCTTCAGTGTGACAAATATGCAAAAAAATAAGAAACCAGGAAGGTGGCAAATACTTTTTCACAGCACTGTAATGAAGAAGAAAAAGAAGAACATCACATTGATCCGGCACAAGATGGAGTTGACCTTTTCCCTTCGACGGAGAGAGGTAGTAGAGGGGCAGCCTATGGTATCAGAAGTCCAGGAGAGGTGGCCTGCACTTTTTTCCATTGAGGAGGTAAGGCTGTCCTCATGTATTGTCTTATAATGCTTATTGTGGTGTGTGGAGTAATTATACTACATTGACTCTAACTGAATAAATACAGGATCTGCTGTTGGTGGTGGACAGATATAGTGGCAAACTCTACTATACACTGTCCTATCACTCAACTACAGGCCCCTCCAACACACTTAAATTAACAATTTGTAAAACAAACTGCTGTCAAACTGAAAACAACGAATGTCATGGTCAAATTTGTATTGACTGGTCGATCCTTAAGACTCATGTTTACAAATGCCAATACATTGTGAAACTTTCTTGCTGGAACTAAATGATATATTTTTGCAAACAATTTTCTGTATGTAAATATATGCTAGTTCAGTGTAATAGACAGAAATGCAATGTAATGCTGTGGACAGGACAGCAGCAAAACTTATTTTAGACATCTAAAGAAGTCATTATTAGTGGTTATTAGTAGAATTGGGGGACTGTTGTGACTTTGGTTAATCCAAATAAACTATAAAGTCACAGTAAACTAACTGATCAAGGCAGTGGTAGGCCAGCAGCTCCTGTGTTCAGTGAGATATAAATTACTGTATTTGTCTAATAGCTTTGAGTAGAGCATTGATAAAGGTTTAATTTCCCCTACAGTAAGGTCTGTCTGACAGCAGGATAAAGAGCCAAAAATATTGTTAATATAGCGTACACTTAAACTGATTAACATTTTTTTTTAGGTGTCTAAAATACATTCACAGCAGTACTATGACTATGGAGAAGAACCGATGGACAAGCCGGTGTCCTTCGGCACGTTCCGCCGCTGCTCCTACCCCGTGAGGGACGAGGAGAGGCCGGCCACGGTGATGATGGAGCAGTGCGGCCGCTACGCCTCCTACCTCGGCATCCCCAGCCTGGAGAGGAGGATCTGCACGGTGGCCCCCACTGCTCTCATGGGCTGCTGCATCTCTGACCTCATCTCACGTACAATCGGCCGCGTCGCCGGTGGCATTCAGTTTGTTGGAGGTGAGTTTATGTTTCTGTGTTTGTGTTCCCTCCCCTAGTGGGTGATTCTCATCTGACTGCTGGTGTGCAGAGCCACGGCTCTGGTTGGAATTATGAGGCGATATGCAACAATTTACGAATTTGTGAGTACGAGATATAGTTCTTGGCCTCAATTCAAGTCAGTTAATTTCCCCTTTTTTGATAATTTGTGTGCAGGAGATAAGTGTACATGAAGAGAGCCAGCACAGTGCACCACACTGCTCTCTGTTACTGCAGTGATGTTACACGCTGTCAATACAAAATGACACATGGGAGATCCGCTTGTTACATTTTGTGCATGTTGTGAAGTGGAGCTTCTAATGAGGACCAAGACACGTCTGGTTTGAACGGACCATTTTACTGTCTGGAACTGCAGTGTTAGAAAAGTGAACATTCGACATGTGGCTTTCTACGTATAAATCATATCTAGGTTAGCGTCAAAAAGCACATATGCTACAAAACGGCTCTTCAAAGTAAAAGCACTTCCTGTTTTATGCTTTTCACACTATACAGCTTAATATTATATTATACAATCAAACAATTCACAACATTCTCCCGCCCGATGAACAGCTGTTCATTACTACTCAGCCCATTACTTTAACTTATCTCTAATGGATATATCAACTGAACAGGTCTCCTCAACAACTGCCTGTAGAGGTATGAACAGTACAGGAATGAATAAGTCCATCCCTCCCAGGGAACAGTTCTTTTATCCTGCCCATCTTCCAGTTCTGCCTGGGCGTGTTGTCCTCTCCAATCAGGATGACATCTCCTACCTTCAGCACAGTGGGTGTGGGTGTCTCACACTTGTGAGCTGATTTCAAGTCCATCAGGTAGTCCTTTTTCCAGCGGTTCCAAAAGCTGGTTAAGAGTCTCTGCCGGTACCTCCATCTCCGGCCCATGTCCTCTCGGCTCACGTTAGTTGCCTTAGACGGTGGCAGCATAGTCTTTGGCGGTAGAGAAGTTAGTCTTTTCCCAACCAAGAAATGAGAGGGTGTGAGTGGTTGTGGCTCTGATGCAACCTCATGTACATAGGAAAGCGGCCTGGAGTTCAACACAGCCTCTATCTCTGTGAGCATGGTTGTCAGCTCCTCAAAGTTCAGTGCGGCCTTCCCCCAACACCTTCAGTACATTTCCACAAATGGCTGTGTCTGTTGTGTGCTCCACTCCCCTTCCTGTCCACTTGTCTCTCAGGTCTGGTGAATTTGTCACCCATTTGCACAGGTTCATGCCGGCGTGAGAAAGAATCTCCTTTGTTAAGTAAGCAGAAGTGCTTCATCCACATCACATGAGCTGGAGATAAAATCATCTACTCTCTCAGTGCCTCCACTGCTTTAGGCTGTTCCGCTTCATACTGCTTAATATGTTTTCTTATTGTTGCAGCTAACAGGAACGGGCTGGGTGACACTCCAAAAACCACTCTACTCATTCTCATGATGCGCAGCTCATTTTTACAGTCTTTGGTTGGAGGTCCATGTAGCCACAGGAACCTCACAGCATCCTTGTCTCTTTCTGCTAGTTCTATCTGCAAGAAAGCCTTGGTGATGTCTGCCGTAAAGGCTATCTGGTGGAGTCTGAATTTGATCAGCACATCTAACAGATTTGGGTTCAGGTTGGGCCCAGCCAGTAAACAGTCATTAAGGGAGGGGCAACTCTCTTCGTGTGATGATGCATCAAATACAACCCTCAGTTTAGTTGTCACCTTATCTTCTCGAAGAAGAGCATGATGTGGCATGTAGTACTTCACAGCCTCAGTTTGCTCTGCCACTGAGGTGTGCTCTGGTACATCCTCGCAGATGCCTTGCTGCAGATAATCTTGTATGACATCATAGTACCTTGTGTACAGTGTTGCATCCATTTTCAGTCTCCTCTTGAGGCTTTCAAATCGGCTCCTTGCAACTCTGAAGTTGTTTGGGAGATCTGGTCTGTCAGGTCGCCACAGCAACTCAACTCTGTAGCGGCCATCCTTGTACTTTATAGTCTTCTCAAAGTTCTGAAGAGCTTCTGTTTCTTCTGGGCTCTGGGTTTTTTCATGAACGATGCCCAGTGACTCTACTTCCCAGAAAGCATGTAGTTGCTTGGCTATTTGAGTGTCCTCCTCTAGGCAGATGTGCATGCAAGTGGCATCGGTTACACTGGATGTGGTAACTGGACCCTGCAGAACCCATCCGAAGCTGCTTTCAACGGCTACTAGTGATTCTGTTATCCTCTGAACTTTGCCAGTCACTATTCGCCAGTAATAGTCTGCTCCTATTAACACTGACAGTTCTGGATCCTCAGTGCCCTCTGGTGGAAAATCAGCAAGTTGAAGACCTTTTCTCTTTAACTCCTCTTGGACAGGTTCGCTGGGGACCTTTATCACAGCCGTGTACACTTGAGGGGTTTCCACTGCTTCAATCTCAATTTTTTGCTGTGTATTCCACACGTTTTCCAGTGACACTCTCACGATGTTGCGACGTCCAGTGACAGGAGAAGTGGACCCAAAAGTGTGGATGTTCAGCGTCTCTTGTCTGACCACTGGCAGTTTTAGTGCTTTAACTACATCTTCGTGAATGAAGCTTTTCTGGCTACCTCCGTCTAACAGGCAGCGTACATTTTTCCTCCCCGCTGGGGCTTCTGCCCATGCCTTGGCTGTCTGGAGCAACACTGTGTTCTGAACGTCAGCTCTCGGTTTCACTGTGCTGGACACAGAAGATACCACAGCATCTGTACCACCGCTGTCAGCATCTGGCTTAGCTTCACTTTGATCACAAACTGACTGGTGATGTCTGCGATGGCACAAGGCACACGAAACACCCTTGACTCTGCAGAATTTTGCTATGTGTTTTGGACCAAGACACACGTAGCATCTTCCCAGTTTTCTCAGTTTCTCCTTGCGAGCAGCCACAGAACTGTCTGGACAGTGTTCGGGTTTATGGTTGACACCGTCACAATACACACAGGTCTGACAAACATTACTTGCTGTGTGCAAAGCTGTTGCTGAAGGCACGTTCCATCTTTTAGGTTTGTTTTCAGAAACGGGGTCTGGCTTACCAAACGATCTGTTATTTGGTGGAAAGTCTCTTTGTGTGTTACCTGGTCTAGTGAGATGAAGAGCTCTCTCTCTGCTTTGGACTTCATTTTGCAGGAACTGGACGAGCTCAAGCACTTTCCATTCGCCACTGGAGTCTGACTTGCGGGTGTAGTCTAGTGCAATATCTTCTGGTATGAGCTGTAGCAGTACTGGGCATAGCAGGCAGCCATATGTGTCGCTGTGAACCCCTAAGGATTCTAGACTTCGGATCTGTATTTCACATTCATCGTACAGGTGCCTGAGAGCTACAACATCTGATGATCTTTTCACAGGAGCCAAGTTTAGTAGTCTGGACATATGTGCACTTATTACAATGTCCTTCCTTCCAAAACGGCTCTGAGGCAGTTGTACTGCGGCATCATAATTATCATCTGTCACAGTTAGTCCTGCCACAGATCTTGCAGCCACTCCAGTCAGATAGGATCTCAGGTAAGTGAACTTTTCCCTTTTACACAGTGTGTCGTTGTCGTGGATAGCCGTTTCATATTGTGACCAGAATTCTTGCCACTGGCTTATTTCTCCGCTGTATTTTTCTATCACCAACTTAGGCAGTTTGACAGTCCGCTTATTTAGCGATCCGACTAAACTTGAATTTGCATCGCTCACCCGCACACTCACAGCTTCCTCTGCCCTCTGAATGGATCTTTTGGCGCGGGTTTTCAATGTGAGGATGCGGTCCTGGTATTCCTGAGCGGTTGCAATCTCTGACTCAAGCTCATCAGTCTCCGTTCCGTCTTCAATGCCTTTGTCTAAGTCAAATAAACGTTCTTCTTTTGTAGACAATATTGATAACATCTCACGGAGTCTCTCACAGTCTGGCACATCTTTGCTCACCTCTTCTTCAATGTGAGTTAACAGCTTCGTTGTCGAGGAGCGTATTGTTTTACGCTTCTTTTTCATCCGTTCAAATTGTGTGGCCATCTCTCCAGCTAGCGTTAGGGTTAGCCAGCGTTAGCTTCCAACTTCGTCGAAGTTTAAAACCAGATACACCCGAGGGTCCCCCATTTGGACGCAGAGTACATCAAAACTTAGAGAGTTTTGTGTTAAAAGTAACTGGCAGAGAACCCACGAAGAACGAATATAGTGATGTTATAGTTCTGCAGAAACCTCAGCGTCCTGGGAACAACATGAACTAGGTCACTTCTACATGAGACAAACACATCTCCCATCAGCCAAGCAAACAAATAACAAAATATCATAAATCATACTCGATATGACTGGGACAGACCGGAGAAAAAGGCTGCTACACTCCGTTAGCAACGTGCTACCTACGAACATGCAGCATGAAAAAGCACGAGCGCCTGACGGAGATTACGGACATAGTTTCCATTTCTCTCCCCGGTAAACCATCGCAGAGATATTCAGCTTCGAACACAAAAAGTCACACAGCTTTCATCGAATATTGTACTTACTTTTGGTCGAATCTCAGCGAAAAAATGGAATATCTCCGTACTTCCAACGCATGTTTGTCCAGCTGCTGGTGCTCCGTGTGAATCCGTTCGATTCGTGTCTCTCCGACACTCCTCGGATTCTTGGGAGGGTTGGAAGCTCAGCAAATCAGATTTCAGAGCTGGACCTTTTTGAGCTTTATTGGCTAATAGTGCTGTCAATCATCTAGCTTTCAATTCCAGGCAATTCTATTGGCTCCTACGGTTCGAAGGATGTCTCAATGGTGAAAATCGGAGAAGGGGGGGCTGAGATACAGCCCTGAACAGAGAGTCGAAGCAGGATTTGACCTTAAACTAAATAACTAAAAAGGGCATAGAAAGAGCTTAAAACACTCAAAAAAGGTCCAATCTTCGGTCTATTGATTCAATGAACATCATGAGTGATACATAGAAGTGATATAGAGTGTTTTTGAATTTAAAAAATACTTTTTTATTCAAATATTGGAGTATTTGATCAGTTTTCTAATTTGAAATGCTCTATATTTCATAAATGTTTCACTGTATCTATGTATAGCTGTGTATATAGAGCCTATATCAGTTGTTCTAAGAGCCCAGCATATTAAAAGTCTTGGATACCCATACTTTCCAAAAAACAATACCCTAAAAGTGCTGTTTTTCAAGATCGAGCTTTTGAGTTTTCCAAGTTCTGCTGTGTTCCATCCTTATCTTATGTGAACCAGTAACATGTATTCTGATAGTTCCATGATTTTTCTCATCTCAAAAATATATAAAAAAAGTTGTTTTTTTTTTTTTTTTTTTTTTTTTTATACAATTAATTAGGTATTTCTTATCTTTATTCGAGCTGAGGCCTGCAAATAGGCCTCGTTTTTAAAAGGTTAAAGTCTCACAGTCTTGACTTCCCAGGTTTCGGCACCAAAATGTTGTGAAGTGGAGCTTCTAATGAGGACCAAGACACGTCTGGTTTGAACGGACCATTTTACTGTCTGGAACTGCAGTGTTAGAAAAGTGAACATTCGACATGTGGCTTTCTACGTATAAATCATATCTAGGTTAGCATCAAAAAGCACATATGCTACAAAACGGCTCTTCAAAGTAAAAGCACTTCCTGTTTTATGCTTTTCACACTATACAGCTTAATATTATATTATACAATCAAACAATTCACAACAGTGCAACAAGCATCAGACTGCTGTAAGAGAACAGAACATCCTGTGTTCATGTGCACATCAAACATGTCGTTTTGATTAATTATGCTTTCATCCGCGCGTAACCATGGCTGGCTCCACATTTTTCTTTATAATAGCCTACAGGTAGATGTGTGGCTGCGATGAGCAACATGATTGAAGTGATCAATTCTCTGGGCAATATGGCCGACATCTTGACCATAAAACATCAACTGTCCAATAGTTTGCCCATCAACTTTGACTGTATTTGAGCACCAAGCATCAATGATGCAAACAGAGTCTCCCTGCATACAGAGTCCTGTGCTCCACCCGTCAAGTGCAGCTTGATCCACAATGGAACCAGGTCTTTGTGTGGCCACTTGTCTCTGGTTGATGAGTTAGCCTGAGTTTTCCTGCAGACTGGGCGGTGGAATAGCAGAGTTAGCTTAGCGTCTGTATTGGCTCTCCTCCCTCTCGACTCTACATTACATTACATTACAGTCATTGAGCAGACGCTTTTATCCAAAGCGACTTACAATAAGTGCATTCAACATTGGTAATCAAAAGAACTACTAGTCACCAGAAGTCATAAGTACATTTCCTTTTCCAAACAAGCATCTAAGAGCATGAAGCAGAGCATAACTCAGAGCCAAAGTACAGTGCAGAAACAAGAAAAACAGTTAGTGCTATAAGTAGTACGAATACAATAAGTGCAACAAGCTAGTATGAAAACAATAAGCGCTAAGTGGAAGGCTCAGGGTAGCACTTCCTGAAGAGGTGGGTTTTCAGCCTGCGCCGAAAGATGGGCAGCGACTCCGCTGTCCTGACGTCAGTGGGAAGTTCATTCCACCACTGTGGGGCCAGGACAGAAAACAGCCGTGACCGGGTCGATCGGCCGCCAGGACCTCTGAGCGACGGGGCGACCAATCGTCCCGAGGCAGCAGAGCGAAGTGGTCGGGCGGGGGTGTAAGGCTTGACCATGGCCTGGAGATAGGAAGGAGCTGTTCCTTTCACTGCCCTGTAGGCTAGCACCAGAGTCTTAAACTGGATGCGAGCTCTTACAGGTAGCCAGTGTAGAGAACGGAGAAAGGAAGTTGTGTGGGAGAACTTGGGGCGATTGAACACCAGGCGAGCTGCAGCTTTCTGGACAAGCTCCAGAGGTCTGATGGCCGACGCCGGGGCTCCGGCGAGTAGAGAGTTGCAGTAGTCCAGGCGGGAGATGACAAGAGCCTGGATGAGAACCTGCGCCGTCTCGTCAGTCAGGAAGGGACGAATCCTCCTGATGTTGTAGAGCAGGAATCTGCAGGAGCGTGTAACGGATGAAATGTTTGCCGAGAATGACAGTTGGTCATCCAGGGTCGCACCCAGGTTCCTCGCAGTCCGAGTTGGCGTCACCACGGTATCATCAATGGTGATGGACAGGTCCCGGTGCGGGCAACCCTTCCCCGGGAGGAACAGTAGCTCAGTTTTGTCTAGGTTGAGCTTGAGGTGGTGTGTCGTCATCCACTTCGAGATGTCAGCCAAACACGCAGCGATGCTCGTCTCCACTTGGGTGTCACCGGGGGGAAATGACAAGACCAGCTGGGTGTCATCGGCATAACAATGGTAGGAGAAGTCATGTGAGCGAATAACAGAACCCAGAGATGTTGTGTAGAGCGAGAAGAGAAGGGGGCCCAGGACTGACCCTTGCGGAACCCCCGTAGTTAGCATGCGTGGTTCCGACACGGCCCCCCTCCAGGTCACCTGGTAGGATCGACCCATCAGGTAGAATGCAAACAGGGAGAGTGCAGAGCCTGAGACGCCCATCCCCTCGAGGGATGAGAGGAGGATTTGATGGTTCACAGTGTCAAACGCCGCAGACAAGTCCAGGAGAATCAGGACAGAGGAGAGAGAGTTAGCTCTCGCGGCGTGAAGCGACTCTGTCACCGCAAGGAGGGCCGTCTCTGTCGAGTGACCCACTTTGAACCCGGACTGGTGGGGGTCCAAAAGGCTGTTTTGGTGGAGATAGGAAGACAGTTGGTTAAAGACAGCACGTTCAAGTGTTTTGGATAGAAAGGGTAGAAGAGAAACCGGTCTGAAGTTCTTGACATCAGAGGGGTCAAGTGATGGTTTCTTCAGAAGGGGGGTGACTCTGGCGGTCTTGAAGGCCGTGGGAAAGCATCCTGAAACAAGAGATGTGTTGATGAGGTGGGTGAGGAAAGGAAGGAGTTCAGTCGCAATAGACTGAAGAAGAGGGGAAGGGATCGGGTCAAGGGAGCACGTGGTGGGGCGGTTAGACGTAACAAGGTTGAGGACCTCGTTAGGGGAGAGAGGAGCCAGAAAGGGTAAGATGGGGCGTGGAGATGGGAGGGAGAGCTGTGGGGGCAGGATTGGACAGGGAGAGAGGGGCTGAGAGAAGGAGGATCTGATATTGTTTACCTTCTTGTCAAAGAAGTTGGCGAAATCATCAGGGAGAAGGGAGGAAGTAGGAGGAGGGGGTGGGGGTTGGAGGAGTGAAGTGAAAGTTTCAAGAGACTCTACTTTCAGTGGCAGCAGGTCTGGCTGGGTGGTCGGCCGTAAGCAGTTATCATTTCTACGTCTGCTAAGCCTAACCCCACAATTGTCATTAGTGCTCCATTAATAATGACAAAAATGTATCTCTGTGATTTAAGGGGGTGAAAGTAGTGAATGTGATGAGCCATGCTTGTCACAGTAAATGGACTGTACTTGTATAGCGCTTTTCTATTCCTTTCAACCACTTAACACTACATGTCATCATTCACCCATTCATACACTGATCAGGACTAACTAACATTCGCACACATTCACACACCGTAGGCACAGCTACTTTTGGGGTTAAGTGTTGACATGCGACTAGCGGAGCCGGGGATCGACCCTTCTCTCCACTGAGCCAGTCTCTACTGTCGCTCTCTATGGGGCCCACTTATAATAATGGTCCCACAGGTGCCCCAAGTTAGCCTGGACACAAAATGGTCAAAAGTGCGTTAACATGCTCCTGATGCACATGGCAGGGCGCCCCTGACTGCGATCCAGCTGCATCGCTGCAATAGTTACCACAATAGTTACCACAGCTGAATGAAAAACATCAGACCTGGAGAAAGAATAACTCTTCTTGCCTTTCTTCCTGCTCTTTTAGCGAGGCCACATGTAAGCATTAAAGCAGAGATGGTACAACGAGGAGGAAGTGAGTTCAGGGTGGTCTCGTGCATTTCATCTGGATGGAGACCTGACGCTGACATCGCCTCGGCTTTGAACGGCGACGAAGAGCTGCAGAGAGAGGACAACACAGACTCAGACATGCAGACGAGCTCGGTCGTCCTCCTGCAACAGTGTATGAGGGCCGTAATGTCACTCGTGTGTCCGACCGCCCCAGATTTACACACCAAGTGTCATCAGTCATAACACTGCCGTCTGTTTGTGAGTATGAGCAATGTTTCACCTTTTTAAAATAACTCTGCTGATGCTCATGAGGTAGACGTTACAGGAGAACAGAGATGTGCTTTATTATTCTGCGGATTTGTCTGGAGTTTATTTGGACGCAACGGAGTGGAAAGACGGTGACGAGTTCACAAAGGTGTATTTGACCTGCAGAGAGAAGCATCCAAGCCTGGAGGCACCAGAAAAAAGAACAATACACATTCTTGTGCACGGTACGTTATTTCTTTCTTTGCGATATTGCTCTCTGTTACTCACAAACTCACGCAGCTGCTCATCGCCTTCCTGTCCCCTTGTTGTCTTTTTCAGAAGTCCCTCTGATGAGTGTGTCTCTGGTGAGACGGCAGGACTCTCCTCCCTGGCTGGCAGTGAGTGACTGCAGAGGGGAGGGTGTCGGGGCTGACCTCTCCTGGGTCCTTCCCGAAACTGCAAAAGGCCAAACATCCCTGCACTCAGAGCATGAGGGCCGCATTAAAGCCAGGCTGACTTACCAGTTTCCTCTGGCCCTTCATGAGGGGCAGGACCTGACCTGTGTGTATCGTTTTGATCATGGAGCCACAGAGAAAAAGACCTTTCACGTCCCCAGATAGCGTGAGTTTAGAAACGATACTCTTACGAGCACCTGCATACTTCAGTTGCTCCAAAAGTAGTGATTCACACAAATGCATTCAGCTGACTGCTAAACTGACTTTTCTTCAGATATCTCCTCTGTGAGAGTCCTCTGCAAAGCCACTACGGCGGTGAAACCATCACTCACACACTGGCTCTCCAGGACAATCTTCTCAACCAGAGAGTGCTGCTCCGAGTCGAAGGCAGCGTGCCAGAGTACGACCTCATCTGTACAAGGTGATGTGTCCTCCTCTGTCTGCCAGCTGATGAGGATGCAGCTGTACTCACAGTGTACGGCACTAAATGAAATGTTCGCCCAATTTATAGGAGCTATTACACCCAGAGATAACAATTATCAGCCTGGAGATGTATCATCATGGACATCACCCAGCATAACTTTGACATTAAAGTATGAGTTTATAGAGATTCTATAATCCCATGAACTGTAATGTAGTTTTTTTTTGTTGTTTTTTTGGATCAACTCCACATATTCTGCTGCAAATACTCACTAGAAGACCAAATGTGTTTAAATCTGCAAACTAATGTGCAAAGAGGAAATTACTGAGCCTTTTAGCAAACAATTGAAACTTCATATTTTGGGTGCAATTTTGAACATTTCTGTCTAAAGTGTAGGAACAGATGAGGTGTAAACAGAGTAGGAAGTCAGAAACATGTGAGAGATGGACGAACACATCGTTGGTTCAAATCTTCAGACTGAGCTGTTTAAATTATGTACGTCTAACTTTAATACATTTTAAAAAGTCTGTTTTTTGCCAACAATAAACCAGTTTACTGAACATATTTTCTCCCTGAGGTTTCCTGCCCAAAGCAGCACAACCTCTAAACATTATGAAAGATGCAGCTTCCAGCCGCTTATTCCCTCTTTGAGAAAACTGCCTTTAAAAAGGAACAAAATGAATCCTGATTTCATGACAATAAATATTATTGCATATTTTTCGATGTTTAAGATTTTACAGCTGGAAACAAAAGTGTAAAATTAAGGTGTTTACATGTGAGACTAACCGTCTGCTTCATCAGGGTTCTCATGATTGGATATTGAGCCATTTTATTTTATCTACACTTTGTTTTTATATTTAAAAAAAAAAGAGAAACTAGACGAACAAGGAAGTGTTTCTCTGTCCCCGATGTCCCTCGTTTGTTGTCTCTCCTTGATCACCATCTTGAATCCCAGACGATGTTCCGCACGTTCTGGAACCTGCTCGTCTCTTCTGCTATTTTCAGGACACCCCTACAGCAAATGTGCAAATCAGTTATCCAGATATGTCCTATACATGCACCAAAGAAACCTGCCGTGCCTGTACTGAATCACTGTGACATATTTGACCCCTTCTTTAACACACGGTTGGCCTCTGCTAGAAAATCTGCCAGGTTGGTTCCCATGAGAGAGAGGCAGAACACGGCGATGTCCACAGAGCCGTCACCAAGCGGGACCTGCAGAGACGATGCCGTTTATATTTTCAAACAAATTTTAATTAAACTAAAAGTAGCGGCTCACCTGTACGTGAAATCAACACAGTGCCAATGCAGATCTTTTAGGTAATAGGAGCACAAGCAGTCAAAACTGTTGATCTTCTCCCAAACTGCTGACATTAACAAAGCCGTCTCCTCACAGCAGCCAAATGAAGCATCACTTCAACACCCACAGCGCAGCAGCATCGCCTGCATCACTCTTCAGCAGAGTAATGGAAGGTGTTCCCTGTGTACAGCAGATACATGATGTAGATAATGGGAGGTGTGGATCCCCAACAAGAAATGTGAAGGATATTAAATTCTTTTTACCGTTTTGGCGGTGTAGAGGGACAGCCTTGTTAATGTTTTGAGAAAAAGCTGAACTAAAGAGGCGTGTCTGTAACGATGCATTTTCTACATTGATTGTAATGTCTCACTGTTGTCTGCTCAGTCTCTCCGTGTCTTCTGGTTTGGATTTGATCATTTGGTTATCCGTTGTTTTCGCCCATTGATGTTGTTTTTAACTTAAGGGAGAAAAACATTTGGATATTATCTCATATTTAAGTACTGTGAACATCAACATTATTGTTTATCAATCCAATGAATACTTCTCCACACTACAATGTTTTTAAATTGATGAAATGTTTTAACCGGTTAATTACTCACCAAATTTGTTGTCTTTTTTCCTCTTTTTTTGTTGCAAGTGTCTCCTCATTAACCGTCTGATGCAAGTCTCCATTGTCTCGCTGCTCTCCTGTTGTCTCCGCTTGCTTTCGCTTCTTCTTCTTCTCCTTCTCCTTCTTCTCCTTGCCAGGTGATGGGACCACGTCTGCCTCACTGTCGCTGTCCTGCTGATGGTCGTCCTTCTTCCACTCTGGTACTGACCCGAGTGTCTGCAGGGTCCGCAGCTGGCTCTTCTTTACAACCAGCTTGGGCTGATCTGGGGATAAATTCAGATAATGTAATAAGTCACGCGTGCGTGTGCTTCTTTTTTTATTCAATTATTTATCTGTTTCTTAAAATCCAATTCAACATCAGCACGTTTCCCTGCTTGACTCTCTCCCAGAACAGGAAACATTAAAAACTAAAACAAAACGACCTACAGAGAACCAGCTGTTACATTTCCTGACTGTCATCTGTCCTTTTTAAAGGTTTCACCATCTTCACAACTGTGGTTCTTAGATCGAGCCGACATTCTCTGCTCTTATTCAGGATGTGTAGAGTTCAAAATGTAACGAGGCTATTTGTATCACTAATAATATTTATCATAAGCACTCTGAACCTGAATGACTACATGTTTATAAAGTCGTGTTTCACATTTATACTCTTTACTGTACTATATGCATTTTACTTAAACATGCTTAGATCTGTTACTGACAGGTTTGTTGACATGTTTACACATGCAGGGACTTCGTATTAGTAATTTAGTGCATAACGGTCATAATATATTGTGGTGACCGTGGCTAAGTGGAGAGCAGGGCTGCCTTTCAATCAGAGGGTTGGCGGTCCGATCCCCGACTCCGTCTCTACTAGTCTCATGTCAATGTGTCCTTGAGCAAGACACTTAGCTGCATCTACGGTGTGTAGATAGATACTAAATTGTAAGTCGCTTTGGATAAAAGTGTCTGCTAAATGTCCGTAATATAATATAGTGTATATACATATATAACGGCTGTTCCACAAACACATTGATGTTCTGCTTGTTTGTTTCATGTTGTGATAAACTCCTCTCCTCTCTTACTTGTGAGGGTTTTATTGTGAAAACAGATTCATGAAAAACATGCAGACCGTATAACATGTCCTGTGATGTGAAGGGATCATTTCTATTGTACTTATCGACGCCTTCATCTGTCACCTTCACCTTCAGTAAAATAAATATCTTTAAAAACACAAATGTATAGTTTCATTCTTTATAGAAAGGCTCAGTAGTTGCTTAAAAAAAGCTGGTGGATTTAGTTTTTATCAAACACACTTTATGTTTCATATTGATGAGTTTCATGCAGATCCAAACGTTAAAGTGCTTCAACATTATCTGACATCCTGTAGCTGCAGACTCGTACATGTAAACACAGGTGTCCTCAGTGTTAGCCAATTCATAAACAAACAAACAAAAACACACACAGAAATGATATGTATCCATGGAGATGGATTGTTTGGCTTCAAATGAAGAGACATTTCTTCACAGTCATCCAGCCACCAGAGAGCATTTAGCAGAAAGAAGTGAGCAGAAAGCATTTAACAGGATTGAACAGAGAGGATTAAACGGAGGATTTAACAGAGGATTGAAAAGAGAGGATTAAACGGCGGATTTAACAGGATTAAACGGAGGATTTAACGGAGGATTGAACAGAGAGGATTAAACGGCGGATTTAACAGAGGATTAAACGGAGGATTTAACAGAGGATTAAACGGAGGATTTAACAGAGGATTAAACGGAGGATTTAACAGAGAGGATTAAACGGAGGATTTAACAGAGGATTAAACGGAGGATTTAACAGAGGATTAAACGGAGGATTTAACAGAGGTTTGAACAGAGGATTTAACAGAGGATTGAACAGAGGATTTAACAGAGAGGATTAAACGGAGGATTTAACAGAGAGAACAGATTTAACTGTCTTTTTAAAGACACAACAACAGTCTTTTTAAAGACTGAAGATAAACCAACAGTCTTTTTAAAGACTCAGCTTCAAGATAAACCATCAGTCTTTTTAAAGACACGTCTGTTGGTGCAATTGATAAAGTCATGGATATCCGAAACAACGTCGAGCGCAGGGTCACTAGCAAGGACACCTGCATTCTGATACCGATTCCCACCGACGTTTCCTCACCACCGCAGGCCGCTAGACCTCTGAAGACTAACCGTCTTGAGATGGACCTCGGTAAAGCAAACAAGGAGATCCAGCGCCTAAAGCAGCAGATCGGAGACCTGGAAGCAGTTCACCAGAAGTCCGACTCTGCAAAGTGGGATTTCTGTCGACGTTTCCATGATGGTGTGCTTAAAGCTACCCGTCTACACCGGAGTCTCACGGTCGCTGACGGCAGGATCGTCACACTCAAGCGGCAGCTTAACGAGTCTGAAGATCAACTCGTCACTGTGCAAGACGACTTCGCTCAGAACCTTAAGGCCTGGAAGATGAACTATGACATCCAGAGCAATAAGGTCCTGGACCGAAGAGACAACACCTGGAGAGCCATCGTGACCGAGTTGGAATCGGCCAACCAAGAACTCACTGAAAAACTGAGCGCGGAGATGGCTAAGAGCCTCCTGTTGGCCGAGATACATCGGAGTCAGGAGGCTGACATCCAGGAGTTGACAGAGGTCAATAAGGACCTGCTAGACCTCTGTCAACCAGCAGAGGAGAAGAACAAGAACAATAAGAGATGGTTCTTCTCCAGAAGGTCGGGAAATCCAAGGAAAGTGGAGGAGGAGAAGGAAAAGAAGAAAGCTACAGGGTGCTTCAGCTTTCTGTCACGAAAAAGACGTGACAGAAATGTGGAATAGCAACACCTTCCTCTCCGCTTCACCTCTCCACCCCCACCTCCCCACCTCCCTACTCCATCTCCCCTACCTTCATCCAACCTCTGCTCCGTCTCTCCATTGCCGCCGCCGCCGCCGCTCCCGTCCACTCCGGGCTCGGAGCGACCGGCTGCCACCACCGCAGGACTGCCAGACACAAGCCAGAACATTGCCGCCGCCGCCGCCGTTGACTCCGGGCTCGGAGCAACCGGTCGTCGTCGCTGCAGGACTGCCAGCCGCAAGACAGCCGCCGCGGCCGCCGCCGTCGACTCCAGACTCGGAGCGACCGGCTGCCGCCGCCGTAGGACTGCCAGACACAAGCCAGACCATTGCCGCCACCGCCGCCGTCGACTCCGGGCTCGGAGCGACCGGCCGCCGTCGCCGCAGGAGTGCCAGCCGCAAGACAGCCTTCGCGGCCACCGCCGTCGACTCCGGGCTCGGAGCGACCGGCCGCCGCCGCCGAAGGACTGCCAGACACAAGCCAGATCATTGCCGCTACCGCCGCCGTCGACTCCGGGCTCGGAGCGACCGGCCGCCGTCGCCGCAGGACTGCCAGACACAAGCCAGACCATTGCCGCCACCGCCGCCGTCGACTCCGGGCTCGGAGCGACCGGCCGCCGTCGCCGCAGGACTGCCAGCCGAAAGACAGCCACCGCGGCCGCCACCGCCGTCGACTCCAGGCTCGGAGCGACCGGCTTCCGCCGCGGCAGGACTGCCAGACACAAGCCAGACCATTGCCGCCACCGCCGCCGTCGACTCCGGGCTCGGAGCGACCGGCCGCCGTCGCCGCAGGACTGCCAGCCGCAAGACAGCCTTCGCGGCCACCGCCGTCGACTCCGGGCTCGGAGCGACCGGCCGCCGCCGCCGAAGGACTGCCAGACACAAGCCAGATCATTGCCGCTACCGCCGCCGTCGACTCCGGGCTCGGAGCGACCGGCCGCCGTCGCCGCAGGACTGCCAGCCGAAAGACAGCCACCGCGGCCGCCACCGCCGTCGACTCCAGGCTCGGAGCGACCGGCTTCCGCCGCGGCAGGACTGCCAGACACAAGCCAGACCATTGCCGCCACCGCCGCCGTCGACTCCGGGCTCGGAGCGACCGGCCGCCGTCGCCGCAGGACTGCCAGCCGCAAGACAGCCTTCGCGGCCACCGCCGTCGACTCCGGGCTCGGAGCGACCGGCCGCCGCCGCCAAAGGACTGCCAGACACAAGCCAGGTCATTGCCGCTACCGCCGCCGTCGACTCCGGGCTCGGAGCGACCGGCCGCCGTCGCCGCAGGACTGCCAGCCGCAAGACAGCCTTCGCGGCCACCGCCGTCGACTCCGGGCTCGGAGCGACCGGCCGCCGCCGCCGAAGGACTACCAGACACAAGCCAGATCATTGCCGCTACCGCCGCCGTCGACTCCGGGCTCGGAGCGACCGGCCGCCGTCGCCGCAGGACTGCCAGCCGAAAGACAGCCACCGCGGCCGCCACCGCCGTCGACTCCAGGCTCGGAGCGACCGGCTTCCGCCGCGGCAGGACTGCCAGACACAAGCCAGACCATTGCCGCCACCGCCGCCGTCGACTCCGGGCTCGGAGCGACCGGCCGCCGTCGCCGCAGGACTGCCAGCCGCAAGACAGCCTTCGCGGCCACCGCCGTCGACTCCGGGCTCGGAGCGACCGGCCGCCGCCGCCAAAGGACTGCCAGACACAAGCCAGGTCATTGCCGCTACCGCCGCCGTCGACTCCGGGCTCGGAGCGACCGGCCGCCGTCGCCGCAGGACTGCTAGCCGCAAGACAGCCACCGCGGCCGCCGCTGCCGTCGACTCCAGGCTTGGAGCGACCGGCCGCGGCCGCCGTAGGACTGCCAGACACAAGCCAGACCATCGCCACCACCGCCGCCGCCGCTGTCCACTCCGGGCTCGGAGCGACCGGCCGCCGCAAGACACGTCTTTAACAGACAACAACAGTCTTTTTAAAGACTCAAGAGAGACATATTGGAGACAGATGGGCCATCGCCACCACTGCCAGACCATCGCCACCACCGCCGCCGCGGCCGCAGGACTGCCAGATGCAAGCCGTCCTTCTGAGCACCGTGTCCAGAGCCCTTCTGCCCTCCGGTGTCGATCCACGTGACATCACCAGCATCCTGTCCGGCGGACTGCCGAACCTGCTCCGGACACAGGTGCTCAGGCGGACCAGACTCGGACTTTCGGAGTTGGGGCTCCAGGGAACAGGATGCTGGCCCAGCGGCGGGAACTGGAGGTCGACACCGGAGGGCAGGCAGATCGACGGCGTGATGTCCCGTGGATCGACACCGGAGGGCAGGCAGATCGACGGCGTGATGTCCCGTGGATCGACACCGGAGGGCAGGCAGATCGACGGCGTGATGTCCCGTGAATCGACACCGGAGGGCAGAAGGGCTCCAGACACCGGTGCTCTGGCGGACTGCCAAACTTGCTCCGGACACAGGTGCTCAGGCGGACCAGACTCGGACTCTCGGAGTCGGGGCTCCGGGGAACAGGATGGGGAACAGGATGCTGGCCCAGTGGCGGGAAATGGAGGTCGCTGCCTGCCCTCCGGTGTCGATCCACGCGACACCACGCCGTCGAGCTGCAGCAACCTCCAGTTTCCGCCGCCGGGCCAGCATCCTGTTCCCCGGAGCCCCGACTCCGAGAGTCCGATCCGCCTGAGCACCTGTGTCGGGAGCAAGTTCAGCAGTCCGGCTGTCCTTCTGAGCACCTGTGTCCGAAGCCTTTCTGCCCTCCGGTGTCGATCCATGGGACAGATCGACGGTGTGATGTCCTGTGAATCGACACCGGAGGGAAGGCAGATCGACGGCGTGATGTCCCGTGAATCGACACCGGAGGGAAGGCAGATCGACGGCGTGATGTCCCGTGAATCGACACCGGAGGGAAGGCAGATCGACGGCGTGATGTCCCGTGAATCGACACCGGAGGGAAGGCAGATCGACGGCGTGATGTCCCGTGAATCGACACCGGAGGGAAGGCAGATCGACGGCGTGATGTCCCGTGAATCGACACCGGAGGGAAGGCAGATCGACGGCGTGATGTCCCGTGAATCGACACCGGAGGGAAGGCAGATCGACGGCGTGATGTCCCGTGAATCGACACCGGAGAGGAAGGCAGATCGACATATCTCTGACTCCGAGAGTCCGAGTCCGCTCCGCCTGAGCACCTGAGTCCTTTCAATCAACAAAATCAAATAAAAAATCTAATCAATGTTCTATGTTTCTAGCTCTCTAATTAATTATATATCGTATTAATACAATTGTATGACATGATGGTGACTATAAAGAAGAAGTACTGGAATCTGTTTAAGTTTAAGTGATTTTAACAAAACTGCAGCTAGAAGAATAAAATGATCAAAGTTTCATAAAAGAAGTTCCAAATGGTATTTGAGTTTAAAAACAAAGATATTATTCTACAGTAAAAACATGTGACCTTCATCACTGACGGGTTTATGGATATGTTTAATATTACCATTATTTACCGGTATTATAATTGAATTAACAGAGAGTTGTAAACTACTTAATGTTTTCTTTGTGATTGTGATTCACTGGTTCATGTGTTGAATACATAAAGCTGGACAGAATCTACCTATCGACACTTTTAAGATGCAAAGTGTCTCTGAATAACTGCAGGTAGTCGCTGATCATAGTACTAGTATCAATACTAGTACTATCAATACTCTTATTGGTTCTTTTTGAATATTTTGTAAAAAAAAAAAAGAAGATAATTAATTTAAAAAAGAATCAACATTGCTTTACTATTCATGTCAACAAATAGCGTTAAACAGCGACAGCAGAAATGTTTAAATAACTCACTATTGTTGACTCTACTGTCTCCATGGCAACAACAAATGTAACTCTGAGAACATTCCTACGGGGAGTATATTATTATTATTATTATTATTATATATTAAGATATATTTGGAGTTGAGAGCTACTATTATTGAACTATTAAACTATTTAAACTTAAGGTGTGTTGGGTGGAGTGGTAGTGGGACTAGCAGCTTCAAAATAACTTCTAACACTAACTTATAACAACACAGCTACTCCCCTTATTAATAACTATGTATGAAACAAATCAATATACACTGACAGACTTATTAGTTGTTCCCTAAATCCCTTAGACTCTACTGTTGAGAAGAGGTGCAGTCTTCAACAGTGAACTGTTCTATGAACAGCTCTATGACACTCGGTCACCCTCTACAAACACAGGAACACTCTGAAGCGCTGCTCTCTGGTTGTAATCGTCCGGCTTCTGTGAGATAAGGGAGTAACACAATGTAAACAAAAACTACTTTGATGTGTATCTCAAAGCCAAACATCACAGACTCTACAAAAAGTTCCCTAATCCTTAAAATCATTCTCAGCTAATCAATGGTCTAAGTGATTATTTTTCATTTTCAACTCTGTATGACATCACTAACTTTACCTGACGGCTGTTCCACAAACACATTGATGTTCTGCTTGTTTGTTTCATGTTGTGATAAACTCCTCTCCTCTCTTACTTGTGAGGGTTTTATTGTGAAAACAGATTCATGAAAAACATGTAGACCTCACATGTCCTGTGATGTGAAGGGATCACTCTTATTCTTCTTATCGACACCTTCATATGTCAGCTTCTAGTAAAATAAATATCTTTAAAAACACAAATGTATAGTTTCATTCTTTATAAAAAGGTTCAATAGTTGCTTAAAAAAAGCTGGTGGATTTAGTTTTTATCAAACACACTTTATGTTTCATATTGATGAGTTTCATGCAGATCCAAACGTTAAAGTGCTTCAACATTGTCTATGACATCCTGTAGCTGCCGACTCATACATGTAGCCACAGGTGTCCTCAATGTTAACCAATTCAAAAACAAACAAACCAAAACACCACATAAACAGCAACATCATTACACTACACAAATAACGGGAAAAAAGCTATCTAGGTGTGTCATAAATCTAAACTGTAGCCAGGAAGCCTCTGTCTCTCATACTGACTGATGGGCCAGTCAGTGAATATATATACTTATGCTGAGTATCATCTCCTGAGACACTAACTAGACAGCCTTCAGTCAGATGAGGTCCAACAATGTAGATTACAGTTGGAGGTTGCCGATGACAAGAGATAGCGCTGCTAAAATACTGATTTGAAAGCCCAGAAAACACTCCCACAGGTGAACTAAATGACTTTTTAAATCCCTGGATCGGCCTCTTCTCAGGCTTGTGTCTGTGTGCACAAACTGAGCTCGATTAACAGCTCTAGTGCGTCTGTTAAGGTATAGGACGAATTACACTTTGATCATTCTTATTAGTACCTGGAGGCACATTATTTTAAACTGTAGCTCTGCCCATTTTTAACCTGAGCAGAGGTCTAATCAGAACAACTGTGTGAAAAGCAAGATAACATAAAACACATGACATGACTTTAAAGGAATCAGTATTTATAAAATCGAATTACTTTGATATATCTACATATAATCTGCTCTTTTTTGGACAAAATGTGCCTGGTCGTTTCTGAGGGCACTTTCAGCATGTTATGAAAAGCTGGTAAAAAAACAAACAAAACAATTGTTAACGTTTGTCGACCTCTACTGGTGATTATTTCGAATTGCAGCAATTGCAATAAGGGTAAAATGTATTTTTGTCCCTATGGTCCCCTGTAATTTGAACTTTACCCAAAATGACGTCATCAAAGCCTTTACCTGGGAAGAAAGAAAACTGGATCACGCCACTACATACCCAGGCAAAGTTACCCAGATGGCAACGAGGCTCAACTTGTGACCTCAGTGCATCTCCAATTGCAGTCTCCGTTTTCAGTGCACACTTAAAAACCAGTGTATTGTATGCACCGTAGGGAGCAGGGCCAACCTCTGTGTGTAGAAGAGTTTGTGTTTCCTGAAGTGCAGCCATGTAATTCCTGATCTTTATGTGATGGGATATTAGACTATTCCAATAAAATGAATTGGAAACGGTGGAAGACATTTTAAGCTGCAACTGCAATTCTGTCAACAACTCTTTGGCTCTGTTAGTTTCCTCATGATCTACTCAAAATAATTAGACAGTGACCGACAGATTCCCTTTAAAGGGGATGCACACTACAGATTAGCATTCAGATGTAATTGGGATTTATATGTATATCAAATGCTTGTTTTGCCTCTTTCTTCACATCCTCTTCGTCACTATGTTGCATGATTTGTGATTCTTGCTAGTTTGAATCAGAAAATGAAGACTCCAATATACAATATACTAAGATATTATAAGATAGTGGCCCAGGATCTAAACAGTGAGTGTTTATGCACTTAATGGAACAAGTTCATTGTGAATCCTGGTTGTAGAATGAAGCAGCTACCATTCAGCTACAATTTCAGAGGCGGTTGCCCTTTAAAAAAACCCTTTAATTCTTATTTGGATGTAAAGACATTAAGCCTTAAACATGTATACACAACACATCGATGTGGGTTTATTCGTTTATTTAAAGTATACATAAAATACAATCTTTTATAATGTTCTAGTCATTGATGAAAATCAATATTGCAGAAATGCTTCATGAGTAGATCAATGTGCTGAGAATATTAAGATCCGCAACTAAATGTCATTTCAGGCACACACACACACACGCACGCACGCACACACACGCACGCACACACACGCACGCACACACACACACACACACACACACACACACACACACACACACACACACACACACACACACACAAGAGTATACTGCACAGCAGACTTCATCTGGTCATTACTATCAGTATATTAGTTGCCAGGTGCCTTTTCCCTGACATCTGTTTTTGTTATTGTATTAGCCAGCTGTGTTAAAAATTAACCAGTTAAAACAAAGTCCACCAAGATCCCTAAAATTCTAGTACACATCCGAAACTGTGACTGAAATTACTGCTTAATCCCAAATATTTATTTTAGGTCGCTTTTTCAGCGACCTGTAGGGGTCCTCGGACCTGAAGTTGGGAAACACTGTCCAGGGCTTCTCGAGAATCTTCTGTTAGGACAGCGTGAAGGAAGTTGCAGCCCATGTTAGGAAATGTTCCCCCTGGACCGCTACTGCAGTCAGCTGGACAGCGCGCAGTGTCGATCGCACACAAGGATTCCTCTCCGGGACGGATCATTATCATAATAATAAATCAAATCATTCACGATCATGGCTCAGGCTAAGATACAGGCGAAAATGAACGACGCTACGTGCAGCAAGTTCAGCAGGACGTTGTCCATGGCAGATCGCTCCGGACAACTCCTGGAAAGTTTGGATCAGCTGGAAATGAGGTACAGTTAAGTAACAGGCCGTACCATGTGCGTTAAACACCGCGCACGCGAGGGCTTGAGGCATTATTGTTAGTATGTTGTACATTTTATGATTAACGCAATACAGACATGCAATTTCAACCAGAGGAGAAATAAAGCGTACGCAGCAAATCGAGTCGGATTAACATGGTTTTGTGAAAATACAATTAAATGGGTGTAGTATAATTCTGCTAATTTATTACTGTGGATTGTCAATGTTTCTCAGATGCTCGTTCATTTCCCAGAGAGAGGGTTGTGGCTTTAGTGGTCACGCTTTGTAATCGCTCTGTGTCTGTCAGGGTGGAGGCTTTACGCGAAACAGCTTCGGCCATGGAGGTGGAGAGGGAGTTCATCCTGGAAATGATTCAGTCCCTACAGAACGGACAGGAACTGCGAAACATCAGTGCTGGTGAGACATCACTTCACTGTGACATCACTTCACTGTGTTTTTGACAGAGAAAAGAAACCATCACAGAGTCTGTTACACCTTTTTGATCGTTTGACTGTTTGTACTCAATAGTGGTTTTAATCCATTTTATTTGTTGCAGCTGCTCTGATTTCACTGTAACATTGTGATCCGATGAGGTTATGCTTTGTAGTTGGGTGGTGGTTCAAGAAACCTCAGGGGATTTCAGGAGGAAACATGATAGTTTTGTCACCACACCCAAGAGAAGAGAAAATCCAAGGTCATTAGTTTGTTTTCCTCCCATAAGTGATACATGGTATACACAAAGGGTAATTACATGCAAATGATCGTACAGTATTTCATCCTTTCCCATATTAAGTGTATCCATCTTACACCAATCCATTAGCCACCATGTATAGCAATACTTTACTGTACATAAAGGGTGTTGGGCATTACATGAACGCTGTGTAATCTCGTTCCTCTGCCAGAATTACCACCCTTTTAACTTTATTATTTTCACCTGCTGAACAAAAGAATAAATAATAAAATACTAAAGTCTTGGTTTGTCACCATAATATAATCTCACCTTTCTGACACAGTTTAAAAAAAAATAATTTCTTAACAGGCCCATCCTGTTGGATTACACTGCATCACATTTGAGCTAGACCCACCATGCATTAGTGTAATCACATTCCCCTGAGGTAGTGGGTTTACACTAATGCATGGTGGACGAGGAGAGGCAAGGGCAAGGATTCTAAACCAGAACGTAGATGCTCTGTTATTGTGTCCACCACTTTATAGCCAGTGTATTTTGTTTTGTATTTCTTTTAAGGGGAGCGAGAAGAGTTGACTTTAACAGCAAACCGTCTAATGGGCCGGACGCTGTGCGTGGAGATCTCCATCGGCACGATCAGAAACTCCCAGCAGGAGGAGGCGTTGCGCAAGGCCACATCTGTAATCGATGAGATAGTGAAGAAGTTGCTGGACGACATGGACGGCGGGCGGCAGCAGCTGCTGGCCGTGCACGCGGCCTGTGTGACCGAGGCCCCGCCCGTCCCCATCGACCAGAAGTTTCAGGCCATCGTGATCGGCTGTGCTCTGGAGGACCAGAAGAAGATCAAACGCAGGCTGGAGACTTTGCTGAGGAACGTTGACAATGCTAAGAAGAACATCATGATTATGGATCACCAAAAACTGGAGGACCCAAAAACCAATGGCTGTCAATAAGACTTGTCACCAAAACATAAAATGTGTCATAATGCCACTAACCTCAACAAGAACTGCCCTAATCATGTACTAACTTTCATAAGATTACATGTAGCAGCAAGACCAGTCCCTTTATTAAATGATGGTGAAATGATACTGAACCATAGGGCCAATCAACAGACACCATCATTCTCCATAACTTCTGGGCAGAATCAAGTTTTACCTTTAAATTACTTAACACTGACTCTACTTTAAATATATTGTTAAAGGTCTATAGCTAGTACACAATGTGTGTTCACATATGCACTGATGTAAGACAGAGAAGATTTGATGGGATGGTGCTCCATTGGAGGTGTGATCACAGTTTATTGTAAAATCCACTGCTTGAAAAACAATGAATTTAATGTTGAAGTATATATATATATATATATATATATATTTCTGTTTCATTGTCTCACCTTTTAAATCAGACACTTGGTAATGATTGTGGATGTGCACTGCATACACTACCTCTTTGTGTGAAGGCAACACTAATCACATTAATATGTGGATGTAGTTCCTGTTTGCACAAAGCAGTGTTTATGTCAGATTATGTGACAAAACATTGTTGATGAAGCAGATTACTCAGGTTGAGTCTATAGACTGAGCCCTGTTGGCATCACATATATCTATAAACAGAGATCATAACAATCATTTACTGTATGAAGTTGCAGGCAATAGTAACATAGTGCTGTGCCCCATGCTTGTCAGCTTTAAAGATCTTGGTAAATTTGACAATAAAGTATTAACTCAAGGTCTACTTACTAGCTTTTCTAAGAGCTTTCAACAACATCTATTGGCTCTTGGTAACTCTGAATGAATACAGCAAAGCATTTTTTTGGGGGTTAAAAGATTGTATTGGCAGAGGAATATAGTCATTTGAAATTACACACTGGATGCTCAAGAAAAAAAGTAAAGTTTTATTTATGTCAGATTACCATCAACTTTCCCCCCAAACATAACATCAGAAGCACATTTGTGTGGCACACTCAACGGAGTGATACCGGTTTTACTGTTAAAAACAAAAATCCAACAATGAGGGTTGTTTTTGTCAGTCTGAAAGGACCACATACGTTGGTTGGTCTATTTAAATGTGTGAAATTGATGAGTGAAAAAGTAGAGTAACAGTAAGACACAAAGATCATTACAACACCTGAGTGACAGCACATAAGTATGGTTAAGTCTTAAATTACGGTGCTTTAAGATTAGATGCCATCTTAATGATAAAGTGCGCAAAATCCATTCAGGCAAAAAGGCAAATTAAATGTTGCAAATCAAAGGAGCTTGGGAAATAATTATACGTATTTACAGATTTACTGTGCAGGCAATTCAGAAAACAAACAGCAAGAGTAGGGATTAAAAAGCTTACTGGTGGTCAGTGGGGGAAATGTAAACGAGAACAAGGCATTGAGGCGTAGCGACCAAACATTCACTGATGTGGAAAAAAAAAAAGGCGTGCATGCATTAGTTATGCCACAATGTTTCTTTTCTTCAACACAGCACTGTTTACAGACAACCACATGAAAAAGCTTGAAATGTGCAATCTTAGTACCAATGGTATAACTGGAACATATTTCAAGCACCTGTTGGGATTTTCACAATAAAGTTCATCTGAATCTGGGAGAAGTTTCTAACAAGAGATCGGAGATAAATTACAAAAAACGTGCATAAACATGTATCCCCAGATGTCCTACATATTGTAATTGCATGTAGAATACCTAGAATTGGAACTATTCAGAAGGAAACGTTGAGACTTTTCCATATCACCGCATCTGTCTTTGTGCTCAGTGAACTGGCGTCTCTACACATTTGTAAAAAGGCTTGATGCAGTATACTGTATTGAGCACTAAGCATTCGTCTGGGACATCTTTTAGAGTACTTTCATAAGTTTTCTTGCATATTCAGGCACACACAAGCTCAAGGCTCCACACCACAGGGACAGACACTGTGGATATGAATGATGTTTGCAAAATAGAAACTAATTAGATACTACAGAAGCCAAACTGAGACAAAAACAAAACCTTGCACAACGTTTAGTATGTTTAGTGTTTAGAATGTTAGAAATATAGTGAAAATCTTCATCCCAATACATAGATACTGAAACGTATTTACTCCAAGGATCACCAATGAGTTCCTCCAAGCTGTACCGGAGTTAAAGAAAAGCACCGTGAATATGTCAAAGGTAAACTGCAATCAAAAACGTAGTGCTATAACTGATGGTGACTTCAATTCACGTTTTACACCACAAAGCCCAAAGCTTTGTAAAAGTCTTGGAATTTGATTCATTTATTTGAGTGTAAGCAGACATATAGAGGACTACTTTGTGTCAATAATTATTGATATTTGGTTATACAGATAAAGCACAATTAATTTCATGTTACATCCACATCACTGCTGTGTTAATATTTAACTACAGCCCAGAAAGAAGGAATTTGGCACTATGTCAACATTTGAGTGGAAATATTCCTCGACACTGTTTCGATTCGTACAAAAATACTTCTGCACAGAGAATTAGCTCTGGATTCGATAGTGTTTTGTCCACAATAAACAGTATAGTTTGAACCACGTTATGCTGACGGAAAAAAAAATATGGTGCAAAATTAGCTGTGTATCTTCTACAATACGTGCAAACATATTGCACAGTTCAAATGTCAAACACAGGACTGTAAAAATCCTATAGAGGAGTTTCCAGAGTGTTACATATTCCAATGAGAGGATTGTATGTCATATCTAATACACACATGTACTGCAGCTGCAGCTGTTGCTGTTACTTAAGGCAACCACAGGGACGGGTTTTGTGCGCAGATCTTTAATGGAGATCCAAGGCTGAATCAAAGGAACGCTAACCATCAATGTGAGGAAACGACTCAGGACACAGATTAAACATCAGGTTATTAAAGTAGTAGAGAGGAGTGTTTCCCAGGCTGTTTGGGCTTTGGTCTCTAAATGTGGCTAGTCTTAGAAACAATGGCCAGTCACTAAAACTAAATGATTTATTCATCTACAGTAGGCTGCAGCTTCCAAAAGGATTTTTACTCTTCTTGGTCCTTTGTTTGTTGGGTCGCAAAGTGATGATTTCTCTGCCGTTGCTGGAGCTCTGGTTGCAAACATTACTACTTGTGGTATTAAAAACACCTTTGGGGGAAAACACAATTTATGAGTAACATCACTGTAGCGAAGTAATAAAACTTAAACTGTAACATTAAAAAAAATGATTTAGAGAAAGACTCCTCACCTATTTTATTGCTTGTTGTATGCAGCACCTCGGTCTCTTCTGCCGTTTGCTGTTTGAGTCGCTGGAGGTACTTCTCAGCTAAGTACTTAAAAACTACAAAAAGAGAGCAGAGATGCAATAGTAGTATTATTCAGAATGAGACTGTTTCACCTGCTTATTAGACTAGTTAACTCTCAGTGACCTACCCTCATTGACATTGAGGTCCTCTTTTACTGAAGCTCGATAAAATCTCAGCTTGAGCCTTTTAGCCAAAGCTTCGGCCTCCTCGCTGCAAGTAAAGACAATTCACAATCACAGTTATCACCATTTGTCCTGAAGTATGATTTTTGCATTAAAAAAGCGACTGCTTACTTTTTTATAACCGTCTCTTCCAGGAGGTCAATTTTGTTCTGCACTAGAACTGTGGGAATATCTCCGACCTCGGCCTCCACCTTCTCCCTCCAGCTGTCGATGGCCTGAAACGACTCCCTGTCCGTGGTAGAGAAGACTAGCACACACGCTTGGGCACCTGGAATGCAACAAGACAACACACCAACCGTTGGTGTATTTAAGCTTTTGATTCTTTCAGCTCAAAGACATGCCGTTAGCGGTGCTGTGCGTGTGCCGAGGCAGCAGTGTTGCATTTGTCACGGTGGTGGGGTCTTACCACGGTAGTAGGCCTTAGTGATAGCGTCAAACTCCTCCTGCCCGGCGGTGTCCCACAGCATTAGTCGGACCTCTTCGTCATTAACGCTAAAACAAAGAGCGGGCAGTGAGGGTGATGTACACTGTTGGCAATATTTGAAGGAGGAATGTAAACCTCCGAGAAGTTGCTTACATGATCTGCCTTTCCAGGAAGTCCACTCCAATGGTCTTTTTGTAGTCCTTCGTGAAGACGCCCTTGCAGTACCGTTGGATCATACTGGACTTGCCAACAGCCCCATTGCCGACCACGACCACCTTGATGGCCACTTCCATGTCCTCCTCCAACATGGTGGTGACGTCTGGCTGGTTTACTCACTTCCACTGCCTGGGTAGTTTCAGTGACGTGACACAAACACATAAACCAACTGAAAGTGTAAAATAAACCAAACATTAATGTATGACACATGTTTAGAAACTGTAAGTCCAACACATCCAGCAGGACAGTAACTTATGGTTTAACACACTCTGATCTGGTTTACATTTGAAGCCTTGTGTCAGTGACAGTAAGCAAATGTGCTTAACTTACAGTTTGAGTAGAATGGTTAGTTATGTAGTTGATTTTCTGAAACAGGGATGGTTAAGTTTGGTTTATAATCAGAAACGTCCTGCACTCTGTTTGTAAAAAAATACTTACTGAAAGGTTTTAATTTTCAATCAGACCCTATAATTATTAAAGGCAAAAAGAAACAAAAAACAAACAGAGTTCAGACACAGAAAACTCTCAAAGACGTGACTTTGGCCACAATGAATGTTGAGCTTGTATTCCAATGTGAGCTCTCTTTTCTCCATAAACTAACATGATTTCTACAAGTTATAAGAGAAACAGTTACAATCACACTACTTCCTTTCATCTAGATGCTTCAGCTTTAATTAGACACCAAACTGAACCAATTTAACAGCAAACTGATGAATCCATGGATGAGAAGCATAGAAATATTATGCTGTGACCATAAATCTGTTCCTATCCTCTAATGTGATTAATAATAATAATAAAGCATCCTAGCATTTTTGTTTCCACCTATAAGTTATTCAGATTAAATAAAGATGGTAAGTAATCAACTTTTATTAGGTCACATATTAGCAGACAAATCAGTCAGATCTGTCAAAAACATGAAACTTAAGCTATTTCTTGCCCAGTACAACCCAAAGAAGATACAGGTACATTACAAGTTAGTAAGTTACTGTCTATGTTTGAATGTTTTTCAATTATTATTTTTGTATACATATGTCAAACATTATGACAAAATCTCAAATAACCAGAGCTCAGCAATTGCTTCTTATGTTTGGTCAACAGTCAAAACTCCGAAAGCATAAACATCCTTTAAACTAACTGTTGTAAATGTGACTAGTTATGCATCTGCAGCGACTGTGCGATGTGTTTATCCTTCCATTAGCGCCGAGAGCAGCAGTCTCCACATAGCAACAGTTATGTGTGTGTGTGTGGAGCTGCTGAGTGCGATGCTAAACAGTATTGTGAGAAAGCTGTTCCCAGTGGATACTGGCAGCCTACTGTGTGACAGCCTGTCTGGATTTGAGTCACAATATGTATCGCAGTCAACCATATTATTCATCCACTATAATTGAGCTGTAAGACGCAGTAGTTGTTATAACATGTGGGCAAAGCACGGCTGAGAATAAACAGCCTGCTCTTCACAGAGGTTTGATGTCAATTTGTTAATGAGTGAGCAGCTACATGTTTACTTGGGGTTAGATGTCACCTGTGAATCTCTTAAATTGATCCGATATATGTTTAGTGAGGAATCAAGACCCGCTTCTTTTGAGGAAATTTGATTCTCAAGCCAAGACAACACAACCTGGAGAGTTCACCACTAGTCTCCTACACACAATAATTGACAATTATATCAAAAATATTACCATTACCATCAACTCCAGTATAATAAACATCAATCAGTCATTTAAACAAGTGGTTTTCCATACCTGCAAAGACAGCTATTCTATCTTTAGTGTGTGTCTTCTGGTTATCATATTCATCTACCTGAGACTATTACCCCTTTCATACTGCATGTCTTAAAGACATGACAGAGTATCTGAAATACACGTAGCATGGTAGCAGAGTATCCTATGCATTAGAATACACATATAAATGAACTCTGATAAGTATGTAGAAGGTAATACATCATCCCCTCTGGAACAGTGAGTCATCTTCACAGACTCACAGACACTAAACTCAGGCCTAAAGGCGGGGGTACCGTGAAAGCCATTATTCACAGCACAGAGAGAATGAAATTACTATAATGCCATTAAGATGTATTTACTCCTTTCTGTTGAGATCTACTATTGCTGCAGGTGGTATTTACAAAGTCTGTGAGGGGAGTTTAGTCTTTTGTCAACTTTTAATTTTGCTCCATTCGATCCATTGGTCGTGATATGACTTGTTGAATAGCTGACAGGAGAGTCTCCAGGTACCAAGCAGCTGCTCGTATTCCGTTACAGCCTTAAAGCTGACTGGAGGACAGCCTGTGGTGAGTAAGGATGTGAAGCACAGAGTAAGATCGCTTACCTTTAAAACCACTTCACAACTCATCCAGCCAACATCAGATGAGCTAACCAGACAGTTAACCCGCAATCACATATCTCCAGCCTTCCTCCGCTCTTCTCTGTGGTAGGCGCTACTGACTCCGGTGCTAAGGTTACCTAGCTTAGGTTAGCCACTAAAGGAGAAAAGAACCTTCTGCTATCTATCTTTTATCTATCTTATGACTACAGAGACGTACTGTTCAGGTGAAGTTTAATAAACCTCTACAACTAAATACAATCCGTGACATTTACGGGAAGACAACGCATTGCTATCTATCTATTCGCGAGCCTTCGTTCCAGCTAACTGCGTTGCGCATGAGAGTAGCTAACCAGGCTAGCTGGCTAATGTTTGTTGCTAAGCAGCAGTGTCAAGAGTTTCTTCTTCTACTACTTCTTGATGCTTTTTGGCGCGTGGCAAACAACGAAATATTGCATTACCGCCACCAACTGGTACGAAGTGTGATTACACCTCTAACACTGAAGATAAAAATTATAAATAGTATAAATACTGATGCATTAATGCATAACACATTGCATTTAGATGAAGCTAATGTAGTTTTAAGTAATTTATATACTGTTAAGTATCTAAATCAATCTCTTCATGTTTTTTAATTTAAAATCTTAATCTGAAATATTGATTTCTAATAAGTAGGCTATAGTGAAGCAGAAATTACAGTAATTCCCTCTGAAACGTATGAAGTAGTATAGCAATTGCAAGTATAGTATTAAGTATAAAAATGGAAATACTTAAGTGAAGTACATGTACTTGAGTAAACGTACTTAACGCTAGTTTCTGAATATGTGCTCGTTGCACACTCAACTGCAGAACAACCGGTATAATAGATTACAAAATTTCCATTAACTGTTATAATTGATTGTAGAGATCGTCTGGATAAATAAAGTCAGGGTACAAAACCTTCCAATTCAATGAAGTAATCTAATCTATATATAATCTATATGTGTGTTCTTGGTGCGTTTGTTATGTTGTACAAATGGCCCCGAAAATTCCTGTTACACCCAGGTTGAGTCGTAAAAAGAATGCAATGTACAAACTATGCTTTATTTCAAACATTTTGACTATACGGCTAGGTGAGGATGATAGAAAATTGTAAAGTTTGTTTCTTTTCTTGTCTTTTTATAGAAGTCCGCATTGACCGGGGCGAAATAGTAGGTCACGTGGTACAACTAAACGAGCGCACACACGTGACGACAGGTTCCTTTTCCTGTGTCGTCATCATTTACCCGCGTATGAACAGCCTACTTTGTTTGGCGGGATTGAGCAGAGAAGAAGAAGCAACCCTCGTCGTCTATTCGGTAATAATGACAATAAATCAGTTAAATGTTGTTCCAGTATGTGTTGTGTATCGTGTGATAAGTTACTGAGCTCGTGTTAGAAGTTTACCGTCTTCAACCCTTTTAACAAGGCAGTTTGCTGTATGTTAGCGTGCCGCAAAGACGTTGCTATTCTTTATTCTGTCGTAGCTTCAAAGTACTTTACCGAGTTTAGTGAAGGCAGTTTTCTACACAGGTTATTGCAGATAAAAGTTGAAGCTAGTTAAATTGTGTGTGGTGCCACTTCTGCACAGTTAGAATGGCACAACGTTAGTAACAGAGGTTAGGACGTCATTTATTTTGTTTTTGTAAATAGTATCCTTTGATTTGTCAAAACCAAATGGGGTCAATAGATTGCTAATTGTTGACAGGGGTACCTTATGTATCAAGTATCCAACATATCATTTTATTTATTCTCCAAACTGGCCTCCTGGTGAAGACAAGATAGCTGAAATAGTTCAAAACAGAAATATATATTATATTCATTTTCATGACCTTTTGTTGAAGCTCACACTGGTCTGTTCTGCTTGTGTGTTCCCAAAATAAAAAAAATTAAGTTACTGCAAATATGCCAGCATGTTGACTACTAGTGGCCAACTGTCTTTATTCAATACTCTCTTGTTTCCTCTCTCCATCAGGAACCATGCAGTTTGGTAGCAGAAAAAAGAAGTACATCACCAACTCTCAGGCGGAGCTCTACGGACATCCTCTGCAGTTCTATGGACAGCCACCTCTGGAAAACATCTGTCTCACTGAATTTGAGGCATTTGCTGTGGATCGACTGAAACGTAAGACCTGGGTCTCGTGCTTGTTTGATGATATTTTGAGCTGTTGGTATTTTCTGGAAATGCATTTTTTAAAGTGTTTAAAAAAAGGCCTGATATTTACAATGTGTCCTTTTTAATGCCACCGCAGTGTTGAAGACCATTGAGAATTTGGGCGTGAGCTGCGTGAAGCTGTCTGATCAGTACAAAAGTAAACTGGAATCTGTGTCTAAAACCCTGAACTTTCCTTACAGACCAGACGCTGTGAGTATGTTTACCTGTGCTACATTTACTACCTGTCATGAGTCCTAAAGCTTCTTCACAAAGAGATTTCTTCATGACAGTTTACCAAATCTTTACTGTCACAGAAAGCATGCAGGCAGGGCTCAAAGTTAGTACCAGCCAAGTGTGGCTGGTAAATTTGCTTCACTCACCAGCCAAAAAACCCCCAATGTTAATCTATTGAGTGGCTGCCAAAATTGAACATGCACTAACCATTTGGCAGATGATTAAAAAAAAGAAGTTAATTTTGAACCCTGCATGCAGGGTTTGGGAACATGTCATCATGCATCACTCTGCAATCATCCACCATATATGTGTATGTCGGCAGTTATTGCTGCACACTGTACTCCATTGTGTTGGTGGTCGCCTTAAACTGCAATCAGATGCCACTTTATTTGGGTACACTGAGCCAAAACCAATGCAGACTAATACAACTGATCTGTACACGGGCATGCAGTTCAATTATTTCAACCTTCTTGTTTACATCAGTGGGGGTAGGCTGAATAACAGAGACACCTGTCAGTAAAACACAATAAAGTTCAACAGCACCACAAACTGCAGCCTCCAAAATGAACATACAGTTGAATAGCTGGTTGTGTGGCTTTTTATTTTGCAAACTAAAAATTAATTACTATAGCCAAAGTCATCGTAGATGGAATACAGGTATTGTAAACACAACTGTAGTACAAAAAAAGTATGCAATACCTGTTATGTATACAGAGCCACAAAACTCCATTCAATAAATCTGTTATTTGGATTTTACCTCACAGCTAAGATTATACACAACACGACAAAAGTTATGAAGATGAAGTACCGGTAATGTGAATAATGAAAACAAATGAAAATATTCTGTACCTGCTTTCAAGAATGACAGAAAACCTCAGACTGGACCAAGTGAATATGAGAGAAGAAGAAAGGACCACATCTCCCACTTCATTCTCAGACTTGCCTACTGCCAAACGTAAGTTTATGTAGACTGTTTGTTGTCAAATCAAATGTAATTTAAAAAAAGTAATGCAACTCAACGTTTATGTCCAATTGAATTGTAAAGGGAGGATCTGAGACGGTGGTTTATACAACAGGAAGTGGATCTTTTCCGCTATCGCTTCAATGAACTGGAGGCGCCACAGAAGCTTGAATTTCTTCACAGAAATAATCTGCATTACAACACTGTGAGTATGTCTTCGTTTACATATTTCAACAGCCTATTTTCTAATTGAATGTACTTGAACTCAAAAGGTTCATTTTTGCTAAAAAAAAAAAAGTACAATATTACGGACTGATCTGAAAGCGTCTGTAAAATATGTATTTTATACAAACCTTCAAAATTAATAATAGAAACTAACCAAGAAAAGGAAAAGTAACATTTGTGTTGAATTGTATTTCCACTAGATGGAGCTGTTTGATCGATTTAACGAGACACATGAAAAGTTTCCTTGAATGGTGATTTAAAAGTTTAAATGTTGAAAGTTGAAATGTTTTGTGCTTTCAGAAGTGATAAATGTAATAATAAGTGTCTGTAGTTTATCTTTTACTTTTAAGTGAGTCTTTAGACCCAATTAAGGAAATAACTGGGGCAGATTTTCTAAAATAGAGATGCATATTTTAAGGGGGAAAATTAAAAACTCTTTAAAAAAAAAAATTTATTTTTGTATAATTCATCAACACATTATGTGTGAAGCAAGGAGGAAACCGACACATATATCTGATAAATGATGTTTTGCTTTCACGAGCCTCAGCCTTCACTGTATTAACACATTAACACGGACACAGCGGTGCCTCTGCAGCTCTTCACTGAAACTCATCTTCCTCATCAATAACTCTTCAGGTTAGTGTCGAGGAGAAGCAGACTCTGCGGGATAAACTTGTCAACTCCAGTTCCACCTTCAGTGGAACCACTGTGGAGGAGCAGGACTTCTACAAAGTGAGTCTCTCTCTCTCTCTCTCTCTCTCTCTCTCTCTCTCTCTCTCTCTCTCTCTCTCTCTCTCTCTCTCTCTCTCTCTCTCTCTCTCTCTCTCTCTCTCTCTCTCTCTCTCTCTCTCTCTCTCTCTCTCTCCAACAAAACCACTCAGAATTTTGATCTCTCCTGCCCACACAAAACACATTTCTATGTACAATGTTATTTTACAGTTCATGTTCCTTTACCTCTGGGGCCAATATTTTGTCAGATGGACACAGACCATCTCATGATATAAAGTAAAAGGACAAATATTGGTCCATGAGGAAGTTTGAATCAACTTGTTGGAGAATCGTGTTTTCCCAAATGTAGAATTTCCATTCTGCATTGGAGTATCTATTCTTACTTCTTAAGAAATATTTGGACATAATGTTGTTGAATCACTAAATGTCTTAAGTCTGTATGAATTAACATCCTGTCTGAAATAACTGGCTGAGATCACCTTTATATCATTTTACAGTTGAATGGATTTAAGTCTACAATTATCTATTCACAAAATGAAAGAAGGAGAGGTGAAAATATGATGGCCGTGACTTTGAATTTATATTTTAGTCTTATTTCTTAAGAGCATGTAAATCATCACACTCCCTTTATCTAACATCACTAGAATATAAATTACAAAGAGCTAAGGGTTGGCTTCAGCATCCTGACATTTACTACGCATTCAGAGTAGTAACATCTATATCTTTTAGAATGCATTCATTATTTTTTTTGTTTTATTTTAAAGGTCCCATTTCAAGATGCCCTGGATCTAGTGCGAACAAGGAAAGTGTACCTCAAAGCCGGCTACGTGTTCATCCCTCACCAGGACATTGTCACCATTGTTCTCAACGATTTCCGCACCCGGCTGTCTAAAGCGCTTGCAGTAAGTGTTTGAAGCTCTTCACTGTTTTAGAAAGAATTAATAATTAATACAGGAGAGAGAGAGAGAGAGAGAGAGAGAGAGAGAGAGAGAGAGAGAGAGAGAGAGAGAGAGAGAGAGAGAGAGAGAGAGAGAGAGAGAGAGAGAGAGAGACCACTTTATTAGAAATTGAGATGATGGGTACACATCAACAATTGTCAGGTATGCTGTGCAGTTTAAATGATGCTCAATTGGTACTAAGAGGCTCACAGTGTGCCAAGAAAATCTCCGCCTCACCATTACACCTCCTATCTTATATCTGAAGTTGGAACTGTGGTTGTTGCCTTCAGTGCCTTAAAGGGAAACTGGAGAAATACGAGGTTCAAATGGGGGGAATAAGTTTGCGCACATGTGACACGGGGGACAGCTAGTATGAAAAGTGCTCATTCTCCCTGCAGGCATGATGCTTTTTTTTAAAGGCTTTGGGGGTGGATGGATCTGTGAAGGCACAATACCAGCGTGTTTGTGCATTGAATGCCCTGAGGGACATGGAACATGGTGTTTGGAGGTCCAGAGGCGTTCTCTATGAAACATGTGAGGAGACAACCATCGTTACACCGTGGTGAGGTGTCCTGACTCGGGAACAGGCACAAGCATGCTCAACAAGCTAAAGGTTTATGAATAGACTTCTTCCATTAATGAGAAAGAAATCTACAATATATGCAACTCACAGACACAGAAGAAATTTTAAAAAAGTCAGCGTAAAGGCCAGCGAATCACTAATGTTCTGATTGGAACGTCGACCTTTCTAATATCAGATCGACATGAGGGATCAGTGTTTGCATAACGGCGGCCACCTTCTGCTGAAAATGGGCTCATAATTATTAGACCTGATCCCTCTGACGGGTCAAACCACTCCATTGCGTTTCGCTGCCCCTTTTTTATATTTCGAATCGCACGCCAACCCGCGAACCATTTCCTGAATCAGTCACTGGTACGGCCGGCTCGCGAGGCTTCGAACGTCACCACATACGTCATCAACACAAGCCTCGATACGCGCTTCACCAAAATCTTCCTGGATTACTCGACACAGGCTCCGAAGCCTCGACACGGAAGGACGCATCACTATGCATCGCATGCTAACACTGCTGCACTGGTCATGCATGTGTCACAGAAAAGATAATTCAATCCTGTTTCAACACATAAACATACAAACAGTCTTGACCCAGATACCAGAGGTTTGTTTGTTTATTCATGACTTGTACGTGCTCTCAAGTGGAAAACAATGTAGTGGGGACAATGTTTCTAGTGTACGTCATGCATCATCTTGTCAAAAGAGACGCCTTTCCAAAGCAGCGGTTTGAGTCGACCGTAGAGCCGGCAGTTCATTGCTTTGTTCTGAGAAAATGATTTGGCAGTTTGAACAAAGGAGCGTTTTTTTTTTTTTTTTGTTCGGTGGTTTGGTTTTGTTGTTCGGCCCTTTTTGTATTTAACTGTGTAGTCAGTTTCAATCAGTGTGTTGCCTCTGTTCATGACAAAGAGTGGGTTCTGTTTAGCCAGTGATCTAAAATGCTTAATGGAGCACTCATTTAAAAGTCACTACTTGAATGTGCTTGATTATTACAATTACAGTGATTTCTGAGAGTAGTTTTTATGTAGATTACTCATCTCAAAATGCATGCAGAGCATCTTGGGCACCAACACCTGACCTGCTGCTCTAATTTTTGTGCTTTTAACTTCACAGAAGCGGTAAACGGTTTATTGTGGGCGAGTTATGTGAAGAATCCTCTCAGGACTCCACTCTGAAAACTCCACTGGCTGTAGAACCCAGTCTGGAGTCCAAGTCCTGATTGGATACTAGATTGTGTGTCCTCGGTGTGGTATAGAAAGTCATTGCTGCTGCACTAATGTTTTCATCGTGGGCAACATGCACTTGATTTGCTTTAACACATGTCCTCCATCATGGGACAGACAGCAGGACCGCCTCCTCCAAATTACAATACGAAAAACAACTAAAAAGAGCAACTTGGACCAGTTCTGCCATTCTCCCATTTCCTGGTAATTATCCGGACCACTAACTGTTGGAATGGAATAATGCTCCAAAACAATTTTGCTTGTAACTGTGCCGTTGTGACTGTTTGTGTGTTACTATAATGGTTATTTACCCCCACCGGGGACGACGCCGGGACATCGCAGAGAATGTGTCATTAAAAAGGCATGAAATTGAAAGCTGCTTCTCCATATCACTCTTGTTATTGGTTGGCTGTTCATTTTAGCAGAAAACAACAGAAATACAGTGGATGTGAAACTTTGTTTGGTGTGTATATGTAAGGCAGTCGTTGAAATGATTTAGACTCTGGACTTGTGCTTGTTTGCTGATTGGACTCATGTTCATAAAGCAATTAAACAAAGTAAAGCTTTTTGTTTGGGAGGGATGAACATACAGTCACACTCTCAGCTGAAAGGTTCACATGGGGCCATTTAATAATGACTCTAAATGAACTTAAAAGAATTAATAAATTAAGTTGATGTATCCTTATTTACATTTTGTTCTGTGAAGTACTTAATCTTTGTTCTTACCCTGCAATGCTGGGCTGTCCTTTGAAAAGCACTCTTTACCATTACTCATGTGATGTCCATCTCATCTGCAGCTGACAGCCCGCTCGCTACCAGCAGTGCATTCTGATGAACGGCTCCAACCGCTCCTTAACCACCTCAGGTAAGCAGCAGCAGGATTAATAACTATGCTGCCACTTTACCAGGACTCCGTTTGGAATTTTTTTTTAGCAGGATTGATCTTTGGCACCAAAGAACGGCAGTGCGTGGCTGGTCTGAGTAAACCCAATCTGTCCTTGTAGTGAAGTCCAGATGTTGTGGGTATTTGTGTTGCCTGGCTACGTGTGCAGCATCATCTATTCCTGTTGTTACTGTAACTCTGTCTTGAAATACTTAGGACTAATACTTCTCATGCACTGTACTGTATCTCTGTATTGGTTGTTGTGTTGGGGCCATGATATGGATTAATTCATTTTATAATAGTTTTATGCAAAGGTGCCTTTTTAATGGTAAAAGTAATAGATTAAATGGAGCTCAGTATACACCCTGCATGAGCCAAATTCAATATTGTTTGGAAACCCGCTTAAAGTCGTGCTGTGAGGAAATGTGATCAGCATGTCAAGTGGACAAAGTGCAATTAGTTTTCTCCTGACAGGAATGGTGCAGTAAAAGCTGTTGCTTAGCTTGGTGTGTTAAAGGGCAATACAAGCCTCAGAAGCCTGTTGCGTCATTTAAGTACCTCACCAATACGGCATCTTCTTTTGTCAGTCCTCAGTTGCAATATTTAAAATTTTACTATCAACAAAAAAGCGACGAACCGCACTGTTATTTCAAGTGATCAGATGGGATCAGTGTGTCCACATGCCAACTAGGGCTGGGCGGTATGACCAAAAATGTATATCACGGTATTTTGTAAGATTATACCGGTTTCACGGTATTTTTTTTTTCGAGTTAATGCATTAACTAATTAACGCCAAAAATGATTATATCGAGCGTTTAATTATTAAGCACATTTTTAACACAAGAACCAGCAGCGAGCGGTGAACAGCTGTTTGTGTGTGTGTGTCTTCTGTCTCTTCCTGCTTCCTTCACCTACATTCCCCTAGGTCCTAAGACCCTCCAAGTATCACCCTCTATGTACCAACGTCCATTTATAACAAATACCACACATATTACACTCTACTCAGCATATGTGTCTAATCAAAATACCCCAAAAGGCAAAAAATAATAATTTAAATTATTTTTATAGAGTTTTTAAAGTGTTTTTGTTTGTAATATGTATAATAAGCATCATTTAGTTATCGCTACTGATAATTTAACAAGCATAAAAATATGATGTAGATAGGTTTACAGTTTTCAAGGTGTATATTTCAGATTGCATCTATTATATGAAAATAACTCGCGTGTTCTGCTGAGGTGACGTAAGTTGCTCGTGTTACCACCAGCGGCATCAACAGTGGCTCCAAACTCTCAAAACGTCGGATTTTTTAAAACCAAAACACTTCCAAACAGCAGACACAGCTCCTCTCTTGGGCACAGACTCTATTGGTGCATCTCCGGTCTGTCTTTGTTCCTCCTGCATCGCTCTTTTCTGTTCTTTAAGTAACGCGACGGAGCCTCTCCCAGCTGTTAGCAGACTGTTGTGCTAACGGCTAGCTACCGAGCTGTACCCAGCATGCTGTTCGGCGGTGAAATTTTATAAATGTCCAATTATTGTTGTTACAAATTGTTTATGTGTCACAAACTGTTGTGTGCCGTGGTGTTGCCCTGTTAAAGAGCGTTAGTTGTGGGTTATTAATTGTTGTGTTATAAAGTTATAACCATAACTTAGGGGTCCCTCTCACTACATAAGTAGCTCCAACCGTAGCACTCTTCGCGGCCAACAATATATTTTGCTTCCTGTTGAAGAGTGACAGCAGTTGTTTCGGCTATACCGGTATGACGGTGTATGAAAAATTCATATCATATGGGAAATTAAAACCAGTTTACCGCCCGGCCCTAATACCAACCTATACGTATGTGTTGGTGTGGTAACGACGTAGGCGTCAATAACTACGTAGCTACGCTGGTGATGTGGCTTTCCAACGCGGAGGCATTTGACTAGCAAATGATTATCAACTATTGAAATTGGTCCAGCATTGAGGCCGCAAAACGGCCTGCAATGTAATGGCGTCAATCTGTGTCCACTAAATGTGCTTACAGGCTCAGATTGGCAACATGGAAATGTCCCGACAGAGAAATAAAATGTTTTTCTTTACCTTGCGCTTCATCCGGTCTGGTTGTTATTATTGTATATTATATTGTGTTATTACTGTTAGTTGTTCTGCAATGATGGTGCACTGTTACCCGGAAGGATTACGTTGCAGGCCATTTTGTGGGTGCTGTCTGCAGCGTCCTTGCTCAATACTGGAGCGGTTTAAGAATTTTTGTCCCCACTAGACACAATAACGTGGGAAAATAGGCTCCAGGCTTAAAGACGCCGAAGTTACCATTCAGCAAAAGCACTCAAGTTTGCATTAAATAGTGTCTTAATATCAACAGTGTTAAGTTCAGCTTCAATGGCAAAGGAGAGCAGCTCAGAACACCGTTAGTGTTTATCTTACTTTAGATAAAAGTAAGAATATAAGGGTGGAAGGAGTGATGTCCGATGATGCCCGCTTGTTGATGGGGGATTAGTGGGCAAATTTTTCAGATTAGTGGGCAGGCCACTAATCTCTTTGGTAGGGGGAGCACAATGTAAAGTAAAGCACTGCCATGCAGAACTCTATGGGTTCCAAAGTCATCGATTTAAACATCTGATGGCGGCGCAACAGTTTTACATTTAGGTGAAAGGAGGTTACAGAGGATGTTTTATATTTACGTTTGAAAAATGATTGAATCTAGTCTTCAATGTCGGGTCTTATTTTGATTACATTGAGCGAACAAATGTAAAATCAGATTTCATGGCCCTGATTGCTTCTGAACTGTTATTTGTCACAGTCCTGATATTTTTTAACAATGCGTTCTTGTTTTAGTCATGCCTATGTGGGACAGGATTACAGCATCCAGAAGAATGTTGGGAAAATCTCCTTGGATCAAATTGATTCAGTAAGTGTCATTGACCGTCTACTCCTTAAATGTCAGGTTGAAGTTGCCATTTTTCCCAAGGAATGTGTGGTGTAAAAGTGTATAATGAGGTTTGTGTAGTTATTCTGGTGGCACAGAGCTAGGAATGAAAATAAAGTGTATTTAATGCCACTTTAGGGTAAAATAAAAGAATAGATATTCTCATGTACAGATGGATTACAGTAGTATTGTTGTCCATCTCCAGCTTTCGGGAAAGTCCTTCCCGCTCTGTATGAGGCAGCTCCACCAGTCCCTCCGAGAGAACCACCATCTCCGCCACGGCGGCCGCATGCAGTACGGCCTCTTCCTCAAAGGGATCGGCCTCTCCCTGGAGCAGGCGCTGCAGTTCTGGAGGTCAGAGTTCATACGAGGCAAAGTGGATGCGGACAAGGTAATGCTGACAACATCAATGCTACAGTATGTTTTAAGGTATTACTTTTGACTGCTGAACTTCCTGTTAAATGTTAAGTTTCTGCCATTAATTACAGAGACTGTGGCGGCCTGACAAAGTCTATTTTACCTCGCCATAGTTTCGTAATGAACCGAATATGATGTATTATGTGAATAGGAGACAAAAGTGACTAGATACTCCACCTGATGGAACAGTTCAGATAGAACAGATTGTTATAATGCTTTAAATATGAATCCATTTTTATTTAGATATTTCTGTTATATTTATTATTTGTATTTTAAACGAGCCTGGACTGCACCGACATTTATTAAACGGTTGTGAACCATGTTATCAAGCCATGCTGTCAAGAGAATAACTGTTATATAGATAATTAGGCTTGTATCATTTCACAGATATGACTTCACCGCGAACACTACGGACTATTAGAACATCTCTGTGTGCCTTGGCTGGCCTATCTAACTGAGATATGGAAGATTCAAACTTCACTGTGGTTTTTGAGTATTTTTTTGATATGCTCCATCCTCAGTGCAGCCAGTTCATTGTCGAGATATCATGCCTCTTACGAGACACAACAACATGAACTTTCAATTCCAGTGAGTGAACTTCATTCTGTGCCATGGTCTATAGTAGCAAAACAAAATACAATCCCCCAAAAATTATGAAGTTACAATTTGTTGATTTTAACTAGCAACTGTAACATTTTTTAAACCAATCTGCTAATTGAGAAAAGATCAATGAATTAAAATGAAAAATAATCCTTAGTTTCAGCAGTAAAACCATTCAGGATGTCTATTTAGCTAACGTACACATACGTCATGACAGCTATTAAGCTAGAGAGGCTGTAAAATGTGCCGTCATTCACCAACACTGCAGCTCCCTGTCTGTTTCTGTTGCACCTTCACACGGAGCGCTTTGTATCCAAATTAATGTTGGACGTTTCAACAGAGGTGTGGCTGGCTAACGTTAGCTAACTGCCGGTACAAAGGTCCAGATTTAGAGAGGCATAACTTTCTGTAATTTGGCTAATTAGCGCCACCTCCTGACAATAATAGAGAAAGCCTTACATTTGAAAAGTAAAAGCTTGTGTAAATATCGTCCATCTGACCTGCACTGATAAACACTGCTTAATCTCACACACTCACTCACTCACTCACACACTCGGTGTGTTGCATTTTTGGGTGCTCATCAAAAGATGCAGTATTAACAGGGTGCAAGGTGAGTGCCAAGAAATCATTTAGTTGTGAGTTAAAAAGGGACCCGGTGCAGTGATCTGGCTCGTGTGTGTGTGTCCGTGTCCGTCCGCCCCATGATCCCCGAGCCGTGTTGTCTTTTAGATAATTATTGGTAGTAGTAGTAGTAGATCACATGGCTGCCATGTCGCTCCGGGCGGTCTGCACTCTTTCCAGTCCGGCGACATGTGTTGCATCAGACAGACAGAGTGTTCGGACATATTGGTGGGAGATCTTGAGCCCCTGTTTACTGCTGGGGCCCCAGTGTCTGTTGTAATGAGAAGACGCATCAAATAGTTCTGACCAGACAAAGATACACAGAGAGTCCTTCATGTATTTAGCTGTTCGGAAATCAGATATGTTGTCTTTTTGTAAGGTTTTTCACATCTCTCAGCCAGTGCAAAAGAACAAGTTCGTAGAGAGGAGGAAAAATACACTAATATGCAATTGGTAAAAAGCAGTTTTCTATACAGAAATGTATCATAAGTACTGTGAGTGACGAAGAGGTTAAAGAATTCCCAAAATCCTCAGTGAACATGGTGTGAATAGAAACTCATTTTTAGAATGTATCTAACTGGAAAAACCTTCAAAAAGCAAAACATCAAAGTCAAGGAGTAAACAAGTGAACTGTATCAATAATATTTAACCTCAATACCTTCTGCCCAGGTTGTTCCAAACAAGTACGAAGCATTAAAACTGACAGGGACCCTGCCTCTAAAAATACACTTTCCTTGTATAATTGTAAAAATGAGTATCCTGCTGGTGTACCTATTAACTGCAATGACCACCTGTATTCAGGACTAGGGGAAATACTGTCAGGGAAACCGATACTGAGAACTAACAAGGTTGCATTACTAATGCGAGATGAAAAGTAGACAAAAATATCCCCAGTCATTTGTGGAGCTCTTTGAAAGGGTTTTGCACTGCAGCAGAACATGTTTGACATCAGGGCAGTTATTTTTGAGTTGTTTACTCTCTAAAGATTAAATTCAGAAAGAGGGTTTTGTGTGTTGCAGACATTTAGTCGAGCCATCTAAAGATTTCCCGTCACCCTTTTTGTGCGGCTTTGTTGCCGACGCTTGTTAAAATCCATTTCTAGACTAATAAGCAGAGTCTATCCATCCCGCCTTCTTTCTCTCCAGTCCTCCAATCTGCTGTTGGCCTCCAGTAAGAGCCTGGTGGCGGCTTCAGTACATGGAATTCACGCTGCGGCCCTCTTTTCGGTTCCCGTGTACGAGCTCCCAGAGAAAGCGCGATGGGCTGTGCAGCAACACCCAGCTCTTGTTCCACAGCAGAGCGGTGCTGACAGATCGCTGCTCTCACAATGATGTATGTGTTAAGTTCGGGGACTGCACTTTGTGGCATGCTGCACAAAAAGCCTGCTCATTAGTATGCGACAGGCACGGAGGAAAAAAGATGGGAGGCAGCGATGCCGAGAGAGAGGCCTGGAGGAAGAGAGCAGTGTAATATTAGACTGGGGGGGGGGGGGGATTGATGAAATCAACTTGATCCATCCATTTTTTTTTTTCACCACATGAAGTTAGCCTATTCATTTCGAGGAGTGTCTGTTTGAACCACATTTCAGCGGGTTGTATTGCCCTCAGGGTAGGACTGCTTGTTTTACAGATGTTAACTTCAGGTTAATTAATTTCCACTAACTGACACCATTTTTCTTGTTATAGCTTTGCTTTGCTCTGGGGTCCTTTTTCAACAATGGAAGATTTTTATTAGATGACACTTTATATTAACTGCTCTAAAGTTTGGATACAAATATACACCATGTTGTTTTTTTATGGAATTTTCAGTACATTTGAAAGTAGCCCCCAGCTGTATACAAAAATATCACTTTTCACTTCACTTTTGTTCTTGAAGGCAGACAAGAGAGGCAATGTTAACTAGATGTTGCCATAATTCTTTCATTAGGATTTAGGAATTCATTGGGATCTTTACTATTTCAGCAACTTGACATTCATGATCCCAATTAAGTAAACAGAATATCGACCAATACATCATCTTATCTAGTATAAATGATTGAAAATCTAAAGCCTGGGGACTTGGTTGAACTGCTCATGCTGAATATTGAAGTTGTACAATTGGTATTTGCTTTCACTGAGAAATGCACATTAATACCAGTTAGATAAATGGCTCCGATTAGCTGATCACAGATCTGTATCGCTGTTTATGTTGGCTGATTGGTAAGAGAAATACCAAAGATGTGTTTGAGATCATTTATAAATGCTGCATGATATAGTTTTGGCACTAGAAAGTACTCATGCGTTTGTTTTTCAACTGTAAAACATACGATCAGTACATGTCTTGGTAATAATGAATGCAAGTTTAACGTAGAACAGGTAGGCTAGAGGCGAGGCGACCCATCCGCCAGGACCTCCCCTCAACCTTTGTCCTGGCTCTCATTGGCTGTAGTTCCCCGACGTATCCAGATGTTTATTCTGTTAGATATCTGGAATACGTCTGAGAGGCAGCCGCGAGCCTCTTGGCTCACATTTTGAACATCTGAGGCTTTTGTCAGGAATCTCCAATAACAGTGAGTGAGGGTAAAATCAGAGATAAAGTCATGGAGTGTGAACTATGTCTGAACCGGAACAGTGTTCCAGTGAGCCAGCATGCACAGTACCAGGACACTAAACCTACAGCTGTCATTCATTTTATTATCTACACAACTTCTAAAACAAAAATTAATGGAACGTTTTTATTTTTATTTTTTGTAATGACGCTAAACTCTTTCAGTGGATGCTCAGCGCAACTTTTTAGTGTTTTAAGAACTGTGCAGTTGTAATTTGTCTCCGTTGCCTTTAGCTTAAAGATCTACCGGTGCCTTGTGTGTAAATGACTTTTTTTTTTTTATAAAGCCGTCCTTGTCTTTTTCCTGCAACATCAAACTTCTCAACTTGAGCACACTGGCGGTAGTTCATAGTCCCTCACCTTTTTATTGTTTTTAGGTTCCGAAAAAAGCCTGTAGTGCAGATTTAAAATGGGACTTATTTTAATGGTATTACATGTAAGAGGAATCTGAGCTGCAGGCACATCAGTCACTGTGGACTGACTGAGCCTAAGAAGCCATGCCAAGTTTATATATACACACACACACACACACACACACACACACACACACACACACACACACACACACACACGTACATAATCCCTTTGATTGTGTCCTATTTCTCTGTCTCCATCGCCTCAGGTTTTCTGTGAATGTGTCCTGGAGTGTGGGGGGATGTTACAGTGACGAAGCCCCCCATGAGCCAAGATGTGCACCAGAGGAGCGGTGGCTCTGCTCCTTTTTTTTTTTTAAATGCCGCTTTGTGCTTGTGTTCAGACTCTCTAACACAGCTGACCTCCAAACTGAGGGAATTCAGAAAAATCACAGTAGAGTCTATCCAGGATTATCTGAAGTGTGGGCTGAAGTGTAGGAACACGTGGGAATATTTTTAGAGGGGTTGCATTCAATGCGAGTAAAAAATAGGACAAGTTGTGAACAAGCTGCACCGTAGCACATCCGATTCTGACGGGAATCTGAAATGCTGATGTCTGAAATCGATTTTGGGTTGATCTCAGGATTTAAGAAAGAGTTTGTCGATAATCTGTTCTTGTGAAGTTGACTTTAATCTCCATTTGTAGCAAAAAAAAAAAGAAAGTCAGGCCACCTCAGTGAGAGTTTAGTATATCATTTCTTAGTATCTCTTCTTTTTAGACCACATAGGATCTTTTTATGTTCTAATTATTTCACATAACACATATTAAACACACTTTAGTGCCGGTGGAGTTCCAGGATCAGTTTTAATAGAGTAGGGGGGTCTTAAATCAGGAAACAGCCTCTTGAATCCTCCGACGCTTCACATAATTAATATTTGATTTATTGTACTTCAAGAGGACTTTATGGATCTGTGAATTGCCGCTGCGGCTTGTCACATTAGCAAGTTCAAGGGTTTTATTGCAACATTTATGTGTTATGATGGGATCAGTCCTGGTGATTGTGTTCTGCTACTGTCGCAGCACACTGTTTGTATTTTACTGTTTGATTTTTAGAGGCAGGGTCCCTGTAAATCACTTTTAATGGTTTCACATGAGCTCTGTACATATAGAAGAAGTTCACTGTGAAGAGTGTGTAGTGTGAGCCCCATTAAGAAGTATGAAGGGAGGTTTGATTGGAACAACTTGGACAGAAGACGGTGTGACGGTTTGCAGATGTTTGGCACTTTAAAGTTTATTAATACAGTTTACTCGTGTCCTCGACTTTAAGGTTTGCTTTTTGAGAGATCATATCACTTTTTTCCCAGCTATAAAATCAGTGACTCTCATAGTTTGACTGTAACCAAGTTAGTTGGCTCTCAACCAAAAGGTCAGGCCCCCTCCAATATGATGCTGAGGTGGGCAAGGAAACGACTAACTTCTGAAATGTGGAAAGGGGCCTCAGCTTTACACGGCTTTATTGTAACTCGTGACTGCGGCTGTCAAATAGATCTAGTGGAGGAAAATGTTCAACACTTTCCTCTGAGATGCAGAGTAGTTGTATAAGGTAGTTTTAAAATGAAGATTCTCTAAAAGAAATACCTCAAAAGTTGAGTCTGTGAACAATAAATACTGAAGTGCTACACAGTGAGGTGGTAGTAGTAGTAGTAGTAGATACCGCTACATTGTATTGGGAGGTCCTTTTCTATTTAAAACACACTCTTCATTTTGTATCAAAGTGCTCTGCAGGATAAGGGTCAAAAGCAATTAAAATGGAAAGAATATCCATAATTCAGCTATCTGGAGTGTGACGACACCTGTACAGCAGGTTCTCTCTAATCGCTCCATATTTCATTGAGGAAAACACTGCGTCAGAAGTGACATGATGTACGACGATGTCTCTTTTCACCCCAACCTTGTCCCTCTCACACCCTCATCCCCACTAATGCCTCTGCCTCCTGTCTCCTTTCCTCCCTCTCTCTTCCTCTCTGTAGTTTGACAAAGCATATGCCTACAGCGTGCGCCACATGTTTGGCAAAGAAGGCAAGCGAACAGACTACACCCCCTACAGTTGCATGAAGGTGATTTTATCAAACCCACCCAGCCAAGGCGACCATCACGGTGAGTTGATGACTGTTGGAAGAAGCCATTACCCACGTGATGAGCCACTCAGCTGCCATTGTCAGGCGTTTTAGTTCAAGTACTTTGCCTGGAAACTGACACAACTGATAGTGGAGATTGCATGTGAAGCTCTAAATGCTATTTTTTAATTTAAAGACTATTTCAGCATTCGTGAAACAAGTAATGTGCCATGTTAACTGTTAATCTATGTGTTCATTTATTTTAATTAATTTTCATTTTGTGTTTGTAGGCTGTCCTTTCCGTCACAGTGACCCAGAACTGCTGAAGCAGAAGCTTCAGGTCTACAAAGTGTCTCCCAGTGGGATCAGTCAGGTGGGTGCCGTCCTGTCTGGGGCGGGCCTCCAATGGCCCTCTAGCCACCACTATCTGCTTCTGAGGACAGTTCTCCCCTTATCTCAGATATGTTTATAAAAAAGGTTTATCCTAAAGCATTTATTAGTTTCTCGATGTATCTTCCCACAATAGTGGTTTATTTCTGAAAGAGTTGCAATGTGAGGATAGTCCAGAATGATCTAGTGTCTTGTGTATGTTCAGCATGCTGTTTCTCTAATCCCCTAAGAACCTTCCAGTCCAGAATAAAGCTCACAAATTGGAGGGGAAGTACTAAGTGTCTTCTTTTGCATTAGAGGAAAAATAACTCAAATCACAACACAGCTAGTGTTTGCCCTTTTTTAATATGAGTTTTTTGTGCGCTTTTTGCAAATGTTCCTGGTATTCCTGTAAACAAAATAATAAAAACTGCATCATTTGGCATAAACTAAGAGCTGCTCATCACTGATCTAAAACCAGCCCCGGTGATGAGCATGCTTGTAGCAGTATCCCGCTGCAGGCAGCCTTCAGGAATATAGGGAATAATGAAGGAGCCAAAAACAGGCAGATTCCACAGTCGCTCTCTCTCTCTTACTGAGTGCTGGAGACCTTTTGGATTGATATTTTAGCAGGTGAGTTACCCTGAATATGCCGTCGCCAACACTACAGTGCTTTTAGTGTCGTACAAGATTGTGAGAGGTCTTATGTGAAGCAGCCAAGGCCCGGGCTTCAAAATATCTGCTCACATCATCTCTTTTCAGCTTTGCAGAGCTTAAGAAAACCAGAAAGGAAAAAAAAAGATGTACGATAAGGTGTAATCGTTGCCAACGGTGATTCTACAAAGAGTTTTAATCAGTGCATGAATATTTAAAGTATCCCAAATAAGCCTGTGATCTGTTTTCATTGCGTTTGCAAAGATCTCTTGACGGATGTGCTCACTTCTGTCATGATTCATGAGTGATGTTTGCGTATGTGGTTGACCAAAAGCCAATTAAAACAATTTTGTATACACAGCTGCAACAACACAACATGTTGACGTTATCATGTGTAAATGTACTGTGTCAGTATTTAAGGTTTAACAGTTTGGAGAAGGAAAATAGTCCCCTATAAGCCAGTTTCTTCATTTCTTTCTAACTTCTACCTTTTTTGTCTCAGATCCTGGAGCTGGTTAAAGGGATGCACTTTCAGCTGGCGTGCCAGAAGTACTTTGAGCTGACACACAACGTAAGTGTAGATTTAATTAGAAGCCCGGTGTAACTGGGGCTACCTTTGTCAGAGACGGGGGTTTGGTCCTCAGGAGAGACCCAGAACTGTCATCCCCTCCATCATCAGCTGGCTGTCACAGCCACTTAATTTTTATAGGTTTATTATAGCGTTTAGATCTTTTTAGTCCCCCATGGACACTTGTTTAATTTAATCTGTTTTAGTTTGGCTGCTTGAGTCATCATCCCTTTCAGTCACACTCAAGGTCCTCGTCTTTAGAGAAACAGCGATTTGAAAAAGGAACCAAGGTCTGAAACTCAAAGCATATTTGCTTGTGACTTTAAATGCATAACGTTGAGCAGAGTTTGGCTCACAGTTTTCAGATGCTGGATCGTTTCATATAAATTCACATTCAAACGCACCCATTCACCTGGAACACCGTTGTGTAAACTACTGCGATTCTTCTGAAAAGTTTACGAAAACTACAAAGTGTCTAATGCACTATAATATATACTGTTTATATACTGTTTATACCTGTAGCTTAGCATTATGCACAGTGACACCCACAGGTCACCAAAGAATACAACATTCTTAAATCAAAGCATTAAACAAGTTGCTGTTTAGGGGAGGTGGATGAATTATTAGATATGTATTTATATATGTATGCTATTTTAAGTACACGTTTATGTATGTTGTGTATTATCTTTTTATGTAATGATCAACAACCCTTTAGGCCCAATGCAGATGCATTATAATATTTATCTAGGAAGTTGTAAAATCCCTACATAATTGCCCTTAAAACACATCACAACTATTTTTAGAAATTTGTTTTCTTCACTCTAATTGTTCAACAGGTAGAAACGGCAAAGTGAAATGTCTCCATACAGAACTTAATTTTACTGATTTAAGGATGCTGATGCCGTTTTGTACAAATCCATCATAGTCATTTTCAACATTTACTCATATTTAATGGTTTTGAAAACATCATTCACAATTAAACAATTGTTTAAAAAAAGGTGTAAAATGTTGCAGGAAGAGCATTTGAAAGAGCTTGAACTTGTTAATGGATTCATAGATTTGTACTCCTCATGAGTGATTTTGACATTTTATTTCCTGAAAGGGCATTTCATCTTTTCACTCCATTAGAACGCTAATTTGGCCATGAAAGCCTGCTGTCCTCATCATTGTTAATACATTGTTAATAAATTAGCAAACCATTCCACATCGTCCCCAATGAAGCAGATGTTACATGACCATCTCATAACAGATGACATAACATTGAATCAATCAATCAATACTCCACCAACCTGCCTCTTCTGTTCTCATTTCCTCTTGTCCTTCCTCTCCTGTGTTTCCTTTATTTCATTGAGCAGATTGAGGAAGCCAGTTTCTCGCTCAATCACCCCAACCAGTACTTTATAGAGAGTCAGAAAGCTTTGGGAGGAGGCAAGGACATAAAGCGAGAGACGGACACTCCTCATAAGTCGCAGGAAAATCCGGCCACCATAGGATCCAGTGCTACTCGAGAGTCGGCAGCAAACGCATCGCAGGGTTTGGCTGAGGTGACGGAGGACCTGGACTCCTACTTCCAAGATGCCTGATTTTCTTTTTGTGTGTTTTTATCTGTTTTTTTCCTATAAGGACTGGAGGTTAGGGGTGGTACATAATCTAACTTTAGCTCTACATGACATGTTAAGAATTCAAGTTGCATATCACTCATTGTCATTTCTCCATATTTTGTCTATTCTCAACGTAGCAGACTTTAAGTTGACCTCGACTGGACCTAATTCAAACTTCAACGTCAGACCAAAGCAGAGCTTTCTTCCTTCCATTTTTCCCGTTAAGTCGGTGACGCAGCGTCATTAATTTTTTCTGTTTAAGCACTGTTAAAAGTTATCTCTGTATTTCCTTCTTTTTCCCCACCCTGGTCTGAACTCAGATGGCTTCTATCCAGTCTCAGTGCACAGTGTTTTGGCAGGGATGTGGTTGTCGGGGGGTGATGACTAGAACATTACCCAGCTGTCTCAGAAACAATGTCATTGTATTTGCTGGCAGGAGGATGGATGAATTGTGGCAGGAGGATGGATGAAAATAAACTATTTCCACATTTTTATTATGCCGCCTCTTGGAATGTTGCCTCATAGTGCACAATGCAGTTTACTCAAAGCATACATGGTCCGCAGATATTTCCTCCTCCTCTCAAACTACCGTTTGCAATAATTTGGGAAAATGTTTGCGCCAGTGTGGCATCACAGGCTGCTCCTCTAGTCTTTGCTCTCTAGGAGGTATCCACTCTTACTATGTGTTATCTTTAGATCCAATTAGATGCACTGAACAGGCAGCCCTGAATTACATGAATACGAATGTATGAATGGAAACCTTTCTGTAATTTAATGGTTGTGAATTTTAAATCAAATTTTTATCTCCGTGAGGGTTCCAGATGTAAAAAAAAAAAGAAAGAAATCACAGCACTTGCACACATTTGTTCTGCAGGCTTTCCTGTTTGAAGACTTTGTGACACTCACCGTGGTTCATCACGCTTGTAACGTCGGCGCACTAAACACACGGCCTGCACCAGAGCTGCACATAGCTGGAATTAAATTAGGTCTTAAAATCCAGGCATGGAGCTTGACACAGACAGGATTTATCCACTATAATAAGGCAACTGGATAACAGTGCGCAGCCAGGCTGCTGTCAGCAAGACACCCTTGATGTTTAATATTTGGTTGTGCATGACTACGTTTGACAAAGCTGGGCGCTTTCTTAGATTGTGGGCAGGCAGTTGACTGGGACAGTGTTTATCTCCTCTGAATGGATTTACAATCATTAGTCATCAACTTGCTCACTCTCGTTGTGCGATTTGTTTTCTTCCAGGGCTCATTACATGGACGAGAGGTGTTCTGGGGGTGGTGCATTATCCGAAAGGGCAAGGAATTTAATCCAAGACACCAAGAGCGACATTTGTTCCATGAGCCTGATATGGAAGCTGACATACAGGGAGCATCTGTATGCAGAGGTGTGCCCTGTAGCTGGAGTGAAGCTTCGTGAATCCTGCAGAACATACCATGCTCAAATTCATTTGCATTACAACCATAGATGAGTAATATCAATTCAAATGTAAAACAAAGAAAGCAGAACTTCAGGTATAACATAGGAACGTAACAACAGGAAGTGTGAATTTGTGATGGCTCCGACCATCCTCACACACACACTGTTGGGATTCTACCTCTCTCGCTATGGAAGTCCACAGGTCACGCTCTCTACTGTACTTTTTGTCAACAGAGTCGTATCAAATAACCAGCTGGTTCCGATTTACAATCAAAAGTATTTAATAACTAACAGAAGCTGAACAATTACAAGCTGAAGTACACTATTAATAACAAAACAAACATACATTTCATGAAAGTGAGGCCCCGTCCGGGCCACGAGACATGTCTGCATCATGGTCAGGAGGAGGTCTGAGTCTAAGGCCTTGTCCGGGCCACGAGACAGATACGTATATCTGCATCATGGTCAGGAGAAGGTCTAACTCTCTCCTTCGATTTACAGTCCTTTTGTCCCCCCAAAGTTACATTCCTCAGCCTATCGATCAGCTCCACGATTGGCTGAAATCTGATAAGCTCCCCCTTGGATCCTGACCCATTGTCCTGGGCAGACACCTCTGTCAACTACCTTCTTCACACCTCACATTCCTCAAACCCCCCTCACAGACACTCAATATACATACAATTCCTCACACACACACACACACACACACACACACACACACACACACACACACACACACACACACGCAATGTCACAAACTTTGCTTAGACCAATAATGGCGCCCACTACAAACGGTAATTAAAGGGGTGGGGCTAAAGTGTTGGGAGGCGGGACAGCCCGTCACCAATGAAAAAGAAGTAACATTTCATGACATGACTTTGCACCACTACTGTATTTTTGACAGCACAGGCCTCAGGCCAATGCCTTCAGGATGAGTTCAGTACGATTCATCCTGAAGAAGGAGACACGGACTGTCTGCACCTGGAAGGTTGAGGTTAGGCTGTTGGATGCTGGAGGAAGGCAGACAATTACTCCTCCATGCAAATGACTACAGACAGCTGGAATCGACTCAAAAACTGTCCACACATTGGAGTAGCCATTAGAAACGTAGATATTCCCTTGAACACAACTTTTGATCAGAAAACAGCAAAGGTAAGACATAATTTCTGGTTATGGCTGTATACAAAGCTTCTAGACCACATAGTGTTTGTTCTGGAGTGTGTTGTGGAGACTTTGTTGCATGCTCATTTAACTAGCGTTAGTTGCTTGGTGTTTGAATTGTGTTTGTTTGCATCGCTCCTGTTTCAATGAGTAAACTATGGCTCTAATTGCTTGATTAGAAACCGTGTCAAATGAATGAGGATTCACTCTGACCGGTTTGTTTGGAAAGTGTCCTACATGTGGTTGTTTATTTTAAGCAGCAAGTTGAAGTACTTATTTAGCATGCAAGCACTTAGGTTAGCTAACATTAGCTCGCCAAATTATATTATTCCTTTGAGACCTAAGTCTCCACTCGGCCCTCTTAATTGCTGCAAACCCTTTCTGACTTCTGTTTCCTTCCTTAGGCAATGCTAATCTTTTGAATAAAATATTCAGGTCTCATTTTTTATTGTCGCATCCCACGGCACAGCATAAAAAAAGGCAGGTTTATGTTTGACATTCATCTACAAGGGCTTGAAGCCTGGAACCCAATATGGCTGCGGCCAACAGTAAACGTGCAGTTTGCCGTAAACTCTCTCTGTGCGTTTACACACCCTTGACCTGTGTGTCTACATTTCAACCTACAAGGGCGAAAACTGTGGCCGCCAAAGGGTGGGGATATATTTTTTGTGGAAGAAAGAGTGAGCTATAGAGCTGCCGGTCGCAGCTAAAAGGATCACCTGCTTTGTGAAGTGGAAATGCACCAAAACAAATCAAAAGTTGATTTGCCAGCATCTGCGTTTTTGCATCAGGGTAAAGCTAAAGGACTGATATTGTACTAACGTTAACGTTACAACAGCAGTGATGACTCCTGTGGATTGTTGAACTACAGTACGAGTTACCTCTGGACTAGATGGCGATGCATTGGTCACAGCAATCTCAGTGTCTCCCTCTCACTCGTGCACAGGTGTGAGAGTGTGGTTCAGTGTGACATATCTATGGTATGTTTGGATTGCATCCTCAAGTTTTCTTGTGCAGATATTGTGTGACCTCACCAAAATGTTCACACCAAAATTGCCACTGTATGCCAGTAGTATTGAACGCTCACCATTGACTCTATTGTACATTTCTATTCACAGCATGATGTTTCTGTTTGTCCTCTTCCTAATATAATTTCACCCAGGGGACCACGGTTTGATTTGTTGTTCAAAATGCCTCACCAGAAGCAGCTCTGGTTAATTTGGGGATTTGTGCGCATTTTGTTTTCTGCTTACGTTTAGGGATTAGATAACATCCCATAACGCACACTTGTACATCTCACCCCCCAGCTTTATACAAACGGGAGCAATTTATTTGATAAATGTCTCATTCCTCATTTCAGATCTCATAAGAGGTTGTGCAGTCATGATGGAGTATTAACTTTTCAGCGGGAGGAAGAGCAGATTATTTCGGGTCTTTAGTGGATTCTTGTCAAATTAGCTGCACTGCAGTCAAACTTTATCCTCACTGCAGCGGAGTCCCTGGCACAGGGACACATTTTCTTTTCAATGTGATAAAATTGTTGAGTAGATCTGCAGCACTGCCTGATGGAGGTTAAATTAGTAACAACATCTAGAAGTAACAACGGCTTGATGTTGTACTTGTTGCCTAGATTTTAAAGAAAAGCATATAATTGGTCTAAAGTCTCATCCCTCGAAACAAAAGCTTCCTGGTGTTTTGAGGAATAAGCGTAAAAGTGCAAACAACCAAAACACTGACCAACCTTTAAACAACTATCCAGAATGAAAATGTTAACTACACTTCCAAGATTCAAGTCATTTTGTTTTATCTAGGAGATGTGATTCACTGTCAGAAGCATGTGTATTTAAAGATAATGGCAAGGGGGTGACATTCAGCTCCTTTCTTCTCCAGATTCACACAAATGTCACCCATGAGTCCCATTGGGGTGCATTAAACACACAGTGCTTGGGTGTTTACTTTGCTGCCAAAGAAAGCAGGGCAGAAACTATTTACCGTGAAAAACAACAACAGCCTGGGGATTGTGTTTGGAATAGTTATGTGAAATTAACAATTTGGCTCTGTCTGATGCAATACATGACCAATCAGATAAGTCTTTTTCACTTTTACAATTTCAGTTTCCTGAGCATGAGTATGACTCGCTAGAAATTGTGATATTTGTAAACCAAATTGTCAAGGCACATTACTTTGCAAAGGTGGAGCTGAGAGTGGAATAACGATATTGTTGCAAGACTGATGATGGAGATATAGTTTCTCTTTATTTCTCTTTGTTTCCACGATTAAGAACCATGATTACCATTTGTATGTAATTTCCTCTTTATAATTACATTAAACCAAAGCAACATGATGGCATTTCATTTCGTCACGAACACCTGAAACCCATCACTTAAAAGCTTGTAGATGCATTAAAGTGAACACGGTGGTTGGTGCTGCACTTACTTTCTTTCATTAATTATCTGACTAATACACCATAATTGTCTTCTAAATGCATGGATTGTTGGTGCATTAAATTAACCAAATGAAACGTCTTGCAGTCATGCATTCACTTCACCTGCTTGTTCTTTGGCATCTTGACTGATGGCTGGATTTTATACCCAGCAAACACAGAAGGCAGAATTTCCTTCTATTTGACTTGCATGGTTTTGTGATGTGGAGGAAATACCAATACAAACAGAAGGTGAACATGCAAACTCTACATGTGGCTGGGAATTGATTTTTTGTTCTTGCTGTGAGGAGGCAACATTGATGCTGCTTATGGCCTGAAATATGAATTTAACAGTCATTACAAATAGGTGTTTTCATAGAAACTGTTTGAGCCTGTGTCCTTCCTAAAAGGGGTTTTATACTGTATGTGGAGGATGCACCTGTTGGCATCATTCCCTTGGTCTAAATCTGGAGATCCATGAGTGTCCATTACTGTCTCCTGATGACGTTCGGTATTGATTGTAACAGCAGATGGAAGCGTCGGTTGCACTCCCATCCGCGTTTTGTCTGATTCATGTGAAACCTGGCAGTTTTTATGAGTGTGATGTCGGTCTCTTCATGATGAAAGTAAACACTTTCCGTGTCCGACATTTATCACAAAGTCCTCTCTCCAAACACAAAGTTAGCCAGGAGATGTGACAACCCTGTTGGTTGTAAAAAAATGGAGGCGAACTTCCTGCAGCTGGATGTAACTCATCATTATTCTCCCGGACGTTGTCTCATTAACCTGACAGATGTGTGAGCCGCTGCTCATGTGATTAACTTTGCTCACAAACTGTATACTCTTTCTGAGCTTCACCTGCAGCCGGGCGGTTGCTCCGTGTTACACTCTGTGTTGGACAAAAACTGTGGAAGAGGAGAATTAGTTGCTAAAAACAACCCTGCTTTGCTTTTGGTAAACAGGTTTTAATCACTGCGTCGCAAACATGCAAGTTGTTTTTTTACCCTTCTTTACATTGTTGTGGATCAATCGGCTTAGTGAACGCTGACCATCTATTTGATCCCCTATAATTTGCCCGACTGAGAAGGAAGCTTATGTTTTCGTCTTACTCTCTGCAGTTATTTTTACCCTCAAGTTATTTTAGCTTTGATGACAGAATTTAATGAGCTCACACTGTTTTATATCCACATTTGATTTGAAAATGATATTACTGTAAACTGGTATTGTTTTAAGTGTGTGTGTGCGTGTGTGTGTGTGTGTGTGTGTGTGTGTGTGTGTGTGTGTGTGTGTGTGTGTGTGTGTGTGTGTGGGGCCTAGTTGGTTATCCCTGTTTGCAGTCTTTGTGCTAAATTAAGCTAACTGGCCACTGGCTGTAGTATGTGTGTGTATATATATATATATATATATATATATATATATATATATACTCATATATCACTGAGTAACAGACTAGAATTTGGATGCAACGTTGGCATTGAACGGCTGCTCTAAAAGAAAAAGTCTCCTCACTTCCTCTCACTAGCAGTTGAGTGGATTCAGTCACACATATTAAAAACAAATGTGCGTCAGACTGTGACACATCAAAGGGGAAGTGGAAAGCAAACCCCCTTGTTAATGGAGGGGATTGTGGAAGCAGGGACTGTGGGATGTTGGGGGGCATAATGGCCCTGACAATCAACCAGCCGACTGCCCGTCCTCTTTCCCTGCAGGGAGTGTCGGCGGAGACGGAGCGCTGGAGCTTGTTGATGCTTCATGAGTTGACACGGAGTTAGGGTCGGTGTCAGCTCTGTACAGACGGGGGATAAGGATTGGAAAGATGGGGGTGTTGAGGGAACCAGAGTTAAGAGAAATCCCCTGGATTTCCTCTCTGACGTTGATCGATTGATGAGCCGGAGCTCACAGCAGTCCACCAGATTGCCCCCTTGAGATTGATGGATATAAAAAGTTTTTTCCATCTTATTTTCAATGTTGACACCTTCCCTAAAGAGGTACATCTTGGTAAGTTCTAGATAAAAGGCTGTGACGGTGCATCGTGTTTCACACCATAAGATAAATAACATACCCGATACCTTCTTTTATTAGAGCTCATAAATTGCTATTACTAGAATCAGAGCGTGTAGCTGCTTCAATTTCATGTCGTGTCTGTAAACTGTTGTCAGCGATAACAAAGGAATGCAATGCTCCATCTTGTAGGCGTGATCACGAGATAGGCTGACAAAAAGAATATCGTAAAATTAAATGTCAATCTTTTGTTTAAAGGCATCGTTCCAAAGTTCTCTGCTTTTGTGCCTTTTAAAATCACTGGATTTATTGTGAGAACAAACCTTTCTTTGGGCTCTTCAAGTTGACACAAATTATTTTCTCCATTAAATCAGACCTGTCATGGAACATTTATTTAAAAAACAAAGAAAACAGGGAGCTCACCTCTCTCTCACAGCTGCATTGGTTAATCTCTTTCTTGTGGTTTGTAGCTTCAGCACCCTCAGGGAGCTGGCTTTTTCCACTACTGACATGCATTTTTCATCTTCACAGGGTCTCCAGCAGCACTCACTATAGAGAACTGCAGTTTCCCCAAGCCCCGTAATTGTCTGTAGTTTGATGTCTTAGCTGTGGAAGGCCGCATACGTGTGCACTTTTGAGCCAGGAACTTCAGAGCGAGCTGCAAAGAGACTTTCAGATTTACATCAGTGTGACCCCCACAGCATAATGTCAACACCTCACAGGGCTTAGAAGGTAGACACGCTGACTGATGACTCATTATTTCTTTGTAATTGTGTTTCATATAGGGTTGCCCTCGAGCGACACAAATCTATTTTGACCTCAGCCCTTATACGTATTTGAATGTTTGTACAAGCAACAAGAGAGCTGCAAAGGTGGCTTTTGAAAATAATAATCTAGTAATTACGTTCACATGAAAACATCTTTCCTTTTAAAGGTCTATTCATATTTTCTTCCCATTCACACAACACGTCAGAGTGGCTGTACGCCATTCTTGCATAGTTGCCTTTTATTCGATCCCGAAAATGATGCAGAATACTTTAGACAAAGCGCTAATACAATAATACAGCCCCACGGGTCGCCACACTGACAAGGTGAGGTCAATGTAAGCTCGTACTCAACTCCAACAGCAGCAACACCTCGAGCATTTTACCAAAGAAAATAAGATTGTCTGAACTGTGGCTGTTTATGATTCTATCAAAATGATGCTTACTTCTGATTATTTTTTAATACGGTTAAATATGCAATGCAAACCTGTGTCTAACCCACCACCACGTAACGCGCTGTTAAGAGGTCTTGGCCATTTCACATATTTCTGTGAGACCAGATTGAGCTAAAGCATTTTAGCCAGAAAACAAACACTTCCAAAGCTACCTAGCAAATGTTGCTTAAAAGTCCACACATTAGTCCACGCTTTGGCTTAGTGGTGGTGACGTGAAGTTATGTGACTGTAGTGTAGTTCGTTTATAGCCCAACATTAGCTTTTTGCCTCTGGCAATTGCATTCATGGTTAAAAAAAAAAATCATAAAAGTGGTGTTCATATGTGAATATTATATTGCTGAACCAAACGTGTTAAGTATCATCATCAAAGGAAAAGTCCCATTGGCTTTCTGTTGAGGGAACTTTCTGCAACACTCTATTTCTCCACTGGTTGTTACACATTCTTGACCAGTTACTGCTCTAATAAACCTATATGAATAAAGTATATGAATTAAGTAAATTGGCAATTTGGTGAGGTAACGGAAATCATATGGTCATATATGGGGGGGGGGGGGGGGGGGGGGATGAATGAATGGTTAAATGTGTACCAAGAGCAAATGCATAGGAAAACGTATAACTCAGATAAAATTAACCTAGTAAAAGAAAATATATTAAGTTTTGATTTATTTTGATTGGTGATGGAGAAAAAGCTATTTACTTTTTTTTAGCAATTGGTTGGAGGTTAAAGAAATATATAAAGCTTTGATTATTTTTCCACTATACGTTATTATTTTAAATATTTAACAACATCATTATTTATTGGCTTCATAGGTGAAAGCATCAGTTATGAATTATGTCTAAAGCAACGGATAGTTGCACCAACCTGCATGAGCAAGAAGTGAAGTGTAAAGTGCATGTTAGCTTCCTCCTGTCACTTGTACTCACACATTCAATGTGGCGGAGTTGACACATTAACTCTCTTTTGAAAACAGCCGAAGCAGTCGACGATTATGCGGCGTGCTGCATGCTGGGATATATTGTGTTAGAGTGCCCGTTAGTGGCTGACTGTCAGTCATTGTGAAGAACATTGAGTGTCCTTTGCAACGATGTGACAAGTCTTAAGTAGTTTCACTTGTTCTGCTGTAAAGAGCTCCCTATAGAAAGAGCAGCCTCTTGTCACATACTCTTCATTAACGTACCCAGGGACAAAAGGACTCAAACATGACCTTGGCTGACAATCGGCGGCTGAATCAATATCCCGCTGTTTTTCCGAGTGGGCCACACGGATCACCTTGCCCTCTGAGCAATAGCTGCCGTCTGTCTTTTTTGTCATCCAGATCGAAATTCAACAACTGTGTATCATTTCCTCGGCCATGAAAACAAATACAATCTAGGCAAAACAAAAAAGGCTTCATTGGGGACATCCGTGACTCTCAAATCTTGACAGCTACATCACAGTCTCGCCTGTCGGAGGCATTTATCCGACGGAGCATCTTGCGCTGTAACTCACGGGGGTACGTACAGCAGAAACAGAGGGAAAATACTCGCGGTGCCGACAATCTTAGATGTAGTTTTTAAGCTGATTGGATTCCACGGTTGGAAAAGCTCACCTGAAGTAATAACACACATTTGATTTACGTTGTTAAACAGTATGAAAGAAGATCAGTTGGTTGTACACTGAGGCTGGAACAAGCAGCAGTGAATGAAATTGAAAAAGCTTATAAAATGTGAGAGGATCCATGTAACAGTGAACAACTGCTGGGCGTTAAACTGGAGCTAATTTTCACTCTTGGCATGGTGCATAGTTGTGTTAATAAAGTATTGACAACTTAAAAACCATATGCAGATACAAATTAATTAATTACAGATGTCACATTCTTACCCATAAGTTTGCAGTTTTAGGACTTTTGTGTTCTATTGAGTCGTTTAGAAATAAATGAAACTTCTATCAACGTACCAATGATGTTGAAAACAAGTCCACTGCAGAACTGCCAAAATAAACTACTTCAAATAGACAAGTGGTAATGAGTCACACGCTGTTCAAATGAAGGCTTTTTGAGTACACTTGACTTAATATAAATAAGGAGTTTAATAGAGAGAATCATTTAAATTAATAACTGAATTTTGTATACTGAGAGGGATTTTGTTTGAATCTATTTCAGAGACATATTAGGGCACATACACAGACTATATATTGCAGTACATCACACTAACACCTAGTATTAACTACATGTCTGATCCTGTTTAGATTTAGTGGAAAATATGCATAAGCTATGGATGTCTGCCATCATTAGCAACGATACTGTTGCATACAAACACCTTATCCTGTTTACGTCTGTCTTTTGTCGTCTACAGGAGCTCAGTTGCCAAGAAAATATTATGTTTATTTATAAATAGCCATTTGTAATCTGAATATGGAGATGTATTTAGCAGCTTGTATATGCATTATGCATGGCAACACTCTCAATGGGAAGAGACTCAGACTCCACTCTTTGTTCGAAGACATTATTCAGAGAGAATTGGTTTACATTTCCTTTAGAGAGACTCATGCAAACTCGCACCTTGAGCCCAAATGGTTATGATAATGGCTGTCAATTTCACGGGGGAATATTGTACTTCTTGGGAAACATTTTCTTTTAAAATAGGTAATGTCATCTTGTTCCAAATGTTACAAGGAAAGCCTCGCTTCCTACAAAATGTTTGTCACAATGTTACGAACCAAAACAAATCTTGTGTGTCAAACCAGCTCTATTTTTGTGTGCTAGACATCATCAGTAGAAAACAATTATCACAGTTCACTCGCTGCTTAGTTTATCCACATGCACAAAGCAACAAAACATGTCAAAACTCATCTCCTCTCCAAAAATAGCTCTAATGAGCCGGAGGAGGCCGGCTTTCGTGCAAAAGATCAGATGGAGTGTAGTAATCTGTTGACGGTAGCATTCGACTTCTACAGAACTGCAGCTCGAGCTAAACGTCCTCACCTTCTTTCACCTGGGTCAGATCCCAGCCCGCTGTCGCAAGGGGAACAACATGAAAATCATCACAACACGTCAAGGACTCTGACTCTGCACACCGTTCGTTACAAGTGCTATGCTGGTGGAGAGGGCCCTTTTAGATTTGGGTGATTATAAACCCTCATTTTCTATTCTGGCTCATGGAGCAGCTGTCTAAACAGAGCTGAGTTTGCTCAGGTAGCTCATCCCTGGCTGGGGGGAAATGCTGTGTGTTAGAGTTATAGCCATGCACTGCTTTGCATGATTGAACATTTCCGGGGACTCGCCTATAGCTCCTGACCCACTTTGGTGTCTTTTGTGTTTCAAATATTTAGATCAAGTGATATTGAGGAAGATAAATGCCGTGCCGTCTGACAGGCTGTGTGGAGTGTATGCCATGGAGCGAATTCATTAAACAAATGCCAGAATCCGGGGTGGATGCTTTGATGAAATGAGTGTTCCCCTTTCCACCCAAAAAGATAAACAACGCATGATCTTCCGCATCAAATCTGACTCGTCAGAGATGTGCCTGGATTACGAGGCTATTGATTTATTGCTTTGCATGTCAAATGGGAACAAACGAGTTCAGAAAGGAGACATTCATGAACCTGTATTTGAACAGCAGTCGGCACCATCCGTTATGACTACCAGTCAGAAAGCATGCGAGCTGCGTCTGGCTGCTGAACTTTATTCCGGGTTGGGCTCATAAAGTAGCCGTGACAGTTGGCCAGAACGCCAGCAGTGGGCTCGACTTGCTTAATGACCTAACATGTTCTCGTTGGCAACACTAAGTGAACCATTTATTAGTGAGCTGGGAACAGACACGGGGTGCACTCAGAGTGGTAATGACAGCAGCCGCCAGATGACAACACGATTAAAAACAAGGTAGAGTGTTGTCGAGGTTTTCTTGTGGAGGATATTTCCAGTGTTAAGTGCTTTTACTTTAGGCCAGAACATCGGCCAACATACAAACTGTGGTTATGATAAAACCGAACAGAAGTGACTGTAAGCTAAAAAACACATTTCTAACATCTCTGCAAGGTGTAGATTTGAGTTGAAATGAAAGTTTGTGAACCTACAAATCTTTTTATATGTCAAAAAATGGAACACTTAGATTCTTAAGCACAAGTAAAAAATGTATTGTCCAGCAGGAATGCGACTCATTGTGGTCTTCATAACACGCAACAACCTGAAACACAAAAAATAAATGACAAACACACTGTTTACTGAAAGGCAAAAAAGAACAAAGAGAAAAATAAATCCAGATATTGATAGACATAGTTTGATATTTAGAGGAAATTACAATGAAGAAATATAAAAAAAATTTGTCGAGGATTAGATGAGAAGATTGATACCATATATGCTAAATATGAAGCTAGACTCAGGAGTTGGTTAACTTAGTTTAGCATAAAGACTGGACAGAGGCCGGCAGCTTAGTCAGTAATGTTATAATATTTTTGACTTTTCAATTCATATAATTTCATTTTGGTTTTGCTTGTTTACTTAGTTTCAGTTTCTCAGAAAAGTTTAGTTCTAGCATATTTAAATTTACAGTAGTGTTAGTTTGTTTTTGTTAAGGCCAGGTATAAAGTCTCAATTGTATGTTGCTACATACATTTATAAAACACAACTGTGAAGGAATGGCTATAATGTTTAAATCTTTTAATTTGGGAATCAACTTCAATACCACACTGAGAAGAAAGACTTGTTACCTGCAATTTCATCCGGACCTCATGTTAACTTTAGACCGGAGCTCAATAGCTTGGTTAAATGGCATTTGATCTACTACAATATTTAAATCATGTTCTTGTTCATCTCCTTGAATGCCAAGTCTGGTTCAATATCACATGAAAGTCATGCTGCCTCCATTTTTCGGTAGTGATATATTACAGCTCATAAACTAAAACTGCAGTGAATTTATATTAATTTTTTTATTTTATTTTCATTAGTTTTTTAACCAGGCAATATTGTTTCAGGTTAATTTTAGTCTTTCTTAAAGGATTATTTTTTATTTAGTTTCAGACAACATTTTTTACTTGCCTCGCAGTAGCTTCTTATTTAAAGGTCAGAGAGCGGTATCAATCTGCTCATCTAACTCTTATAGCAAGGAGGTTAATGAGTCAAAAATGTCAAACTGTTCATTTCAGTCTGTATAATAATCTGTGGAACTATTCAGCTGCCTTAATTGATTCTGAGGCTGTGTGACAAATGACAGTGTGTCCTTGGTGTGCAGTAGTTTGTATATGCAGCGAGCCTTTGAGCCCCTGACATTCTGGCTGGGTGTGCATCAAATGCAGTGCAGTAATTACCTCGGACCCATTGGCTGTCTCTTTATGAATCCCCAAGTTATAATCTGTCAACACGCGTCTGACATCCGGGGTGGCGGTCTGTATGTAGATACAGCTTTCAGCCAGAGACAATCAGCTTGTCCTTGTGAATGAGACGGGAGACGATGGACCTCCTCGCTCTCACCTCAACCTTTTCAAATGAGCTTTTATTGTCCTGTTAAGAACAAATAGATGCAATTATTTGCGGAAATAAGGTAAGAAGCATGAGAGTTAGGAGCCATCATTTATTTGTTCAGACGGCCGAGCCCAGCGTGTTGCATATCTGAGGATGTCTCTGTCTCTCTCTGTCTCTCTCTCTCTCTCTCTCTCTCTCTCTCTCTCTCTCTCTCTCTCTCTCTCTCTCTCTCTCTCTCCTGCTTTATTGAATTTGTTTCTAAAAGCCAAAATATTACACACTCTGCCTGTCTGTAGTGCATTAATAAACACTAAAACTCTGTATTTCTCATATACAATTACAGATAAAATACCTCCACTGAAACTCTGTCAGGAACAAAGTCTTTGCACATTATCCTTACAATTCACATTTTTTTATTCCATACAGTACGTCCTTAAAATAAGATCAATATTCTTTACAGGAATAAGAGTGACCTTTTTAAGGAAGCTCCACTGAGGTCATGTGATCACACAGGTAACTCATTGGTGTTCGTGGAAGAGCCTGGTAGCAGCTGTGGCAGCAGTACATATGTCCAACAGAATACAGTTACGTGGCTGACTCAGACAGATCATACAAGTATTCTCTATGTGTTCCTCTGCGCCATCTTGAAAGGCTTCAGGGCCCTTCACTGGAGCACGTACTCATGGGGCTTCAGTCAGTAGTCTCTCAAGTTCCATCCCGTTCCTCTCCCAGTGCACTCTTAGATGGTAGTAGTAGTGTGGGCCGACTCATGGGAGGACTGCTGCCCCTGCCAAAGCAGAGGCACAGGCCAGCAGCTTCCACCAAAGACCCACACTCTCTTGGTCTCCTAGCAGTGCGTCCGAGTCCATGATGCTCAAAAGTGCCGTGAGCCATTCGAATTATTAACTCAGCCACGCTGGTAAGTGTTGTGGCCGACATTTCTTCGGCCTCCAGTTGCCCTTTAAGCTTCTCCCCACCGAGGTATTGCCCTCTGATGTCACCCAAGCCCTAAGTAACCTGGTGGAACTCAATGTGAGTCCCCATGTGCAGTCCGGAGGCCTGCAGAGGGCACAGGACTCATTTGATCCCACGAACACAAAAGGTCACTGCACTCACTCTGTCAGTGTGTGTGTTCTCTCAACGTAAATTTCTGCAACACTCTGACAAATAATTTTTGGAAGTGACTTGTCAGAAGCTCACCTACTGGTTGCACAGCACCTTTGATGACAGCATACTGTAGACACGCTTCTGGAGTAACTTTTAAAGATGTCTTTGAGTTTTCCATCTATGGTGAAGCGTGGAGCATCATCAAGTTTGTCTAGTGTCGCCCGGGCTCTTCCTAGAGATCCTAGCGGGTGCCTGAGAGGGCGAGGCTGGCCCCAAGACACACTGCCTCCTGTGATCTTCACAGGAAGTCCATCCATCCCCTCTGTGAGTGTCCCGTCACTGCCGAGCTGTTGGAGAAAGGAAGTCTCTCAAGCTGCTCTCAAATGGAAATAATGGATTGAGGGGGGAATAGTGTTGTCTATGTCACATGATGTAGGTGCGTACTTGTGTGTGTGTGTGTGTGTGTGTGTGTGTGTGTGTGTGTGTGTGTTTATATATATATATATCATAGGCCTACTGTGCTTAAGGTCATAAATAAACAATTAACAACATTACTTTTAAACAAAATTGTAAGTATTACACGTCAAATTTGAGATGGGATGAGATGAACAACGGCTGTTATGTGTTGTTGTGATTTACATACTGATACATTGTACTGCTTCTATGACACTATTTTCTCCAAGTAGATGTTGTGTTTTAGTCCCGTCAGAGAGTGCATCAACAATCTAGGAGATTAGCTGAAAGAGCCCGTCTGGTCTGCCTGTGTCGGCCAGTCTCTATGGCCAGGCTGTGATCACTGAGTCTGTACATAATCAATGTCTTTTTCAGTTTTGGATCCCTCACGGCGGCCACATAGTTTGCCACTGCATATTGTCTGTTTAGAGCCAAATAGCATTGACATTTGTTTCGAGTTTTTGTGCTGTCGTTTGCTTTTTCTTAAAGGGACAGTGTGTAACTTTTAGTGGCATCTAGTGGGTTGTGGCCTATTTATAATCTACAAAACAAGATTAAAAAAGTAGTTTGATGCTGTGGTGTAAATCCAGTCTGACTGTTGCTCAGGACATGATGTTCACTGAGGAGGTCTTTACAGTCGGCTGTTTGCTGCAGAATAATGTTCCCAGGCCGCTGCTGACACACATGCCTCGGTAATTGTTTAGGTCAAATTTATTTCCATTTTTGTGATAATTGCTTTACTCCAGGTGTCAGGGAGATGTCCAATGCTCAGAACAAGGTTTAATCATTTTAAAATGACATAGTTGAATTACGACTGCTAAATTTCAACATTTCATTTAATATACAATCAGGACCTTGTGTGATTTGCAGAAAGTGCCATTTTTATCCCATTTTGCTCCCTTTTCTTCTCTATAATTGTAGTGTCTCCAAATGGACGACGCTCCTGATTGTCAGGTTGTCTGTGGTCTTGAGTGTTTTTTTTCAGACTTCTGTATCAAACCACTTTTCAATGGAGACCTTTTCGGATTGGATAAATCTGCCACATTCTCAAATATGTTGTTTGTATCCTGTACAGCCTGATTCGGGCCATCAGTGCTGTGGTGGTGTATAAGGTGGTAAGAAAATGGTCTAATTGAGATTGCTACTGTTTGTCCATCAATAAGGTTGTTTACTGGGTTCTGGTACATGAGGGTCTGTTACTGTCTTTCTAATGGAAAGTGTAATTTCACTATGATCAGATACGGTTGTTAGGGGGCTGACTGTGAATGCTCTCTACTAGGTCTACTAGGTCAGTAATGCTATAATCTACTGTGCTATTGCCAAGAAGAGAGCTGTGTGTAATGACCAAGGGAGTCCTCTCGAAGCCGGCCGCTAATGATGTACCGACCCAGTGTTCGACAAAGTTCTCCATGTGGGGATGTGAGGGAGGGCAGTGCTGATTTGGGCAGGTGTACGTTTGTCTCCCTGTGGGTTAATAGAATCTGGTTCTAGACCTATTAAGGTCCCTGCAGATAAGTACGCTTTCCTGGGCCTGGTAGTGATTGATCTCATCTTCTAGACTGGAGAAATTATTTTCATTATAATAATGGGATTTTGATGGGAGGTGAAATATGCTGTACACATGAATCTTTATCTGTAGCGACAACCTCTCTCCTTATTTTGAGCCAAATTAAAAAATGCTTTTTTTTTTTTTATTCTATTGAGTGTACACTGTTTCCCTTTTAAATAAGCATTCCTTCTGAATCCCTGCCCTGGATTACCTTTTTCTGATTGGTGGATGGGAACACAATCTCTCTGTAGACAAAGGGACAACCAGTGGAAATGTCTCCTCTACGCCAGGTCTTCTGCAAAAACAAACACATCTGCATCTCCTAACTCTTTTGTTAAGCATTGGGTCTTGCTTCAAAGGCCAAAAGCAGCGGATCTCAGGCCCGGACCTCAGGCCCTGGACATTCCAACATGGGGGGGGGGGTGTTAGGGTTTGTGTCTGCTGCTCTCCTCACTGACTGAGCGTAAAGTTACTGGGGTTGGGATGGACCCAAAATGTTGAAGTATTTATCTTTGTCAAACACTATTGTCAATGTTTTGCTTTAAAACATGCTTTATAAATTAACATGACTTGACTATAAGTTAGGTTTCTTACAACCTTTTGGCCAATATTACCCATACTTGGCACAACACCAGTTCAAATTAAAGACTCAATTGAGGTCAAGGAAATGGTATCTTCAATTGGATTAAACAATCCAACTTGAACCCAACCGTCAAAAGCATTGTTTTGAGGGCTAATGGCACCATTACCATTTGATACATCAAAAGATCCATGAGGTAAAGATTGTTTTTCACATTGCAGAACTATTTTTAGGTTCAACCCGTGCGAAACAGAAAAGATTCAGGCTACTTTCATTTCAAATACAAAGCAAATCAAATAAGCAGACAAAGATTAATTGCATGCATGTTATTCTAATAGAAACCAGTAACAGCTGATACACACAATCACCTCCTTACCTGTGAGTCATTTGTCTTCACCATCATGCTTCATGTTCCATCACCTTTCCTCTCATCTCTGTGTGCAACACATAAAAGTTTGATACAAACAGAATTTATCTTTATTTCTTGCACAGGAACAGATGCATAAGCATAAGTATTCACTAAATAGACTAATATGAATTCTATAACGAGTGCTGTGGCTGCATAAACAATGTAAGCAAATGTGATAAACTTGGCAAACCAACGAAAAACCAACAGCTGCCAGTTCTTTTTACTGCGCCCAAGGCTGCAGACTAATGGACAAGAATCACCATGGATGGATGTGTGGACTAATGGCAAAGAGATGTGAAAACAGCTGTAAAGTCTTTAAGCACCTTAGTCTCCATTCTTTGTGCAAAACAAGAAAATGTACAATGAGTAATGGCTCTTTTTTTGTTTATCCTTTTTGTAATCTGAATGTGAGAGTTTTATCAGTGGCATTCACTTCAAGAAAAGCACCAACATCCGTAGCAGGCTTTGGGATTTCGGCTCTTGGCTGGTGTCGAGCTGGCGGCAGTCTTGTTATGAAAATGGATCTGAGAGCGCTTCTGGCAAAGGCTGCATGAACATCACTGGCATACAAAGACTTTCCAGGAACACTGTTAACTTCAAACTCATAGGCGCAAATAAGCACAAGAGTTGGTTTTGAGGAAGGGCGGAGAATAGTTGAAAGGAGGAAAATTATATTTACAGCTATTCATTATTCAATTATTTGATCATCAGCATTTTTATTCTTGTCAGTTTCAACACAAATGGGGTTTTTTTGCATCTTTTTGCGTGAAGTCAAATCAGCAATTCTTCATGTAACCTCAACAACCAATCGTTTTTAGCTCAGGACCAAGGAATAATAATTTGTCGTTAGATACTTTATGGAGAACGGCTTGGAATACGTACCGAGCTACTCGCCTGACTGATGGCGTGTCTGATGGCTGAGTGCAATCTTCGGTCCTCTGGGAGCAGATTCCCGTTCCTTCTGCTCTGGAAAGAAGCAGTACAAGTAGTAAATGCTATTTTGCAGAAAGGCAAAGGCAGCATAATGTGAGTCGTGTTACAGTACTGCAGAGTTAGACTGTCTAGTAATTGTACAATACAACTTCACAACAGCAGCACTTCAGCACAGTATGATTTCAGCTTCACTGTGGAAAAAAAACTATATTAAACTCTATTATTTTGTTCCCAATGTTCAGGCAACTGGCACATCATCATACAATAACATTTGAAAAAGACTGTTGGATATAAATGGAAGCTGCTGTGCTTTTATCCCACTTTAAATGCCATATTGTTTTTATAAAGTTTTGATGAAAGTTCTTTCATTAATAATGCTATTATGATGACTTTAGTTTTGAAAGTTATGTTGCCTTGCAGTCATGACAGCTCATTAAGAGTGATGACAATGTGGTGGGTGTTTTGGTAAAAATCAACAAATTTGCTACATTACAGTAAAAAAAATAATAATTTGAGGAGAAATCATAGCATATTTGTACATGTAATAAATGGGAAGCCATGAGTTATTGCAACCTTACAAGAGAAGTGTGTCTTCTAACTCTTGAGCACCGATATAAACAGCTATTGGTGCTGTGTCTTGCTCTTCTGGCTCAGCTTTGTTCATAAATCTTGTTCTGCATTAACAGCACAAGTGTGCAATTAAGGTACCATGAATACATTTTCAAAAGGAATTGCACCTTTGAAAAAATGTCAGAAGAAGAGCATGAATAATGAATAGGCCAGCAGGTATCTGTCCATGGGGATTAAGTAAGGCTGCATTTGTGCAGCTATAAAACACATAAATAGGATTTATTGCAGAAACGGCAAAAAGAAAAATAAGTGGTGCGGATGAAATAAAAAGACAAACACGTGTTTGGGTATGAAATAATAGGTACAGTAAATATAATTTCTATTTAATAAATGAGTCCTACAGTTTTCTACATTATGTATGTATAATTAATCTACCCAGCCATATTGCATACACATACTTCTCCTCAAGCCAGCCTTGTGTAGTCACCACTCTGCTGTTCCACCAATCAGATGATTAATTACTTCTAATCACACTGCAGTTTTAGTACGATTTCATTTCCTTTATTCCTTTTGTTTCCATTATTTTAATTGCATATCTGTGCTTCATTGTGTTTTTAATGAGATGTCAGAGTTATAAAAGCTGCGTACTGTAGCACTTGTAGTTGATGTAAATGAGCTTTAATGGTGGGTTCATGAGAATGTGCAGCGAGGTGGAGATTGTGTTTCCTTTGAGAGTGCGCACATGGTGAGACACAAGGAAACAACACTCTTAATCATCAAACATAAATGGACAAGTTCAGTTGTAAAGTATGATTAAGTATTAACAAAAATTATTACTCATTAACGCTGGAAAATAAAATCTATCAAGGAGGCCTAATGAGCTAAACCTGCTGGTTTTCTGTGAGATATGTCTCATTTAAATGCTAAAAGTAAATGATCTCAACAAAAGTGACCACAACTACTGTCATTTACAACGTGACAATGGGATAACACTCCTGGTGAATATTTCCACTCACCTGTTACATTTGTCTCTGCTTTGACCAAATCACACACAAGTGTGTTTCTTTAACTATAGAGAAAAAAAAACAATGTGATAAGGAATATGTCACTACTATGTATCATCAACAATAAACAAGTACAGACTGACGGACTGCATGCAACGTAATATGCAATTTTTACAATACATAGCACAGAACAGTCATTGCATTCCATCACTGTGAAAAAAGTAAACCAATTCAAGGAGTTATAAATAACATTTTATAGAAGTTTTTAGCAAATTGCTGGAATTTATCTCTATCACTGAGGTGATGTTTAGTTTGCCGGACATTATTTTAGTGTCTTTTATTATTTCTTTTATCACAGTTTAGCTGAATTCCTTATGAACTATTTAGTTAGCGGTTTTATATTTGGGGTTAAAAAGGGCAGGTTTACTTTTTTTTAAGTGGAAGTTAGCATTTGCAGATTAAATTATTATTATTATTATTAGGGTTACCTTCTTAGTGTTTAGTCTTCCTTTCAGTCCCGTGATTTACACTCTTAATGAGAGCCAGGCTTCAGACGGACTAATCCCAAAACAGAATTCAAATCGCTATAATGGACTTGATGTTTAAAGTGCGGACAGTTACAGTGCATGTACAGCTTTTTCAGGTTGAATGACAGAAATGCAAAAAGTGGTTAGCAGAGACATCGATGAGTCGGAAAGATACTAGACACAGCACATTGAGTGCATTCTATCAGAGGATGAATACCAAGATCTACATCCTGTATGGCCCATTGTGCGCTTCACGAGCCAGCTTCAAACGCTGAGCGTATTGTTATAATGTAGGAGGACGTCTTACCTCTTTTAACTCCATATCATTCTCACAGTCAATCAGTGTCTGTTTAATGATGTAAAACGTCACAGAATGGATTAAGGAGAGAAATTTATTAGTTTCCAAATAAGAAGGTGATCAAAGAGTCAAGGACAATTGAGCAGGAATATAAATTATTGAACAAATTAGTCATTTGGGACAGGTTTGTGGGCTTTCTTTATGAAACGAGTTAGCTGTTACCTGAAAGCAGATGTTCATGTTAACAAACAATTTATAGCTCCATAGCCTCCTATTTAGAGAGTCTTACACACTGCGTTGAGGTTTATGTTATTTTTATTAAATGCTTTATGTACAAATACAGATTACACACAGGACAAAGCACGCATTAGAAATGACACACTGTACATTGCTGATTGCTTTCAAACCAAACAAAAGAATGTGTTTTGCACGATAACGATCTCACATCTCATTTCATTTAAAGTCACAGTATAACTTAGGCTAACTTTAGTCTGTGGTATCAACTCAGTTTTACCATGAAGTCATCAGAGGTTCATAAAGCATTCAGTTATGGGGAAACTTGAGGTTCGATTTAGATTTCTGAACATTAAACATTTTTATAAGAAATGTTCAGGTCATTTAGTCACTTTGCATTCATGTTTTCCTTTCTGGAAAAGGTTCGGTTTCTATCTGTTGTGTTCTGAGCAGTGTGTGGTTCTCATAATGATTTCTTTTGCAAATCCTGCAACAAATTAAAGCCACGGCTGGAATCAAACAGGAATAAAAGTGAAAACTTCTGCGAACCAACCACTGATCTGCAGATGCTTGAAAAGATAAATTAACCACAAAAATGTATTTTCACTAAGCCAAACAATGAATTAATTTGTGGTCTTGAAAAAGCCAGTCTGTATCTAAAAAGGTTATGTTTACACTGTCAGGTATTAGTCTGGACAAGATCCACTTAAACCAGACTGAGCCCACAGCCAGACCAATCCGTGAACTGTGGAGAAAGGTGGTGTAGGTTGAAAAAATCATTTAAAATCTGAAGTTACATTTGCTCTGCAGCTCTGGCTGGTTAAAGACTCATCCTGCCTGCCTGTTAAGCCATTTTGGGTGACCCACAATAAGCTGAGCTGGGTTTGTGCGCCGTTTTCTTTTAGGCTGCTAAATTAGGAAAAACTGTCAATATGTTTTGAAGAGGTTCTCCCTACTTTTTGCCCTTGCAGGGGTGCAATCAAGAGTATTTGTCGAACTGCAGGGGCAACTAAAATTTGAAAAATGTGAGTCTGACAACTTTGAGTTTGTGTTCTGTGTTGCAAAATTAGGACTCTAAAATCTCTAATCTGAGCATCTCCAGTGGCAAAAATATTGTTGAGCTATGGCCAATAAACCTTGATAATCACTGCATTAAAGGCAATGAAATTAAAGTAATTTGTCAACATCCGAGTCATAACTTGGAAAATCTGCAGTTTAATGTCAAAAAAATGAAAAAAAAACTACCGTCATTTTTTGGGATTGACAGAGGTGGAATGAAGGACATTTAAACAGCCAATTCTAAGAAAAATCTTCCTGTGAATGGATGAATATGGATGAATGTTTATTTTCATTTCCTTTCTAAATTTTAAATAAAGGACTTTATCCTCAATGAATAAATAATTGGTTAAATTTGTGGATTTATGGGGTTCATTTTTATTTCAATTTCTAAAGGAGACAAACAAAAAAAAGTAGATGTTACAACATTTTATGAGGAATTAGAAAATATATATAAAAGTTTAAAATTGGAGGTCACATATCTGGAGCACCTTCAGTATCTACCATAGGGATGTTTTCTGTAGCCCCCTCTTGTCAGCCGTAAAACTGGGGCTTTGAGGCTGGGACGGGTAGTCGCCCACTCCTCCTCTGCAAAGACAGTTAAACACACATTGTAGGAAGCTGCTGCATCCACCATGCTGCCACAAAGTCAAACTGTGAGCTGGGGTGTCGTATACTTTCCTCTCACATCCCATTTAACCAGAGACAAGAAAATTCAAGCGAGTAAATTCTATCCCAGGTACTTTAGAGGCTTCTCTCCACGGAAAATTAATTTCATAAGCACTTTGCCCTCTGTTGGACCAATACCGAGATCTGACTGTCAGCAGCACCTTCCTTGGAGCCAAATTACATAAACACGGCCACCTCTGCTGCATGGCACATTGCACTGCTTCCAAATAAGAAAGTGTTTATGGAGCAGAAAATCAAATCATTGCCCCCTTGGTTTTTGGTTTGGTCCGACCTCAACACCCTGGTGCACAATTCATTGTGCTGAAAATGAATGAGCCTGCAAACCCGCTGTGGCAACCGGCTTATCGTCGCTGTCATGTGACAACCTTGTAACTCCACTTTTGGTCTTTTTTTTTTACATTTTAGTTTAAATGGAAGCTTTTAGTTTTGATCAACCATTGAAGTACATTTACTTCACATTCTCTTTTGCTTTTCTGACAGCAGTGTTGTGTGCACAGCAGAGGTTACTAAGCCAACAGTAACAGCTTTTCTGGAGGAAGCCCATGAGGGCACATATCCAAAAGGCAAAACACTTTTTTTACAGTGGGCATCGGTTAGCCCCCTGAGCTTCCACTGGCACATTTACTGTTCGAGTCAAATGCAGCTTGTAGCCAGGAAGGTAGGAGGGCTGATGCATGCAGGAGCGGCCCCCTCGGTGACGATGGTTTGAAGTGGGCTGGAACCACAAGGCGTTTTCCTTTGTTTCTCTGCTTCACAACATCTTTTAAATATCAGCGCAGCAGCAGTCAGGATTGTGTGGCAGAGACTAGGTCTAAGGATGTTTCTTAAAAAGCCTGTTTTTAAAATCATACATTGTGTCCACAGATGTGACTAATTGCATTAAACAATAGAGTCAAATTACTGTTGCTTTTGTGAAATATTACCGGCTTAATGTCGGGTACAAGGGTAGCACTGGAAAACGTTTTAGCAGACTAGTTGTTATTGCACACTGAATGTGTTGCAGATATTACTTTAGTGACTATACTGATGCAAATAGATATTGTACAACCTAATGCTGGACTCTATCAGTCATGATCAAATAACCTACCAATTTATTATTTTTTCGATTATCTGACTAATTGTTTGGTCAGAAAATCATGAAAAATCACACTTCACAATCACAATTTACTAAAGCACACGGTGACAAATTGCTTGTTCGTCTGACCGACAGTCCAAACCCAAAGATGTTCAATTAACGATGATATAAAACGTATCTAACTAACTGTTTAAGCTCTAATTGTGTGATGATGACCGTTTTCCTTTTGCTACGTTAGAAGTAGAGAACGAGAAGGGACGACTCGTGAAAAAGAGTGTGACTCGTGTTTGGATCGATGTTCAACTCACAAAAACAAAGTTCTGCTTTGTACAAAATAAGCAGTACTTACCATAGTTGTTGTAGGATTCATCACTGGTTCCATGTCTATATTCATAATAATCTGAAATGCTGAACAGACAGAGTGGTAACATCAGTCAAAATTATTATTTTTTTAAATAAGGGAAGATGGTGAAATGTTTTGTTTAGGTAAATAGTATTTAAAGTATACATAAGGTTGGCATTATTCTATATTTTCCTTATCATCTACAAATACCATCTTTAAAAACAGGTCACACATCTGTATTTTTTTTAAATATATATAAGGCTGAGTTATTTCCTGAAACAGCTGGGTGTAAATCGTGCATTTGTTGGGGACTATTTTCCGCTGTGGATTAATACACATTTGGTGCTCCAGTGAGTATTTACATCAGCAGGACAGTGTAAGTGGGATTAACTACAGTGCTAATGTTGCTCACTGATGTGTTTTTAATAGTTTTTGGACGACAGTGGAGCTCTATGGCGCAGAGGACTAAGATATATCAAATTTTGGATGGACAGATGATAATTGTTAGTTGGAACAACTCATTGTTTTTGTCTCATTCTTTCTGAGTTGTTGACAATAAGAAACATAAATATCACCAGGCTTATCCTTTATCAAATTATAGATACAAGGTGCTAATTTATGGTTCAGATTGAATGTTCTGTGTAAACAAAGTAAGTCAAGTGGAGGTCTTAATGTCTTATTAATGAACATATGTCATGCTGAAACGTACAGCTGGTCACAGTGGACCTTTCACAGGCTGTATTGTAAGTAAACATAGACAGATGGTGATTGGAAAAAACGTGCTTTGTTGTTTATCCAGTGTGTGTGTGTGTGTGTGTGTGTGTGTGTGTGTGTGTAAACATCACCTCTTTGACTGATTGCTGTAGTTATCCTCATAGGCTTCGTAACTCTCGTCATCATATTCCCCACCATACCCATCATCGTAGCCCTGTGAGAAAACACGCAGTTAGCATTAAAGTCTCCTTATCTCTATCCAGTCTAACTGGTTAGAAGTGAATATCAAAACAATCAATACCTAGCTCCTCAGGCAAAGTCCATTACTTTGTGTCCATAATAAGAGAGGAAACGGGGGGAAAAAAAATCATGTCTAACAGAGAATATTGATTAAGGCTTGCAGGAGAGCATCTCTCACTAGTGGAGCCTAATGGACACCTTCTGAGTCTTAAACCGCAATATGGATCTCAACTGTTGATAAGTAGCTACTCGAGAAACAAACACAAAAAGCCAGCGAGTAACTGCAGTCGTGTTCAATAACAGTAAAAGTGGCAAAACAGCATGCAGCAAACAGGCAAAGACTTTCTGAATGTGTCTATAAATGCTTTGCAGAATGTCTCTCCTCCAACATTGCCTCCTCTTGGCATTGGTTACCACATCTGTGCAGCTGTGAAACTGGTAAAACATATACAGAGTATTACACTTGTTTGTATATCTCTAACAACGTGTTCTCTCCCAACACAGAAGAAAGATCCTCCGTTGTGTTCGATGGGGAAACTGAGACAGTATCAGTATTGCAAGCTAATGTAAGTAAGTAATGGCAATGAGCTCAACGTGTAGTTTTTTTTGTCTGCAGTGTAAATCCTATTGCAAATATCGGTGTTGAGCCTCAGACTGTTTTTTTCCGCCCCAGTAATCCGGTCAATGAGTGTTTACATCTACAGAGGACTCAACCAAGTTATGCAAGTAACCTGGTTTCGGACCAATTCAAGTAAACATTGATAATTGTGGCATGTAAACAACTCACTCCTTTCACTTTGGAGTTTTGCCAGCTGCATAAATGTTCACATAATCGATTCGGGATGAGCAGCTCTTTCCTATGTATTAGACGCTAAAGTTGCTGCTCCTTTTCATATTTATTTTTATAACTGGTGGACTTCATGGTATAAAAACCACTGGGGACTGGTTCGACATGTTCCTCTCACTTTACAAAATCCCATTTTGGTCCACGTCACTTTTACAGTTTCAGTTGATTTACTCCTAAAGTCTCTTTAAACAAGCTGATATCTTTTGACTGTCCTGCTGCCAAAACCCTGATCAGGTGAGGAGTTGATATGCTTTCAATTATGACTGTGCACTCACAGCAATTAAGTTTTATGAGCAGGAGCGAGTGCTTTTGGGTGTTAATGCCCTGGCTGGAGTTTTTTTTTAAACTACTAAAAGTTTGTTTATTTATAGTTCGTACACTTCTAAAAGTATTCTGGAATTGAACATAAATCAAAGATAAGGCACTAAAGGACACATGCCCCTTATACAGAAAGAGCATTATTCACCATAAACTATTCATCATCCGGACTCTACCAAGGAAACTAGACAGTTATTGGTCAGTGCAATAATAAAGCAGCAATTTACATTACATTACTAATTTATATCCAATTTTCATACAGCTACCAGCACAATAACCACTTTCATGCTAGATTTAGGTCAATAGATGTATATAAATGCAGGAAACAGCAAACACTTCTGAGTTCATTCGGTCCGCACCACTTCTTAAACCAAACCTACGCTCTTTAGTGGACTGATCTGTCTGAAAAAAGTACTCCTTATAATATTCCGATAAATAGTTTATTCATGACGGCAGGGATAATCAATCTCAGAGGACCAAAGGTGCTCGTAAACAGCTTAACTTGAATAACACCTTAACTGGAGCAAGGCCAAAGTGTAGCTATAGTCTGCTCTTGTAATTGTTGGATCTGGCTCATTGAGAGATATTTAGTGGAATTTGAAGTGCGTACGTTTCTTTTTCATCATGATCTAATCTCTTCTAATCCTTTCCAAGCTTGCTATTTAAATCAAGCTGCGCCGTGATGCATACAAGTGCTCACTTTCTTTTAGAGATCGAATACATTTTAAATCAGCAGAATGAAATTTGTTGAAACTGCAATGAAGTTGGATTATGCCAGCCGTGGTTTCAACAGCGTATTATTTCTGTCTGCCTGTAACAATGGAGTAATATCATTTTGCTGTTGATGTGGCTGCTTTTGGTAATGTTTGTAACATCAGAGCAGACACATCAGTGTGAAGGACACAAAGGAAATTACATTCAAGGCACTTGTACACACTCTCCTTCTCCTTTCGGGTAATGCTGAATCCAACAGCTCTGGTTGCTGTGTGGCTTTATTTGTACGAACATGAATTTGACTAAATTAAAGTTAGGGATTATGTCAGGGATTAAGTTGTTCAGGGGATCCAATACTTCTCATTTTCTTGCATGAGTCCTTCTCTACAAAGACAGAGTCAGAGAGAGACCTGCGTATCTCAGTAATTGACTGTTTTGTTAGCAATCCCATATGACAAATCGCTCCACACTGGACTGTAAATGTAAAGCGATCCGTGGATCCATTTCAGTCAAATGAATTCTAAAAATAAACCTTCAGTCATGGTAAAGAATTACAGGAATAAAAAGTAATATAAAACTTGAGTTTTTTTTATAGTATTTGTTATACCAATTACCTGTAATAATACACATGCTTCCTTTAGACATATAAGGAATGTCTTCTGGTGTTCTTAGTACATTAAATATGAAAAAAGTGACCTCCCGTCCTGTCACATGATCTGGCCAAAATCACAACATAGCTTCTTGCAAGCAAGTGGCCGTATACTGTAAAGAGGCGCTACGTGGTCCCGACTCATTCTGCCGACGCATGATGGATGTAGCGGTGTAGTAGAGGGGAAGAAACAATACAAATACAATACAAATAGTTTTGATGCAGTTTGTCTGCTGAGTTATCAATATGTGTAATATGTATGTATTACTATCCAGGAGGTATAGAGCAAGATGTATTTTCAACTCTATTTTTACATTTTCATAAAAAAAAAAAAAAAAAAGAAGTATTGCAATATGTTTCGTATCGCAACATATCGTGATATATTGTACGTATCGTATCATGATATATTGTACATATCGTATCGTGATATATTGTACGTATCGTATTGTGAGGTGCTTGCCAATACACAGCCCTAATAAATAGTGCGTGACCTTTGTAGCAGCTCTTTTGGTTTTGCATCTTTTTCTTGGTTCATTTTTGAAAATTATATTTCAAATAAACTATTATGCAAATGTGTATAAATGTGTGATGACAAATTAGAGTGGTGAAATTTGTGATGCCAACCGAGCTATCCCCATGACAACCAAACCAAAAATCTATCTGCTGAGGAAGACAATGCAATGGAAGTACATGCATGACTGGTTCTAGATGACAGGATTTATATGAACAAAACAATGTGTAAATACAAGCTGTGACTATTTGCTGTTTTATTTACGGGTTGAATTATCTAACAGGGACAGATAAGCAATGTCAGGAAGAAGCAAAGCAGTGCAACACATGTTCTGTATAATGAAACCTTAATTCAGCGTCAATTCAAAGAAAACACAACACAACGTTCATCACACTCTGATTTATCTCTCTGCTGACCTCAGTATGAGTTTGACCAACAACACAGACAACAAGGTGCTATGTGTAAATAGTCCGGCTACTAATTAATGAGGCTCAAGTCCTCAAGTTTGACTCTCATCTGTAAAAACAATTAACACCGGTCCTTTTTTAACAAGGCAGAGGAAATAAATCAAATGTTAACATAAGGGTGGAGAGTCCTCGCTCAGTGTAATTAGGACAGCGAGAACCTAAAGGCCCTTAGCACTGTGCTTCATTATCAATTGACAACCTGTATGTCCCCTGACAGTGACTGATCTTCTTAGGGAGCTGCCTGTGAATGCCTCGGCACACAGCAGAATGGGGAGGAAAATGAGATTTTCAGCCTTTTGTCTCAGTGAATAGATGCTGCTCTTCACTGCTTACCTGCAAATTCAATCAGCATGAGCCTTTTGTTGTCGGCTACATGCATATGAGTTTGCTTTTGAATGTATTTTCTCAACTCGTGTCATGTTTAAATTTGAGAAAAGGGCACAGTTAATAATTGAGATGGATCTTTATCTTTCAAGAATAGGGAATTAAACTATATATTATTTGTCATAGTGGTTCAACAGAGGCTCAAGAATAAAAATAAACAGACAAGTACTTCTCAGTCTTCAGATGTCAAATATTGTAGTTCTTGGTGGGCTTCAGTCCCTGATTGCCACTATTATGCATTCTACCGGAGTTTTTCTTCTATTAAATAATCGGGTGGAAGTGTGTGTCACACATCTATTTTAATAAACAGGAGAGTTCTGCATGGACAATTTCCATAATTAATCTAACAAATGTGAACTCAGCAGTGTATCTGAACCCATTGTTATAAAGCAATTACAGCAGATGTGCATAAAGGTGGCCTGAGCAACCGCTCTCATTCAAGATATATATACAGAAATCTCACGCATCTTTTATGTTCACAAAATAGATGATATGGGGAGAATTTTTCCCCCATTTCAAAAGGGTGTCCTTTTGCTTTTTCCACAGTAGATAGATTAGATTTTTTTTTTCTTCAAAGCCTCCCAAAGCTCTGTGTTTAATCACATTATGGCATTTCCCGCACTGCCTCGGTATGGTTGCAGGGCTCAGGTTTAAAAACCGAGCTATGCGTTTCAATTTTTACCAGCAATTTGTACAATTCATGGTGTTGCTGTCAGGGACAGAATCCTGCATCACTCTCCAGATTCCTCTCTTCTATCATCTGCTCCGACATTAAAAGATAAGATTTGATCCAGATGGGATTTGATCTTTAACGTTAAACTGAGGCCATGGTCCCAGTCTATACAAAATGCCATCAATCACATCTTTTAATCTCCCTCTGCTCTCCCTTTGCACTTTTCTCACAGAGGAACTTATACTGACTACAGTGAAATGTCTCACTGCACTCAATGCTCAGAAGGGACCAGTATGCACTCTGGGATGCTTTCACTTTCAGAAGAACAGTTGTACTGCTGTGATATAGAGTTTACATATAGTCTACAGAGCACCACATTGTTGGGTCTCTGTCTAAAATACGACCACACTTTAGGGGATTCTGGGCGAGGTGTGTTAGCTGCAGCTCTGGGGGAATGCACGCTTTGAACGGGCGCAGCCATTCTTGCGACTTGCCGATGCAGCTTATGCAAATTGATGTATTTGTGTAATCGATGACATCGATTATGTTGACGAATCGGCCCTGCCCTACTATGAAGCTCTATGGCACGGAGGAATAAGATAAATCAGGCTTTGGCTACACAGACGATACTTTTTAGTATTCATTTATTGTTTGTTTTGTTTTTTTCAATGGGATTTGTTGACAACAACAAAGGTAAAATACCTACAGCCTTATCCTTTATCATCTTTAATAAAAAAAAGTAGATCGCAGTCATTTTGCACTTTTTTCACAGTATTATGTCAAAACAACACTGAGGAGTGCAAATCTGTTTTTGCTTTTGGCAAGGCGGTTTTATATGGTTTCAGAAACTGTTCGACGAGTGAAGTATTGCAGCACTCTGTACACCTGAAAGGCAAAACCTAACTTGAGTCGTTGCAGAAACAAACTTCACTCCAGGGTGAACATAGTGCTGATGTAAAGGATGTAGCAAGGTGAGATTTGTGTGAGAAAGATAACACCAGATGTTCATGAATTAAAAAGCAACTACAATTACTGCCTCACTGTTGTGTTACTCCGCCAACCAGTCATATGTCATCGCTTCATTATTTTAACGTGTTTGACATTTGTGTGAAATTGTCACAATCTTGAGTTATGTGATTGTCAGGTCACAGTGACTTTTGACCACCAAATTCTGATTAGTTCATCTTTTAGTGCAAGTGGACGTAGTTACTCTGTTTTTGTGTGCATGCATGTAAATGTAGACGATGTATAGCTGGAAATATTCATTTACTTTTTCTGTAATTTCACTCGTAACTGTTATGTTCATTTCAGACTAAATGTCTTAATTAAAAGAGAAAACAGGTATTAAGAAAGGTAGTCTTTACCATGTGGTTAACCCTTATATATTATTATATACTATACTATTTATTTATTGAATGACCAGAAAACGTGCTATATTGTAATGTATATCGTTATCGAGATAGGAAAGACCTATATTGCCCAACCCTACTCCAGACGTTCCTGATCGTCATGTCGTGTTAACAACAACGGACCAGACGGGCGAACAGACAGACGGAAAGACGGAAAAAAGAATGCCTCTGGCCACGGCTGTCATGGAGGCATAAAAATGATACACGATAACTACCAGCTTCCTCATTCTTGCCATTTAAGTTTTTAAATCAATACCACCCTCGATTAGATATGATTATGGACATTCTCACAGTATCACTTTCATGAAACGGACTGACGGTTTGACAGAGTCCATCAATCAATGTTCTCTGGAGAAAGCTACAGGTACACGATACCTTTTTTTTTTTTTTTCCTACACACAAATACAGGATGTAGCATCATAGACACATCTATTGTACATTTCTTTCCCAAAGACAAATACAGGATGTCGCAACAAAGGGAAATCTATTGCTGCTGATGTATTATTGTGTTTCAGCAGATTGTACAGCATCTTGTAAGCTCAGTGATTGAAAAAGCAAACAAACCAGGACCTTTTGTATAAAGAGGTCGTGCTACATTCTGGAAACATTTTTGAAGAAAATTGTGTAATGTAGTAGAAAAAAAAAAAAAAAAGAAGCAAAGTGAGATATGAGGGAAGAAAATGTTCAGGACAAACTCATCTTTCCATAATCCCCTAGTCTCTGCGCTCCCACCCTTCTTTCCAACCTCCAATTACAAAGAGAAGAAATGCCTCGCTTTTTACTCCTCAGAAATATACAGGCTCTACATCAGAACTCAATTTGGTTTGGTAATGAGACTGCGCTTGTGCATTTCCCCATGCAGACAGCCCAATCTTCAATTGCCAGCACACATGGGGGCTTTGCTTAGCAGGAAGGCTCTGAGGAAATAGACTGGTAAAAGCGTTGCCTTTTTTCATTTGGATGAAACTTAGAGCTCACCGTGTGTAGTCTTTTCAAAATGACCTTGAGATATTCTCAAGATCTGAGGACAAGCATACTTTTAACTAGAGCCTTGAGTATTTCTTTGTGCGGATCCTAGCACTATTTCAAGTGATGTGGTCAAAGATTTCGTAGACCACTGGTCAAGGTAATCCCTACTCCTCCAAAAAGAATATTCTCTTTATTTGCATGTAAATGGTGCAGCTATTCACAATGCAGAGCTTCATGTGTCAGTCAAATTACTTTGTTTGTATGACACTCCACTTCAAGGAAACTTATAGTGATGTTGTAAAGCACATGTTTATGTTTATACTATATTTGTTTTTATATGTTTTAACCAACTATAAAACCACATTTACTTCTCTGCAGTTGCCACTTTGTAGGCAGCCGTTTTATTTCACCACAGAATGAACATCTACTAGCTGCAAGCAGGCACTGATTTAATAGCTCATTCCAGGCACTGACATCTGCTGCTGTTACATTTTCAATGCACAAGTGACCAAATTCACATCGCGCCAAAACATGTTTGCTTATCACTTGTCCTATACAGACGACTTTCTGACATCAGAGTGCCAATGCTTTCTGGCATTAACCCTTTTGTTCCAGACTGTCGGATCTTTCTTTTTTTTACTGGACGTTTTACCACATCAAGTAAGGTGAGATTTACATTAACTGCATTACATACATTGTGCTTGCCAGCATCAAACTAGATGAAATAAGCAATAGACATTGAAATCACCATATGCTCTGAAATATGCAATTAGTTTGGAAAATTAAGTTTGCAACGTTCCAGATGCACAGCAGTTAGAAATAGCAGCTATCAGAGCAAGTGACGGACAGATTTGTCACAGCAAATACAGCTGAAAGCTGATACATCTCATACATCTCATACATCTCATACATCTCAGCCCTCAATACAGTCGGACCTGAACTAAAATCTGTCTGTACAGTGAAACATGCTTCGCTTACAGCTTTTTGAAGACAGGGAAATCTAGCTGTCCCACAACAGATTGGGACTAAAGTTGCACAGGTGAAAAGAAAGTTCTTGAGACAAAACACTCCTCTTGAAAGGCAGCAAAGATACTTCAATGACTAAGAGAGTTAAATGAAAAACAGAATCAATGGATGATGCTGTGTGTGCATATTTTAAATCCTTGAAAGCCTGAGCTGACTTTAATTTTGAACAGAACTAGAAAAAGGTAAACCTAGTTCATTGCTATTCATTGTTTAGTGCACTATAAATCTGCACAGCAACATAAATCGGATGCCTTCGTTTTTGCCTGAGACATGAAGGGTTGCCATAAAAAGTATATCTTTTTTTAAAAGAGAAAGATAAAATGATCCCTACATGCAACTACATTAGACTCCATACTAACTTGCTAACAAAAGATGAAGATAACATATTCTTATCACCTTTTAGAGGTATGGGGTGTAGGATTTGGCGGCATAGCGCTGTGGTAGAGGTAGGGTTCATATTATATTCCATTTTTTGCTAATAGATCCCCCAAAATGCTACACTGGCCCTTTAAGTCAAGCAAGTTGATTTTAATATTATGCTAATATATCAAGGGTGGCTTGGATCCAAAATCATTATAAAAAAGTTTGGTATGCTTTTAAAATGAATTAAATGAAATATATATTGAATTAATTTCCTGCTTGCCCTAATTTTTCAAACACATGTCCCTGAATGCCCTACCTCTCCGTGTAAAGCAAAACTCCTCCAGATCACACGGAGGGGGATTAAACAAGTCTAATTTACACACAGTTCAAGTGAAATTATTATCAGCCATACTTTTCACTGTGTGCAAAGAGGATTGGACTCACATAGTCGTCGTATGATTCATGTGTGACGGCTAACAGTGGGGGCCTGTATCCTGCGCTCCCCGCTGCCCCCCTGGCCCTCGGGGCTTGCACCTCCCTCGTTGAAACAGCCGCAGGAAGTTTGCTGTGCGTCGCTGCCGCTGTCCCCCGAGGGGCGGCTGCACTCCTTCCTGTGCCTCTGTGGCCCCTGGTAAAGCAAACAAGCAGACAAACATGCCGTCAGTTCGCCTTACTAATCTCACTCCACACAACATTTCAAGCTGCAGTGATTTCAGAGGAAAAAAGTGGAGTGAAGACATTAAGAAATCTGTTAAATCCCTCTTATCGCTGCATATGTGCAGGCTGCCTCGGTCGCTGGTTGTCATACAGTGAAACACAAGATAAGCATAACCTCTGCTGGCACCGAGGTAGATCTTGTAATGATCAGAGGGCTCGAGAGTGTCACTTTGTGTCTTTGTCAGCTCTGCAAACATGCCTGTGGGACTGTGCGCTGCGTGGTTCTTTCAATAACACGACGGAGCAGTGCCTAGCATGTATTTGTCCAAAATCACACCTCTATCTGCCTGAAGCTGCAGAATACACTCAGGTTGTAGTAGAGAGACATTAAAGGCCGAAGGACACATGGGCAGGCTTGAGGAATTTAAGGTGGATTGTTTCTTTTATGGAGGTGTGACTGTCCAGTAGCAGAACCACATGAACACCACAGGGTTTGAAGAGTGGATTTAGCATCGCAAAGCCGTCTATTGTCTGCTAACTTAGCATTTTAACAGCAGCATGATGTAGGTGGGCTAGGATACCCTTTCTTCCTCTGGCACATCCTTCACTAGGTAGCAGCCTATTGTGATCCAAAAATACAGACACTCAAAGGGGAATTACTGGTGCATATTTTTCATGGAGATTTACAATAATCGCTTATCGTTGTGCCACAAGGAGAAAATCTAGGTAGAGAAGTGGTGGTGGTGACTTTAAATTGTTACTGCAGGATTTAGCTCATCCATATGTGCTGCCTGAATTAGGCCAGGCTGTCATGGTAAACTGTACCTGCATGGTTACTCCTGAGGGACCGCCACGTCTCAGGTAGATTACGGACAGTTTGCTCTAGAAACAAACTTAAAAGGAGACTGGATGAGGCCCGCGTTTCACACGAGCAGCTGCATGCATGGCTAAGCCAATCAACCGCTCTCTAACGCTACGTTTTTCTGTAGCTGGTCCTGCCTGCATCCTAAAATCCCCTCAAGCTACAGAACAGGACATGGAAATCAACTCATATTTGAGTTATGAAGAAGACATAACTGGGGGAAAATTAATTGAAAGCTATGAAAACTCCTCATGTTAACTACAACATGAGGAGGAAGAGAACGAATAACACATTTATATGAAATATTCAGATCTTTGCCAGGGAACCAATTAATCTGAAATTCACCATGAAGGTGGCTACATCCTTCTTTATTATTAAACCATGTATTTGTCATTCACAACACTGCACATAAAAATTTAGTTTAGAAAGTGTCATAGTGCCGTGAATAACAAATATGTGGGGTTGACTACTTTTGGATAGTTGCATAACTGATTTAAAGGAAGGAGGGGTTGTCTCTAAAAACATTTTGAAAAAAGCCTGCATATCAGTCTTCTGATGTTTGAGTTTGTCAACCAGTTAAAAAGAAATACAGGTTTTGAGTTAACATTTTTAGACTTTTGGATATAGTATTTTGCCAATATTATAATTTGATTCATGATTCATTCTGTGTTATCCGTTATGAGTTATATTTTTCCATAAGGATTCGACATGAGTACTGTGCCAAAATAAGAGTTTCTTGGTGGCACTTACAAAAACTGCCGTATGTACACAGATGTGATTCTTGTACTTCCAAAGAAAATTATTGTCAAGTCTGAAAAAATAGCCCTGATGATAAATACCCCTTTGAGTTGTCACCATTATGTGAACTGCTAGTACTGTAAACAAAACACAATATACTAATGATTAGTCTTACCCTTTAAGACGAGTGTTTCAGAAGTGTTTTGAGATGAAGACTGCCACATTTTCTCAGAAATCTTTCATATTAGTAGTAACCTTTAGAGATGTTGAACTTTAAGATGCCCTAATTATTGTGTTCACAAAATACTCTTTTCTTTGACACTGTATTTAGTGCTTTACCCCGTGGATGTTGCAGTTGCCGGTCGTACGCTCCTCCCCTGTGCGCTCCTTCCTCTGCCCGACTCGTCGGAGCCATTGAGCAGGGAGAGCTCTCTCAGTTGCTCCTGTCTGATCTCGTCATTGTAGTCCTGCGGGAAACAAAATACAGCAGGTCTCAAAAACAAGGACATTTGTCTTCCGACTGCAACAGATGCTCGCAACAGCAGCAAATGTCACGTAATCAAAATGATCTTGATGCTCACGGGAAACACATGGTGAGCGTTGAATACTCAATGAGGAATGTTTTCTTTTGGTTTATGTTTGGACACTTAATGCAGGAGAGTGATTAGTGAAAACAATACATATTCCATAAATAAAGATGTGGATTCATTGGTAGCGGTAAGTTTGTGTGATTTAAAAAAACATATTTTCTGTTAAGGGGTTGGCAGAACTAGTGTGAGTTTTTGACAAAATGCCTTCCGGATGACTGGAAGACAAAATCACCAACATAATCAGATTTCCACATAATTTCCCAAACCTGTATGTTGAGAAGAACGAGGACATGAAAGGGAAATCAAATTAAAAAAAACCTACTTGTCACTTTCAAGCAACAGAAAAATATAGTCGGCACACAGCCGCTAATTGACAGTTTCAACAACTTTGTGGGGAATATTGTTATCTTGTGATTCTGAACCCATTTTTCCTCAACCCGTTATCAAACATTACACGGCTCATTATGCAGCAGATAGGGGAGTGGACAAAGCAATATTCATTATCTTGTCATTGCTGACAGATAAACAAGCTTATTTCTCAGAAACACATAAGCAAAGCCCACACGATTTGATACCTCGGGCAAAATGTTTTTACTTTCTTTTTTTTATAATGACAACAAAGCGACGAAGGCAGCAACCAACCAACCGTCAGTGTTTGTGACTTTGTTGGGTCTTTCTGACTGTATGACTAGGTGTCAGGTACTGGAATGAGAGCAAGAAAGCCTAAAAACCGCTGTAGACATAGTCGGACCAACAGCGTAGGACCCAGTGTGCAAGAGTTTGTTTCCAGAAGTGTGAGACCGTTCAAGAGTTGAAAACAAATTCTCCTGGGCTACATGAATTTTTCCAACATGGAGTGAATGACATCTTTGTGAGAGCGTTAATCCGACCAGTAAATGAACGGCACATTATTTAATGAGGTATTATTCTGTGTAGAGTGTGTTGATAAGTGAAGGACAGACTGATACTGTGCAGCCTCTGTTCGAGGGAGATTACAGCTCACACATACACTATAATCTAGGCTTTCTGGTGAATTATGTCACCCTTTACTTTCTTTAACGCCTTCTATTCATGCTACTCTGTGTATTTCCATTATATATCTATAAGCCCACCTACACCACACAAAGTCACAAGGATATCACCGCAGAGTGTTTGCCCACTCGGTGATTTGCATGTTTGTCACTGAATGTAATCAGATCTTTAACAAAAGCCGATTATTAGAATTAAATTATTATGTACGACTGTGAACTTGCATATTCATACACCTTGCACATGTAATACTTCAGCATCATTGTCTCGCATGCCAGCTGTCCTTTTACAGTAATAGGATAGGTGCCATACAGGGACTATATGATGAACAGATTTTGACTCCCGCGTGTCACAGAAATAGAAGAAGAAAAAAATCCTCACGGCAGATTCCCAAAACACTTGACACACTGCACACATGTGCTTCTCTTGTTAATGAACTAATAGGGCCTAAAGCGTTCTGATGGTTTGAAGGAGACTGGCAGGGCTTTTAATTTTAAAGCTGGCAGCATATCCAAAGCACAACAAATCTGCCAGAGCTTGTAAAAGTTGACTGTTGACAGAGGCGTTAACATGAGTAGATAAACCCCATGCTGAGGCTTCTCGGGTCAGACTGTTTGCTCGCTGAGATTAACTCTGACCATGCATCACCTTGTACACACACAAGATGCCCTTCACGGAGCTAAACGTAGACTTTAAGGGGTCGGGACAGGAAGCCCGGCGATACCAATCCCTCTTGTGTGTGCGTCTACACCTGCTACACGTCTCTGTTGCTGGCTGTGTTGACTGATTTCCTTTTCTCGACTTTACATCTCATTGATACGCGTCTGTTGGCTGCAGGACCGTTCATGAAAGAACTGCTCCCATTGTCCCATTGGACATTTTTCTGACAAAAAATGTAAATGAATTCAACATTTTTGGATAATCAATCTCAGTGGAAGAGATGTTGATCTCCTCTGAGACCTTAAGGCATCTAGTGATGTGATTGTACTGAGTCAATACATACCTCCATGGAAATATGAAATGGATAAACAAACAAAGACATCAGATCAATCCCAGTTTTTGAATCAGCCTTGTGGCCTTTGTTTGATTACTAATATCAGAATCAAGGTTTATTGCCAAGTATGTTTGCACAAGGAATTGCGAGGAATGTGGCTTGGTGATTGGTGCATGACAATAAACACAGAGCAATAGCATAAGACGTAATTGAAAATAAAAATATGAAAATGTACACAGAATATGATAAACAAACAATATAAGAGTATGTTAAAAATAAGTATGTTATTATAGTGTCAAGTGTCTATTTCAAGTGAAGTGTTGGATGTGTAAATGTATGTAATTGTCTGAGGACAAAAGAGTCCGAGTCAGTGGGGGTCCCAGGCTTAGTTGATGAGCCCAACCAATATGGTTAACTCAAGTAAGCTACAAGGACTGTTTGATAATGAGATCACTATTGTCACATGTGAAGATGTCGGATGTATGTATGTCAGGAGATGCCTTGGTTTCTTTGGATGACAGAGCTGAGAATTCACTGGTGATATACAGCGTATTGATAAATTCAGATTTATGGCACCCTGCGATCTGAATGAACCAATTTCAATTTCCAACAGCGACCAAAATGTGTGTTGAAATGTATCTCGTGTTAGATCAGCTGACAAAGAAATCTCTCACAGTGTCGTGTCTGCATTGCTCGACTGGCAGAATTTATAAGTGTGTAATACATCATGTTCCCATTCACAGCCGGCACGCGGGTCAATTTACAGGGACACATGGTTTTACAAATATTCACTCATAATGCAGAAATGACAGCCTGGAACGATGAGTTTGCTGAAACTCCCCAAAAAGGATTTAATCTGTGTCAACTTCCAAATATACACAAATGGTTCAGACTAATATTGTTACAGGCCATGCTTTATTAAAGTAACAGCTATTTGCTATGGAGAGATATAGTGGAGTAATGTCTACCTGAGCATAAATAAAGACGCTGTCTTTCTCTCTCTGTGTTGTTATCCGAGCTTCTCTTTGCTTTGTTGACATAGCCGGGCCCGCCACACGTGTATGTTTGTGCATGTGAGCGTGCCCCACTGGTTAGCTCGTGGCTGCTGCTGTGCTCGGTTTTCATACGGCGGTTACAGTTGATAATGCCGTCTCGACCAACGCCGTCATCACGGAAACGTAGCACCCACCCTCCGGTTCCCCTCAGGTAAGCTCTGTCAGCATTTTTGCCATTATTTTGCGCCGTTAGCTGCAAGCTATGTTGAGAGACAATAGAATGCCTCGCAATCTCGCATCTTGCACCTTTTAAACGTAAAAGCAGTGGGGAAAGAGACTTTAAGAAAGACCAGTGCATGGCGGTCTGCAATAAGACAAAATGAGATCTTAGAGACAATGTTAATTCCTACAGTGCACAGCGCATGCTGTGTCTAAACACTAAAGAAGGTCTAGAAACCCTGCACAGTACATGCTGTCTTGCATAACAACCTACTGAACGATGTTCTCATTCTCCCAAAGCCCATCAGGCCAGTTGAACCAGAGGAGCAGAAGCAGCTGCAGCAGCTGTTTATCTGCATCTTGATATGATGTTTTTTAAGTTGTTTACTGCATGTACATACCCTTATCATTATGAGCCGCTCATTTCAGTTCCAAACAAATGAACTGGCTGATCTGGACTTGAATTCTGTATTTGGTGATCCCAGAAGTTTACATTTATGAATCTTCATTATTTGGCCCTTTGCTTGTGCATTTCACTTTATTTAGCTGCTTCGTGACCATCCGTGGTGACTGAATACAGAGAAGAATCAGAGCTACATTTGAGAATGCAGGAAAGCATAATTGAGCCATAGTGTGATACCACTACACCTGAGAACTGCATTTACCTATGTATAGTGCACGACCAGAACAAAATCTACAATCAATGCACAGTGAAAAATGTATTCTTACTCATGTCGAGCTCTATTAAAGTGAACTCAACACAAATTGCACCCTCATTCATTCCACAGTAAAATTGGCCCTGCATTGTTAAGAACACGGCACAGTCTGGATCTTTGCTGAAGAGAATAATGCAGAGGACTGTGCGTATGTGCCTGTCTCTGCAGAACCATCTTCAGAGTTGGTGCTCAGTCTCTTTCTTTGGGATCATATGGATCAAATGGATTACATTAAATTCAAACGCAAAACAGACAGCTTTAATAGCATGTATATTTAGCTTTTGTCTTGAAAACAAATTAGTACCACATATCTTGTTTGGCCCAAGATGAAGGCCACAAACTCATCCAGCTGAGAGCAGAAGCTTCGGTCCTTCTCCACCGCCTCTCACTCTCCTCCTGTAAATACTGTATTCCACTGATTAGGTTCCTGTTTGCATAACTGTGAGCTGACAGCACTGACAGCGTTTCTGCAGTCAGATTTTGCTTCACGGCAGATCTGAGGGCTCCCGCTCAGGTGAGCTTTCTCTCCTCAGTCGCATCAACAACAGTCAGGCAAACTGTACTTCTTGGCGGCCCGTGTGTTCAGTTTCTGCTCAGGACTAAATGAATAGCACGCTAATGATGCATGTGCTATTGTAATGTATTGTAACAGCTTGTTCATGTGATTGTTATTTTGAAATGATTGTGAATTATATCATAAAGTAAGAAAATGAATATAATTTTTTCCTGTTTTGTAGATATGAGCTCAGTGGAACGCAGGTTTTAGTTCAGACATATTTGTTTTCAGACATCATGGGGGTGGGGCCACATTCAAATTATTTTATTTTGGTAGAAGATGGAGCACATTTGAGATTTTGTTCAGAGATAGGTGAGAGGAGAGAATAGCAGAAATGAAGGGAAGCACCACAAATCACTCACCTCTGCTCACATCCTGTGGTGCAAACTTAGGTTTTCAGCTGCAACCAGCAGTGTAAGTCACTTAACTACACAAGTGGCATTGTGGGAGCTACACGTCCCTGTGATTGTGTCTGCTGCATCGCTTTGACCTGAGTTTGGTTTCTGAAGCATAATGTCACACCAGAAGGGGTAGATTGGCCTCTGGAGCAGTGCTAGTTTCCCTGATGGCCCGGCAGTGAAAAGCAGTAGTGTTGCACACCAGCTGGCTCAAATCAGGCATGTTTTTAGCGGGGTCATAAATTCAGTCCATCTTTCCTCATGGGCCGACTTGTGTTACATTCTACATTTCACATGCTTAGCTGGCAACACATTGATGTCAAATACATTAAAAAAAGTAGTCCACCAATTTAGAATGGCCATCCTCCAACATTGTGCAACCAGGCATAGACAAAACCGATTAAACGCATTTTTTTCCTCCTTGTCAGACCTGGTGCCTACATTAACCACAATGCAATACGACCACTGATAGTTCGATTGGAGATCTGGGAGTGTTATGCTTGTAGCGGCCTAATGCAGCCTCGAGCCTCAAGGGGAGATGAGCAGCTGGATATATGGTCTCGTAAGCTCACAGACTCCACACCTCCAGATCTGTTTCATTTTGAAACTTTTAGTCTTCGATCCCAACCAACCAACCAACCAACCAACCACATAAATGAAGTCTGATACATTGCCTCAAGTGATGTCACTTGAGGCAATGTATCAGACTTCACACAGTTTCCTCTGGGGCCACAAAAGGATTTACAACTTATTTATTTGATAAATTCAGTAGTACTCCCCCACACCAGTAAACAGTCTTTGATGTGTTAAATCTGTGGAGTTCCTCTTAAATTAATCAGATCAAATAAACAAATTTACATTATTTCTGCCTTTTGGAAATATAAGAATTACAAGTTGAATTAACAACAAGTTGGTAAATCCATGCTGATTATTTTCAACCAAACCAATCCCCAATAGCAATTTAGTTGAAATATCACTCTGACAACACAGTAACCATCTCCGTCCTACACAGTGAAGCAGTAAAAACAAGAAACAGCAGGACGCACTTGCCACTCTCCACCAGAGGCAGGAAACATCTGTCACTATGGATACTGACAGATGCCTGTTGTGCTGCATTATGTGCAGTTTATTTGCAAATCCATAAGATCCCTGAAGCAGCAAGCATGTGCTGTGAAATAGATGGTATGGTCTTTATTTTTTTATGTTTGTTATTGACATGTGGACATGGTACAAGCTGAATTTAGGGACAAAGGGACGTCAGGAACTTCACTTGATATTCTGGGGCTATGTTCATACTCACTGTGAAAAGACAATGAAAGGAAGCAACATGTAACTTCGATTTATGTTTTTTCCCCTCAATATTCATTAACATTAATAATAATAAAGCAGCATTGGAGGTTTTAATAGTGCATTCTCATCCAAAGTAATGATTTCAAGCCCTTTTGTCACTTTGTTAAATCTTTCTGTAGTCACCCTGCATAATTAGTTCTTCTGGCAGATTTTCACAAAAGAAACTGTTGTCTAGCCTTAATTGTCTGTGCTTATTGAATGCGTGAACCTATTAAAAAATAAATGTATTACAGCCAATTCTGTGTGTACACTAATTAAAAAGCGTTGCTGCACTCTTATTAGAATAATTTAGAATACGCAGTGCCCCATCTTTTCTCAGGTTACTACAATGACGCGAGAGTTGGTACTCTGCCACAATACTTTTATATTCTTGGAAAGACTGTATAGAAGTAAAGCATGCTTGTAAGAACATTGACTCTGTACAGGTAAAAGTATGAAATCCATAAAGTGGACTCATCCAGCACAATTCCTCTATTAGGCTTGTCACATTTGATTAATATTTACAGCTTGAACTCAACAAGAGTACACAACATGCACATTAATTATTGCCGTAGTTCTCCGGGCTATAAGTTGCTGGAGTCTTGCAAGTTTTTCCATACTGCACTTTAATTGCTGAATACATTATTTTTCATTTGTAAATGAGGGAATGCAGTGTTGGGTAGTGGTTGTAAAACAGATAACAACTTCACGCATATCTACCTCTTGTGTTAACAAACCCTGGATACTGTAAACTCTTTGTGTTCGTAAGCCTGGTGGGGAAGTATGCAATAATGACTGATGTTCGTGTAGCACACAGGAATGAAAATCAGGAGGAAGTATTACACTTACTGGAACTAGGAATTTTTTAATCTCCTCCAAGGCGTGACTCATGCGTGAATAGGCCTCTCCAGGTGGAGCAAAGACTTCAATTAAAACATGAAGATCATTACTCAGATGGGCATATTTGGCCTCGCCGCTTTTCCTTAATTCTTCTTCCTGTGGAAAACAGAGAGCAAGTGAAGGATTTTAACTGTTAAATAAAATACATGTTGTTTAATAACATTAGAATATTACAATCATGTTTGGATTAACATGTAGTAGCTTCACTGTTGAATAATGATGTGTCATCAATATTTATTTGGAAGTCAATTTTCTTTATATTGTACAATGCAGGTTGATGTGGAACGATTATGACCTGTTGATTTTATCTTCAGTCCATCTATATTATACAAAACGAATTATATAATGGATAAAACATACATTTGTCCTTTAATTACATTGACATTTAATGTTTGATTAATGACTGGACAGTTTGGACAATTTTTTGATGCAACTGATAATGCAAGTGTCTCTTTGTGATGATTATACTTGGGCACAACAGTGGGGTGAGCTAAATGCTTATGTCAGCATGCTAACATGCTCTCAATGATAATGCGAACATGCTGATGTTAAGCAGGTATAACGTTTACCATGTGTACTCTTTAGAGTGTGAACATGCTTACATTTGCTAATTAGATCTAAACACAAGTAGCTTTGCAGATGTTTGTAACCAAAGTACTAGACAAATTACAATTTTGAATTCAGAGGATCACTTATTTCAGTAGTTGTTTTCTCCCTCCAGGTAACAACGAATGTTTGCACAAAATTTTATGACAATCCATCGAACAGTTGTTTAGATATTTCAGTCTGGACCAGAATGGTGGACTGCCCGACAAACAGACGGACATTGCCACCCCCAGAGCCATGCTGCTGGCTCGGTTAAACATCAACATTTAGCCAAACAAAGTATTCCTGCTCAAAAATAATTTAGAAAATAAAGAGATGTTGCTATGTCACAAAAGTCCTTTCATCATAATCACCTCTTAAAAAGACAGGCCACGACCCACAGTAACATTTATGATTTAGTTTCAAGACAAGAGTAACTGGATTCATCACTGGGAAGACGCGCTTTTTCTCACTTGCTTACGGAATAACTTGACTTCTAGAGAATAATTACTGATCATCTGACAACTACAGGAAAATACTACAAGAATAACAGACTAGATAGTAGAGCTCGGTCATAGAGTCTGGCATCGGGATGCTGTTAGGTATTTTCTTTGCCTCGATAGAAATTGCATTTTGTGATTTGTTGTGATGACCGCTCTTGCAGACTCAACTTCAAAACAGCTCTGGGAAATGTTTAAATGGATTGACCTCTTGTGACTCAGACATTGGCATACAGTTCAAGTCATGATTTTGTGACCGCTTGTGACAAATGGATTTGAGGAAAAATCAAGGAGAAAAAATGACAGCAACAGTGCCCTTCAGAAGAGAAAACAAGGGACAAAAAAAAGATACTGATGCTGTATCAGAAATTGATATCACATACAGATTGAGGAGGGCTTCTGTCAGAGCCGGCCAGAGGCATAAGCGAACTCAGCGGCTGATTAGGGCGCCGTGGCAACCAAAGGCCTCCAAGAGCACCTGAAATATCCCACAAGAGAGCTTGACGCACAGCAGCCTCTGTATGGACCAGTCCAGAAAATATATGGGTGTGATGGCCCTCCTCATAGGCGCACATCATTTTAAAACAAGGCAATGATTATCTAGTCTCACAATCCAGGTATAGTTACAACTCTGGATTAATGCAAGATGGAAAGCAGTTGAAATGTTGATTAGCTAGGCATACTGCAGGGCGATATGGATGCATGCACAACTCTCAGTAAAAAAAATATCATTAAGTAGCTTATTGAGCCTAGCCGTAGCATAAATAGTATAATGTATAAAAGGAAATCTGGGGGAGCCGGTTTGAATGGACCTGATACAACTGATGAAATGGTATTATTTATGATTTACATGTTCTATGAGGAGGATCATCAGTGCGCACAAGCACAGACTGAGTTGATCCACATCAGGTGTGCCAGGCAGACAAACAAGGAGCCCTAGTGGACAGGTGAGGAATGACAACTCATGTTTGAGTGATCACAGACACACTCTGAGATCCTTCTGTCTATGTGGGAGAAAGAAGAGAAAGGAGAGGGAAACGATGCAGACGTCACCATGATGGAGACAAACAGCAGGTGCAGTTCCATTTCAGTTTCTACATTAATTGTTTAAGATTACTGTCTGAACATCCCAGGAACATCCAAATTGATAAAGTTGTTCGGCCATGTGTCCAGATTCACTTGATCTAATTATTACTAATTACAAAATTCCCCCAAAAAACCCCACAATATTCTAAAAACTGAGAATTAAAACATAGATAATTTCACGTTCAAGAACGTGATTCTGACTGGTTGAACTTCTTTCATGTTGCTGGATTAACGTTTTAGTGAAGCTCTTCAGTGTGTTCAGTTCAACCACAGTCTTATGAATCCTTACAGCAGAATGGATGGCAAGAAAAATTAGGAATCTCATTGCATTAGGAATGCAATGAGATGTTCAGTTTGGATAGGCAGCATCGAGTTAAAGCAAGTCTACATGAAGGCACTGAAGTAAAAAAAAATGTCAATCCAAGCTCCTAATGCAAACTGTTCCTAAGTCTGACAACAAGAAAAGCCTAATCACCTTTCAATCTAAACCCAGGCCCTGAGGGGTCCCTGCCTGGGGCTTCACACTGGCTTCAAAGTTCTGTAATATGGCTTGGAGCCAGTCCTATCTGTGTTTGTAAAGGAACCGATTAAATCGTCAAATCGATTCTACACTGAACACATAGTGTTGTGATGTCAGACCTGGAGTGGAGACATTTTTGTCTTTTTGTATTAGTTACAAATGCGGTTGCTACATACTTTATGAATTATGACAAACTGTTTCTTTGAACATGTTTTCAATAATCCTGCACTGCAACAATTGGGTGGTGAGTGCTTTGCTCAAGGACAGCATGATGATGGCTGTTAAGAGAAGCGAGAGTGCCACTCTCCCAGCCAATTGGGTTCAAGCTTTTGTCCTTGCTTCACAGTTCCCTACCCTCCAGGAAAAATCAGCTTTAATTAAAAATCATTCCTAAAATTTCAGCAGGCTTCACATTCACTGTCAGAGAGTCACTATGGATCAGATCAAAACGTGCACGCTGGCGGATGATTGTGTCTCTGAGTTCTTTCAATAGTCACTGAAATATTTGGGAGTTTTACAGCAGGAGCAGCACACACAGAGCTATACATCATTTACCATGACTGGAGTATGCCTGCTTTTAATCAATCAATATGAAATGCACTGATATGTGCATTATCGCACTGCTATAAGGACTTCAGGAACTCGGGGTAATAATATTCTTTCTAAACCTTGTAGGGTTTTGTTTCTAGAGTGAGAAAGGTGGAATGAGGACTCTCTGCTTTAACTTTGGCTAATATCCGTGCTCAAGGTGTTATAGAGACCATATGGTGTGATATGTGTAGGTGGGCTGCTGTAATGCAAAATTCCAAAACAGAGAAATTACCTCACGGCTCCACAAATGCACCCTACCGACCAACTGGATGAAATGGCAGAAATGCGTGCTCAGAACTTGAACTCGTAATGGGACTTTTGCTACGTTAGCACCACACTGCCTTGTGACCAGCGGCCTACAGTGGCAGACAGCCTTTCAGTCGTGACCTTTAGGTGTCCGTCTCATCACAGAGTCCTTCAGACTTGCCCAGACTGTACAAGTCAATCAATACGGCACACAGAAAACACTAAGCTGAATCAGATTGTAACGTAGCCGGCCTTTGGTAAAAAACAACTGTTACGGATTTATTATCTTCCTTTGTGTTGCACACAGCAACATGAATCTCCCTCAGACTGAATCTTCAAGGGAAACAAACAACACACCATGTTAGTATTTATTAAATAATACAAAGTCACAATGCATGCTGTACTGTACAGTGCAATATTACAACCTAATCACTGCATGCATGTAAAAAAAAACGTATTTTGCATACAGTTATAGCAGCTCTTTCTTTAATTTTACACACTGCAGACAAGTTGATGCAGCACATGAGTAAACTGAATGGATTTAGTGGCAGGAAGCCAAAGTTTTAAATGAGCTCTTGCCCCAGCCAAGGCACATTCTAAAATGTGACGGTAAAGGAATGTTTCACTGCCTTCATTCTTTGTCTGAGTACAGACCTTCAGCCTCACAATTAGGTCTGAATGGAAATTGACACAAAAATGTATTAACAGTAATTTCTAATTAATAAGCCATACAGTTGTTGAAGAATTTGGGGCTTTATTAAATTGTCATAGAAAAGCTTATTCATCCAGAATATTACAAAATTGCACTTTTTACAGGCACTACGATTGATTGCTAGGAAAGATATATAACTACATTATAAAGCAATTTCAGTAGAACAACTATTGTACTTTCTTACATCACCTTTTATATACTTTCTTACTGCACCTGCTATACACGTCCATGAAAACTGGGCTACTCCATCTGCTAAGGCAAATTGTGTGACACGATCAAAAATTCCACAATAACTACTGAATGGACCTCGTGGTGAAATTGTTTTTGTCATCTGCTGTTCCCAAGGTGAAGAATGAACTTTCCATCTCACTTATTCATTGATTAAAATGGTGTTTCTTACTTTTGATAACGTTATATAAGCTGGGAATAACTATATTGCACATTCAGCTCCACTTGTGTAGCTCCTACAGTTAATTACATAACAACTGGGCAAACTCCAGAGTAGCTACTAAAAGTGCACTGAGGTGAGATTGTTTTCTCACCTAAACTCCATTTAATATGTTCAAATGACCACTAGAACCACACTGATATGTCAATGTTGTGTTCACAACTCGTTTCAGCTGCCCTAAGGCGGCCAAAATATCAGTTATTGCAGGTTTAAACATATCAACAGCAAAATTAGCATTTGTTTGAAGTCTGGTTAACATACATTTAATTTTCTGTCTTTTTTAGCTCTATTTTTAGTCTCTAACAACTCCTAAAGGAGGAATCAGTCAAGTTGCTGCTAAACAATGAGCGAGGGGGGGAGCTGCAGATCCGGGTGTGAATTTCACAGGGGAACTCTTTCACGTTGTCATTTGATACATTTTTATTTTAAAAATATTGTTATAGCCGCTTTAAAGTAGTTGTTACAACTTTTGCATTATGTTACCCTCAACACTCTCTTGACTAGCTCCAGTTTCACCAAATAGGTGGTAACACTGCAAGTCTTTTGTCATGTCTGGATGTCTGAATCTGAGGCTACAGTAATAATAGAAATGTAACTCTATAGCAGCACACTGAGACCTGTTAAGAGCGTGAACATCAGACCCAGCAGACTGTCTGTGTACACGCTCGGATAAGTTTGGCTCCAGGGGACCACAAGTCAGCAGGATAAATGACTTTGGCAAAGAAATTCATTACTTTGCATTCATAATTGACTTTTACAGAATATGCTATTAAACAACGCACAGAAAAACATTACTGTTTTCTCCTACATATGTTTGTCAACTGAAAGCTATTAATTCTACTCAGGGTGTTATCTATCTCACTTACAACTCAGATGTTGTTGGTTAGAATATTCTTCTGCGCTTTGCTGGAATTTCAAGCACTTCTGAAAATATTTCCTTTTGATACATATCTTGGACCAGCCCAACAACTATATTTCAGCACAAATCAATATCTTACCTTGCCTTTATCCCTCATGGACCCTTTGCCGAGGATGGACATCTTTACTCCGGTCTCTTCTTGTAATCGTTTCATGGAATTTCCCCGTGGTCCCAGCAGCTTCCCGACAAAATTAAACTGTGACACAGGAGAAAAAAAGCAACCAGAATGCCTTATCAAAGTTTTTAACATTCGTAAGAAGAGGACAAAAAATGAAAAAGGTGACGTCTGTGAAGACAAATGTTTCTGATGACATTTTTGTTGGAAAACAGATATGTTGGATGATGTTGGCCGGGCTTTGTATGTAATATGTAGAAGGTCCAAGAATTTGCATGTCCGTAAATGTTACTAAGGTCTGACTTAAAGAACTGGCATCAGTCGATTCAGTCCTAATTTACTTAACTTTTTATTTCTAAATAATAATTCAGTGATCGAAAGTTACGAAATCTCAGAAACTCAGATAAGACTTCTACTTTTAGGTCTGACAGATGGTAAAAAAGTTGTTAGTATTAAAGTGGAAGCCTCCCCATAAACTTCAGATTTCCCAGTGGATTCCCTCAATATTAGACATCATATCTCTGGAACTCTATAGCTCGAACCAACAATGTGAAGGGAAATACAATTGACACCCTTGAGAAAGTTTAATTAAGTTAGATAACCAAGACTGTGAAATAGCGTCTGTGACTGTATACAAAAGTTCTTACCATTACCAATATATGGACTACTTTGTCTCCCTGTTGCATTTTATCCACATCTATAAATGAGTGTAATTTTTTTTTAAATTTATATTCTTTACTTGTGCGCATATATATATATATATATATATATATATATATATATATATATATATATATATATATATATATATATATATATATATATATATATATATATATATATAAAACAATTTTTGGATATATATCATGTCAAATGCATGTCTATATCCGTATACTTGTGTCAAAATGATTCCTGTCCAATGTTAAAGATGATTTGCTGTACATTGAAAAATCAAAATTTGATGACCAATAAAAAAGCTGTTTGCTGACCATTAGTCATCTATTATCAATGCAATCAGGTTCCATTCACCATTCATCATGTGATAAAAAGCTATAATGTAGCCTGTGATAAATCAATAGAAATGTAGCACATTAAAAGTGAATGGGACTCTCATCTGCGGTCCAGCTTTATGTATCCATTCATTTGCCTGAACTGTGCCCTCACTAGTCATGTTTCTTATTGCCGTTTAGGGTCATCCATGTCATACTGAGAAAAAAAGAAAAGGGAACATGGACTCAAACCAATAATGTTCCTGAGACTCTTCCAGAGGTCAGTGCTGAGATAAAGTCAGAAATAATGAGTTTCTTCCCAGTGGGAAATTAATACTATCCAGATGACAAACTATCAGATTCAAGCCTCGGGGCTCTGACTATCATTTCCCGCTCACTGTGCACCAGCTAGTGTTCACATTGAGAGAAGAAGCTCTGGGTTGTTGAAGGCACGACGCTGCTGAGATTAGTGGTGATTAATCCGAGAGGTGAAACCCACAACTGTAGTCAAATGGGTTGTTTCTGAAGAAAATATGAGCAGAAGCTCAATAAAAAAACAAGAGAAATGTTTACTACTTGTACTATCTCACACACTATTTTTTAAATTGTATTAAGTGGTTCGACCTTCAAATGTTTGCTGCTGGATGAGATGATAAGAGACCACCTCCAGAGCTGAACAGGTGGTCAGCCGCCCACCACAACACACTCTGGCCAACCCTAAAATGATATTAACCTTTTCACAAAGCAGCTTCTCCCACTGTGACTGAGCGGATAATAACTTCAGTGCCAGCTGTGTGGCTGCTGCAACTCAACTCCGACAACTGCACACTCAGCTTATTTCATGAACATCATTAACATCAGGAGTGAACGCTACATCTCAGGTTAGAGAGGCGCCAGGGGACGCAGAGATGAGACATCTTAAAAAAAAAAGAAGAAAAAAAGCATCCCTACTGCCCTTGCCTGTCCTCTGATCTGAATGATTAAGGCACCTTCGTGGATGCCTTTCTTCACAGGCGTTGCTTTGACAGGACTATCCTATAGCTGGCAGGGAGCTTGAGAGCAGATGGTCGTTGCGGCTAAGTTGAGATAGCGCTCGCTGGGCGGTAGAAGAAGAGTGGCCTGTTTTCATTAAGCTAATGAATGTCTGGAGCCACTCTGCTGCTCCATGGCGAGCAATTTGGGCTTTAGAAAAGGGGCACGGTTCGGTGTTAAATGAGGTTTGAAATGATGCAATGTGCTCCCTGCAGTCTCAACACTGATAACTATGCAGACGGAAGGGTGTTGTGAATACAACAATTACGCACAAAGAGATGTTGAACAAATAAAATGGGTGCACATATCTACTTATTTGTACTTCACAAAGTGTAATTTCTACAAGAAGGACAAATCTTTAATTTAAAGCTTTTGCGCAGGATAAATTTGAATATCTCTATATTCATTCTGAGTTGTTGTTTTTATAAAGTTCTGTGTTGCAAAGTCTACAAGGCTTAGAACAGGAGATGAAGATTGAGTCACGTCTCACTAAAGTGAATCTGCAAAAGTGCAGCTGAGCAGAGCACTTTTCCCAACATGATTTAAAAAAAATCTCCTCACAACTGAGGTCTTGAGAGCTCAACGCACTGCAGCTTAAGACACGTGCAATTAGACAACACACAAGCAAATTGAAAAAGAAATCCACCAAATATATACCGTATATGTGACATGATGAAACACAAAGCAAAGGCAGAAAACACAAAGGAAAAAAAATGCAAACTTCACAGAGAAAGGCCCCAGCCTGCCAGCAGGTTGAAACACAGAGCCTTTTTCCTGTGAAGCAACTAGTTATACAAGTACAATGCTAAATTGCTGGAGCAGTGCTGGCTCCAGCCATAAATGCATGACAGATTTTAAATTACGTTTTAGATATTTATTACTTAGATTGTTTGAGATATTTTTTCAGGAAGTAATTCTCCACTCTAGCTCATTATTCTGACCATTTTTTTGTTTATTTCACCCCACAAAGTTGTCTCTCAATTATACAACACAACACTGTCACTATCTTTTTCCTGCTCCAAGCAATCGGCCTTTAGAAATCCACTATCAGTCCACCTCTAATACGAATTCTCCTCCTATTTTCAGTTGGTTATGCTGGTGTGTGTGGTTTCATGAATGAGACCAGTTCAGTGATGACTTCTGCATTTTTATATTTAAAATTACAACAGGAAAATATGTTGGCACGAAAGCAAGAAGTCTGAGAATAAAGAAGAAAGGGTTATTTTATAGTTCATTGTGGTTCTCTGTATTCAGCAACTGGTGCTATCTGTGACTTTTTGAAACTGTTTTGCACCGGTAATGCACAACAACATCCCTGAGCATGAAGTTGTTAATATTAAAAAAGGCTTTAGTGAGTGAAGTCTGACCACATATGGCTTATCTTATCCATAATGTAAAACAATATAACCACTGCTGTCTATTAGATGATTTATTTATTTGATGAAAGAAACAGTGCTTCTGCTGCAGGCTGTAGCATTTTATCTTTATTTCATACCCCGTCACTACAATGCCCTACAAGACCCGAGATCTCTGTGAACACACAGTAACATCCCAGCTGGATATCGGAGCAGCACACAAGAATAGTTTTTTCCATTCACACATAATGGTACTTGTAAATATTTTATGCTCTCATGACCCTGATTCTATAATGCTGCTAAATTTCAAGTAATAAGTGAAAGCATAAAAGCAAAGGACTCACTCACATAAAAAAAAAATCAAAGCAAGTTCTGGATGATTTTAGGTACCAAACTAGTCCGTTTTCATGCTTTAGTATAAATTCAGTTCCATGGAAAGCCTGGAAGTATTGGAACTTCAACTTCAGCGCCTAAACTTTGTGAAGGGGCTGTAGCATTGCAGAACTAATAGCACAAAAACCTTTTTCGGCTTTTAAGTTGGAAAATGTGCACAGTGGCCGCCTTTTAATGCAGTTCACTGGGGCCAGGCAAGATTTGCAGATGTCCTGAGGCACTTACTGCCAGGTTAGCGAGCTATGCTATTGGGGAAGTCCAGGTCCTGTCTGATAGGAGGATTAAAGCCTCAGGTAGAGGTTTATGCTTTAATGACAGCTATGGATGACTGGGCTGTGAGTGTGTCAGAGGAGTATGTCCTATCAACTCCACAGACATTAAAGGAAGCAGATGGGAGGAGATTTACTGTTCACCTGGTTCAGTGTATCACATATATAAGGTATGACTTTGCTTTACAGCTGTTGTCTTAGTTGAGGGTGTTGTCTCTGGTCAAGACAATAATAAAACAACTTCAGCATTCTTAAATATTTACAATTGCAATGCATTTCACAGAGAGATGAGCGTAAATGCGTTTAAGAAAAATAATAATTACAGGTGCAAGCAGTGATGATCGGGCCCTCGGACATTTGCGCACGTCAGGGTACTGGGGGAATATCTGTGACCTGCGGACACCGCACCCGCAACGTTTTTTTCCTCCGTGGAGTGTGTGGCGCTTTATGTATTATATACTGCAAATATTCCACCACGTTCTGTATCTAATATGTGGTGCTAGTGAACACGCGAAAACATGCATTACGTTGCTCTATATGAAGTGTAGTCCACTTTATGTAAATGCTGTAAATCGGATGTCGTTTGTCACATAATGCTAGGTGGCGCTTTGACTATGAGTGAAAATAGGGGAATGACGTAAAATGGCCTCCATGCCACAGCTCCGCCATTCCATCAAACATAAAGCTTTTGATAACTTTTATTAACAAAGGTCTTTAGATTGTAAACACCAAATTTTAAGTTGATCTGATAAATTCCCTAGGAGTAAAATGGCAGACTTCCTGTTAGGTTTACCATGGTCCCAAGAGACTTTTTAAAAAGTTTAAATGTGATATATGTTCCTACAAAATCTCATACTGTTGTAGAATAACCGTACGAGACCTCATATAAACTGTTACTTGATCCCAGCTTGTAGAAACATGTTTGAAAGATAAACAGAAGAGTACACACAAACATCATTTCACCTGCAAAAGGTGTCAACCTGACTCGGTCAGGTAAAAGAGGGCATGACATAATAAGAGGATCAGATGTGCTTTGTATTGGTTCAGTCAACAAGATGTGATTGGTGAAATATGGTGTGAGGTTTGGGACTAGAGTATAAAAGTCATACTGTATGTAAGAACCTTGACTCTTTGGATTTGTTGTGAACTGTCCTTGTGTGCATAAGAATAAACGGTCTCCGCTGGTTGCTACTCCAACTACTACGTCTCTTCTGGTCATTTCCCAATGTGGGGCCAAATATGACCGTTTAGTCAGGAACGGGAAACAGGTCCGGTCATCCAATCACCATTTGAGCGAACTGGGCCTTTGTCCCTTGCTCAATCATCATCATGTTCATCATGTGAGCCAGTTGGAGACTTGCCATGACCCCCATCTGTTTGTCTACACTCCTCTGGCACTGCCTCCTCAGGATGGGTACAATGCAACATGCCAATAGAAAAGCTACAATTAAAACTATTAATGCAGTTATGCCTGTTTTTGCCAATGCGGTCCCCCATTTTCCCAAAATTGAGTCTAGCCAATCCCATGACCACCCCCCCGCCAGCATTCTCTTAAGCTGTCTCAATCCTCGAGTTTCAAACCAAAGGCCCAGTTTGCTCAAATGGTGATTGGACGACCGGACTTGTTTCCCTTGAAGAACTCAGATGACATGGAAGAAACAGGACTAAGAGGCATCTCAACAAAATTATGGGAGCCTGAACTGTATTCAAAGTACACAGGTCCAAAATCACCAATCTAGGTGAAACGTACCGCTGAGGCTGCTTTTTTAAAATATTTGTAGGGGGTGCAATCAATGCAATTTATAACTGCAAATCTTATTTTTGTCAACTATTACATATATGCAAAGTTCCATGGGTTTTTGAGCATCCCATGCCACTGAGAAATCTACTTACTCTTTCATGGCAAATGATGCATTGCCACGGCAACAGCATTCAATGAAAACTCACAATATTTAGGATGAAGCATCATCAATGTCTTAAGACTTCCTTGAGGTGGATTTGGTCAACTGGCAAGATGGAGTACATCAAAGTATAAAATATGTCATGCTTAAGAAATTTTGGGCAGATTGGACAATGTACCTTGGAGTTACAACAACTCCCTGTTTCATAACAAAAGGTGCGAAATGCACGCCATGCCACGTCAAGGTCCTTCCAATTAAACTCTTGATTTTGATCATTTTTCTTCATGAAGGTCTTAAGATCGTCCTGACCAAATTTGAAGTCTATTGCATAAATTCTGTAGGAGTTAAAGTGAAAATACAACGCCTGAAACTGATGATAGGCCCAATGGTTTTGAAGTTAGGTGTATTGATGTACAAAGCCACACACATTGTAAATGCATTGGTCTATATCTTCTAACAATAAGTTATCAATATGTTTTTGATAAAAAAAATTAAAATTTGTCCAATTGTGATCCACGACAAATGTTAGAGTAATTGGAGCTATTGTGTAGGAGTACTTTGCAAAAATGTGTTTCAAATTCAAAATGGTGGAAAATTAAAGTAGGCAGAGCTTTATGGTCTAAATTGGCTTTTTTTGTAGAGCAACATGTGTGTCGAATTTCAAGTCAATCGGACATAAGGGGTGAGGTGTGCGGCCTGTCAAACAGCAAGGCAGTGCTCGTGAGTTATTTTATAACTCACGACCCATAAAATATCAAATTTGAAAAGGGTGCAAAATTTGGTGAGTTTTTGAGCATGAAGCCCTCAAAAATGCAATTCCATGCAAAAAATAATAATAATTCTAGCAATTTCAGTAGGGCCTTTGAGACCTGACAGTTGGTCGGTGCTTGGGCCCTTATAATTGTGTGTTCATTTGCACAAGATCTCTTTCCCACCCAACAAACAGAAGCACAATGTTCTTATAAAATGTATGAATTCCCATATGTAAACCCTGAACTGTCTCCCAGATGGTCTACACACACAGAGACAGTGAACACAGCAAATATCGTGATCCTTGAATATTTTAACAGATGACAAACAACTTGAGCCAAGATCAATAAAGACGAGCAGCCAGCAACGCCAAAGTGATGCAATGCTACAAAAGGTGTTTAAGACCATGAAACTGTTCCAGACAAGCTGTGTTTTGCAGCAGCTACATAGCTTTACTGTTGGAGCAGAGAAAAAAAATCTTTTCTTGCGAGTGTTTAACCAGCTACGGCCTTTAAATGACTAACGACAAACACCAAGTCTTTTTCACATCTCTTCCACTTTTTCAATGGATGGAAAGGCAGAGCTGTTCAAACCCTGCTCAAAATGCAACAAAAGAGATGTATACAGTCAACACCTGTTACTGCATCTCAACTTCAATCTTTATTTTATAAAGTATGCATTACAGTTTACACTCATTTTCATGTTATACTGTCTGGCTGTTAATACACAGGACATTAATGTAATTTTCCGTTTTGCTCTAACAAGAAATGCTACCAGGCATATGTTGACAGACGTCAATCAAACAGCGAATTTGAAAAACTACTAACTCACATTTGGAAACTTAAGCACAATCAGTTGTTGTTTTGGCAAATTTGGGGCAGCATGTTTGTGTCCATCTTATGAATGTAAGTCTGATGCTGCATCTCCCTTTTGATTTGCTCTCCACCAACCCCTGTCAAAGATACCCGGCTCTTAGCTGCCTCACTATGTTCACCAGCTGAACTCTAACTTTGTCTGCTGTTGTGCTGATGAGAAGATGGGAGTGAACCAAAAATCTGTTGTGGGCCATAAAACCAAAACAATGAGCTGAGAGATGCTGAATTGCTCGTTAGAGCTGAAGGGAACTGCACAGTTGGGTGATAATTCTCTGTTAGTTTATCACTGCAACCTTTAACATTACATGTAGTCATTTGATCCATTGTTATTGATTAGAGCAGCTTTCAAAATATGTATTCCTTTATTTTTGTTTCCCCAAGTCTTCCTGTAGCTTTCTCACCAAGAGTTCAAATTTGCTCTAATTTTCTAGTTTTCTTTCTTTGGGGAAACTGCATTGTGAGACAATAGTGTCAATCAAAAGCACACTTAAAAAATCGAGTGAATCTGTCAAGCCTACGCCTATGATGCAAATTTTACTTAATGGCCAAACCATGGGATTACAACTTTTGGGTCCGTCAAATGATGGATGCAATTGGGCCCAAAAATACTTTTTTTTCCAGATATTGGAAAAGAGATGTCTGTAACTCAGCATTTTTTATATTTTAGGTCAATCAACTTCCCAGTAGGAACACTTGAATATCCCTAATTGAAGTCATGTCTTAAAAGTTGTAAACTGCACCAATACCCGATTCTAGTGGTGCCGTTCATGATGTGAATGGACCAGAGAACGAGCGGCTGGGAGGCGGGGTTTAGAGGAAACGCTAGTGCGCTTGCTCTATTGTCTCCATGAATGCGGTAGATTGCTGGAATATGTGTGTAATTTTATACTTGGAAGTCGGACTGTTTTTGCTTCATGCGCCACTGACTAACTTTCATACGAATGAACCGGCGCCGCCTCCTACGCTGTATCCAGTTCCCTTTATACATACATCCAATCTATGCTGCATGCTGACATTTAACTAGATATTGTCACATTTCCAGAATGAATGGATTATGTACTGAAAACCCTGCTAGTAATTAGTATTTGATAGAGCTGGGTCATTGTATCGTTGGGGCGATTTCTAACATGGGGAGGCATTTATCTTTATTATATCTCGTGAGCAGCATTGTGGCAGACAAAGTCATCACGCAAACACTGACTCAGTGGATTCCCAGAGTGGAATTGTGACGCTATGGTACAAGTGCCTCATTTTAATTCACACTCTGTACTCAGCTGTTATCTAAGGAAAACACCTTTCCACATGATAGGACTTTCTTTGGGACACTGACATCTCTCAGACAAATAAATGTAATTCCTCTTTCGGTAGAGCACAGCTGCTGCACTATTTAAAGGTCACAATAACACAAGACCGATAAGCCCAAAATTGGGGCATCCACAAGGACAATATACAATTGAATGTGTTGTAGGCCGTGTACTGTATGTACCTGCCAAATGGATAGTTAATGCACAGTATTACCCGGCAGAGGTAATATTTTAAAAACAATCAGCAGCATTATGTCCATTTTGTCTCTAACTAAATCAAAGTGATTTAAATTAAAAGGGCAGAAATCATTACACACTCTCATTAACACACACACACACACACACGCAGAGTAGTCCCAGCACTGGACTCAGACAAGCAGACAGTATCAGCCATTGAAAATCCATTTCATGCCCCAAGGTTATGAGATGCTAATCAAGCTGTCTCATTAAACAGCAGAGGATAAATTCTAGTTAAGCGATAATGAAAATGACTATGCAGCTTAATCATATTTTTGCTGAGTAAATAGTGATATCAGCGCACAATTTCGAGGCGTCCATAAGCGCGCTGAGTGTATAATTTGTTTACATGTCAAAACGGGACAAGTACAGATGTACCCCCTCTACTCCCGTTACCCAACATCACCTGTTTTCAAGGTTTCCTCCCTTTTTCAGAAGAGATTAAAGAAAGCGATGGGAAGGTCACTGGAGCAATGCGCCAAGGCCAACTTTCTTAATCTTGACAGGCTGTAAAAAGACAACAAACCTAATGTCGATTTTACAGAGAGCGGTGCACAAAACATACAAGTTGTCCCTTGTGAATGAAGCATGCTACCAGGGCCGGTCTGTAACAAGATGCATCATCCCTCCAGGTTTTATCCAGCTGCTGCAGCTTTACTAGGTCTGATATTTCATCTGGTTTTAGTATCTAATCAACCAAATTAAAACAACAAAACATACTGTAAAAACGCAGTACTAACCTAAACTCATTAAGATTTAATTAGAAACTGTGGTAAAACAATGGTTTTACTGGCAGGTTGGGTTAAGCATTAAGCCTATTTTGAGTAAAATGTTCCTTTGTCAGCTTTCCAGCAAATAGCTAACAATGAAAGTGAATTCATTATTCAGCGAGGAAGGGTAGTGTGACATGTGCAATATATTTACCGATGCATTGTAGTTGATTGGGGGGTGATTTTGAGAAAAGATAAATGAGGAAAATACAATATACCAATCATGATTTTACAGTTTTACTTTGAGTGAGAGCAAATTCTTTTAAAATGCTGTTATGGCATTGACACAATGGTTTTGTTTGGTGTTACTAAAATATAATTATATTTTGATACACTTTTTTTATGCAGTCTCTTTGTCTGACTCAACGCTTGACAAAGTTTCTTTGTTGCATTGTAACAAAATTGATTATCATTAACTTCTCAGCGCAACTGAGATATTTATGGGCCTGAGTCTGTTTGTTGATATCATCATCAATAAAATTTTACCGACTGCGTGGAACTACATAATATGACAGAATAGACAGATTGACTTGTCTTTACAGGAGAAGCACATTAACTAATAACTTTAACGAGACCTTACATTAGGTATGTCTGTAAGCCAGTGTACACAAAAATTATCCAATGAAATGCATCCGTAATTAATGTTATTAACAACACCTGTGCTTGTCCTGCTATGACATGTGTTCATTGAGAGGTCGGTGGACCATAAAGAGTGATTTCGTGAGTACTGGTTGTTTCCCTGTTAGACGACATTCATTTTCTATATGTCACTTTGTCAAATCTGAAACCATGCGGAAGAATTCTCCCAAGTAATAATTTAATTACTTTGCATTTAATTACGGTGCAGCAAGATGGCAGATGTAAGCATGAATGAGCACTGTTAGACTGCTGAAACGTGAAGAACAGATTTATGACATTTCATACTTTTCCACCAGTGACGGAAAGTAAGACCGGACATTATTGAAATTGCTGTGACGCAAAGTGAGGTTCCAATGTGAAGTAAAATAAAACTGATTAGTTTGTGACTCTCAGTAGGGTCTAATATTTTCAGAGTAAAAAATAAAATATTCTTTTTAATACGTTTCTCATATGCTATTTATCTCCGTTCTAGCCTGTTTTACATGTAGATGTGTAAAGAAAAGTGATAAGTATTCTGTGTTGTCTGATCTGTCATGCTGTTGTTAAACACCTTCTTGCATGTGTAATGAATATGTTAACATGCAATCTTACACAGTATTATCACAAATTCAGGATAAATATTTCCAGATATATCTGTTTCCGATTGTGTCAAGTATTGTCAAAAATGTGTTCTGAACATTGTAAGGTATTTGCTGTGTGCTCCATCCTTCTCATCTTTCTTTTTTCTCATCCTCTATCAAAGGGTTGCTTCATGTGGCTAATTATCATTAAGTGAAAGTGCAGTGTTACCAAGATGTTTAAGATAGTGGCACTGCAGTGTCTTGTGGGGTGCTGACTGTGCAATTAGGTCACAGAAGTTGTTGTTGGACAACTGCTCTGTCCCTCTGGACTGCACTGCTTACTTTTCACAGCCGGCACTACTATGTTCATTACACAGAACCGGGATATTGAGCCTGTGTATTTTGCCTGTTTATTGACCATTATTTTGGTGATTCTCAGATTTTTTGACTCCAAGCTACACTGTTTTTTATTAACCAGGAGCCGACGCAAACCAGTCGACAGAAATAATGCTGGCATTTTACTTTTCTAAAAAAATCCTGAATACGTTTATAAATATGTTTCATATCAGCCTTGTATCCCGCTTGCAAAAACGCACAACGCCACATGGTTAATGTTGGGAAACGATTGGTTACGCTTAGGCAACAATCTACTTGGTTATGGTTAGAAAGAAATCATGGTTTGTGTTCAAATAATAACTTAGCAACGTAATGTAACAACCTAACTAGAGTGAGTAAATAACAACCGCCCTTAGCGGACTTTCTTGAGCAATGTTACGTAACAAGCCTGAAGTCTACGTTTACATTTGGTTTCACACAAACGGCGTCCTCCTGGGTGAAAGTCCTGTGTTTGTTTGACCAACCAACCCACAGTTCCGCTACCTTAGAAGTCACTTCGCCTCGAGGGTGAGCATCGACAGCAAGATACATCATCATCTGTGCCAGTGGGGCTGTTGCAAAGCTCCGTGGATGAGTTTTTGAAAACTCTGACCTGCTGTCAACGACCAAGCTGCTGATCTACAAGACAGTTTTCTTGCCCACACTTTATAAGGTGCAGAGACTTGAACTACCTACGGTAGGTGTGTAAGTGTCCTGGAGTGTCACCACCAGAGATGCCTGTGATAAATCAGCTGGTATCAGCTGGAAGGAGAAGCACATGAGCATCAGTGTTCTTAAGGAGGCAAACATTGACAGCATCACCACCAGCATTAATTAAACACCAGATGAGATGGAACAGCCATGCAATATGAATGCCTGACACATGCCTCCTTAAACAGGTCCTCTACTCTGAACGAAAGGCTGGCCAACGAGCACCTTGAGGTCAGAAAAAGCATTCGAAGGACAACATCAGGATCAACCTCAAAAGATTCCACATAGAGCTCCACCTGGGAAGGCCTTGCTCAAAACAGAACAGCTTGGAGAAAAAGTTTGCATGACGGAGCCACGCTCCATGAATAACGATCTCCGACAGGCTGCCAAACAGTCAAGCAGCAGCAAAGAAAAGAGAGTGTGCCCATCAAAAAGGCTCTCCCACATTCCACTTTCAGCACATCAATGCCCATACTGCAACACAGTTTGTGTTTCCAGAATTGGCCTCTTCAGCAGTTTGAAGACCCACAATAAGGAGCGTCATACTCGACTTTGAGTGAGCGCCGTTGATGATGATGATGACTGCTTCACATCTGTCCTAACCCAAGTACTTTACAAACATTGCGAGAAGTCTTTGGAAGATTTTGGTCCCAGCTTTGAATACAGTATATGTGCTGTAAGTTCAGGAAAAATCAATGCTTGCAATTAGAAAATATTTTGGTTGAACGAAAAATGGTTGGAGGCAGAAAGACAAAGGCAGACAGATATCCCTGAGTCATTGTGACCGTTCTTTTCCCAAGAAACTGTCTCAATTGGCATTTCTTTATAGATTTGAAATCTATGTAATTGAGTGAGGAGTTCCTGAACACTGCTTAATTACTTTCTCAACAATGATCCTGAGGAGGAAACAGCAAATTGATTTCTATGGAGTGTCCTGAGGGGCTCACTGGGTTCAAGCACCCCGTCTGTGCTCCTGAGGCGCAGTTAAATGTTGCTCTGCCCTTCTGACATTCTCGTTTCTCTGGTCCTTCTTTAATAAGGCAGACAAATCAGCTACTTTTACAACATATGGCTGAAAATAAATAGCTGGGAGATCATGAATCAAGATGTTGGGGCAAGATATAACACACACAAAGGAACTTGACTTGAGAGTGTGCAGGACAAAGACTAAAAATAGAAACTGTCATTGTTTTGTTGAGGACCTCATCCTCAGAACTCCTTTACTGTGCAATCAAACCTGCAGCGACAACAAGAAGAAAAGTGACCAGAAGTGATTCATTTCAAACAAATGCTCGGAGACAAAAAAGTGTCAGAGAGTGTGGAAGCAGAGAGATGAGCAGCGGTCAACCATAAAAGTTTACGAATTTAGGAGAAGAGAGTTGATGATGATGATGATGATGATGATGATTGCAATATAGTTGCAAACTGACAGCACAGAACAGACCCTCCAGGTTTTATATGATGGGAGGCGCTGGCAAGGTCACACCAAAACCTCAGATTTAGTGGACTGAAGTTTTTTTTGGCGTACAGAAAATATGGCATAGATAGTGAAACATACACTGAGGGACACAATGTAACAACACAGGAGTGGCAGTTTTGTTTTATGGGACCTTAAAATTAATCATTTTTAACTACTCATGGATGCCAACTATCCTATATCATTATATAGCCTCATTTTCATTAGACCATGTAATGAAAAGCAGTTGCAGTGATCATCAGTTAACAATTCTGATAAATCATCATATATCTGAAAATGAATAATTTTCAGATAAGAATTCAAATGGTTTGAAATGATCAAAAATAAAAGTCAGTTTGCAACATTGTATAATGGCTGGATATATATATATATATATATATATATATATATATATATATATATATACATACATACTGCATTTAAAATATACAAATGATACAGTAAAGGATTGAAAAAAGTATTTACAGAAAAGAAAAGTACTCCCTAGTGATCTGTTTGTCTACACACAGTTATAAAACAAATGCAGTATATATACTTTACTAGCAGAGCGGGACAAAAATCAATATACTATATTGAAGTACGTTCTGTTACAAGCTGTGTTGCCACACGGATGCTAATATTCTTTGCTGCCGTTGCGTTGCCTGAATGTATGAATGCAAACTCAGCGGAGAAGGTTTCCTTGATTACAGTGGCAGTAAAGCCTTTTGGTTCTCCACATGCAGCGGCGTGTTGTCGCTAAGCGGCCTGATGGAGCAGCCTCATTAGGCTACATTTCAAACTTTGTCACTACTGACATTTCATAAGTCAGAAGAAAGCGTATCGTGTCACACGGTGATTTATGGTCAGTGTTTCTCACTGTACCATCGAGTGCTTTAGTGCACTGAAAACTTTTTTTTTTTGATGACTACATCAAAATATGCGACACTGTCTGGTGAGTTTCTATTAGCCTGTTTGAGGCTTAGGGGGATTTTCAGTGCCAAAAGCTTTTGTGGAAAGAGGTGAAGCAACAGTGCCAGACTATGCTGTCGATTGACAACTACAATTAATGATTAATTAATATAACACACACACACACACACACACACACACACACACACACACACACACACACACACACACACACACACACACACACACACACACACACGCGCACACACACACAAAAGTTCAGTGTTTTTCAAATTAAGCCCTTGCATCTTGCCTCACACTTTGACGGTTCTGGTCAGTTTCTTTCCACAGAAAATAAAGAATAGCACCCTAAATAGGTGCAGTGTGTTTTTTTGACCAAGATGTTGATGTTGTGTCTCTTACCTTTGGGTACTGTTGGATTGGAATGAGAACTCTTTCAGACAGCTTGATATTTTTATTGCTGATGATATCTAGGTATTTCTTTGTGTCACCATCTTTTCTCAATTCATCCCCTTCATTCTTTTCAATCTCTGCAGAAAAACAAAATGAAAAAAACAAACATATGATTAGTTTGTTATGTAACTGAAAGGGCATCGGTCAACATCAACTGCAGCATGACAAACAAAACAGGCTGGAGACAGTTTGGGAGACATATAACTATGCATTTCTATGAATATTTTGCTGATTATTTTTCTGTCTGTAAATATGCTCACATTGCAAACTCTAATGATATGAGATTACCCCGCCGACTCCTGATACGTCCTTTTATATCGGGCCCCGTAATCTCATTATCCAGTGATTCCCATAAAAAAATAACAACAGAGGCAAACAGTCACACTCGGCTAGGTGTGCCTCACTTCGCTATAAACTGAGCTCTTGAGGGATGTTAGCAGTCTCTGATCCCCACACAGCACGGGTCTTGCACAGATGGCGGATTAAACATTTTAAAAAATGTAATCGGTAAAAGTCAATTGGGGTGGTTAAGATTGGATCTGGGAACTCTCATATCAAGATAATATTTGCAAATCATTGGTCCCAATCAAACTGCGGTATTCCTTCTATTGATTTTCAAAATCTCGTGCAAATTGGCCCAATTGTGCTCTTGTGTGGGCCTAGCCTTAATGCATTAAGATGGGAAATGAGAGGTGAATATTAACCTACGATTCAGCTTTAACAGTGTTATTTCTTGATTCATTCAATTCGCAGCACTTGAGCTGAACCACTCGCAATACATTAAGTGCTCCAGAAATGATCTGTTGTCCACCACGCAGGAATCCTCCTCTGTCGCTAATTAATACCGGGTGGAGAATTATCAGGCTGCAACACACTGTTCTGGACAATAAAAGATGTTCCTGAACAAGAACGAGAACGAGTCACTGACCGCTCCTGAGCTGCTATATTGAAACTCAAGAGTTCATTTAGTCTGGAGCACTTCCCCCTTATCTGAGCTGTCAACAGCCAGTGGACAAAGCTTTGAGGTTTAAGACAGCCCTCCCCATTTGGACGTTTCATTACAGAGCAGAAGTTTAGACAAATAAATTGCTGAAGTCTTGTATCTGTGAACAATGTATTACATTTGAGTTAATGCATTTCTCTCTTTTTCTGTTCACACGGGAAGGTGGGTGTTAAAGGACAGAAATTCACTTTAAAAGTTGAAATCTACTTTAAAATCCATGTAACGCGTCTAGAATTTGACTAGTTATCAGTTTGTGTGGAAATTATATTGCCTTTGTGGGAAAAGTGTTCCCAGCGAAGGGTCCTTCTGAGGCTTTTCCTTGACATGACCTTCTGGACACCCATAACAGCAGCTTAATGATCCAGGCAGTTCCAACATCCCCCCCCCCCCCCCCCCCCCCCCCACAGTGGTTTCATTTTTACTCGATACATTAAGGTTTATTTGTTTGATTTTGCTATCGTCTGTGAAATAACCAAGACAAACTCCAGCAGCTTAAAACGCGATGGTTTCTTGCAGCGTGACACAATCGCTCTGATTGTGCCTGATTGTCCGAGGAAGATCATTTAAATTGGAACATGCTGTCTTCACTTTGTTGCAGTTTCTCTATGAGATGACAGAAACTAAAGCTACACAACTTCCTAAGACATAGAGTGAATCAAAAGGGGAGAGTGGAAATTAATGAATGTTTAAAAATGTTATCAAGTAGAAGTAATTGCCACATGGAAGAGCTTTAATTACTAACTAGTATTTACTGAGCTTTGTGCACTACTTTTCAGGCAAGCTTTCTGGAGCCGCTTAAATCAGACTCACAGGTAAACCCTACAACCTTTTATTCCCATCCATGCGGTGGATTCACATCTGCTTATGTCACAATACAGGTGTCCCAGGATAGCAGGAGCTTACAAAATGTGCTAAAAATAGCATTTATGTAGTCTTGCCTGAGGAGACAAATCAAACACAACCTGTGCGTAAACACATGTGTATCTTGAACTACCTCTGCTGTTTATACAGTAACCAGGGTCCTGTATGGTGACAATCTAAAACTACAGTATACATAAGGAGGAGAAGGTGTATTTAGCCATGCTAGTGTTAAGGCATTCATCAACATTCATGGTCCCCAGTGGATGAATTGTAATAACTTTGGCAATCTCCTGACCTTTCCTCTAGCGCCCTACTATGTTGGTTTGTGAGTAAATACCTGCAAAACTATTGACCTTCTTATTAACATCAGCTGTACTTTGTGTTTAGTGCTATAATAATAGCAAATAATGGTGGGCATGCTAGCACGATGACATTAGCGTTTAGCTGGAAGCATTGCTGTGTTTCAGTACAGCATCATAGAGTCACTACCGTGGCTGTAGACAAGACTGTCCACTCAGGAAGGACAAGGAAAAGCATGTTTTGTTCTTAAATTGCGAGGACTTGTTGCTTGTAATAGTTTTGGTGATTTGAGTACATCATCATGTGTGTTTGTTAGTCATGCCATCAAATAAAGCTCATTTTAACCGATTGTAGTACTCGTGGTAAAGTAGTTCCAGTTCTAGGTTTCATCAAGCATTGATATCCTCAGTGATTCGTTCTGGTCTTCAGCGTGTTGGAGAGAATTTGTTTTGGCCTGTTTCCATTGTGAAGTGTTTGACTTTCAGACGGGCTTAATGTTCACATCATTTGAATAAAGTAATGATGTTTTTCCAGCCCGTGAAGATGATTATACTCTGGAAGAGTGCATAATGGGAAACACCTTTATTTTGGTCTGCAGCCTGCCATTGAACTCAGAAGAAGACTGTGTGTGAGAAAATGAGAGACAGGCAAAAGGGAGCGAAAAAGAGGAAAATGAGTTTACAATATATACATCTGGGGAAACGTTCACACCAGTATCATCAGTGTCACATATAAGGCAGGGAGTGACGGAAGCCTAAAGATCAGAGGAGGGAGAATGCGCTTTGAAGGTCAGTGGTTTCATTCCTCACACAAGATGAAAAAAATCTCATTGGGTGAAGTGAATGAGTAAAACACTCTCAGTGACTATTCTGGTACTCTTGATCCCCTCTGTTGCGCTGCTCAAACTGCTTCAGCGGAGTTGCTCAGCGGCCAAGAATGAAGAAAAAAAACCCTGTGGTTTAACTGGGCAGCTACCAGATAAATGCAACTGTACGTGTTTTGCTGAAAAATAGAAAATGTGCTCAGTCAGCCTGCTACGGCTTAAGGTTAAATGCATCTGCGTTGGTCTGTGTGCAGCAACACAGAGCATCAGCACTGACTGTTGAACAGTTTGAAGTTCATTTATCCTGGACACCGTGAAAATGTTAATTTATGTACGCACAACTGTATTCAGAATTACAGTAAATTAGTCTATTAGAAATTTAGACGTCAGATTTTGTATATCATTTTTTTTTACTGTTAACAGAGCTCTTTGAAAAAATAGGCCCCTTCTTTCAGCAGCTATTGCTCTCAATAAACATTTAGATACTAAACAGGATGTTCTTGCTGAGCAAAAGAAAATACCACTGAGATTTGCTATGGATACACTTTTTGTGATGGACTGTGTTGCACTGAATTTTCCCAGACGAAAATTCACAAGAAGCTTTAATATAGTTTGCTAAAATATAACACATAAATGTCCTACAATGTTTGAGCCACTGCCAGCACACAATGCAGTTCAATAAAATCAGAAGACGGAGGAATGAGAGCTGCACCATTTGTTGGAGATAATATGTTTACTGCTCAGCTGTCTATCATCATATTGTAGCTTTATTGGATTTAGGTTGTTGTTTGCCATACAGTCAATGCTACTAAAGCATGCACTTTGTTTGTAAAATGTGTATGCTTTCTTTTCAGAGATGATGTTGGTGAGATCAAATTGTCTCTTTCACTTCTGAGGGTTGATGTTGTTTTCCGATGGGTCAACAGAAAAACGTGGATCCAGAGAAAAATCACACACTAGAATACAGTCGCACAGTGATTAAACAAGTCGCTATAATGAATCCAATCAAAATTAATTCTTCCAACATAGGTTAGATTAATCCCCACGTTGTTGCCCTGAAATGCCACAGAAAGATTTGATGAAGATGAACCTCATCACAGCCAACAGAGCACACTAAGGATGTTCCGATAGCTGACATTTACTCCATGTAGACAAATAATGCACACAGTAAGCATCATTTCCATTTTCACTCGGCTCACCTTTTATTTTGCAAAGCTGGCTGAAAGACTGGAAACCTTGAATAACCTGCAAACTGATGGAGGAGCTTTAAAGAAACACTGCAGATATTAAACAGCTAGAAAAACACATTTGAACTCCCCACTTCTATCTGATTTAGTTGCTGTGTGTTTATGTACATGGCTTGGTAAGTTACAGCTGAGCTCCACTTGTTTGTTTTTGGCTTTCAATAAAATGGACCCAGTTCATTACTGTACGTTTAGTGACTCACTATATTGTTGGTTTGTATTACAATACTCATCCAACATTGATTAACACAGTGCAACCAGTCTATAAAGACTTGAATAGTTTATATGCTTTATTGTACTGTAGGCGGTTCCACCAACTGCAATAAGAGGTCAAACACAGAGGCTTTGTTGAGTGCTGCCATTAGTCTCTAGACAGCTAAATTATTCACTGATTTCTTTTACCTACTGAATGGTATATCTATTATGACTCCACAATGCGAGCAAAAATGAAGCAATCTGATTAATCTCCAATACCTAATTGTTTGTTCACATCAAACACAGAAAGAGGTAGGTAATAAAGCTTGCTTAGCAGAGTGAACCTGGTGTGGAGAATGGACCAGATGTGCAATTAGCTTTGTCCTTTTCCACTTTGGACTCATGAATGTAACCGCATGGGGTTGGAAATGCGTGCCACTGTTTGGCCACATGCTGTTTATGTGTTTTTAACTGAGCTGCACTGAGGCAAATTGCATTCAGCCGTTGACACAGTGATAAAGTATTCAATATTTAATCTAATTAAAATACCATCTTCAAATTCTTTGCTGAATGTGCGATGGATGGTGAAGTGAAAAAGTAATAACAAGCAAATTATACACATTTTAATCGTGATGGCATTTCAATAGTCATCTATTTACAACCACTTACAAGTAATAATATGTTCATATAACATGTTTCTCTTTATTATGTACAATATGTGTATATCTTTTGTGTTTCTTTCAAATGTATACAATGCATTGTTGTTATTTTATATGTGTGACCTAAATATAATACAAACCTGTCATTTTATTTGTGTATGTTTGTCTGGACTTCTGGTCCACTTTTAAGCCTAAGGGCACGATACACCACAACTACTTCTACTTTCTGTTATTTGACAAACTGACTGATGTGTTCCTTCTACACATTATCTTACAGTTTAATTCATTTGGCAAGCAGGGGGAGGTATGGCTTTGATAATTAGGGAAATGGACACCAGGTAGGGACTGGATAAGAGGACAAAGGCAATATAATATAATATATTTTCAATCAAAAATATTCAGAAAGAAAGACAGCACGGAGCCTCACAAAGTATCTTGTTTTGTTTACTGGTTGCTGCATTCTCTTCAGTCCTATTGATGTTAGTTGCCAATTTTCCACAAAGATCCATGGATGAGATGTACCTGCAATTTTTCCTCTAGATTATCTGAAAAGTGTTTTGTATGTTATTGGATTTATTGTAGTTGTTTGATATGTAATGTAAGGTTTGTGTTCCCATATTTTTCATATAATAGCAACACATTATTTTCTTGCACAGTTGTAGATTGTATTTGTGCAAAATATGTACAGCCGATTTATTCTTTGATTGATTGATTGATTTGTTCCTTCATGATCAGTATGTGTCTCTTTTTTCAGTCCTAATTGTGTTTATCTGGCATCCTGCTCCCTGTAGCCCTTTATTTCCTTGTCTGATGGGACAATCTGTGTAAATGTAATTACTGGTATGTTGGACGAAACAGCACATTAGCCTCCATCAGCATAGTGGTTTAATGATTAGGGTACCACTCACTTCAAGTATATCATTTACAAGTGAATTGAAAGGTATTCATCAAACACATTCAAATGTAACCACAGTATCTGAAAAGACAGTAATTTACCTTCCTTCCTAAATACCACATGCCACTGTTTCACCTGCACTTTCCTTTGTTTTAGCTGGTTTTTACATTAAAAAAAATCCCACTTCTATTTCTTTATTTGACCTGTCCTGTTGTATGTGACCGTTCAAGAGGCACAGCAACATAATGTGATATCTTATAAATTGTCTGAGTGCTGCTGTTTTGGCTTGTCCTCTCATTTCAGTTGCTTGGAATGCTCACGACCTTGCAGTCTAATCTTATTCGACCTATACGCTCATTGTAAGTCACTCTTGATAAGACCGTCTGCTAAATGCTGAGAATGTGATGCAATGTATCACTTTCCTGAAATGTAATTTTTGTGTCCTTTTGATAGGTCATACCACATGGGTTGTTTTATCTGTCGCTATATGAGCTGGGTCACTGCTGGATACTGAGCAGGCCATAATGGATACACAGAGTATGTGAGCAACAATTGATAAATAAGAGCGGGGTAGATTAAATGCAATCCATTCTTAGAGGGAGAATGACGCTCTGTGGTGAAACATTGTCCAAATCAATCGTAAGAATGTAAGACGTTTTAATAGAAGTTATGCCTTCCTGACTAAGCATCAACGTGTTGAGGAAAGCCTCCTGTTATATGTATTTGAACATTGATTGTATGATGCACCGTGCAGAAAGCAGCAACTCTTAAAGCCTCATATACTAGTATAGAGTAAGATTCATACCTCCTTAACAGTCACTCATTGAAGCTTACCATCTCAATATCTAATTATCGCTCTTCATTATTGGCTGACTGAAACTAAGGCTAGAACAGTTGCAGTGCATTGCACTGGTTCATGCATTGTCTGATTACTTTTAATTAAAGTTAAAGGGTCATTGCCCAAACTGTGGTGTGAGCTTGTTTTCGATAGAGCCGTGACTGAGCATTTTCATCAGCCTTGAGTATGTGGCACATAATTTACATATACAATGTGTGCAAGCAGAAACTGACCTGTACAGTAATTACTGCCGTTTCCCCCCCTCTTTTTAAGAATATTACCTCTTGTGTATAAACATGAGAACCACAAGAAAGGCCAGCTCAGTACTCAAGGGAAAGGAGGAAATGAACATGATGAGTACAAACTCATGTGTTTGGTGAATTGAAGAGAGTTTTGAGCTCAGACAATGTCGGGTTTCAAGACAAAGGCAGTTCAAGCTCTAAATATTTATCGTAATGGACATTAAACTGGTAAAAGCATGAAGTTGCGCTTGTGAAAACACCGTTAACTTAACAAGTCTTGCTCCCTTTAGCCTCCTCCATATCTATACCCACAGTTAATTCATAGTAGCCTACATCCTTTGAATCTCATGCAGATTTGTTTGTATTATCACTGCACTTAGCAGCACATGTGAGGGCATTTAAGATATTACATACCCTGCCAAAATGTTTAGTGATAATGTAAACTAGTGATTGCAAAAGAAATGTTGAGAAATTTCCATTTTACCCTAAAATTGGAAACATAGCACACATCTGGTTATTTTTTCTCAACAAGCAATTATCTCACATCTGCTTCCATGTCTGCTTTTCTTTTCACCTTATTAGGAATCCAATTTGTTTCATTGCAGGGCTACATGGCATGTAGGAAAACCACTGGGATCCATTAAAGGCTTCTTTTTCTTGACTCTGTCTTCAACGCACTTTTAAAATAACTGCACTGTTATTTAGTCAAAGGTAAATTAACCTGCAACACATGAAGGAGTTGACTTTATTGACAATCTGAGCAATAATTAGGTTAATGCTACATTGAAATAAGCTGTCTTTGTGTCCAAAAAAGGAGCCATTTTTGGGAGAAAATGGGACGACTGGTTAACAGCTAATACAGTTTTATACATTTTGTATTCAAATAATCTTTTTTTTATATATAATTACTCCAACTATCAAAGGAAAAGAGAAGCTGTGAAGGAGAATGATCCCCACCCACCCCCTTGAAGAGCTTTGTCCCAAACAGCTTTAAATGTGCTCAAGGAAAGACAAATGATTTTTAGAGGCAACACCATTTAAACACATATTCACTTCTTGTATATGGAGCTGTTAATAACTGAGACCATGGTAATTCCATGCCATGCTGTTTATCGTCCATGATGTGAAAAATGCAGAATTTAATGCTTTGCTACTCACTGATAAAATAGCTGTGAATGTATAAATCCATAAACGGCAGTTTATCTTGCTGTCCACTGATATGTATGATTCTGCATTATCCACGAGCATAGACTGACAAAAATGATAACTGTGGGAAAGTGGTTGAAATCACAAACCGGGTATTTCACATGCTGCCCACAGATGATTATGTTGAACATTTCCTAGTTGACAATATGAGATGGTTTGAACTGACAGTTTATTATAACGATTGTCCACTATTGTGTGCGATGCACGCTGTTCTGTTTCACCTTGTTAACTGGATACATGCTTTTCTATTGCAATATATTGTTATCTATTGCAGTGTATTGTATTTTGTATACTGTATTGTGGAACACCTTGCTCATTATGGGGGAAATGCTCTGTTATTAATTCACAAATGAATGCTTTAACTGAATGAAATAAACATGAAAACATGCTAGTTGCTGTTCAATGTAGATATGATAAACAATTTTTTTTTAAATGTTTGTATCCTTGCTATGTGAGTCAGCCTCCTGTAAATTTGGCCAAGTGAACGGTGTGACGGATGATCCCATCTGCATCACAGTTAGCGACAAGAGCAGGACTGTCAGGTGTCTCATCAACACATTTCAACAGAGAAGCTAAAGGGGCAGAAAACACCCTGTCCAATCAGTGCATATTAAACTAACACACATTTTGACATAACCTCTTTTAATAAACATGTCAGAAACTGTCAGTATATATATATATATATATATATATATTAGATAGATTACAATAAATGGGTGTTTCACAACTGAGAATTTGTTGATGGTTTACAGCCAACATATGAAAGCATTCTATGGCAAATGTGATCATTTTATATCTATGTTTTCATACAAGCTACAGTACCAAGTGCTTTCCTGTGCGTTTTCTAGTGTCCTGTACACCCATGTGAGCGAGGCTTTGGATTTATGACACTAGAATAAAAAGTTTATCCACTCATCCATTCACCAAGAAGAGCACACCACTCAAACCTTCAGAGCAGACAGTCGGGATTTGCGCTGGAGAAATGCAAAAGTTACATGGACCGAATGAGCTGAGCTGAGTTCTTGCGTTTGCTTTTCGAAAGTGACACATTCTCAGCATGTGAATGACACCAAGGCTATACCTGATGTATGTAGAACTGGGCTACTTTATGCTGCAGGTTGAAGCTGATGTATACTGCCTTGGTAGATATACTGTCGCATTAAATCTAAAGACTGTAGAACATCAGTCTCAATGGCATTAAGTCCTCTCTGTGACCTTGATGACAGTTATCAGGTACTATAAGTAGGGATATAAAAGAGAATGTGAATGTCATACTAAACTGCATTCACCTAAATTGTGTATTAAAATTAGAGTTCTAAGAAATATGATATTTGGTCAGTGGGCTTAATTTTGAATTCAGAAAAGTCAAGGCGCATGTCAAGTTTGCTGAACACAAGTCCTTTCTGACAACTTGTTTCAGTCTGATAAAGATGTTACAATTCTGATCTTATAGGCCGAATAGACAAGACATGGAAATAATACACTGTCCATATCCATAGGTTAACAGCACAATTCAAATCCAGTAAATCGTACAGTTAAGGGCAATAGCCTTTTTATCCTGGAGAACTGCTCTGTGAACAGTTTAAGTTCATTTTCTGAATGTTGTGTGCCAGAGGTTGACCTTGGAGGGCAGTGAGGTGATGACGCTTTGACTTAACACACACTTTTCTTTCTGTGCTCACTGCATTTCTTCCCCTCGATGGTAGAAACCCTCAGAAAAGTTCTGCACTGGAGCCAAAGAGCAGCTGCCTCCATTAAACACACAGCACAGTGAATTCACTGCCATCAAGCAAGTATTAAGAGTCAAGGGCAATGTGTTGAAATAAGCTCACATTAGGTCACTGCACTTCCCTGAAATGCAATGCAATGGTGTTTTCAGCTGCAGGGAACAGGGTGAATGGCTTTGGTAAATAACTGTGCAAAGCTCAGAGTAGATCGGACTTGAAAAATACCTGACTTACCTTCTGCAAGTAGACGCACCGCATGCACAAAAGAGGGCTCCAAGCTGTTTTTCTCGGCCACCAGTTCAGGTAAGTACTTATCTGGATGCATTATTACCACCGCGGACCTCTTCACCGGCCGTGCAGGTAAGGCGACAGTGCTGAGCGTCGGAACGCAACTAGAAACCTTCCAGCTCCTGCTTTGTGGAAGCTTCAGTCTAGAAATCTATGAGCGCCACAAGCAAAACCCCTCAAAAAAAAAAGAAAAAAGAAAACTAGTCTTCCCGCGTCTCCGAGATGCTTGACTGGAGGTTGAGGTGTGATTCAGAGGTGTGAGCGTCTGGAGGTTGACTTGTGATTCAGAGGTGTGAGCCCATCTCCGCCGCCGCTGCCTGCTGCCTCTCCTCGGCACCCCGCCAGACTCTCAGACTCACTGGGTCTGCGGCTCGCGCTGCTCCCCGCCCCTCAGCATCATTATTGGCCATATTCCGGGACAGGCGCTGCTGGAAAACAAAGGCGATCCCCGCTGAGTGCATACCAATTGGGCGATGTGCTCAGAGGGAGTGGATACAAAAAAAATAAAGTTGAGATTGCACTTGGTTGGAGCTGGTCATTGGTCCATGCAAAAATCTCACTCCAAAATGTGAGATTCGATTGTTTTATTGAAAGTTGTATGCATGCTGTGTTGCAAATAATCCCTTCATGAAAAAGAAATAACAAATTCTATTATGCTACATTTGAGAATACTATACACCACTACAAATGGCTGCAAAAACAGAAAAACAAGTTAAAACAGAATAGGCTTATAGTTATTCTACACCATAATAGGTCACTGTAAACGTAGTAGTGCTAGTTTCATTGTCTGTAGGTCCCTATAAGAGCTATCAGTGGAGCTTGAATTATAGCTGATATGATAACTTTGATTATTGCTGAAGCAGTAATGCCATACTAGCAAGAAAAACATTTCTTATCCAATTAGTTTGATTCAGCCGAAGCTAAATGTACGGTGGCCTATGAGTTTCCAAAGGTCACTAGAATAGCTTGTACCAAAGAAAATATGTGTGCAGAGCAACCTGAGGGACTACAACACAGGCATAGTTTCTGTGTCGCTGTCCATGGTGCTAAACACTGCCGGAATGACTGAGATTACTCTGGATGGTTTTGCACATGCGGACAATTATCATTTCAAATGTTTTCATTACTGATACTCTAAATGAAAACTTACATGATAAGTTATTTATTTTTGTAGTTGTGCTCCTTAATAGTCTTGTGTTTTAGAGGCTTTTAGAGAAGAACATTCTGCACCCACACAGGTTAAAAGACCTGATCTTCTCCAACATGTCACAATCCAAAAAGAAATTTGCTCTGCAAAATCATGTCCAACTAGTTCGTCTTTGAATGGCGTCATGGGAAGAGAGCAACATCAATGCTCATTTCAAGCTTCCTTTTTGCTGTGTGGATTCACTTTGGTAAGTGTGTAACACGTTTGAGATTATCAATCCCCTGATTTTTTTACTTTGGTACTTGATGAATTTGTAATCCCATGCCAGTGTCATTTTGTTTGAATCTCAATAAAAGCATGGTCAAGTATTTCAAATGTTGCATATTTGCTTTATTTGTCCAGTAAAGCGTATACAGTGCAATGCCCATTGGTGTAATAAGATGCTCAGCAGTCTACTGTGTGTTAGCTGGGTTTCAATCCCAGTATAAGAGAATAATGTAAATGCAAACCTTGTGTCCTATTAGGACTCAAGGAGTCAGGAAGAACGTTTTCTGCTAGCAAAGTGAATTCTATGACACGAGGAGTTTCAATGTCAAGTGAATGCTTCATTAGGTCTTTATGAAGCAACGTCAGTGGTGTCAGCAGTGTAAGCATGCATCTAGTATGAACTAGTCTAAAACTAAAGTCGTCTTCAGCGCGGCACACAGGCTGCTTTACTTACTCACTATTCAATATGAGTGGAATAGGCTGGTGAATGACCAATTGTAGCGCCACTTGACCTTTTAGAGTTGACTGGCTGCACTGATCAGAATCATAAAGACTGTGGGGAGACTACAGACACTGGTGTGAGTCATTTTTTATGTTCTTGTCAATGTGCAATAATGAGACACTGCATTTGCCAGTAAAATCAAACAATGTTCTACCACATTGGTAGAGACTGAACATATTCATAAAAAGATATATCATTTCAAAGTTTGCGGTGGATGTGTACAGAACTTTGTTCTACATCTAGTTGTAGCTACAGTGGGTGCATGTTGTCATTAATCCTTACTTAAAGTTATTTGAACTATTTCTTTCATTTCACCAATATGGTGTCCTGGAACTAAACAAAGGGTATGAAGTTACTGTAGTTTGTTTGTTTGGGAGACTAATACAATGTTATATGTGGCTTTGGTTTTATTAACCAACTACCCCTTTTTTCTCTATACCTCTATATTTAGATATTCTATCATATTTGGTATTACAGCTCTTGCTAATTGCTTTTACTGCTCATTTCTGAAATGACAAGCAGGCATAGAAGGAGCCAATATCGATCATAACTTGCATGTCCTCATCATTTCTTTTTATGATTAACAATTAATGTCTCTCTGAAATAAGACACCGTTTTATTATTCTGTCTAATAGCCTTAAATAAGTGACTGGGCCCATGTCGGCCAGTACTGTCTGCACTTCATGCTTGCTGAACCTTAACTGATTTAATTTTATCAAATGAAACGACGAGGATGACAATCCTGCCACTGTTATTACTGGCTACGAAAAGCAATGATGACTGTGACTGTAAATGAGGTTTAATCTTGTAATCCTACGGTATGGTTGTGCATTTAGGCATTTAGATTAAGCAGGCAGACTGAAATAATATAAGAAAACAGACAAACACACTCAATGTGCTCCTTCACCACGACATTAAAGGAATGAGAAGAAGAAATATGGAGGGGGAAAATAGCTGGTACAGTGATATTTATCACTGCAGAGAGAAGAGGACTTTGATCAGACTCCCGGATGTCACTTTGGACAAAGAGGACTGTGACTTACACTCTTTTTAAATTTAGACTCTCTCTGTATCAATACTGAAATGATTTAGTATTTCAACTTGGATTTGATGTATTTTTACTGCACTCTAGTGGTCAAAGGGCAACATTGCATATTTCACTACTTCACATAATGCAGGCTTTTCAAGGGTTTACGTTGTTTTTTATTATTTAAATTAAAAAGTTGGTGTTGCAGGTTAAGTCATACTCTTTTCTCTAATTATCTGAAGATCTAAGGTGTACTTTAAGTCTGATCAAATTTAATAACATACTTACAACCCTGTTATTTTGCGCTGCCTTTGTTGTGTTTATCTCTTTTATTTTGTCTTTCGTTCAGTTTCTATATCAAGATTGCCTCTAAATTTGCCTCTTTCTTTTATTCAATATCTTAAAGTCTGTCTGTAATTCTCTTAAAGAGAAATGTCTTTAAAACCCTTTGACTTATGATTTGTGCTATGAAAATAAATTTCTCCAATGCACTTGACTTGCGTTATTCGGTGTGACGATGAAGAGACGCATAAGGAAGGGTGAGGAGTGTTTACTTGTTTATACAGTTCACCTCATTTTGTGTGTCCTAACATTAGTTAATATGTGTATCACTAAAGACAGAGGCTCTTGTTATGCTTGTGAATGGTGATGACTAAAGTTTGCTCTGTAAAACTTGTATTTCTTACTCAAGTCAGGTTTCCTGCCTGAAGCCACAGACACAGATGAGTCAGTTGTTTTAAGTCACAAATACCATCAACTCCCAGAATATATAATTTTACTGGTTTATTTCCATATACGTTGGTGATTATCTTTTTATAAGGTGCTGATAATTATGTAAGCAAAGAAGAAGACCCTTTCTCTATGTGCTTTGTTAGTGCTTGGCCAGCTGATGAACTCTGTCCTCTTTTTGTCCCCTTAGCCCCGCCTTCGTCAAGCCAAGCACAAAGGTTTAACATTTTCAAACTATATTTCCAAAATAAAACTCTATAAAAGACGACTGTATGACACACAAGTATTCATGTCACAGAACGGGCCTGTAAAATGGTGGCCGTGACAAAACATCTTGTCTGTTTTTTGCACTCAGTCGTTCACATCTGTTCTGTGGCTGCCACATGATTATCTATTTCAGTGATTCAAATTTTCACACATATTGCCTTAATGACTAACAAGGTATACAACATCAAACACCCTCCACATTTCTCCACAGTGAGCTGGGGCCTGAGAGACTAAGGAAGAGGACAGGAAGGTACAAATCAAAGTTTTTTTTTAATGTAATGTGATTGGCAAAGTAGTTGACAATGAAAAATACATTCTATTTTAGAGTCACATCCATTGTGTATCCCTACTTGAGGTGATATTTTTGTAAAGGTGAAATGAAGTAAAAATATTGGGTTGAACAAAATCATGCCTTGGACACAGAAGAAAGCGTAATATCTGATGGGACAAATTGTTGTGGCGGATGTCTTGTGGATGGGCTGCAGCATGAACACATGAATTGCAAGACCCTTTGTAAAACAGAAATTTCTCTGTACACTGACCATTCCTTTTAAGATAGTTTCTTTCTTCTTTACTACTCAACGTTCATCAAGTTGGTCAACACAGGCTTTATTTTGAAAGGCGGTACCGGAAGTGACATCTTGAACGATATTAGACTTGGCATTAGTGTGCAGGCGTCAAGTCGGGACGAAAAGCGGAAGGTTTCTCCCCCGGAAGAAAACAAATAAGGTAAGAAAAAGTCCAAATGTTTCATTAATTGTACACGTTGATGATTCAACCAGCTGCACAAAATGAATGCTGATTCTGCTAAGAATAACCTGTGTCTGTCTGAGGAGATTCACACGTGTCCTGCACTTCAGCCGTAGAGTCAGATCAACTCTTTAAAACATGTATGAAACAGCTGAGCGTTGCATCAGATGAATGAAGAAACCGTCCAGTGTAACACTAGGCCTACTGCAAAGCAAGATCTTTGCATACAAAACATAGAAACAGCGGGGAGCGGGGTCGGTTGGGACAGTGTCAAGTTGGAGAACAACTGTGACAATATCTTTCAGGATGCTCAAACCCAGCCACCCAGAGTTTGGATGAGAACATGTTGCATGGAGACCCTCTCACTGTGCAATACAAACAATCATTCTGTCTCTATATATAATATTTTAGTTATTGTGGTTAAAATGTTTTACTTAATACTTGTTTTGATCTTGTTTTTTTTACTATGTCTCTTGATTGCACTATACTCTATGCTGCTGTAATCCTGTAAATGTCCCCGCTGCGGGACTACTAACAGGTTATCGTATCTTTTCTTACCTCACATTATATTTACAGTTTTGAGATCTACAGCGTGTGAGGAAAAACCGTATCGATCAAATCTCTGAAGATTTGAGTCCTTTAACCCTCATCCTACCACCTTGAGTCCCCACAGACCCCAGAGGTATACTTGTCATATCTCACAGGTGCCTCATTCTATCATTCCAATCTGTCATGACTGTGTCAGTCAATTTGTTCCTAACGTCTTAATATCATTGTTCTGTTTTAATTACTGAAGGCTTTTAATTAGTTGTGGGCTCTATAAGAAGAGGTTCAATTACATCAGCTTTAAAGGAATGTGGTAACAGCCTGGTAATAAAGACAGATTATTATCAGGTCATATCTAAGACTGCTGACTAAGGTTAAAACTTTAAGCAGCCTAGTTGGACTTGGGTCTTAGAGAGAGAGGTATATGGCTTAGATGAAGAACTTGTAGAAGTCAATTGGTAAAGGTCGATGGGAGAAAAGTAAATATATATATATATATATATATATATATATATATATATATATATATATATATATATATATATATATATATATATATGGGTTTTTTCTTATTTTGCTCTATTAAAGATGAGTTTGCTCTGGCATTACACAGGGCCTTCCTATACGTTTTAGGACTATCTTGCCAGACTAACCAAAATTCTTGTGGAACTCCATATCCTTTCAAGATTACACAATGTCTGCTTTAGTTAATGGGTTTGAGGGTTATAAAACAAAGCTAACTTCCTTTGTTTTATTATCTTCTTTTTTCGAGGGACAATAGAGTCGAGTGTTATTCGCAGTGAGCCAGTGTCACTATCGACAAGAGGATCAATTTGGTTGGGACTAAAGTTAGCACTTAAATTGAGCTTCGAAACATTTGCCCAATGACTTGTTGTCCAGCAATTTGAGTGCTAACCACAAAGGCACAGACACAATTGTGTAGATATCAGTAAACCAATATCTCCTCTGGTATTTATTTTGTGAGACTCAATGAACAACGCTGTCTTTTTCTTGCAGGAACTTAAAGATGTCAGCAGTCATAGTCGTGCATGGTGGGGCGTGGGCAATACCAAACGACCTGGCCAAGGCTTCTGTTGATGGAGTAAAGGTTGCAGCATGTGAAGGGTTTTCAGTGCTGCGAAGAGGAGGAAGTGCACTGGATGCTGTTGAGGCAGCTGTGAGGGCTCTGGAAGATAACACTGTGTTTGATGCAGGTATACTGTGCAGTATTATTTTTTTATTAACCATATACACACACACACACACACACACACACACACACACACACACACACACACACACACACACACACACACACACACACACATATACACATAGTATACATTTAAAATCTACATTTTACAAATTACAATTGAAAAACAGTTTTATGCACTCAGTTGGATTTATTGCAGGACTGTTGTATTACACTGTATTAGTTTTAGTTAGTTTCTTTTATCTCTAGATTGACTGCAGACATGCCATTTACACCCACTTCATTTAGCTTGGAACGCCTCAGACGTTTCTTATGTAGACCAGTGATCATCCCTGCTACAGTTACTTATTGTATATTGCTTGATTCAGCACAGCTTTGCCATTAAAGCTAACCCTGATTGGTGATTTTGGGACAATCCCAGCCAAAACTGCCGATAAGCAAATTAATACATTCATCATAGACCTTCATATGTGATATTTCGGCTTGTTGTACTAATGTATTTGCAGGCCTGTATTTCTCAATGCATCAAAATATTCACTTTCTGTTTCTTCAATCAGAGTTTTCATTTTGCAATTACATGGGTTCAGGTGCATCATCTCCCATTCGGCCTGGCTGTATTTTGCACTTTTATTTATGTGGTCATACTATCTGTCAATTTGACCACTTTTTTGATATAACATAATTAATTTGTTATGTAGGAGACCAAAGAGAATATGAAAACATTGCTTTACTTTGTTCTCCCTCTAGTAAGGGTATCCCTGGATTTTGGGTGCCTTCCCACTAGCCTATTTTGTCTGTGACTCAATGTCTCCATCTGCTGGTGGTGTTGCCAACATTCATCTAGACTGCCAACACCACAAGGTTGCTAATTGATTGTGGGGCTCATCCTCATAATCTGTCTTTAATCCCAAATAGAGTCTGCACCAAAATCGAATCTACATTTCAGATTACGTCCATGCGTTTTGTTCTTCTGGTGACCCCAGCACGCATAGACTTGCCCCAATAGAAGTTAGACTTCTGTACACTGTACAAAATAACAATCTTCTTGTACTTTACCATACCTATTAGCATTAGCTACAACTATTAACACAGTGATGCATATCTTGCCTGTGCATATAGTTTTCTGTTCGTGTAAACACAAAGCAAACTCTGCCAACATTACAGCTTTACATAGCCATATATGTTAATTTAATGTTTATACAATTAAGCTACATTAAAACTACATTTCAGACCTTAGAAGCTTTAAATTAAACATAAACACCAATGGAAATGTTTAGATGCATTTTTATTGACCAGCTAAATCTGTACAAGGGAATACAAACCGGATATCAATGATGTATCTGCCATTAGCACTGTGTTCTATGTACTTTCTTATATCTTTGTCACCACCCTGTGGACTTGTGAGGATGTAGCAGGCAACATAACACTGCACACAGAGTAGGACTGTCTTTTCTCACACCCTCTCTGTCTGATTTTATTTATTTAGTTTATCAGCATTGATGAAGACCTTCCAGTTTACGTGGTCACTCGCTATCAGCTGTGCAGCTTCTGAGAACATATGCATCATTTCTTTTGTCTGAGCAATTGCTTAAGTTAGTTACTGATTGTGATTGTAGGGCACGGAGCAGTGCTGAATGCTGATGGAGAAGTAGAGCTGGATGCCATTATCATGGATGGAAGGACACTTGCCAGCGGTGCGGTGTCTTCAGTGAAGGACATTGCCAATCCTGTGTCACTGGCACGGGCTGTGATGGAAAAGGTATCATCTTAAATACTTTGACTTTGTCTCTCTTTGAAAGAAAAGGTAAGAGACCAGTGATGGTTAGAATGACACTTATTCTCAGCAAATTGCGCAATGAACAAAAGCACTGAAGTGTTATAATTACCCATCAATCGTATGTTTTCCATTTTCTGTTTGAGCTTTTTCTTACATGTCTGCTGCTACTTTCAGACAGCCCACGTCATGTTGACAAGCAGAGGTGCAAACCTGTTTGCAGAGAGCATTGGCATGGCCACAGTTCCAACTGATACACTGGTGACTGAGAATGAGAGGAAGGAGTGGAGGAAAAACAAGAAATATGTTGCTGGAGTAATGGAGGATTTTAACTGTCAGTGGTAAGTATTTGCAGTGTTTCACTTCATTTTGACCTTTTCTAGCCGGGATATAGATTTCCTCCTAAATCTCTACACGTTAATACTGCAGGAGAAGATGTTTTCAGGTTTTCCTCTTCACACCCGACAAAGTCAATCCTTTCTAAATAAAAGATGTCTTTCTCAATCACCTTTTCTTGTCATTCTAGGGCCCATGATACTGTTGGGGCAGTTGCAGTGGACTCTGCTGGTAATGTTGCATGTGCAACATCAACTGGAGGGATCAGAAATAAAATGGTTGGCAGAGTGGGAGACTCTCCCATCATCGGTATGACTTAATTTACTTGCACTGTCTCAAATAGCACTTTTTACACTGTCAGCTTCAGTTCAAATTAGATTATTTGAAAATCGAAGTCATTATTATCATTATTATAAAGTCAGATTTTATCGCATAAGTTACTTTATCCAAACAAGCTACACTTTAAGAGCAAATTTACGTATTTACTCCCAACCCTGTTTTATTATTAATTGTATTTTCCATTTTTGTTTTATAATATTTGCGGAAGCCAATGTGTGAAATTGAGCAGTTTAAAAAACAAATTTAAATTAAAAAGTAGATTTAATGTTTTTTTTTTTTTTTCATGTTCTCCCTTGTAAATAAGGCTCTGGCGGATACGCAGACAACTTTATTGGTGCAGTGTCTTGTACCGGTCATGGAGAGTCTATTCTTAAAGTCACATTGGCCAGACTCATTCTTTCACATGTTGAACAAGGTGAAGTATCACATATTTCTTTTTCGGGATTTTATTCGATAGTGTGACGATTTTAACAATGGCTGCAATTATTAAATGAGGGAGAGACAAACTTCTATTTCATACTAAAGACATTATTAGCTGAATAAATTTGAAAATAATTTAGATATCGTAGGACTCAAAGAGTGAGATGTGGCATTTTCCATCTATTTTCCATTTTTTCTCTTTGCCTCCACAGGTAAATCACTCGCAGATTCTTCTCAGTTGTCTCTGCAGTACATGGGAGACCGTGTCCTTGGTGCAGGAGGTGCTATTGTAGTTTCTCCGTCAGGACAGTGGGCAGCCACCTTCACCACAGAGCGAATGGCCTGGGCAGCAGTGGATCATGATGGTCTGTGGTATGGATTAGAACCAAATGAAAGACTAAAAGAGCAGTTATCCCAATAACCATTTTAACAATTTTAATCCTCATTTATTCCATAATATCGGGAATATATTTCCTATGTTTTTTACTAATTCACTATGGTTTGGATCACTCTTATTGGACATTTGCTACAGTTGTTTCTAGCTACATTTAATGAGTAGCATTTTTGTCTTTCTAATCTGTGATGTTGAAGTTAGGTACTGTACAGCACATATAGTGAAATCTAGAAGATTGTGAATATTAGAGTAGAGAAGTCTCAAGATCTGTTATTTGAGCAGCTAGTCCACACATTGGACTAGTTTTTCTTTCCCCATGAATTCTGCATCAAACATATGCTAATGTAGGATGTCTGATTTATTTTAATACATTCTCTTTTACATTGTGTTAGTTTTTTTTCCTCCCATTTGTTTGTCAACTCGAAACTGTCCAACTCCACTCGATTCGATTAAGGTCCAAACATTTTACATGACATTAATCAGCTCAGGTTTGTAAAAGCAGAGAAAACCATCCTGCTCCTATTTTAAGAATTATTTGTTGGCATTCAATAAAATGAGCTGTTAAAATGTATTGATTTAAGTACTGTAAGTCTGCGAAATAATGTCTGACAATTTATTTTTCACCACATGTATAGTTTCATCACAAGTTGTTTTTTTATAGTGTTTTTCAAGCGCCTCTGGTAGAAATTGACTATTTGGGGGTTGTCAACATACAGTAACAGCCTCATTCATGAACTTCCTCTTCATTTGGCCAGCAGCATTGTTGGCCTTGCCTAATCCTTTGAAACAATGGCTGACCATCTGCCCCCATTGTGACTTAAGTCATAGAGGCAGCATTTCATATGGTGTTGTTTCACATTTAAAAACTGGACTTCGAACTTAATACAATTTTGAAACTATAGTTATGGGGTAGATGTATCAAACTGAAACATACTATTGAAATCTCTAAATGACTCTAAAAAGAGAGTATATAAAAAAGAACTTGATTGTGGACACTGTTGTGATTGTGTGGGGACTACACTATTTATCCTGTTGTGTTATTATGGACTTCTGACTTGTCTTTTTGCTTACAATAGCAAAAGTGGCCAGTTTATAAAATATCCTTTGGAGTTCATGGTTCCTGCGTGCAGGTAATTTGACACAAAAGGTTTGAATATCCTTTCCAAATGTAACAAATAAAAACATTGTCTTCCCAGGCAAGAGGGGGTCAAATATTTCACTTTCTTCATATGGAAATAAATCAAACAATCCATTGTTTTCTCTAAGTGTGACTGCGGAATGCGTTCGAAAAGTTGACTCAAACAACAAAGTCTCTTCAGGACTGTTAAACCCTCTGCATTTACAGAAGAAACCCACGCTGTGGATACGTGTTAGGTCTGTACTATCAGCTGCTATGCTACCTGTAAACAGAAGACACGTGACATACAGCGCTGCCTGTCAGGAGCTTTGCAGCAGCAGGACGAATGACGGCCGAGTTGGAGGAAGTTACTGGGAGCAGCTGTGCTAGTATGTAATCCTATACGCGTTGGGAACGATATTGCAGCAAAGGGAGAGGTAAGACACTTATATATTAAGACAAATGTGTCCAAAGATCCAAACTGCACGCGGTGGAACAGATGCATGTGGGCGTGATCATCTAACGACCGTTAGCAGCACTCAGGCTACAAACAAACTTGGTAACTCGAGGCCTATGCTAAAGTGACCCAGCTAGCCTGTCTGACAGATTCAGCATCGAACTGTCTAATATTTACATTTTCTACCACACTTTTTAGCTTTTCTGCCACATATTTGTATTGTCTTAAATGGTATTATATAGGAACAGTGTTTGAGTTTTAAACAGTGAGGTACCTTGAGTGGTAACTTCCTTCATAAGTTACCGTTCGCTTGCTAATAACGTACATGCTAACGCTAGCGTTGTGCAGCGGGTTGTCGCTAGCCGTCCTGTAACGTTAGCATGCTAGCTAGAAACACTTCATTGGGAGAACCTGTCCACAGAAACGCGGTTATTCATGTGGGCATTACGTTATATTAGGTGGCATTAAATCAACAACACTTCTAGAGACCTGCTAACATATCTAAGTCGTATTTTCACATGTGCACTGTTCAGTTCTGGCCTGCTCAAGGTTGTGTAGTTGTAACGTGATCTAAAAACGGTAACTTGCTGTAAAGGTAACATTAGCTTCTCTCTTTGCAGGTTCTCCAAGTGTGCCACAGCAATAGTTTCCCTGCACTTGCGTTAATGTACCTCGAACCTGTTGGCAGCTCGGTAATGTAAAAGTGAACGAGCCACGGAAATGGCCAAAACTGAGATGTTGGTTTAATGTAGAAGGACAGCAAGACGGGCAGCGTTTAACGTTAGAGATGATAATAAAGTTTTGTACTGTCCGTCACTGTTTCTAACAACTGTAAGGGGCATTCCGTCAGAAATCAATCACCTTTCGTGTTTTTTCCTACTTGCTCATCTATTCGAGAGAGTTCTTGAACATAGTTTGATTAACCTGAAACACGGGACCTCAAAGTTGACCCGTATTGGACCCTCACCCCACCTAAAGACACATCTTATTAAACAAATAAACAAAACAAGTTTGGTTGCCTTATTATTGGACAGCTCTCAAATGAGGTTATCCAAAATAATCTAATATACAAATACGGTGTTTTTTGTCCTTAAACCTTTATTTTTTTAAATAAAAATCCACTTCTTCTTTACAACTTAAGTTTACATGTTGTGCCCGCTATCGGTTGAGTAACGGCAGCTTTTTTAGAATACGTGGTGGGTAGGTCACTCTAACACATTAATCCTGAATGTTGCCTTTGATTTTCTGGTCCACTTCAAATATTACTGCAGTTTCCTCTTTTGCTTATCATCACATGATTGGAAAACAGAAAATTCAAAAGAAATGGCTTATTAAGGAAGCCCAAAGCCAGCAGAAATGTGCAGTGAAAAGCACTTTTTGAGTATCTTGCATGTATTTTTAACTATAGATTCATTTCACACTGGCCAGCTCCCAGCTCTATTTGGTTGCCGAAAATCATCAAGTTAATACGGAGATTTGGAAGTTGGCCCTTAAATACTATGCTCCACAAAAGTGGAACAATCTGCAGAAGCTTGTACATTTAGACAAGCTAATCCCTTTTAATCAATTTAAATCCTTTTTGACTGACAAAGAGCAGTGTGAATGCATGCGTTTCCTTTGAATTGATGTTGTCCCTTTTTTATCAAAATGGGTCATTTGATGTCTGCTTTCCCTTCTGTCTGTGTTGTTTTGATACAGGAAGGCAGCAGCATTCATGGATATTGTGGACATTAATCATTTAATACCCAGTGACCAGTTGGATGACTCCCTGATAACAGGTCAGAATTTGGAATGTGAAGCCGGTAATGAGTTTGGGACAGGACCCCGACTGGAAGATTCACTGAAGAACATGCTCAGCGACAAAGACCCCATGTTTGGATGTGCAAGCTCTCAGTTCAATCTGCTCGACAATGAGGACTCCACTTTTCAGATTGCTGGCTCAACAGGTATGTCAGAAGACGTTTCGTCGCTAAAAATGTTTATTTGTACTGGTTCCAAACTTTGATTAAAAGCTAACTAACTATTCTCTGATATGCTTAGTTTTGAATTTTACGTCAGCTTTTCAGGTGCATAAAACAAATCACATAGGCATACCTCCCTAGATTTAGGTATGCAGGGAAAATCCTAACTGTCAAAATGTTTTTGTACGCAAACATTTTAATGTCAGCATTAGCAGATTATATATATATATATATATATATATATATATATATATACATATATATATATATATATATCTATCTCACATTCAAACTGTGTTTTATTTTAGTTTGAGATCAAAATCACCAAGACTCATTTAATGTCATGAATATGGTGGAAACACTTTATTATTATTTCAGCTTTCGGTCTAATGGACCTTCATCATGATACTCTGATGAAGGTCCTTAAGACCGAAAGCTAAAATAAAGTGTTCTGTGCATAGATCTAAGTGTGCGGATATCTATTCTATCAATTAGATTTTAAAGACACATATACAATAATACATCATCAGTGTCAGCCAAATAGCTAATCTTCAACTGTTGAGATTGGCATTTTTACTTCCGTTAGTAGTAAATATTGTTTATTTTAGCAGATTTGCATTTCCATTAATACACAGGGAAATAAACTGTATTTCTTTTGGCTGTTGCAGTTCTCGCTGATGGTTCAGCATCCACAGGCCTCAGCAGTGATCTAAAAGTTGCAGAGATTACACAAGCCAAGCAACCTGTTGCCAGGCGGAAGAAACGTCCACGTAACTTAGAATACGGTGAGTTGCTCATTTAGATTGCTGTTTCCACCACATAGCACCTTCAAATTAGAGACGGCGTGACACACATTTGTTCTATGTTTTGTCTCTTCTTGTTGGAACAGAACATAGCAGTGGTCCACAACCCGCCAACACATCCCCCAAAACCATGATCCGTGTTCGAGCTGGAAGGAAACCAACGAACAGGCTACAGAAGTCCTTTCTTATTGAGAAAGGAGTTAAAGGCTCCCAACTGAAGAAAGAATTAACTCTGGGAGGGCGTGTTGATGTTAACAATCTCGATGGTTGTTTATGGCTGAATCCCTCTGTTGTATTGAGACGATTGACAGTCACAATTGCAGGATTCAGGATTGAACTGCTTCCAGGACCCTCTTACACACAGAATGTTGAAGCGAGCGAGGCTGCAGGCCTTGACGGTGGTCTTTCATATGCCGTGCTGCCAGATAATACTGTCAATGTACAGAATCCCACACCTGAGAATGTGGCAGAGGTGGATGCAATTGAGAAGAGCTCTGCTGATGATGGAGCCCTCAGGCTGGGCCCGTATGTGAATCCTAACGACGTGCAGACCTCCAACGGGACTTCAATGGGGAGTACCTACACCCAGGAGACAAATCTTGACAATCAGAGTGTTCCTGAGAAACAAAAGTCAGTCAGTGAAGGAAAACATGACATCAAAGAGCCACAAAACATTGAGAATAACAGAACCACTGTTGGTAATACGACTGATGATAAGGAAAAACAACAGATTGTGGCCCAAACACTGTTAAAGTCAAAACAGGGACTGACCTCCAACAAGAATAAGGACTTGGTTTCAGGTAAACCAAACAACTTGATTAAGGGACATAAAGTGTCCCAAAGCATGCCATCCAAAATCCAAAGAGGAGACCTGCACAAAATCAAATCTCCAAAGGAAAAGAAAGACATTTCACCTTTGAAAAGGCCAGCAGAAAACACCCAAAGTGAGCATGCTACTAAAATGCAGAAGACACAGGACACAGGAGAGAGTAAAGTGAAGCCAAAACTGCCAAGTACACCGAGCTCTGTGGTGAAGAAGAGCCCTTCATCTGGCAACCGAGTCGATCAGCAGGGACCCACTAAACATCCTCATCCTCCCAATATCTCCAAAGTTGAGACCGCTAATCCGACGCACGGTCGACTAGGCCCTTCTGTAAAAATGCCAGAGGAAGGTCAGGAAAAGCCCAAACTGAAAAAGCCCGAAAAGATCCTTCAAAGACAGAAAAGTAAAACGGCGAGAAGCATCTCTGTGGACGAGCCGCAGCTGTTTATTCCAGACAATGCTCCTGTTGTGAAGAAGGAAACGGCCGAGGAGCAACCTGCTAACAGCGAGACTGTGTGGGATGGAAACAACTGTTGTGGCCTTTGCAAAAAACACCACAATAACATGTAAGTGTAGCAAGGTCATTATTTTGTTTACGGTATGCTGTGGATTTAACTTGACAGGTAAGGTGTTTAGATCGTTACACAAGTGTGAACAACATTAAAATGTTGACTGTTCCACTCTGCAAGGAGTTTAAAGGGACAGTGCACCCCAAAAGCAAAATTACATATTTTTCACTTGTAGAACTATTTAACCCTATCGCTATTTGTTGTATTGATAATTCACAAACTGACAACAAGGTCTATTGATTATCCTGAGTTAGCGGTTCATGATTTCTGGAAAGAAACATTGCCAACTCGCACCAAAACAATCGTGAGTAATACATAGCACTACAGATAAGAGGAGAAATCCGTATTTTTGATTTTGGGTGAGCTGTGCCTTTAAAACTTGAGATGATGAGTATGATTATGTGAACATCAGAGCTAGTGAACCACAGTATTTGTCCAATTATGACCTGACTGGCTTTCAGTCAAATATGTGTTTAATTAAACAAGAAGGGAGTTGTAATATTAGTGTCATCTGTCTATCTGTCTCTTGGAATGCTTTTCAGCAAAAACTCCTTTTGATAATGTCTGTCCTTTTTTTTTTTTTTTTTTTTTTTAATATAAAGGTTCATGGTAGGTTGCGGCCGCTGTGACGACTGGTTCCATGGCGACTGCGTTGGTCTTGACCTGACGAAGGTCCGTGAAATGGAGGAGGAGGATCAGATGTACGTGTGCTTGAAGTGCTGTGAGGAGGAGAGCACAAAGGTGGAGCCAGAGCCCCCGAGTGCAGCCAAACCAGAAGTTCAAGCAAAGACGGAAGCACAGGATCTAAAGCTGCCTCCCAAGCCCCAACCGGGAACCTCCCAGAAGCTTCCATCAGTCAAACCAGTAAGAAACGTATATAGTGTCACCACAAGTTCTGTAATAAAGCTGTTAGATCAGCTTTTATTTGTTCCCCCAGCTAATTGGTCCTCTGATATTAATCATAGCCAGTGTTACCACTAAGGCTCTGTGTCTTTTTGCTTTAACGTTGACTGTAGAGAAGGATTGCACGAGGGTGTGTGGTTAACATGGTGTATTCACCAAAGTACATTTTCCCACACATAAAACTCACCCTGTATTTTTTTTAACTTTGACTAACTTTGACTATTTTATGTGGTGTCTTTTTTAACATTTTCAATTTTGTTGGTATTTTTTTCAATGACTGAAAGAATTAATAATATGCCTAATATGTTTTTTGCACTTTTCTCTTAAAAAAGTATCCTGATAGAAGGCAGTCCACAGATGTCAGAGAAGCAGCTCATAAAACAGGTTTGTTGTTTTTGGCTTGTTCTGGTTTGTGTTACATGTTGGGTTCAAGACCAGAGGCCTGTACTATGAAGCAGGATTTGGGTTTAGTAAGGTAACTTCAGGTTTCACTCTGTAGGGTTACAACCATGTTTTACTTCTTACCAGTGTTAGTTCACCATGGTCACTTATGCTACACACCTAACCTACTCCAGAGCAAGTTATGTTCGAGATAACCAATCAACTCGTAAAACGTACCGCCTACTGACCAATTACATCTCGGTACGTGGATCGAAAAATAATATTACGTAAATACTAAGAGGTTTCAGGCTAATCAAAGTCATTATCCCGGTTAAAACAAATACAGTAGGACAGTGATGTGTAAAGGAATAGACTTATAATATCACTGACCCATCCAGGGCATGAGTAATGACTATCATTTCATTTGTGTATTCAATTAAATGAATGTGTTGCTTAGATGTAGTCCTAGAGATAGCTTGCAGCTGACATCACAGCGTCAAAGGTTTGCTTACTGTCATGTCTGGTTCCTGGTTTATGTTTTAAACTTTGAACATGCTTTCTATGCCTGGCAATGGGATGTGACATCAAAAAAGCAGGCTTGAATATTTAATTCTATAGACTTACCGAGAGAAAGTAACAGACGTCAACATTAAGATGGCAGAGTGGACCCCGATGAAAGCAGTCGAATCTAATGTAGTGAGCTAGCGTTGGCTAAGCTAAGCTAATGATAGTTAAGTGTTATCATGATAAATCAGTAAAGATGCTAACTGAACTGGCTAAAAATCTTAATTTGTAAGCTGGTACATTTCATTGATATCAAAGGAATGTTTTAGATAGTATGTAAGCTCGTAAACCAATTGACATTTTGTTGTTTTTAAACTGAAACAAGAAAGCAGAGTTTCTAATCATAGCAACCAGAGCCATAGCGTTAAGTTGTAAATCAATTGTAATGAACTCATTACATTTTGGTGGTCAAAGGTCAAGTCACTCTGACCTCCACAAATCTTTGGCCGCCACTCAAGAATGTATACATATGCTCATAATGACAATTTCACACAAATGTCTAATAGGATAAAATGATGAAGTGATAACATTTAGGAGAGACATGGATTCAAACTGTAACATGGTTGTTTGTTGGAAGCATACAACTACGAGACGGTAATGATAGCTTGTGACATACTATACATTACATTTTTTAAATTCTTCCACGACATGCCATATTATAACATTTTTATGACATACTATACTATATTTTTTGTGTGGCATTATTAACCTGTTTATTCACACAGTCTTTTTTTGCCAGCTGTCGTTGCTTTAAGCCTGTATTATGTTTAAATTTTTCAGATTTGTCTAATATTATATTTTGCTCTTTGTTTGCAAAATATGCCGTTATGCTGACAGTAGACTTGTCCATGTTTGCGATCGATCATATGCTGCAAACACCACCTTACTTCCCAAGGTTGATAACCACCATCATGTGACCGCTTAACGTGATAAAAAACATAAGATATCCAGGGTTTGTTGAACTTGCTTCATAGTACATGCATCAGGCTGGGTTCACGGTTCAGTGTTATTACAAGATTGAACAAAGAAAGGAACAACACATGACATCGATTTATTTTTCATACATAGGGTGACAACAAGTTTTTGTTCTATAAATTAATAACTTGTTTGAGTAACTTTCTCCCAGCAGTGCATCTTCTTCCTACTGTTTTTGTTTCACAGTTTGTTCCCAATTGACTGATGAAATAAGTTAGTACATATTAAAAATATTATTTAAATTTGCCTGGATGTGGTACATTCCATAAAACGTCACTCTTAAAACCATGTAGCCTTTTTAAAGAAGAATTTGAAAACGGTTGTCAGTGCATAAAAACAATTATCTGTTGATCTTTACAAATCAAAACTCAAAACAGCCGTCAGTGCTGGAAGAAATGCTTTAAATCGAAAATGTAATCAAAATCGCTCAATGTCATCCAGTCCACAATTACAACTTGCTTTGCATTATTGTTCAATACAGAAGAGAAAAAACAATCTCATTGTCCCTTCTTACATTTTAGATTACGTTATCACAACTCTGTTTAATCATTAATATTTTCTTAATCGTTGTGGTCACAGTTCAGCAGATATTGTCCTTTCTATCTTCACAGGTGTTCATCTGAAGCTAGAGACAAAAAGTAAGACTCCATCTTCAAAGAAACCTGTGTCTGTGGAGGCAATTAGACGAAGTGTGCGTGATTCTCTGAAAGAAATACTTATACAGAGGTAAGTATTTCATGAGTGAAAGTATTTAAAAGAATTGTGTAAATACTGACATTTTTTTTAATACTTGAAAATCTTCTACAAGCATCAAACATGACGCTTTCTGCCTTTCAGGTTGAAGGAGTCTGAGTTGAACGTGTCAGTGGAGAGGGCCACTGAAGTCGCCAAGAAGACGGAGAAAGAGCTTTTTTACTTGTATAAAGACACCGACAACAAATACAAGAACAAGTACAGAAGCTTGATGTTTAACCTCAAAGATACTAAAAATAATGTGAGTACCATTTTAAATCAGGCAGGATCCAACTGTAAAGTTTCTTTGTGTTGCATTTCGTTATATACAAAGTTACATTTGGCTTATTTTTATTTATTATAATTGTATTTTTAGGTCCTCTTTAAGAGGGTTCTCAAAGGAGAAATTTCTCCTGGTAACCTGATTCGAATGAGCCCCGAGGAACTGGCCTCGAAAGAATTGGCTGCTTGGCGACAAAGGGAGAACAGACATGTAAGTGATGTTTTAGTCTTTGTTGTTGTTTTCTTACTAATTGTATTGCATACAATCACAAAGTTAAGCTCAGTAAGTAGTATTAACATTGTTCTCTTTTAGAATTTTTTCCAAAACTGTGGTTGTATTTTGGAATGCAAAACATTCAATAGACCTCTAAAAAGCAATAACTTCCTCATTTTACAGACCATTGAGATGATTGAAAAAGAGCAAAGAGAGGCAGAGAGGCGGCCGATCACTAAGATCACTCACAAAGGTGAAATAGAAATTGAGAGCCAAGAACCAGTGAAGGCACCTGAGCCCGCAGAGGTAAGGGACACAACAAACAGTACTGTATGTTTACTAGTAGAAGAGGGTGACTTGTGTGCTTCATTTCATTTTTTTTCCTCGGCAGCTTGAGCCTCCTTCTAAAGCAACAGAAGACTCAGTGGAACCTCCGAATACCCCTGAGAAGAAAGCAGCGAGTGCTGACGCGGGGAAAGACACCACCAGCCAACACAAGTCTCACTTATTTGACCTAAACTGCAAAATCTGCACAGGTAAATAAAAATAAAAAGATCAGCCATTAAGTCCCTTTTGCTTAAAAAAGGCTTAATGGCTTAATTTAGGCTGCTCATGTGTCACTATCTTCAGTTACCAACGCTTTTTTTCTTTTTAATAAGGTCGCATGGCGCCCCCCGTGGAGGAGGCACCGACCAAAGTGGTCAAAGTTGCTACTACAGTGGTTAGGAGGCAGTCCACCAAAGCAGAAGAGACGAAGAGCACAGCAAAACCTGCAGGCGACGACGATCTGCACCTCACCGTTTTAGAGGAGAGCTTCCGAAGCGCTCAGTCAGGCTACGAAGGAAGGTAAGCAGTTATGTCCGACACTGTGTGGTTCTGGTGTTCATCTCGTTTTTTTGCAAAGTTTGCTCCATCCGTTTTTTTCGTCATATTTGTCACAGGTCGGACCATAAAGCTGGAAGAGATGAAGAGGCCGCTTTCCTTACTAACCTGACCTCCCTGTGGCAAGGACTGATTCACATGCACTCTGTGGCAAAGTTTATGACTAAAGCTTTCCCCGTCTCAGGCATTTTGGATAACGTGACTGAGGTAAAGTGGACACAACTGCACATATTTTGAGTTTGAATAGCTGCTGCAAAATATTTGACTGAAGTACTGTCAGTAAGGTTTGTCTTTTTTGTCAATAGGACCTTCCAGACAGTGTTCAAGTTGGCGGAAGGATAAGTCCACAGACGGTGTGGGACTACTTGGAGAAGATTCGGGCAACTGGAACAAAAGTGAGTTTTGGGCAGCTTTCCTTCTTAAAGGGATTATACAGCCTATAATAAAATTCATTGAATATAATCTGCCAGAATTACATAAAGAGCAGTTTACGTCAGACAATTAACATCCCGATTTCATGTGATGCATTATAAAGCTGCTGCATTGAAGAGTTATGGTCAACTTCTTGCACGTGGATTGCAGATTTTACTGACTCATGCATTTTCTTTTATTAAAGGAGGTGTGTCTAATTCGCTTCTCCCCTGAGACGGAGGAAGATGAGATTTCCTATACTCTTCTGTACGCCTACTTCAGCAGTCGTAGGCGTTTCGGGGTGGTGTCCAATAACCTAAAACAAGTGAAGGACATGTATCTCATTCCTTTGGGTGCCACTGAAAAAGTTCCACATCAGCTTGTTCCCTTTGATGGGCCAGGTAACCTGAACACGAAACCTAATTTATCTTCTCTCTGTAACTTACTTTACATTTCTCGTCTTTTAAACTTCATTCATCTTTTCATTTTACAGGTTTAGAAAACAACCGCTCCAATCTTCTCCTTGGACTCATAATTCGCCAGAGACCGAAAACGGATTTTCTTCCCGTGGACATGAATGAAACTGCCAGGATTATTCCTGAAATCAAGCCCATCACCATTTCCACAAAAGAAACCCGAGCAAAAGAGGAGGAGGAGAAAAAATTCCTCTCTTCCTTGACTACTGCACATAAAAAAGAGAAAGACAAACCACTTAACAAGCCTGAAGATGTTGATGAGCCAATTACAGAATCTCTAGAAGAACCAACTGCATCAGAGGAGACCAACAGTCAGGAACCCCAAAAACCACTGCGTTTTCTTCCAGGTGTGTTATTAGGCTGGGGTGGGGAATTGCCTCCTCTGCCAGATGTTGGAGTTAAACATACAACAGAGGCCTCAACGGAAAACTCTAAAAGTCCAACAGCTGCTACACCTCGAGAGCGCTTTGTCTTCAAGAAGAAAGAAGCTAAACCTGTTAAAGCTGAACCGGAAGTATCCGGTCCAACTGATGCATCCGCTGCTAACAACTCATCAGCAAAGGAACCTGCAGTGGTGACCCATAGTGCACCAGTCTCTCTGAAAGATAAGCCTCCAGATGTATCGACCGAAGCGTTCCTGGCAAGCTTGTCAGCAGCTCAAATTGGGACTGAAACCAGCAGCGCTGCCTCTGCGAACAAAGGCAACTCTGGCCTTTTGTCTGAAACTGAAAAAGCTCCGTCTGAAGGGAATTCTTTGTTGCAGTCAAAATCCCCGGCTGCTCCAGCTCAAACTAACAGCTCTAAACCTCCTTTAAGTGGAATATTGAAAAAGTCTTCAGCATATTCCAGTGTGAATGTAGATAAAACAACGGCACCACAAAAGGATCAAGCCAGCCACCCAGCGCCTTTGAGTCCCAAACCTGTACCTGTGTTGAGCAGCACTAGAAATGATTCAGTTACACTATTTCACCAAGGATTCTTACAGGTTTCTCAGGCCAAGAAGAAACCCGAAGGAGAAAAGCAAACAACTATTCAATCATTCGCTGGTGAAAAGGAGGATCCTGGCATGTCCCAGGCTGCTGCTACAGTAACTCAGACAGTAGATCCTCCTTCAGTTCAAGGACCACAAGCAGCAAGTCACACCGAAGCATCTGAGCTCCAACATGACTCAGTAATGACACAAGCTTTCCCAGCATACAACAGTGCTTCACTAATCCCACCGCAGCAGCAGCCCCAGGTGCCTGGTAGCGACGAACACCCAACGGACCCTCCGAATACTTTGTCCAGCCCACACACCCAGGATCAGAACCACAGCGCACCGTGGGCTCAGGACAGCACTTCACACATTCTTCCCGGACTTCAATCATCGCAGTACGCCGAGAGCTGCCCCGAACCAGCCGGCCAGCTTACTTCCCTGGCCAAAGATCCCAAGCGTCTAGAGGAGCGATACAACGACCCGTGGGAGAGGCCGCGGTCTACGGAGGAACGAGACCACCACGGGAGGCACAGCCATCACAGGGACACTCACCACGGGAAGAAGAGCAGACACCACGACCGGGAACGGGAGAAAAAGCACGAACGCAGCCACGACCGAGAGAGGAGTAGGCACCACGGACACTCAGAGGACCGCTACGGCGAGAAGCGAAAAGAGAGGCACCACAGCGATGATCACAGCAGCCGTCATAAGGACAGACACAGACACAGACGGGACTCTGATTATGAGAATGGACGGAGAAGTTCAAAAGACAGTTAATTATGTTTTTTTAAAGTCGTGTTAAGAAAGACTTTTAGCTTGTTGGTCACTTGGCGGTTTCAAACCACTTCGGCCGTATTGGCTAACAGTGGAGTTGTTACTTTATACAGCGATCTGCAGCTATATGCCATTTTCCTCCATAGAAGTTCCATTTTATGTTGTTGACGGTGCAGCCAAAGTGAAGTATAGTTTCAGTGGTATTGAAGACACGTTCTCTTCAAACCAAGAAGTACTGACTATTGGAACAACTTTAAAATTTTAACCTTTTTATTGTATATATCTTGTTCATATTGAGCTTCAGTCTTGTAGTAACATGCAAAACAAGTTTGGTCCATGTGGTGAAAAGTTTAAGATGGCATGAAGGTAAGAAAACATTTCACTGAGGACCGTGATCTAAACAGCAACTTGGCTTTTTCCCCCCTACTTAAATTTTTTTAAATTGCTAAAATATTTCACAAACTTTTTTTTTTTTTTTAAAAGTATATACATTTTGGCTTGTAATATACACTAGAGATGAGGTGTGCCTTTGCACTGTTTATGTACAGTTCATAATAAAGCTAATCTTTTTTTATTATTATTAAAAAAATATCTAATTTCTTTCTAAATGTATTAATGGTAAAACTATGCATACAGATTTATATTGTTGTATTACGATCATTTTAAAGATCTATTTATTGGAGGTGACAGACTGGAATAGTAATAACTGACAACTTGTTTGATTTTTGTTACATTAATTGCAGCACTGAATCAGACCGTGTACCCATATCAATGGGTACACGGTATTATATATTGTACGGTATTATATATTATATATTGTACAAAATCAATATGACCCATAAAAAAAGTCAGATGAGAATTGAAGAAGAGTATTAAATTCTATCTTAGTGTGAACATAACTATCTAAAACAAATGAACCTAACTACTACCAAGTGTTACACACATCTCCTTGTGGAGGGCCTTAGAAAACACGACTAATATCAAGTTTTATATCGCATCACAAAGGGAGTTTCACTACTACTCATTGCCCTCATAAACATTAAAACCCTCACTATTGAGAAACAGTAGCGGCTTGGTATCTTTAAACAAATAAACATTTCTGAGAGTTCCTTCAAAGCCTTTTGAAAACAACCCAGAAGTGACGATTGATACATTTCTGTATAATTCAAATCCTCCAAAATAAAGCTGACCACCATAGTTTAAGGCCACATAACGCTCAAATGGGTCCAAGTCGTCGAAAAGGACTCTCTTGTGGTTAAGGAACAACTGGATAATTGTGCCGTTTAAAAATATGGAGACGTTGTGCCACATGTTGCAACACAGTGTGAGATTTCTGAATTCTATTGGGACGGAAAGTTTCTCTCCAAGATTGACAGCGATTTTGAGGTGGCCGTTGTCAAGTCCAACTGTGAGGTAATCATCATCTTCATGTTCGGCCCGACCCATCCACATTATCATACTGTCATTTGAGCGTGTGTGGAAGCTGAAAGAAACCTGTGTGTACTTCAAATTCCTTGTGTTGTATCTCGGGTCCTGATATTTAACATATGAGCTTCCTACAAACTTGAGGGTGTCTGTGGCTGTTTCTGTGTCGCAGTACCTCCCACCCCATCCCAAGGGACATATGCAGCGGTAGGAGGTGGCGCTAGATGGAGCACATAAGGAACCCTGTTTGCAGATGTTGTTTACACAGCTTACAGACAGGTTACACACAGAGCCAGTCCATGATGGCAGACATAAACATGTGAATGAGCCACTTCCTGATGCCCTGCAGCGACCTCCGTTTTGGCACACCTTGTACCCGCAGGCGGTCCCATCCCAGTCCCCTACGTTTGCTCCACTTATCGCCCCGGTCTCTGTTAACTCAAACTCTTCACCGTTGATTAGAAGTTCTCTTAAACCCCCAGTGAAGCCCAGCGGCTCCCCTTCAGTTGCATCCACAGAGACGAAGCTCAGAGTGGACACGCCCCCGACAAAGATGTCTGTAGCAACATCTAGGGTGGTCATCCCTTCAGTCACATGCTCTCTAATCTCCTTATTATCCAGACTGAGGAAGCCTTGGTGACCAACTCTTCCAGCCTTCACTGTGTGCCAGGTCCTGCCGTGTAAGTCCACTTGCTGAACAGACTGCAAGACGTTGGTGCCATCTCCGAGATTGTATCGAAGCTGGACAAAGCCGGATGTCAAGGAGAGGCAGAAGAAGTCTCCTGTAGAAATAAAATAAAATAGTACGGCATGTCATGAGTTCTTTCTCGTTTAAATGTCACACTTTACGATTACTTTTTTATGACGTATGCTAAAACTTTAATATGACTGCTACAATGATACTTTTATTATGACAGTTATATTTTATAAAATACTATAAAATGACTTTTTTAATGAAATACATTTTTATGACGTGTAGTTTGTCATAAAGTAAAAATAGCATATTATGTCATAAAGATATAGTATAGTATGTCCTAAAAATGTCAGTATAATTTATAACAAATGTCAGTGTAGTATTACATAAAAGTCATCATAGTATGTCATAAAATGTCATAGTATAGTTTATCAAAAAAGTCATGATAAACAATAGCCAAAGTAAAGAATTTTTAAAGGTCTAGTATAGCATGTCAAAAAAGTCATTAAGAAGTCATAGTATAGCATGTCGAAAAAAGTCATACTATAGCATGTCAAAAAAAGTCATAGTATAGCATGTCAAAAAAAGTCATAGTATAGCATGTCAAAAAAAGTCATAGTATAGTATGTTGAAAAAAGTCATAGTATAGCATGTCAAAAAAAGTCATACTATAGCATGTCAAAAAAAGTCATACTATAGCATGTCAAAAAAAGTCATAGTATAGTATGTTGAAAAAAGTCACAGTATAGCATGTCAAAAAAAGTCATTAAAAAGTCATAGTATACCATGTCGAAAAGTCATAGTATAGTATGTTGAAAAAGTCATTAAAAAGTCATAGTATACCATGTCGAAAAAAGTCATAGTATAGTATGTTGAAAAAGTCATTAAAAAGTCATAGTATAGTATGTCGAAAAAAGTCATAGTATAGCATGTCGTAAAAAGTCATAGTATAGTATGTCGAAAAGTCATTAAAAAGTCATAGTATAGCATGTCGAAAAAAGTCATAGTATAGCATGTCGTAAAAAGTCATAGTATAGTATGTTGAAAAAGTCATTAAAAAGTCATAGTATAGTATGTCGAAAAAAGTCATAGTATAGCATGTCGTAAAAAGTCATAGTATAGTATGTCGAAAAAAGTCATAGTATAGTGTGTCGAAAAAAGTCATAGCATAGTATGTCGAAAAAAGTCATAAAAAAGTCATAGCATAGTATGTCGAAAAAAGTCATAAAAAAGTCATAGCATAGTATGTCGAAAAAAGTCATAGTATAGCATGTCGTAAAAAGTCATAGTATAGTATGTTGAAAAAGTCATTAAAAAGTCATAGTATAGCATGTCGTAAAAAGTCATAGTATAGTATGTCAAAAAGTCATTAAAAAGTCATAGTATAGCATGTCGAAAAAAGTCATAGTATAGTATGTTGAAAAAGTCATTAAAAAGTCATAGTATAGTATGTCGAAAAAAGTCATAGTATAGCATGTCGTAAAAAGTCATAGTATAGTATGTTGAAAAAGTCATTAAAAAGTCATAGTATAGTATGTCGAAAAAAGTCATAGCATAGTATGTCGAAAAAAGTCATAAAAAAGTCATAGTATAGCATGTCGAAAAAAGTCATTAAAAAGTCATAGTATAGCATGTCGTAAAAAGTCATAGCATAGTATGTCGAAAAAAGTCATAAAAAAGTCATAGTATACCATTTCGAAAAAAGTCATAGTATAGCATGTTGAAAAAAGTCATAGTATAGCATGTCGTAAAAAGTCATAGTATAGTATGTCGAAAAGTCATTAAAAAGTCATAGTATAGCATGTCGTAAAAAGTCATAGTATAGCATGTTGAAAAAAGTCATAGTATAGCATGTCGAAAAGTCATTAAAAAGTCATAGTATAGCATGTCGTAAAAAGTCATAGTATAGTATGTTGAAAAAGTCATTAAAAAGTCATAGTATAGCATGTCGTAAAAAGTCATAGTATAGTATGTCGAAAAGTCATTAAAAAGTCATAGTATAGCATGTCGAAAAAAGTCATAGTATAGTATGTTGAAAAAGTCATTAAAAAGTCATAGTATAGTATGTCGAAAAAAGTCATAGTATAGCATGTCGTAAAAAGTCATAGTATAGTATGTTGAAAAAGTAATTAAAAAGTCATAGTATAGTATGTCGAAAAAAGTCATAGTATAGCATGTCGTAAAAAGTCATAGCATAGTATGTCGAAAAAAGTCATAAAAAAGTCATAGTATACCATTTCGAAAAAAGTCATAGTATAGCATGTTGAAAAAAGTCATAGTATAGCATGTCGTAAAAAGTCATAGTATAGTATGTCGAAAAGTCATTAAAAAGTCATAGTATAGCATGTCGTAAAAAGTCATAGTATAGCATGTTGAAAAAAGTCATAGTATAGCATGTCGAAAAGTCATTAAAAAGTCATAGTATAGCATGTCGTAAAAAGTCATTAAAAAGTCATAGTATAGCATGTCGTAAAAAGTCATTAAAAAGTCATAGTATAGCATGTCGTAAAAAGTCATAGTATAGTATGTTGAAAAAGTCATTAAAAAGTCATAGTATAGTATGTCGAAAAGTCATTAAAAAGTCATAGCATAGTATGTCGAAAAAAGTCATAAAAAAGTCATAGCATAGTATGTCGAAAAAAGTCATAAAAAAGTCATAGCATAGTATGTCGAAAAAAGTCATAGTATAGCATGTCGTAAAAAGTCATAGCATAGTATGTCGAAAAAAGTCATAGTATAGCATGTCGTAAAAAGTCATAGTATAGTATGTTGAAAAAAGTCCTAAAAAAGTCATAGTATATAGCATGTCAAAAAAAGTCATGAAAAAGTCATGAAAAAATCATAGTATAGCGTGTTGAAAAAAGTCATAAAAAAGTCATAGAAAGTCATAGCATAATATCTCGATAAAAATAAAAAGTCATAGTATAGCATGCTGAATATAGTCAGAAAAAGTCATAGTATGTCTGAAAAATGAATAAAGGAAGTCATAGTATATATCGTATGTCGAAAAAAGTCATAATTAAGTCAGACTGTACATTTTCAAAAAAGTCCCAAAAAATCATAGTATAGTATGTAAAAAAAGTAGTAATAAAGTCACATTATGTCAAAGAAAGTCATAGTACGTCAGAAATATTCACGTTTGTTGAAAAAAGCCAAAGAAGTTACAGTATATGTTAAGAAAAAAAGTCATAGAATAGTATGTTGAAAAATGTCAGAAAAACTAGTAGACCATGTCGAAAAAACCACATAAAATGTTAAACTATAATATGTTGAAAAAAGTCAAATAAGCATACAGTATAATATGTTGATACCAAAACAAGGATCAGAGAAAATAGTGATCTAGTTCTTACATATCAACACATGACATTCTGCACAGTAAACATTTTGTTCATTAAAATAAGCTGGAATTGAATGTCCTCACCAGCTTTGGCTCCGAGATGTTGTGCAGTGTAGACAAGGATGCCATCAGGTGATAAAGGCTGGAACTGCAGCTGCAAAACAGTCCTGTGTCTAATACTCATAGGTGGGAATGACATCCATGAAGACTGGTTACTGCTGAAGAATGGATCACTGATGGCCACAGCTGAACAGGCAAAACAATAGAGCAATAATTGAATAGTGAAAATAAATGAAAAGAAACATATTAATATAGTTATGATTCAATGATGCAACCTTTTTCGCAGTAGAGTCCTGCAGTCCCCAGGGGGCACTGGCAGGTATATCCATTCGGGAGAGGGATGCAGGTGGAGCCATGGGCGCACAGAGGAGGGGGGCTGTGCTCGACATCACACACAGACACCGTCTCAGAACAGAGTGCTCCCTTCCATCCAAATGGGCACTGGCAACTGCAGACGCACGCAGTCAGACACTGTGAAAAGCTTGTAAACACTGTCAATTCCTTTTGCTATACTTGCACTGTGTAACTGATTTTCTATAGGGCACTGATGTCTAGTCACAATACATATGGCTGTATAAACGTGACATAAAGCTCATTATAAATAATCAGAAAATGAATTCAAATATTGTTTATTTTCTCTTACTAGACAGATGAGCCGGAGTTCACACATGTCCCTCCGTTTCTGCAGTGAACGTGAACACAAGGGTCGACTCCACACTGACCCACGCTGCGCCCGAATGCAGGATGTCCCAAAGGCTGTCCCAGCACTTGGAACTTTCTGTCTCTTCTTGTACGAAACTGCACGTCAAAAATGCACCCTTTGAAATGAACAAACAAACCGACTGTATGTCAGAAAGATATCTTTAATTTCTCTGAAAGGGGATTGTCAGAGGAAATACGGCAGTCTTTCCTGGTAATAAATGGTGCGCACACTAAAATGTGATTAATGTGGTCGAAATTAAATTCTTTGATGGTTGTTTTATTGTGAGAAACCACAGGGCTTTATATCAAGTATACATACTGAAATCTGCATGTTTTTATTAAATGTCAACTATGAATTTGATGGAATATAATCTCTGCAGTCTCTACAGTTCACATCCAAGATGTCCCCACTCATCATGCATCTGCCTCATCATATTTGCTTTTTGCTTTCCTAACGCAATTTTATCAAGACAATATTTGCTTTGGCCTGTACCTGCAGAGCACAGGGCCCTCTATAAATATAAGGCCTGAGCACAAGCCATGTAGTCACATGCAGACTCCTGTCTCTCTGCTGCATTAGTCATTGGCATAAACAGGATGCAGGGGAAATGTCATGCTCATTCATGAATATTCATGGCATGATGCTGTCTTCTTGGCAGACTCAAGTGATGGTTGCTGTGCTGCAAAAAATAAACCACCGAAAAGCGAAGCAGATTCATGAGGAAGATTATAAAAGCTGTTTATTTTTGTTTTAGCTGCACCCACTCTTGTAACAGAACCAAGAAACTAGAGGTAGCATTAATACCTGTCAGAAAAGAGAGCTTGAAATGTGCGGTAAATTTAGTTCCAGAATCATAATTCTAATTTTCTATTACGACTGGGGTTCAAAAGGTAAATGAACCTCAAATATGATGAAATCACTTTAAAAAGACAAGTTTGACAAACATAAACTTGCCCCGTTTCTTGTTGTTTGATCAACAGCTCAAATTGAGTGACTGATTTTTTTTTTTACCCAGAAGCCACAGTACCTCCTCTGCCACCTTTCCACAGGGGAGTGTGGATCTGTTGATAACTGGGAGTGAAGTGCATTATCAGTTTGTTCACTGCCAGCCATCATGATTAGGGCTTGAGGAAGGTCACACAGATCTGATTAGACACTCATGAGTTCTCATTACATCCTGAGCAAAAAGGTTATGGTACCACGAGTGTCGCATGACTCAGGTAGTGCTTACCAGTAAAGGGGAGTATGACAATCTTGTACAGCATGGGCAAACGGATGCTTTACCGAAGCTGATTTGATTTTGGAAGGTTTATTTGGCAAGCAGAAAAATGAATAATGCGATGATGAATAAGCAAACACACAAAATGGCTCCGGTCCTTGAATATTAAAAGCTCTTGCTCAGCTCAAATGGATCTGCCATGACATTTTATAATAACAAGCTTCATTGCTGTAGTGGAGAGACTAGAGCTCTATATGGTTATGATGATATTCATAGCTGTTGTCTTCATTACGGTTATGGCAATTTTGCTCCACAGTTCCGCACATTAGCGGGCACAACGAATGCTCTCCAGAATACATTCCTACATTGGGTCACCTGAGAGAAAGCATGAATGATGTTGATATTAACAAAGATGATTTGTATGGCACCCTTGTTCAAGTGACTTATCAGCAGCCGAATGGATTTGCACACAATGTAAAAGTGTACAGGGGCGTGAAGTGATTAAAGGGTGCAGATACAATCAACCTCAAAGCTCTGTTCTGGCCTAATACAGCAGTCCGAGCCTGTCACTGCCTTTTTCATTACACACCTTCCCCTCTGCTCACAAAGAGACAGAGATCCTGGGAGAAACTCCAAGCCCCAGTGCTATAACTCCAGACAACAGAGTTGGGTTGTAATAAAGTCGTGGCAGCCTTACCCAGAAAGCCATGACGGAACCTGGATCCAAGTGGCAGCAGTTCAGGGGTGTACTCATTATATCCACCAACAAAGAGCTGGTTGAAAACATTGAGGCCCAACAGCGGTCCTGGAGTGGATCCTGTTCTGTTCCGTTGTCCGTCAACCTGACAGAAAAACAGTACAATGTCATTACTCAAGCTAGAGGCTTACTAGCTGTAGGCGGCATAGGAGTACAATTTATTTAAAAAAATCTGCCAAAGTTGAAAAAAATATGACTGTGGATTGATCACTGAGTTATTCAGGCACCAATTGGCATATTTGCCACAGTAGCTACCATACTGCCATGCTTTAGAACAGACGGGCCTTTCTGACTCGATAGAATCTCACTGTTGCCGCAGATCTTTTTGCCACACTTAGATGATGCAAACGTCCTTTTCGTGATCATATAAATGGTCTTCAGCAGTTCAACTAAGGAGTTAATTTTCCTTCTGAGATTGTTTAATTTTGAAGGATGTTTGGAAGTCTGAAGAGCTCAAATCATTCATTATTTTACAAGAAAATGGCTACATAGATACAGATACAAATCAGAAATAGATAGCATACAACCATTCTCACACTAAATGTTGTAAACGGAAATAAATATTTCTTTCTTATCCCTTTGATTATCTGGTGATCCGCTAAGCTTTACCTTGGGACCTCCTTATATGGTCCTGACCCCCAGGTTGGGAGACACTATTTTAAAAAAGAATAATATTTGAAGCATTGAAGCTGGTCTAGAGGCCTGTGGTGGTTCAACAACACAAAGATGACACTTTTCAAAACACCAAATCACCTTCAGCCATCCTGTTTTCTTGGACCTTCCAAATGTAACGGTGTGAACGTTGATCTGGTGGTTAAGTCGATCACTGACTATGGTTGCTACACCTGATCCAAGGTTGAATTTATGCACAACTCTGCCATTTCGTAGTCCCAAAACGAGGAAGTCATCACCAGCATTGCCTGGAAAAGACACGTAGTTTGTCAAGAGTGCAGTAGACATATACACACTCACACATTTCCTCATTAACACTTCATCTACAACATCAGGAGTAAAGGTTACATTTGTATGTTTTAATATTCATTTTAGTATCGTTTTATATTTCTGCTCTGCTGTTTAATGTCACGTAATCGTTATAAACAGCACTGGCTAAAATGCAATCTCAGAACAATGCTTGTAAATTGGCTACTTGTGAAACAGTCTGGTCGTACATGTCGTCTCTCAACTCCAACTCTAGTCTTGCATCTAAAGTTGCTTATTGGACTGTAAACAATGAGCCGCAGATGGAAAAGGAAGTCTAAACCAGATCCCCAACAATACAGCCCCTTGCCCTTAGAGGCTTATCTGACGTCAAACATATAGATGATGGGTTCTGTAATTGAATTCCATGTAACTTGATCACTGCCATCCAATAATAAAAGATCCACTTAATTTAACCAATGATCATGCAAACTGTGTGCGTTTCATCTATTCTGATATTGTGCCTTTGCATTTGTACCATGTTAAATAGTGCTTCACTCTCTGCTGACAAGTGTTTCATTATTCATATTTCTATTGTTTTGATTGCCTCCACCTCGATGCATTTAACTCTTAGGAGAAAATAAGTCCAGAAGATCCTCAAGTGCTTGTGTTTGTTGTTATAATTCTTCATCGTTTTATGAAATACGCTGGTGACAATAACACAGCGGTTACCTGCTACCAAATCTGACCTCACAGAAGGGAGATCCTAATTTAAAGTGATGGCTGCTGACAGCATCCCATTGCACCAACACATCAAAGTCTGTTTAACGCAATTAAGACTGATACTTTTGAGATGCTCGGTTCACATGTTCCTTTTTATTCTAGCAATACCAACATGCTCTTTGAAAGTCAAGAACAATAACAGTTTAACTGGATATAAATTAATTACTGGACTGCAGGAAGACTCATTATTAATGTCTCAAAATCTGCCAAGAAAGAAAATCCTCAGGGAATCCTCTTGATTAGAGGATCTCAGAGGAGATTGGATATCTATTAGGTAGCACATTACCATACACAGCGGGTGAAATCTCTCAAAACACTTCTTTTAAAATCCTTAATGAAGTTTGACAACTCAAATCCATCTAAGGAGACAACTCAAAGCAGTTTTCCTCTTTTCATTTTACCGTCAGAATGATGTTAAATGGCTGTGCGGATGTCTAGATTGAGCTCACCTTGTCCTTTATGCCCAGCGAACAGCATCAGGTTGTCTTTCACAGCAGATGAATTATTGGCGAGGGTGAACTTCAGCTTGAACTCATAGAAGAAACTGAGGCTCGGGATGGGGGAGTAAGCCACGAAGGAAGTGTAACCAAACTCCTCACTTCCACTGAATCTGGTACGAGTTATATTGAGGGCTGCAAAACAAACACAATCACAACACGTTTATTTCATATTTGTGTTAAAATCGCGTTAACTGGTGTATGTTGGGTTCTGTGTCTGTGCGGTTTGTATTGAACAGGTTGGATTCATTATCTCCCTCACATGTTGCCAAAAGATGGCACTATTGCTACACATTACATATCAGGGGTTAGTGAAATATTTTCCTTTCTGAATGCTATTAGATGATGACCTGTTTTCAAACACTATCACCTCTCCAGTTCTTTTCTATTTTCATTAGTAGCTGTTTAGGAAGTGTTCTGGCGATCACGCATTGCTTCATACCCAATGTTCACAAGGGTGGCACAATAATCCCAGTGATATTCAATTACAATGTCAAGTTTACTTATTCAGAATGCATGGTTGATTCAATAATGCTCTCTTGTATTCCATCTCAGCACACCCATCTACTTGATTTTACACTGGGGACTCAATGTAAATTTCCCCATGCTCATTCAAAATTACATGCCGCTGTGTTTTTTGTTTTTTTACACACACCAGTGAGCATTCAAACTAAACAAAAAACTGCTCTTCTTCAACACCTTGCATATTCTTCTGCAGCCCCAGGCGATGGCTAAGAGGGGTTCAGAGCTCCCCCTCAGCTCTGTTTGGCTGCTAAATTATTAATAAAGCTAGAAATGCTTCTGTTATCATCCCTAGTATGGTAGAGCTGTATTTGCCTATTGAATGAACTGGAACGGCTACATCTACGGTGTGAGTTTGAATTGACCATACACATGATCAACTTTGTGCCTTGTAATAACAGCTGAGCTCAGACATGAAGCAAACATGTCAGCAATTAATGCAAAATTAGATGACCTTGAGTGTGTCTATAGAAAGCTATTTACTCTGTTCATGGACAAATTACCCTTGAGCATATTGTACAAATGAAATAAGTGTCTGAAGTGATCTATACTGATATCTGCTAATTTTAGATGACCAGGAATGAATACAAATTATGTTTTTACAAATGTGATATATTGCTTTATATTAAATCAAATTTGATTTCAGAATTCCTTATCAAAACAGATTTATTCATAAACTTCATTTGAGTGCCCATTAGTATCTGTGTCGTATTACTTATGTACAAGAGGTGCACATAATATCATGAACCGTACCAAGACAACATTGGTTTCTAAATTTGTGAGAGTCATGTTGTTCACAGAAGTGTTTCCCTAAGTCAAAACTTGAAGGCATCGTTTGTAATGTTGCTATTGAGGTTCCATTATATTTGAAGTGTTTGTTACCCTGTGATTGTATATGGGACAGGTAGACAACAATCTCATACACATTCAACCATCACACAGACAGCCACTAGCATTATATATAATGTGGGAAGACAATCAACAGAGATCATGAGGTGTATTGGTATACAGTTGTGTGTTCTTATTTATAGTTTTTATTAGAAAACTCATCATTGTATGACACTTCGAAATAAAGTGCAGTGCTGGTGAAATTAACTAGTAGCTGCAGAACATATTAATAACAAAGAGACTTAAGGAAAGCCTCCGTGAAATGAATCCATCTATAGATGATAGCGACATACTCTGTCAAATAATATCACATAGTATTTCCCCTTTGCTAGGTATTTGTGTAATGTGGAGCAAACAAACAGGAGCTGCAGAAGAAAAACAGAATGACATTCAGCGCCAGATTGTGATATGCATTCTGAAAAAAATGCATGTACATGATGTGCATCTTAGCTGCCACTGAGCAGCTGAAAACTACTCTCCTTGGAGATATTATACACAGAATTATTGTCTTTTCAGGCTTGGCAAAATGCAAAGCTAACAGAAACTTTTCTATATCAGTACTTTACTGAATACTGATGCCGAATAATACTGCTCAGTGTTTAAGCACAGATGTTGAAAACCATTGAAAATGAATTGTATGAAATATCTCAAAATATGATGTACTTAAAAAAAAGATTGCATTACATTACTGTATCTTTACAGTTTGCTGTTGTTTTTGTTTATTTTAAGACTGTGTTAGTATTATTTTATTTTTCTTGCAACATTTTCTCTTGCTTTGTCCACTCACACCTGTCACTTTACGAATCCTCCCTTGACTTGAAATATTATCAATCACAATTATTCATGATCATAAATTGCAAAGACAGTACATATAAGACTGGAGAAACAAGATGTGCTAGTACTGTACTAGTGATACTGTATATTTCATGTGTGGTGTATTTTCTATCAATTACAAACATGAATCTTTAACAGGAGGTATAGGCATTTTTTATACAAAGGTAAACCATTACTACTTCTGAGTGAATTCATTTTAAATATCCATTAATGTTTCACGAGCTGGAGTCTTGAGGCATTTCAGCATCAATAGGACTTCCTAGTCTTCCCTTTCCTGCTAGTTCATAGACCAACCTTATCTACTAAAGTGCACATGGGAACTGAACTAAACATCTTGTATTTAGAGAAATATGTTTCTCTTTCATGTTTACTGCTGGACAAACAACTTTAGAACTTTCTCAAATAAAAGACAACTACCATGCTATCACTGACAGTATTTAGATAAGGCTACCACATGAGGAAAAGTGCACCAAGTAGCATGCAAAAAAGACCTTAGGAGTGATCAGTTTTGACTCTGATCGTATCTGATGTTATCAGGATTAAATTCAAATGTCAGCCATATACTTAGTTTGACACTGGAAGGTTAGATTACTCTGTTTGGGATGTGGGTGCAGAGAGTCTGTCAAGGGCTGTAACAAACTCAGCGACTTATGTGCCGAGCACCCTGCTGCTCCGACAGTCAATTTAGTCAAGCAAAACCCTTTATTTCTTTGAACCACAATCTGTGAAGCTTCTCTCTCTTATGGTCTTACTGTTTGCAATCATAGAATAGAGACTTAAAACCGCTCTTCAATGCCTTTAGAAACAGAAATTCCCATTTTCTATAACTGCTTGGTCATCCTGAACTATTAGCTTTATGTGACTGCATTATTTAACTAGTTTAAGTAAACAATGAATCAATAAACAAGAGTCAAGAATCATGCCGGCAGCTCTGTGAAGCAGCAGTGCTTTGAGCTAAATGTCAGCATGCTAGCATAGTTACAATGAAAATGCTAACACAGCATGCTCATGTGTACCATTGTTACCATTTTAGTTTTGCATGTTAGCATGCTAACATTTTTTTAATTAGCAGTAAATACAAATGGGAATGTCCATGTAGCAAGTATTTGATGATTAACCAAAGTATCGGACAAAACATTTTGACCTGTAAAATGGTGATAGAGGAAAAGTCAGTGAACAGAATTTCATGGATATCTATCGTAAAGTTCTTGAGATATTTCAGTCTGGACCAGAGCCATGCTGCTTGTGTGGCTAAATACAGCATCATTTTACAGTCAAATACAACACAAGCTATCCGGTATGGCGTTAATGTATTCTGTTTATCAGTTGTCCCAGTGGTCCTTCAACAACAGCAGTTATATTTTCAAAGTATTGGCGTATTGGTGTAGACTATATGTATTATGGTCTGTTTTTGTGTTTCAATACAACACAGTACATACAGAGAACCCATCGCCGATATGTTTTTGTTTCCATTGTGAGATAATTGCAAGACTAGAGTCATAATGTTACCAGTTCAGACATTTTCACCAGTATTGGTTAGCCAGTCAAATCACATCTTTATGGCTGGGGAGTTGTGTGATAGAAATAGGAAGTTATTGTTACTAGCATATTGTATTATAAGCTACCCTATGATGAAATGGAAAATAATAATAATAAAAAAATAACCACATACAGGCAGAAGTAATAGCAAGCTGACATTCTGGTAGTGTGAGAACACATCAAGACCTTGCTATACAGCAGAAGCCTGACATCTTTAGAGACAAGTTCATTAGAAAAGTTGCTTTGAGCCACACTGCTGAAATTGTTGGGAAATAAGATCTTATGAACTAAAAAGTCTTTTGGAATATTCAGTAAAGTGGCCGTGTGTTTTGCCTTGATTATCTGACTCTATTGCTGGAGGAAGACGTTTCTGCATTTTCAGCACAATTTTGTTTCATTAATCCCTTTACTTAACAAGAGACTCTCATATTACCAACTGCTCAGGGCTCTCATTCACCAACTATTTTCAGATCAGCATCTTAATAAAGCTGCTAAATCTACGCGACTCCTCTATCTGTGCAGAGTTGTTCTCTGTAACACTTACGTTCCTCACACAGCAGACCTTGTCTTCCGTAGGGGCAGAGACACACGGCCTCCAATGGAGACTTTGGGATGCATGTGGCTCCGTGACCGCAGGGGTTGCGCTCACAAGCATTGAACTGGCACAGCCGGCCGGTGTAAAGCGGGGGGCACTCACAGAACCAGTCCTCAGCATCACTAAACGAGTAGACATAGAGGGAGAGATCATTAGGCCAGAGGTGAAAATGGACCATGACATTGCAGCACATCCAGATGCTTTACAAGCTCACGCAGAGGCCCAAAAAACAGGGAGATAATGATGAAACACCCTGTGCTGCATGAAAGATTTGAAAAGACGCTGAGACTAAATGTGTCCAGCCTGATGGAATACATGTGATGTATGAGATCTGCTGAAAACACAAGCATTTGAGTGAACGTGTGGATGGTGGTAGCTACTGCAGAGGCAGAAATGACTTCACGTGTCTTTTGGTAAAGGTAAACACACGCACCCTGAAAAATAACAGCAGAAAGCAGATGATTAGTAGCCTGTCAGAAAACACATAACCAGAAATTGTACAATATTTTGTATGTCTTGGTTCCTCGATTTATATGCGTGCGCTTCCTCTCTTGGCAAGCAGAGGAAGGTGATCTAGCATGCAAAGTAATATCCAGACAGGGTCTTTCTAAAATGCACTAAGATGTGCACAACTTTGAAAGGTATAATATCAGCTAGAGGAAGCATTGGTGGGGTTTCAAGTCTCTAAATTAATAATGTGTTTTGAGCAGCAGCACTGCAGGATGCATTTTGCTCATTGAGAAACTGGCTTCTTCAAATGAAATATTTACATTCTGTCACTGGAGTTGAGCATTGTTAGATATGACTGTATTGAAGTACAAAAGGATGTTGTATAATGCAGTATAAAAATCTAGTGTATGATTATTAAAAGGCTGCTAATGTCAATTCAGAGACATTTTAAGGCACAATACACCGCAACACACTGTCGCTGCCAATTGTTTCAAAACAACAATCACAGATGCGTTGAACTGAACAGGCTTTGTCATTTGTATAATCTTTGACAACCTGCAAGAGAAAGAATCAAATATATAATGGAGCACCTTCTGGAGCAGTCGCAATGTTTCAATGCTTTGAGTGCAGCTAATGTGTCCCCTGCATTGTCAGTAAGAGTTGGTTTTTAAATGTTGTTGACACAAAAATTGCGTGGGTTTTCCTCCAGATCCTCCAGTTTCCTACCCCAGTCAAACATGCAGGATAGGTAAATTGCTGGTAGGTGTGAATGTAAGTATGTGTAATTGTCTGTCCGCTCTGAAACTGCAGTTTATCCAGGGCTCCAATATTCCAGTCTGCACAGAATAAGATAGTATAGAAAAAAAAGAGGTATGGATTCACAAATGAAATTGTTTCTTCTAGTTGTAGAAAACTTTTTCACGGATAATTTCTTACATGATAAAAATGTAAACTACTACAGGTACATCATCTCACAAATATTCTGCTGATGTTATATTACCTGCTCCAGATTGATACATTAGATCATATTCACAAATTTGGAATTAACTACCACATTTCAAAGGCAAGATATTCATGCTCTCTGTGGTCAATTTTAAACATGCTTGAGTATGGACTAATTTCTACAAACAGCTTTTGGGGCTTAGTTGAGGATATTCTTATTAGAAAAAAGATAATAAAAGATAAGAAATAAAATTGAAAGCAGCATACAGGACGGATAAGAATCAGTTGAGCAAGTTCTGCCTGCCATATGTTTGTGTTTGCAAGAGATAAATATCTTTAAGTAATCATAGAACAGATTTAATCCTAAAACAAATTTAAAAAAACCCCCCCACATATATGGTAATATAAGACAAGATAAACCATTAAAGATGAATTGTCAACTAACTTGTATACAAGCACTTAATAACAAGCTGCAGATATTCCTGGATCAAAAAAGGTAAAGTGTAGATAGAGGCAAAGGAGCACATTTGAAAACACTTGAGTTTGAATTGGCCTAATCAAATAACGCAATGTGTGTGGTGACAAAAGGTTATTTTAATTCAGCTGAGGCAATCACTTTGATTAAGTAATTGTTGTAATGTTTGCAGACTAATTTGAATATGTTAATCACAAATGCATGGTTGGTGCTAGTCATATCTCACGCCATTCAAATACTGCACTGCTGCAGCACACAGGCTGCATAAAATATTAAGGAAGACTACATTTTTAATCTAATGGTTACCAGACAAAATGATGAATAATTGACCAGTTAGCTTATGATATCTCTGTCAGCAAGAACAATATGCTGTGCGGCCATATGCATTTCTCAAATTTCATCCCTTGTAAGTTATTTACAGAACACTTCTTTTCAAGTGCTTGTTGGTATGCAAATGCACTTCTACAGTAAGACCCTGATGAGGCTCTGCTGCCATGGCAGTCTTCAGTTCTCGGGTTGAAAGCGTTTAGCCCACTTCATCCTTTGTTAAAATGAAAAGGACCTCTGTGTTTTGCAGATATTATTTATAGAGAAGAACTGCTTTGGTACGCTTTTTGCTTTCCAGTATTGTAAACAGCCAATTGGACACCGTTACGCTAGAGACACTGTAATTCTTGGTGGGTGGGAAGGAAAATCATCTGAAAGAAGACTGGTTCCTCACTCAATTATTTGTCATCTGAATTTCAATATGAGCAGAGGGATGGGGTGGAATTTACACATGGCATTCACGTGACGCACTCAGGCTCCTGTTTTAGCAGACGGCTGTTCGATATTTTCATGACCTCTTCCAGGCACCCTTACAAACATTTTCCTGTCGGTGAAGAAGGGTGAGCCTCCATCACAGTCTTTTGAAACATACTGCCATAGAAAAGCATACTTTAGATGATACTTGAAATAAAAACCTTATAGAAAAGAGGCATGAAGCATGAGGGAACATTTCTCAAGGGATCAGATAGTATTTTCTAAGGTCCAACATGGAACACATTGCACTCTGCAGAAAGCTGTGCTTTTCTGAAACACTTTTAAAGTATACCTATACACCTATACCTATACATGTTTAAACTCTACACTTTTCAAATGTGCCAGTGAATTTTTTACTCTAGTTTATTTTACTTTTCTATACTCACAAAAAAGGAAAAAAACGTACAAAACACTGTCCTTTAATAAACTGCATTGCCCCCATGTCTCGGAAATAAAATTGTGTTCCAATGATTTAACATTTCTTCACTGACACGGGTTCAGGCGGATGAATTCATACGAGATGATATTTATTTGCTTCAGACTTGAGTAAGAATCAGCTGTCAATTTCTGAAATCTGGAATGTTTTCTCTGCCAACACAAAGCCTGTCCTCTTCTTAGACTGCATGCTGTTATGTAGCGCTATCACTGGTCTTCTCTCTCACTAACTCACCAGCAAGCTGTCATCGGGCCAACTGTTCTACCTACTCCTATGAAACAGACATAGCAATTGCAAAAACAAAAACTATGCAAGATGCTGAGCTGTATTATTGTTGGAACCAAAACTGAAATAGGGTTTAAAAGGTGGAAGGAGACGGAAAAGAAAAACCCAGCTCAAACTATCACTGACATGACGACGAGGTGCGAGACAAAAAACAAGGCTGAAAGGAAATGAAATACAGCTATTAAATGAAAAAAAATGGTGAGAACATCGAAGACTGGCTTGTGCTGGATGAATAAAATAACATGACGTTTTCTTCTGTTCACTGTAGAAAACAAATTCCTTCCACACAATATGTTCCACAAAAAACATCTGCAGATGATGGCTTAATGAACGTGTGCCTGTACGCATGCACGCACAAACAAACACACGCACACACTGATAAGACAATCATTTTTGCTTTATGTCTGATTGTGTTACTTATATTGCAGTAAAGAGATTTGTGTTTTTGCAGATAGATGTTCTGTATGTCTACTGATGACCTAGAAATACCATCGTAGACACTTGCATAATAAGTATAAGTTTGGATTTTACCTTGGTCAAAAAAAATATTTTGTGTCAACTTTTGTATTGTCCTTATGAGGCAGTGCAGCATGTGTATGGACTTTGAAATGGAATTTAAACTTTCCTAAAACACCAGAGTAACATATTTGAAAACAGAAATTCAAGGCTATTCTCCTTCTGTTCTACTGTAGCTAGTTGTACTTTATTAGGCCTCAGAGGTCTACCCCGATAGAAAAAATCAAAAGCAGAAGCATTTCCTGTTCCTGTATTTTTTACATACTGAGTCACGTGAGATTTGTCCCCAAGTCCTTTTAATACTTACAATTATTATCAGCTACTTCTAAGTATGTCAAGGTTACACAGTAACTCATTTTTAAACAAGAAAATGTCTATGTATAAAAATAATGGCCAATTTGGCCAAAAAACACCATCACGCAGTTCGTTTTGAAAGCACTTGTCCTCCAAAATTCAATGACACAATATAATAAACCCTGTAATGAGCAAGTTCTCTCTGGAAATATACTTTAGGGACAGCAAACGCACACGGGATGATAGCTATGTTTGTTTCTCATGGTGAATTAAAATAATTGTTTCTTGGACCTTGAGTTATTTTATAGGTACGTTGTAACAAGCTGGAGCTCTGATCAAGGTAAAATTGGTTTTACTTGCTTTATGAAGAACGCTTGCAGGCAGTGAAATGGACCACTGGGACAATTCACTGTGCAGGTTTGTGTGCCGGCAAAGCTGGACCATCACAGAATGAGCAAGGCACCATCTCTACTGCAGCCAATTAGCAGAAGTAGCACTGACTACATGATTTCTGCTCGGCGTCAGTGTGAGAGCATATGTCCATTCTCTCCACAGCAACAAATGTGGATCTATTTATGCAATCTGTTTTACTTCAATGAGGATATATATATATATATATATATAGGTCACATTGTGACATATTAGGTCACATTCCAATGAAAACTTTAAAGCAGCTATAATATTTTTTACATTAACAATGAATCAAGACCAAGTGTGTGTGAAAGGTGTCAATATTAGTGACCAACCAACATAGAAGTATTACCCGGCTCTGCAGTACCCTCAGCATATCAGTGTCTTTCAGCTAATCCCTTTTGCTTGCCCCACAAACTGACTCTTTTGGCTCACACTCACCACTCTCATGAACTGTATACTACCTGCCCAACACCAAAAAACAGACAAAGAAAAATAGATGGACTGTGAACATAGTGGACATAGTGGACACCTTACAGGGTATGGCTACCTGCCCCTACACTTGCAACCCTCACAGATGCATCAAGCATAATACATGCTTAAGTCTCTTCACACCACACCCACTATGACTGGTCACAGGTACATCTGTGCATCTGTATGCAGATTATACAGGGATTGTGCAGTTGTATATATTTTTCTCTAATTGTCTAATTGGGAGATAACATGTTGGATTTCATAACTAACTGTCTGGCTGTATAAATACAGCTGTTCATTTTCCTCTGATGAAATATTCTTTTCTTATTTCCAGAGTTCTTATTTGTTACAGAGTGACTGCAAGGTACTTACAGCATGGATGTGTCTCTTGGAAGCCATTTCCGCTTTAACATTTCCATCTGCTGTATATGGTCTCAACAACCTGCAGCTGGGGTTTATAAATTCCGGCATTACAGAGCTGGCACTGAAGAACAAGAAGGCCATAGTCCTTACAGCAGCTGCTGATAGCCCAGCTTTTCCCATTGATGTCACTTAAATACCTAATATTTATGTTTCATCCAGCCAACCACAAGCCAATTATCATCTTAGGTTTAATATTGATATATCTACATGCCTAAGTGAACAAAATACTACATGAAGGGGACAGCGGCAATATCACCCCAACTGAACCCACAATCAAAATCCTTTTTCATCCCATTACGTTGTGACAGTGCAATCCAAGGCAACTAACTGAATGAAGAAAGCTCTATGCACTCCTGATGACCCCTGCATGCTGTGTAGTTCAAGAGGATACTGCATTAACACATATTCATCGCACAGATAATTTCAAGGTGCACTCTTTCGCACATGACAAGCCAATGTGACCACAATGCCACGACTCTTAATTGGTATGCTCAGAGGCATTCCTATTCCAATATTCTCGGTGCACCTTTTCATTTCCTGTTTAATAAAAGCAATTGTTAATTGACAGTGTCGTAACACAATGAAGAAGACATTTATAGCAGCTATTTTCTGGATTAGCTCAGGTGAAAGAGCATCGTATGTAGTTAAGGCATACTTAGAAAGACGGTCAAAATTGCTGTTAAGTGGGGTGTGATAGCAGTCTGATGAGCTGTACTGGATAAAGATGAAGGGAGAGCGGATCCTCACATATTTGGCTCATGGATTGCATTTACTGGGCATTGAAAATACTGTAGCTTTATAGAAAGAAGTGGGAAGGAACAGGACATGAGTAAGTTTCTCCTTTCATGTAACGCTACTCAAGAAATTTGTCAAACTCTTCTATTAGTAGACTATCTGACGATTTAAGTAACTGCCCAGGCATTATAACATGTTTCTGTGTAAAATCAATGTGATGTAAGAACAAAAGTCACTGTTTAAACTCACAAAGGCTCTGCCCTCTTCTGGACTCTATAATTAATACTACACTGATCTTGCGAGCACGTGTTGGCCTACTGAAAACTTGCATAAGCGTAGCCCAATCAGGCCGTGCCTACCCGTATAGGTGGCTGCACATGCAGCGTCTGAAGTGGTGGTTTGGGGGGGGTTCTCATTTAAGACAGCTTTGCTGTTTGCAGTGACCTCAACGAAAAGAGTGTGTGAACTAAGCACCCTTTCAATGCACCCAAGGTGCTTGTTGCTATGTGGTGACCGCAGCAAAGCTACCCTCAGACCAAATAATTCCTTGTTCCCAAAAACCTTAAGGAGTTAATTCAAGATATAAAGCTGGATTCCTTTTGTCTTCCACCCCATGTGGGGAACAGGTAGGCATTACAGCTGCTTGCCCAGTATCTGCGTTGGCATGTTATCTTGAAAGTACGGCTCTCATCCGACACACTGAACAGCTGTTTGTGTGCTTCCTACAAGTGTCCGTGCTTCTTGATGACCCGGAGAACGTGGCATGCTGGGTGTCTACTGCCTTTCTGGCTATCCAGTAGCTTTCACATTCAAGTCATTCCATTTTTAAGATATGAAACTGCTGAAGGGCTATTTTAGCAAGATGGTTCATTATCTGTATTACAATTCCACCATTAGTTGCAATTAACAAACAATTTAGAGTTTTTCTGCGGCGTCCTAGTCCAATACTTTACAGTGCCACTAAGCCTTGAGTAGGCCTACATGTAGATAAGATACGATTGACAATTGAACAGTTCTGCATTTAGAAATGGTTGGTGCTGGGAAGAGGAGCTGTCGCCAAAACTGTCATTTTACTAGCTGGCTGACTGGGTTAGTGTTGGCTCAGAGCTCCCCTTGCACAGCCATAGCTCCATTCATGTTTGTAGAGATTGGGGAAAACAATTTAAACTGGAATATATATTCCTACAATGGAAACACTCTGTCCGCTCTGACAGTCGTTCTTCATACTGAATCACATGTGCATGAGGAAACAGCAGGTCTAACATGGAGATGTAATGACTCTGTCAATCATACTCCATTTTTTTCATGACCTTTTTTGTTTATAGCATACAGATATGAACATGATCGGATGTAACAATTTCTGGAGTAATTTCTTGCATGTTATGCATTATTATTACAGAATGAAAATTTATTCGAAAAAGTATATTTTATATTCTTAATGGCTTTCAAGTTCAACGGTAGTTTAGTAATTATTCATTAGTGTAAAAGGTGACCTCGTACCTGACACAAGTTCCTCCGTTGCGACAGGGTAGGTGTTGGCATACAGGTGGGTCACAATCCTTGATGTTTCGCCCTCTGACTGCCTCACCCACCAGGTAAATCTCTTTTGAGTTGACCTGAAGTTCCCTGATACAGCCAATGAATCTCCTCGCTCCCTTTGCAATCCCGTCATGCATCTCCCACTGGGATGAAACATCCCCAAGAAATATGGGTCCAAAGGTTTCCTGCAAAAAAATGGTGGAAAACCAGTGATCAGTGTTATCATTTAGTAGATCTCACTAAATCATACAAAATATGTCTCCATTCAAGGACGAGCTGCGCAGCTAAAAACTGGTTCTAAATATCAGTGTGTGTGAATATATTAACACTATTATTATATTAACAGGACCTTACTATATATTAAGATCAACAAGACAGATTAACACTATCAGTTTCTGTTACTCTCCAGCTTAAAGCAGTTTTAGCATGACCTAGACAAGAAACCTGAGTTATAATAATTGTTTTTTTAGTCCTGCTGACATCATATGGTAATACACATCCTGATACAATGAGAGAGAGGTACAATATGTAAAAATTGCTTCAAGCTTCCTTTGATGTGCTAGGTAATTGGGTAGAATTAATGTAGATAAATTCTGTGAACTTGCAGCTTATTGTACCATAACGGTCAATTTAACAAGTGAGGCATAATTGTGTCTGCGACCAAAGCAAAGCTGCACAAAAAATATAGCACAAGACAGTCTCATATTAGCACTAAAAACATATAATTCATTCGTAGCGGTGACCTCCGGATGTTCAAATGAATATTGAGTACTACTTTCTATTTAGAAGGTTTACATAACACTTTCCTACTCACGCCATGCATAATGATTAATTTATGAAAGACAAATCAACATTTATCACAGCTTCATTACACATTCCTGCAAATTATGTAACATGCTGACAGTGGATTTCAAAAATAAAACTCCCTTGAGTAAAAATTATTTTCTGTTTCATGTACGAAAAGTTAGAATATAGAGTAAATATCTTTCCTTTAGATTTAGATTCAATGTATCAATAAAGTAATTTATATAATAATAAGAATACAAGTGGGGCCCCAACCTCTATAATTTGAACCTTTCATGTCCATATAGCTCACTTCAGTCCTACATAAGATTTAAAGCTGCTTCAACCTTTAGCTGGGTCATGTCCAAAATAATGTGGATACATCTGAAAATCCTGTTGACATGTCAAACATTTCTCACCCCTATAGCAGAAATAACAAATCAATACAAAAATACATTTACTCTTATTTTGACAGTTGCCAACAACTCCAGAGGGTGAGTACTGACTCACTATCTCTGCTTATGCTTTTTTATATCATTATTATTATGTATTATATAAAATCTTGTCATGGCAGACATGAGTACTGGATTTCATATAGAGGCTCATCATATTCAATACCTTACTTTAACAATGCAGGTGTCTCATGTCATGTATTTAAAAGGTTCTGTAACTTACAGACATGATTGTGTTGTTGTTGTGTGAGGCTATGCGTCTATAACACAAATCTTACTTATGTGGGTCTTCAAGGTACATTTGCAAAGCTCTGCTCAAGATATCCAACTTTGTATTGATTACAATATAGAATAAAAAGCCCTTATAGAAAAGATGATTATTAACAGCACAGTGAACATATCAAATTATACTGAATCTTGACGTTTTCAATTTCATATCAGTCATTGTTAAATCTAAGCAGTCATCACAATTCAGACTTTGATGTCCCTAAAATGTAACGTTCATCATGACACCATGCTGGCGTTCGAGGAAAGGTGTTGGACAGCTGCAGTGGAGGTGTTCAGTGGAGTGAGGTGTCAGACCACATAAATATTTGGGATTTAAATGACATATATTTGGTAGATTTTAAAGCCTATAAAATGACACGGATGATAGCGGTTTACGGGAACGTGTATGTAATGTCAGTGAAAAGTTAAGAGCCCTAAAACTATCTTTAACAAAGCAGAAGATTCAAATAAAATACTCCGCTATAGCTGGATACTTTTACAATGAGCTAAACTATATTTCATGTGATACAACAGCTTTGAACCACTGGAGCTGCTTGATGACGATGGGCTGATATGGAACGCATTTACGGTGCCTTCAAGTGTGTTTACCACGTTTATGAGAAGGGTCCATTTGAAAGACGCACGGATGTAATATTCATGACTTTGTACGTGGACGCGCAGCCCTGCGTTCACAAGTGTGCTGATTTCTGTGTTCTATTTGAAGGCAGGACAAGTGAATGTGGCCTCCATTTTATTAGCATATTTCTAAAAAGTGGTTTTATATACATGTGGTGCCAGTTTACATGAGTAACTTGGTCATACTAAAAAACATATCATCACCAGGCAAAAATTGTTCAGTGATTGTAATTGAGCACTAAAAGCTTATTTTATGATGACAACCTTAGTTAAAAATGTGGCAGTAAGACTTTGAAAGCAATATAACCCATATGTTCATATTATTTCAGGTCTTATCCCCTCACACCGGCAATCTGTGAGTATTATGACAGAATATGAAAATATTTTAAAACTCTATATCAGCTGTATGTTGGCTTCCAGTCTAAATTGCCAAGGATAATACTGGCTCTGACCTGTTTCACTGACTTTACAGTCCAACATTTCTATCATTACTTTTAGAATTTGACATATAGCAATTTATTTGCAAGTAGTGCTGCACTGACATCTGCTAAACTGCCTTATGAGCCTCAGCAGTCTAGATTGGAACCTGACAATTGCTAACTTGATGATCTCATTAAGGCCTACAGCCAGGCCATGTATGGAGTGTTGGTTATAAAACATTGCAAGAATCTTTGTGGGTTCATAATGTCGAGTTTATAAGCTGTACTTCATACAACAGTCTCTATCCTTAGACCCTTGACAACTGCTAGTATATTCTTTTATTGCTGTACTTCAACATCTGTGATTTTTTAGCTTTTTCTACTATATATATATATATATATATATATATATATATATATATATATATATATATATATATATATATATACTATAAAGCAAGGAATATCTGTCTGTCTTTCTGAGAATTGCTCCTCCGATATACTTCAATACTTGGGTGTATTGCTGGGGACCCCATGGAGAGCTTTGTCGAATTTGGTGCAATTTGTAAAAGCTATACATACATTCAATTTTATTAAGCTGTCATCCGTAGCGGGCATTCAGCAGCTTATTGCCTTTCACTTTTGCTGCTGGATCCTGGATACAGCGTGATAAAACTACATGAATGCTGGATAATGTAACAACCTTCTTCACTTCACTTGAGTCAACGGGCATAAGCAGAAAGCCAACAGGAACATCGCCACTCTGCCATTGCAACTGAAATTCTATTTTTTGCCATACTAACTTATAACAGTACCGCCGGAAAAATACCTCCACAAATGCTCTACTTTAAAACCGTGGTGGTTATGTCAAAGCAAGTGACTATTTTGCCTATTAATATTTGTAAAGTACTTTTAGGGGTTATTTCGGTGTACAAGGAGTTATAACAACATAGACATGATTCAATACTTATCTTTATATCCAAACATCATATTAACTTTATAGCTGATTGGGGCCTTTTTAGTTGGGGGCCCCGTGTTGCCTACCTTGCCTTAAGTCTTCCGCTGGTGTTTTTTTTCCAGTAAACAAGACTGTAGGCCTAATTCACCGGTGTTTCTGACTGTGATTAGCTGAGACTTGGGTTTGTGACACGACTATATCATGGTGGGTGTTTTGACGAGGATCCACTGGAAGCGCAATCTTGAGTGTGAAGTTGTTTGTATAAGAGGTTCACAAGCAGCAACACCACAGGCCAAGCATGCGCCCCTTTCTGGACAGGCATGTGTGTTTGAATGGGCACTGCACTGGTTATCATAATTTGTGTAAAAATCTCATTTGACTTAATTTGACTTGTATTGAGCGCAAACAAAAAAAGATGTTTTCAGTATAAGTGTAAATAATGGTAATACACTGGTCTCTATAAAAGTTGACTAGCAACCAATGTGGAATATAATTGTAGCAAAGATACTTGTGCAATAATGAATGTGTTATTAACAAAAAAGGGAGAAAAAAAGAAACATCTTGGCATCTTAAATTAGAAGACCATAAATCACATTGAGGAAGGGGGAGGCATGTGGAGCCTGTGGGAAGGTTGAGCCCCTCTCTGCATCTTTGAAAGTGAAAAAACAAAAATATTAATTTAATAACAATTATAGGTGTTGTTAATCAAATTAATGAGCTGGAGTAAAAAAAAAATGCTGTTTCTTACATGCCTGCCATTAAGGATATTATTTGCCAAGTGGGATCATCTTGGCAAATAATGTAACAGGTGGACATGTTTTTAATGGGAGCTCCCGTTACTCATTCATAAAGCAACAGTGTGCTGGGCTGGCTTTGATAACATACACTTAATCTACTAATCTAAAGATATTTGTTGCTACCAATATATTTTTTGTTGGTCCGCAATGGATGTAGTTAATGCTGGATTCTGAAAGCTGCTGGATAATCAGTTTTAGGCTGCTAAGAGATAAACAAAAATGCATCAATTTGATTAGATCTCATAGATCTATTGCTCAAGCTGGAATTCAAGCTTTTTTGTGATTTTCATGAGTATTTAATATTTTGCAAGTACCTGAAGCTACACCGCCAACCGCAGGGCTGTTTTCTGTCTGAACGCCCACTTAATTTACACTGAAAAGAACAAAATATATTGCAGGAGTGGATTTAACCTCAAACTCACCTGATTCTGCAAAAGTTAGACAAAAATGTACTATATAAGTGAATGTAGTGACAAAAATATTTACCGGAATAAAGACTATCCATTAACTATGGGTCTACAAATAGGTCTAAAAATGTACTGACATTAATGAACAGAGCTGTGGTTCATAATGAGTAAAAACATAATAAATTGAACAAATTATATCTGATGTAATTCCTTTAACTTACTCACGGAATCTGAAGTCATGCATGACAAATTATATTAGTTTTAACTAACATGTTAATATGCCTGTGTATGCATGTGTATGCATGTATATGTGTAAAAGGAAGGCGATACCAATCACATGATTATAGGTTCAAAATGCAAATGTAAGAAAATGATTGTGACAAAGAGTTGATTTGACTTACCTCTGACTCGGGGCGTGACACGTACTCCTCGACACGCTGAGCTGTGCCATTATCTGCAGCTATTTCAATCATGCATGACCCTCCTTGTTTGCCAACAGACATATTATATCTGTTGAGAGAGAGCAGAGTGAGACCATGATTTGTAATATCTGATACTCACAATAAATTCAGCAAAGCCTGAAAAACATTCTGATGGAGAGACAGAAAGAACAGTCACAGCAATGAAGCTGCTAATGTGACCATTGAGACTATACTATAAAAGTGGATGACTACGTATACATAACACACTATTGCCTGAGAAACTTTATGCACTGGTGGATACTGTTGGAGGCAATGGTGCGTTTGTATCCCACGCCACAGCCCAAAACCCAGGAGAGACAACAAAAACAGAGAATGGCTTCCACAGCTGGATTTAAATAACAAGTTCTGAAATAAGTTTTTGCTCAGTGCTGTGATAATTCTTTACATTTTTGTGTTCCTCAGCAGATAAGAAATTCACATTATAATGCCCGTAAATACACTACAAACAAATCATAGATTGTGATAACCAGTCAGAGCTGAATTTACATTTACATGCTGTGCTACATGCATTACTATTTCAAATGTATGAAAAATACAATAATATTAATACAAATGAAAGAAATCAGCCTGCAAAACATTATCATGAGTGAGAGTGCTCATTATGTCATTCAGGATTAATTGATGATAAAAATGAGGGCACAAACTAGATATACATTATAAACCTAATGAGTAGGAAGACAATTTTATCATTTGACCCTCTGTGTCTCTCTGGGGAAATATACAATTGCTCTAGTCATTAATGTTGCAGCCATAATGTTAAGTAGCTGGTCTACTTGTGTCATATTCCAGCTTTTGCAAAGTCAAGCGATTGCCTCTTTCCAATTCATCATTGGCTTTATATGGGCATTATACAATAGCAGCCTCTTTACAAGGCTGTACATTGTGCAAAAGGTTGTATACTCTCTGCCACGTGCATAAACACAATTGTAATCTACATAATGCACTTTTGTTCCATAGATTCCTTATTGTTTGCCTGTGAACATGTATTACCGGTAAATCTGATTCTGTTAATTGTTTTCATCCATTTTTTCCCCGATTGCACCACTGTTGATGAGACAAACCCTTCAAATGTCTGCTTTAATGGCCAGATGGAAACAATCAGGGCAATCGCCTTCCTGCTAATTAGAAACAGCCTTTCAGGACGCCTTCCTGAGGCAATCACATGCATGCAACTTAAGAAGGACTAAGTACAGGTACTGTATGGAAATCACGAGGGAAGGTTTGAATGCAAACACACACACGCACTAAAAAAATGAAGGCACATTTCAGACTGTAAACATGGAATGCAATCCATTCTCGGTGAGCGAGTTCAGAAAACTACATTGCCTCACCGTCACAAGAATATAACAAGATCCTAAAGAAAAAACTGAAATGATCCAATATTCCAATCCATGTCTTTGTGTATGCAGGAAACATCACAACATTGTTACTAAAACTCCCTCTTGCTGAGGGCATTTGAGGCATATTTTGGTGCTTACTACAGTAGCTTTTTATTTAGCCTGCTAATGCTGCAAAGATTGTCCCTATGAGACACAGAGAGCATGCATACTAAGCAAATTGGATGATGTTACTTGATGAGCTCTCGTGAGCAAATTGAATGCTCCACCGGGCTAATTTACATTAGTCTTGCTCTAAGGCAAAGATGACTATTTATAAAGATGACTATGACTACTTAACTTGGTATAACAGCTAGATAGCTAGAACATGTCCCACAGACCAAAATCATCATCACCACCACACACACACACACACACACACACACACACACACACACACACACACACACACACACACACACACACACACACACACACACACACACACACACACACACAAAACCACAATGGATTATATCTCACAAACAAACACAGGAGTGAATCAGAAGAAAAAGAGGCTGAGGTTTGTCTAACTCAGAGATGAAACACTATGTAATTTCATATTGGGCTCTCTGTGCACCATTCAGTGCTGGGTCTCATAGGACCAACAACAGCAAATTCCCAACTTGAGGTAAACAAACAAAGACATATGAATATTTCATTTTCTGCAAACACACAAAACCACAATATGGCTGTGATCATTTTTACTCAATCATCATTTATGCATTTCTTCATCTGGCTAATGCTCTAATCAGAAGTGATTTGTCATCTCTAACATCCTCATTTAGACCGTGTCTGGTGTGTGACTAATTCAGAGCAACTGCACTGTTGCAACTTTCCTGAGGATCACCATTGAAATATTACCTGCAATGTTAAGGGACCTGGCAAATATTTTCAGCACAGCACCTTTACACAGAGGTATTTGTTAAACCTGATGGTAGGTGTGTGTCTTTACTATCCTATTTGAACGTGCCTCCTTCACAGTCCCCTGAAGAAAATAATAATGAGGGAGGATCATCATTAAAATATTACTATTGCATAAAACATCTAAAAGTATTGGCAACAGATGGCAGTAAAACATCATGCACTGTGCTGGTGCCCTTGCAACAGTTTTCACAGGCTGATAGGCAAGATGCATTTTTTTTTTAAATGGCTTAATTATTCTAATCATATTCCAGATTCTTACAAAAAGCAAATGATAATGTGGAACACGTTAGTGGTGAATTTATAATTTGCAGGCAATTTAGTGATCTGGAGTCAAGAGTCTATTAGTTCTACGACTAGAGACTATAAAGTAGTTTTCTAGCTTGGAGCAGATACAATGTAAATGGGTCACTCAGATTACATATATAAGGAAGATGTACCCTACCACCTGTTAGTTTGATATTCTTCTTAGCACAACATGCAGTAGAGTTATACACCAGATATGAAGGGGAAGAGAGAGGGAAAAAAAACATATGCTTAATAATCATGCATTATCATCACACCACCGCGTCTGCTGCACAAGATGTCAGGAGCGATCGGTTTGTCGTTTTTCCCTTAAGTGCAACAAGCCCTGTATCGGACAATAATCTAAACCTACATTGACTGTAATGCCTGCTCTGGCTCGGTGACTTCCTCACATGCAGCACTGCAGCATTTGCTGCATAATTTGTGCTGTGACTGGCAAGCCTCAATTAATTTGTGTAGCCTGTGTTCTATCATTACATCTCTAGCAATGCAATTAGACAGCACACAGCAAGCCTCTTGGCATTGTAGCTTCACAAAAGAAATTCCAAGTGAGCGGGCAGTCCTGCTGGTTGCTTCTTCAATGAATATCTTATGGGACTACTTGTCAATACAAAACTGACTGCTGTCTGATTGATAAACGTACGCTGCCTGAGATTTGGACAGTGTCAACGGGATGTGGATTTAAAAACAAAATATTTAGAACCTTCTTTTCACTCAGTTGCACATATGGCACTTCCCCAAAATGAATGTTGTTTCCTCATTACTCTTTCAGCGATTAATACCCAGTGGGAAAGGATAAGTTCTGTCCGTTGTTATTGTCTAGTTCAGAAAAAAGTAATCAATGGTTACTAATTACTTTTCCAAATTGCAAAGGGATTACTATACTCATTACTTAGATGACCACTAATTACAGCAGCGGTTATTTTACCTATAAGCCTGTGCACATGCTCACATGTGTACCAAAATGCAGAGTAGATGGATAGACACTCAACAGCTGTCTTAGTTCTTTATTAGCCAGCATGTTATTGGTTGAAGAGACAGGAGGTGAACAGATGTTTCTAACCTGAACACAACATGAACTCATAGCATGTCTTAATCTCTTTGACGTTCATTCATAGAAGTGAAGACCCCTCAGACACGCTGAAAATTCCTACTACTTTGAAATTTCTTCTCACAGCACTTTTCTGTTTTTTCTCTTACAGCAGCTGTTGCTAAGCAACATTTCACACCTACATACGTATGCTTTATTACATTAAAACAATATTTAATAGTTAGTGAATGGACTATTAAATAATCCTCAACAATTAAATTTAAACAAAGTGATTAAAGTGATTATTTCAGATTATTTCTTGTAACAAGGAGTGATACTCAGCCTGTAATAAACATTTGAGTTATGTAAAGCAGACTTTACAGTAAAGCTTTTTAAAGTCTGAGAACATAGCGGTGATGATGCAAGCAGGGTTATCTGAGATTGCTCTACAACCCTCAAAATCCCAACTAAAAGCCAGTGATACATGGGGGTAAAGTGGAAAGATGTGGGCACGAAGAGGCTCTAACAAAAGTTGTTATTAAGTTCCATAATATAAATTGTAGGATCGGTGTTTTTGGAGCTTGATCTTTATGGAGTAAAAGTCAGGACATCTCATGTTCCGTTGGCTTTCTGTAAATTAATAATAACTAGTGCAGGGCAAGTTGAAAACATGTCTATTCAGAATTGGCCACATGCTTGGCCTGTGGTGTTGCTGCTTGCAGCTTTCTCGAGAACTGCTCATACAGACATCACACTCAATACTGCACTTCCTTTGATCCTCAGCAATACACCTGTCATGACATAGTTGTGTCACACACCGGTGAAACAGGCCTACAGTCTGGTTCACAGGACAAAACACCAGACTTGACAGTAGGCAAGGTAGGCAACTCCTAAAAGTGTCCACAACAGCAATAGATTTGTCATGATGTTGAGATATGAAACATATTGTATTATTTTACTATTCAAACTAATTATACATTGAAATAACTTAAATGCCCCCAAAGCATGTTTCTCAGCTGTATAGCCTACTACTAACTGTGTACTTCTACTTCAGAGGAAAATATAGTCATGCTACATTTACCTGACAGAGAAATGTTACTGGTTTTGTTGCAGATTCAGATTTGACTCACAATATATGACTATATATTAAATTATGATGCATTATTATTCATTAAACTATTATAGAATTGAAAGCTCCACCTTGAACAAAAGTTAACCCTATCGATCAGGCAACGTTCATGGAACATTGCAGAACCTAAAATTGTTGCAATAAAGCAGTTTGCAGAATGTTGTGTGAACAATAGAAAAACAACATCCCGCTAACGTTAACGAAACGTAAGGAAAACAATGTCCCGCGGATGTCCTGTTAACCATATTTTTTTTTACCAATAACAAACAGTCCCGAAACGTTAACTTCACGGGAACGTTTGCTGCAGGGGTCCCGAACTGAAAATTGTTTACTGCGAAGTACATTTGATTACATTGTGTTGATAATGCCTCTCTTTCACTGTTCACTTGTCGTAAAACTTTTAATGCAGGCCCTTAACTTTAGGTACTTTGTTGCCGGTAACATTTAGTGTTATACTTCTGTATCAAGTCTTACAGTGCGGAAAGTTACCCACGGCAGTGGGGAAAAACACACCCACATCGCGCAAGTAGTTACCAATTACCAAATAGGCATATTAGTCGCTTGCTTTGACACAACCAACATGGATTAGTGAAGTCATTTTGCCAGTGGTTGAGTATAAGTTAGTATTACAAAAACAAACATAATTTGAGTTGCAATGGTAAAGTGGCACTGTTCTTGTAGACTATGTGCTCGTGCTCGTGCTCGTTGTCTCCGGGAAAGTGAAGAAAAGTTTGGTTGTAACTTTATTCAGCATTCATGTAGCATTAGCAAGCTATATCCATGATCCAGCAGCAAAAGTGAAAGCAATGAGCCTCTGTCTGACCCCTGCAGACAACATGCTGGACTGCAGAGGCCTGAGGGAGCTGCTGAAACACAGAGGGCTGTTTGGTTGTTTATTCAAACTTTATTAATCTTGAATGTGTCCAAATTGGACTGAATTCGATTCGATGTTGTCTCTCCTGTGTTACCAGCAATACACCCACTAATTTTGATGTAGAGTCTGAGGAGTGTTTCTCGAGATATACAAGGGACAAACAGAAAGATAAACAGACAGAGATTATTTGCTTTATAGTTAAGATTACGTTATTAATGAATACTAGGTCTTTACAGTGTATTTACAAAATCTAATTATCTCACGCAACAAATTTCTCACTATGAGAAACATTTTTTTCATTTATCCCTGCAGTGCACTTTTGTTGAAAATGGGTGATAGTGCAAGGGATTTTTGGTTGGAGTGAGAGCATTTTGAATGAATTTACCACACATGAGTTAGGCAAGAAGCAATTTAAATCTGAATTATAAAAAGACATGCAACAAAACTCTATCTAATCACCAAATAAGCATACAGGCAAGGTATTTTAGTGCCTTTACTTTCTGTGATCAAGCATTACATTGACATTTCAACAGCATCCGACAAAGAAGTTCAGAACACTGTGAAAAATGTGCAGATGTAATGGCAGAGTATTCATGCAAGGCTCCTACTGAAGTGAAATATTAAGAGTTTTTTACAGAAATAATATGATGGTCTATAAAGACATCGACAGGAACATCAAAACCCATGAGTTTCTAGACTCGGAATGAAAAAAGTAAAACATAGTAAAAAAAAGAAAAGAAAACTCCTAGTAAGTCAGAGCCATACTTGAGACACTACTCCCATTCCTCTGACTGCAGAAAAAAAGCTGCCACTAAAGTGGCATAAATTTGAATAATCATATCTGCCTGGGACTCTGAGTTCACCTGTGACAAGGGAAGAAATGTGATGCCGCAGAATTCTATGTGTCATCCTCGTTGATCTTTGACTGTGTGAGAAAGAAAATGACTCCAGCAGTGAATTCTAAGCACAATGGGATTCAACCAATAATGTACAGACCCTCGCACATGACCGAGGGAGCATTAGGAGTCTCCCACTCTCAAACTTTAATCGTACTAGAACTGCCCTGGACATCCCCAAAGGAAAACTTTCCAAAATCAAAAAACAAGCCAACAACAAACATGTCCTCCACAAATGAAAAGTGACACAGCCCCCCCCCCCCCCCCCCCCGCCCTTTGTGAAATGATATGGCAGCACAGGGCATTTCGGCAGTGGCCTTTAGTCTTGCTGTAACAGTCTATAATGGAGTTTAACTGTGAAAACATAACATTTTATATTTCCAGAAACAGAAAACATACTTTAAAGTTGTTGTGTTTTGAGTGTTTCACATCTACTATCAATCTGCATGTCCATTATGCATTTTCACTGGAAAAAACAATGCACCGTAACACCATTACATTCAGAAAATCTACATAACTTTTGATAGTGCGCTTGAATAAACAAGCTTTAATATGCCACTTCCTTTGTTTCTACACAGACTGCAGTCAAATGCTCTTCTCTGCTCATTTTCAAGAAAGTTGTACCCTGTATGTTTCCCGTATATGGCAGTTGGTATGGATTGTTCTGATCATTTTACAGCAATCTTGCTCTCCAAAAGCTGCTCTACAAAGGAAAATGTGATGCATTCATTTATGTTTACTGTCAGAACAGGCTGATAAACTCTTGATTAAATATTCACAATGTCTTTCATCTCTTTGTTGGGCATGATTAGTGAGATGGAGTGGAGTAAAACCGTTGAACAGCTCTCCTCTGTGGCTCAGAGAGAACTGGGAATAGAATCAAGAAAGCCTGAAATTCCTTTACAGGGTTTTATGCTGACGTTTGGAATATACTGTATATATTTTTTATTTATTGACATATATTACCTAAATTGCATCGATACTGGAGCGGACACAATGTAGAGCTAAAACATTTACGCTGCAGCCACAGCTGTGTAGACCACCCACAAGAGGGCTTTTAATGCAATTTAAAATAACTCTCCACATTGTTTAGCATGTTGTTTCATACTCATCCTTGTAACTACAAGCAATTATATCATAATCAAAACTTCAGTGCATTTAAGCTGAGCATGGAAAAACATCAACAAAGTGAACTGCTTATTTTTATAGTACAGTGCAATGTTGAGCAGAGGTGTCAAAGCACTTCTTCCTGTCAACAATGGATGCCACCAACAATTGGTGCAAAAATGAAAGCAAAAGGCAAATGCTTTTCCCTTTCTACTGTCATCAGAACAGTGCTTGAGATGACAATAAGATTGGTGGGTTGAAAATAAGAGTGTGTGTGAGATGTGGAAAAGGTGAAAAATGAGATAAAGTGTCGAGTCTGTGTTACAATGACATCGGGCAATTTGCATTTTCCCTGTTTGGTCATTGCAGCTTGGATTATTTACAGTTAAATACAACTACTGCCCCACACTGCATATATGCTGACTGCAAGTTCAAGCAGCTGTATTCAGTGTTGCCAACCATCATCCAGGAAAGAAGGTATTCACTGCTCAAACAAGACTAGATGATGTCATGCACTCATTTGCATATGAATAAAATTGCTGAACCGATCAAGAATAAATAGAGGCAGAGCTCAGCAGCAGGCCCTCTCTCATTTCTCCCACTGGCTTACACAGGCTGTAAGCCAGTGTATGGAGACAGAGGATAAGCTGTGCATGGGAAAGCATTGTGATCAGACCTATTTGGATGAGACGAGCAAGTAGTGCAAATGCATGTGGATCAGGTTTAACATTTGGTACCAAATTTGTTGCCAAACGCTTAGAAGTCAACTGTTTTCCAAACTATAACTGGAATCCAAAAGAGTAGCAACATTTGCTGCTTGTGGCTTTAAATAAAAAAGGTGTTCTTGTGACTTTAAATACATTATTTCCCCTGGGGATATGTCTAAATAAATTTGCTAAATCTAGTGAAAAGAGTGGGAAGTTAACAGAGGTCCTTGCTGTTTATTATCAAATTACCTAACTAAGCTGCAACCATCTGACCCCAGTTATGCACTGTGCACATACATACAACATAAAGGCATTTACATACTTGTTGGTTGTGTGTCTAAGCTGAGATCTTTTGAAATGCTAGAAGAAATCACTATTAGTTGGATACATTCATTCTGGTATGGACAATTTTTATTTAGTGCTTTGACAAGCAAAATGTTAAATTATTCTCTGCAAAGGCAGCATTCTATACAAGAATTGACTCAATTCTCTAATGGACTTAAATATTTCATTACGTATTTTGTCATTGTTTAAATAAGTAAATAAATCTAAGCTTTCTAATGAGAGCTAGTTTTTTTAAATGGTAACATAAATTAATATTTAATAATTGTAATGCTGAATATCATTTAAAGTCATATGAATGCTGTGTTGAAGTGTGCAGGTGTGCATTTTATTTTAAATATTCAATTTGAATAGTCATGGATCCATTGATGGGGTCATTGATCCAGGTATGCCTCATCCTGCATGAAAGATCTTTTTATTTAAGTGAAGAAGTATTGCACTACGTGCAATGCAACCCATACTAGATCATGACAATATTCAAATAAGTATAAGAAAAAGACTGGGTCATTCAGAAGGTGTAAAGTGTGTCTACTGTATGCAGTCAAAATTAGAGGATCTCAGCCACTTACGGTAAACACCCTGCTACCATTTGCTGAAATGGCCAATTTCCACAGCAGACTGAATATCAAAGGTTAATGATCCAAATCTCTGAACGATCTGCAAGAGATCTACCATGGATGGTAACGACAAGCTATATCTCAAGGTTTATGTTCAAAATATATGAATATGTGATTGCTATTTCTATGTATCATTTTCTTAAGGAAATCGCTGTTTGTGCCGACACACTGGACAGTTTTCTTTGTTTATGTGACTTCGACATCTTGACACAGGTCAGGGACTGCACTATTCTGGAGGTCAGTGACGTACTCAGGCTGTCTGAGGGGCAGCAGTGCAAAATATAAGAAGGGCACCAGCTGCACGTGGTGGCGCACCAGCAAGCAGAAACTAAACGAGAGAGCACTTAATCACGTTTTTTTCCGCTTGAAGTGTATCCCACCCCCCACCCCCCATTGCCAGAGGTGCAGAAGGAACCAGGGCATTACAGTTGGGAAATGTCTGATGTAGTGAGCTTTCATTGCACTTCTGTATTACCATAGAATCAATGCTCTGATCAACACTGATGGTGAGAGCTACTGGACGGACAAGCCTTCACAGGGTTTTATCAAAGACACCATGACATGTAACCTTGTTTTGATTTCCCATTGAACATTGTCAAAGCAGGAAGCACTGAGCACTGCACACATTTTGTAAGTATTTAAATTGGTAAATGTGTACATTACACACATTGTGTGTAGCTTTCAGCACCCAGCAGTCAGCCAACAATATTTTTGGACCCAAAAATGATGGGAATATATTAGATAGTGTAGGCTACTGTAGGCTATGTATAGTTTTCCTTAACCTAATAAAGTAGTTTTGTTGCTTAAACCTCAACAAATTCCAGACTGAAAAGCAGAAAGCCCAGCTAGCTATTGCTAAATTAAGTTGCATATTCAATTTGGCCAGGTGTAAATAGCTGAATAACTGTCGTGTGTAAATTCTCACCTGAGTGCAAATAGATACTTTTAATTTAATTTTAATAGATATAATTAAAAAAATATTTTTCATGTTTTTTTCTTTTAACTTAATTCTAGCTTTTAGGCTTTTGAAGATTCACTTGAATTATTTTTTTCTTTCAACAACAAGTTATGAACTTTTACTTTCACGTTTTACAAAATGTCATGGTTTTTGGTATGGTGTAGAGATCAACCATATAAATCTGGAATTGATATCATCTGCCTAAAACACTTCTTCAGAGTGACAAATACTTATTTTACACTTTTTACTAACAAGGCTAAAAGTAAAATTCATGGGTAAAAACATAGATATCATGTTTAAAACTGATCACAAAAAGTAGTTTTAAGACAATGATAATGACTTTGCCAATACAATATTAGAGATTAGAGAGGAAAGTAGGAGACATATCATACCGGATTGTGATTGGCGTCCATTTGTTGTTATTGATGTTCTGGTCTGCAGCAGCATTCAAAACATGACTTCCACCACATCCAAGTTCAGCAACAGGGATTCCATCTTCAAGGAACACATGAAGGAACTGATCTCCAAAGTTCTGCTGCTGAGCTGAAATGGTAAGAATTTTGTTTAATGACGAGTCTCTGTTTCCATAGTGCCAAATTCAATACATCCTGTTAACTAAGATATGAAATTACTTCAGCGTTACCTTTTAAAATACTGAATAGAGAAAATGAGTCCCCTCAGTGTGTGTGAAATTAAATATAAACTGTTTCAACAAGATGATGATGGAGACACGGAGACATGGTTAGGAAGATAAAATATTTTGACATGAACATAGTGGTAAGTAACTATATTATGCTCAGGGTAAATCCCAATCCATCTGTCCCACTAAGCAGGCGCTATATTGTAATAAAATGAGCAAGTATAACTCAAAGGAACCTAGACATACCCAGCTAGTAGAATCTGATTAATATCAGTGTGTTGACCACAAGGCCATACTTGTTATGATCAATAAAAGGAAAACCAAGAGGGAGGTTTCCTGACTGCCAACAAATGAAATTGCACATCAATAGGGTATACCTTTGCTAAGACAGGAGTTTACGAAGACCGTATTCACATTGTTGTTTACTTCACATAATACTCTAGCAGACAGACAGGCAACAAAGACTGCAAGGCTTCCTCACTATAAGAATAATTCATAACACTGAACTGCCCTAGACTATACATCTTGATGGTCTAAGACAGGTTACGTCTGCATGCAATACCCCTCTACTTTTTAATTAAAACATTCAACTTGGATCCATCACACCACCTGTGCAAATCGGCATGATGGACCACAAAGCAACCGTTGGACCTCAGTGTCAGACAGTCCTTTATGCACCCACCTGGTCCTCTCAGAATCCAAGCTACAAGAAGCTATCTTTGTCTGATAAAGCACTGACTGTGATAATGGTTCACAGCACAATGCACCAGGACTGCACCAGTGAGAGGATCAGTATGATGAATCATCTCTGGGTACCACAATGCCATCATGCTGTCTGGGGCTACTAACAAGCGGAAAACTCTGAGGCTGAAAAATGAAGCCAATGCTGAATTGCCAAAAACTGCAGTTCCTCGAATGGCCATTTGATGCTGGCTCCAAAAGCAAGTCAATCCCCATAGACCCCTGCACACCAGGCATCCTGCTGGCCAATGTGCAAGCGTTGGATGATGGGCTCAGTTTTCAACGGGATATAAGGAACTGAAATGTCCATGAAACTTGGCTAAATCCTGGATGGGCAGCGCCATTCAACCATGACTTTTTTCTTTAAAACAATTTGACAGAACAGGTCTGATCCTGCCTGGCTACCAAGAGGATGGTCACCAGGTGCTGCTTGTGATGTTGCATTATTAGATATGCCACTTCTCAGACTCCAGTACAATATGTCACAGATTGCACAGTCTCTTGCAAGTGAGACAGTGTAGTGGAGGAGCAACAGACAGCAGACATCATTAATCCTTTCACAAGGGCTACAAGGGTCTTCAGGAGGGAGGCATAGAGAGAGGGTTCACGCCAGTCCCTCACCTCTGTCTAAGAAGACATAAGAAGACAAGCAACATAAGAGTGTTATGTAAGGGAGACAGAGATAATAGAGAGAGCTTGCAACTCTCATGCCACTGTCCGGCAAAACATGGTTGTAGATCAGAAGACAGAACAGAAATACTGCACTGTTAAAGACACTTAAAATGTTTCAGGGGTTTTCAGTAAGACACATTTCACAGCTGGATTAGAGACATTGATAGGGAGCCAAAAATCCAGTGAGAGCTACCAAGTAGGAGCAACAATTGCATGATTGACCCCTTGGATTGATAGTGATAATTGAGCCAGGATTCTGTAAGAGGGTAGGCCGGTGTAGCTCGCTGGGCTTGGACAGCGGTGTGTGGGCTGCAGAGACAACCTTCACAATGTGTGTGTGTGCCATCTCTCATGAAGTAATGGCTTGGATGGAGGATTTGGACACTACAGGAAAACGGCGCAAAAGCTGGGCTTGTTGTTTCAAGGCTGCATTGCAGCCGATATGAAAGCTCTAAGCAATTCCTCCAGGGCAAGAAGGGCATCCAGAAAATCCCTGTCTCTTTGTCGGAGGGAGGCTATGCTTAGCTTAATATGCTGCACTCTGATAATGCATTTTCTAAGTCGACTTGGAGGTCTTTCCTGTCCTACGACTCAACAGGGATGCACTTTACAGAGCCATATTACTAACTGCTGCCGAATGGACCACAGGAGAAATTATCTTGCTCAGATAATCCACTGTTTCCTCACGCTTATTCTGTGGAAGGGAAGGACTTCTACTCTGTCACAAAACAGCAGCAGCAGGGAGAAAGAAGGTACTATTTCTGTGGCTGTGGAGTTAAAATTCATTTTTAAAATGTTTTTTTTCCCTGCAGCATTTAGTTAGATTACATCCTACTTGAAGGGACAAGTAAAGGTTGATGTGTGTGAAGTTCCCCAGGGATACATTTTTGGTCTCCTGCTTTTCAGCTCAAATATGCTGCCAGCAGGTCATATCATCCAGAGACACATTTGCTATCATAGTAATACAATTAAAGACATAAAAATGGATGTCCAACATGAACAAGTACACAAAGATACTTGTTATTAATGTGAAACTGCAGCGGTATGAAATAAGTTCAAAAACCTGAATGTAATGCTGAGTCATGTTTGCAACACTACCAAAACTGTTCTATAATAAAGACATTACATAAGAGGGTTCTTGTCAAAGGCAGATGGAAATGCAAGACAGTAGGCTGATTCCAGTTTATTCAAAATGCCTCAACAAGAAAGACACAATTTGATCACAGCATCTCTGAATTCACTTCATGTTAATTTTTGAACTGATTATAAAATGTAACTTCTTGTCTGTGGCCTTGCCCCACAGTACATCACCGACATGTATGTCATCATTAGGACATCAGGACTTTAAGGTTATCTGTTACAGCCCCCTTGTTTTTTCCAAGGGTTATTAGAAGCTGACAAATCTGCTTATACTTTTGCTTCTGAGCATTGAGCATGTACTGGACTACATTATATTGAAAGGTGTTTCTAATCTTTTGTCCTCCTTATTAACATATATACATGCCTACATACATACATACATACAGTGGAATAATATTAGAAACACCTCTCAGTATAATGAAGTCCAGTAAAACATCATCATGAAATGTTCAGATGCAATGTCTGTGGCAAACTGCAGAGCTCTGGACAACAGCTTCAGAGCAAACATTTTAGTTTCCTGTGTGAGCATCACACTGAAGTTGCAACTGCTGAGTAGTGCTGGAGTTTCTTTTTCAAATGTTTGTGCTTTGGTATTTTAAGATTTACTGTGTTGGTTACAGATGTAACTACTTCTTATGTTTCTGCTAGGTAAACAGTGATTTGTCACACTTTGAAACCCTGTATTTGACTGGTAAATATGGTATTATATGATGGCACGAGAAGGGCTTATTGAAAATCTCTAATATTTAGTTTTAGTCTTTAGTTTGTGGCATGTAATGAGGACATCTGGTGATTCCTGCGTATTCAAAGAAACAAAGCTTAATATACCAACCTTGACTTCCCTGTCTCAAACTGTTATTTTTGACACAATCATTCTTTTGTTTGTGTGTAAGAGAGATCTTTTCAAAACATTTTTTCAGATGTGAGCAGAGCTTTTTCAGGAAAGCTTGACAATATAATGAAAACATGAATCAAATGTGTAATACTGCAAAAATATGACCATTAGAGACTGTTTAATGCAGTGCATACATTTCTTTTGGTTGAGAGAAGGTACAACTTAAAATGTAACTCAAAGTGACAAAACAAGCAAAGAGTTCAATATTTTCATTTGATGCTTATTTTCAATAAAGACGGATTATGACTCTGAAACAGGCAATGGGTCTTTTCATGTTTTTTGTGATGGTTGGAATACAGCAGTTGCAAATAAAGTCACTTTAAACAGTGGGTGAATTAATTAGTTTTGCGACTGCTGTAAACTATTTATTATTAATAACTATTATTATTTTATATCATGACAAATTTATATTTCTTCTTGTTTATGTATTTTGTATTAATGATTGCATGCAATTTCACAAATGTACAGAAGTGTTAAACTAAATTGCAGGCAATTCTTTAACTGACAAAAAAGAAGCCACTATTTGTCTGGTACCTTATTGTATCTTCTTCTATTCTTTTAATCAAATCATGTTTGTGTGGATGAATGACATGAAAAACATATTTATTCCAGGCATTTGATCATCTATCATTATTATTGCTACAGTGACTCCAGATACATTTGAGACTTGAGAGTTAATGAATGCAGCAGCAAAGACAACGGAAATCACACATGCAACTTCATTCTGCAACAGTGAGTCTTTGTCACTTTTTCAGAGCAGTTGTTCCCACTAAGCGCCATAACTCATTTGTTGACAAATATTATTTATTTATTATAGATTTCAATGTTTCCCCGTCTTTTATTTTGCTATTTTTCTTCTGTAGGATATTGTTCCCTGTTGTCCCCATGGCCCTGTTACTCTGCACCGAGCCCAACAGAGCGTTCGTCCTATTGTCAGCGCCTGTCACCTGCTCTCTCTCTCTCTCTCTCTCTCTCTCTCTCTCTCTCTCTCTCTCTCTCTCTCTCTCTCTCTCTCTCTCTCTCTCTCTCTCTCTCTCTCTCTCTCTCTCTCTCTCTCTCTCTCTCTCTCTCTCTCTCTCCCTTGTATTTCTCTTCTCAATCTGACAATCGAAGTCCAGAGGGAGACTTGCATGTTTGCTTCAGGGAGAGGTGTAAGAAAGGGAGCGGAGAATAAGGAGCAGGTTTGGCGAAGAGATTCTCTGCATCCCAATGACTGTCTTTTGGTTCTCTTCTGATTAACTTTGTCTGTTTGATCTCTGGAGTTTTCTTTTCAGTTCCTCTGATGTGAAAAAGATGGTGCACTATGAGCCAGGAAGCTTTACTAGATAAAAGGCACTGTGCCCTCTATATATGCTTTCTGAACATTCATCTCTTTTCATTCAACGCTCACAGTCTGCTCTCTGGCTTCCGTGTGCTGCGGCAGGGAAATATTGTAAATATGGTTATGGAATAAAGAATAGAGTGGGTTTAATTGAACTGACCAACTGCAAATTATGAATGTTTTCTTATTTCCTTTAGAGTTAACATGCAATGTTGTGAGCAGACATTATTTTTTAGGTTAATCTACAGAGTAAATCTGTGAAGGCTTAGACAAGCAGTGACTTAAGATCAACGCGACCAGATAACGGGTGGCAGTGGATATGAGGCACCAATATGACAGGGCGGAGGTGAAGCGATTTTGCTAGCTTGACATGAAGCACAATCTAATTCACTTGACACATCACATCTGATAACTGACTTCAGGCATTTTTCCAATGTGAACTTCCTCTAGCTAGCTCCACTGAGACTCTTCATCTCTCTCTGGTGAGTTACATTTATCTCCCAAATTCTAAGCACCAAAATACAACTTTTAAATGCAGGAAAAATTACATTTAACTTTTCATTATTCAAAATTAATGTATGTATTCAATATCGTATCATTATATTATAAAAATATATTGATAATGTCCATGTCTTTATTATCACAGGTTTGAAAGGCAAATCAATTTTCCGCTGTTTGCTTTTCACATACACTGCACACATGGGGATATGAAAATGAATAATGAGAACACTGAGGGAACAACTTGCATTGTTAGAACACCATTTCTTTGGTGTATTTCTAAGTTTATGAATGCAAAGTCTTTCATATGAAGTGCATGGCTTTTGAAAATTGTAAAGGAATCATCAATCAAGTACTGAAAAGCATCTAGGAAGAACATGATCGAGAAATATACTGAGAGTTCCCTACAGCTGTGTTCTTTTTGTCCATGTAATGTGCTGGTTTTCCAAAAACATCATAATACAAATGTTAATTAAAGTACTGGGTAGCGTTTGAAAAGCTCTGCTTTTAAATTATTTGGCTGCTCTGTTCTCAAACCTATTATTTCAAGTATTTCCAGAATAATGTCTCCTAAAATTTCCAAAACTAGAACCACTAAATTCACCAAGAAATGATTAACAGGCCAGTGTAACACACACACACACACACACACACACACACACACACACACACACACACACACACACACACACACACACACACACACACACACACACATAATGGAAAGTTATGTTTGAGAGGAGAAATGCTAGTCAATTTTAATTTCTATTTGAAATACATCTAATTGAAAACATGTCACTTATCTTTACTTAAGTGCCTGTATCAGAGAGGATACTGTTTGACTTAAAATTGATAGAACCATTGCCTATGTGTATTTAAGGCTTCGCTGACTGACCTTTCAAGTGCACCAACCTCATATAAAGCACTAATTTAGAGCCCTATTAGGTTTTGAGAGATGGCTAATTAATAGCTCCTTAAATACAAAGATTTAAGTCTTTGGTGGGACACTAAGGCACTCAGCAGCCATCATGGGAGGCCAATGTCAGCTCAGAAAAGGAAAAGTCAAGCTAGTGTTACTCCAAGGAATGCAACTCATACTGTTTTATGGCTTTTTTTGCTTTGCACACCATTGATTACACTGTTGAATCCAGAAACTGGAGAGACAAGTTATAAACGCAGATTGTACCAGCATCAATTGTTAGAGAAAATTATATATTTAATGAATTCAAATTGCTTCTTTGTAATTGCAAGCAGTGTCACTAACATCACACGTTTGGGGTTTCTGAGGGGGCATTTTACGCTTGGATTTCAGTATCCTGCTCACCCCAAAACATGGTCAGTTAAATGATACAGATAATCAAAAAGGAGGGAAAGTACAGATGAACCCTGTGGTATACTGCAATGTTTAATTGGTCTGTAAATGTAAAGAGGCCACAAACCTGTAGACGGTGTCACAGATAAGGGGTTGATCAAGGTTACACCAGCAAGATGAATGTGGCGACGCCTGTTCCCGGGTTTGTGAGGAATAAATCAACTGTGATCACCACACAATGCATGGTGGTTACAGTTCTGTTGGACTTGCACCTGACTTGCTGTGGTGTCACATGGGAAACAAGGATCAAGGTGGCTGCACTTTTTAGAGCGAGGAGCTGCAATTGCAGTCCGCTGAGACACACAGTTGGATGTTTTTTTGGACTCATTAGAGGATTCGCAGAACCAGGCATTCATGTAGTGGCTTCACCTCTTAGCTGGCTGGTACTTAATATATGGATACATACAGATGTATAATACACACAAAGCTGGATAAATGGAACAACGTTCTCATGGCTCAGCTTTCTCAAGCCCTAAAAAATTACAGACTCCTCTCCTCCCAAAACAATGCTCTATTGTTAAGAGGGTCTACTCAATGGCCGCTGGGCCTACCTAGCCAAATCTCCTTCTGAAACAAAAGAGAGTTTGTATGTGTGTGCAGGTGTGGGAACAAAGAGGAGGCAAGAGGTAGATGTAGAATGTAGAGCTCACGGTTGATGTAAAGGGTCAGCCCAATCCTCGGTCCCCATGTGACCGACCAGCTCTTTCCTTCTTATGAGGATTCCTTTGTTCGCTTTTAGGTATTAGCTCAGATCATAAGCAGTGAGACAACAAAACAGCTGCCGTCCACAAAAGGCGAGGCTATCCGTAGTCCTTCACCAGAGCATTTTGTACTTCTCTCTCACTCTCACATGATCTTTAGTTGTGGTTGAAAGCATTTTTGAAAAAGGATGAATGTCCATAACTAAATAAACTGACCCAGGTGTATCTTAGGTGGCAGTCACAGGAGAAAACTGGTTAAATTATCCTTTATAAAAAAAAAAAAAAAAAATGTGTTTCAGTGCTTCCTTGCCTTTCTCCTGTAGCCTTGGAAACACAGTTCCCATCTTTGTGCCTCACAATTTGCTGCAACAACAATAGATGACTCATGGTGCCGGTGTCCCTAGGTGACTTTCTATCAGTCCATTGCTTTTTAATATTAATATTTGGCATTGATATGTACAAGTGTTTTATAATAAATATAAAGAAACACTACAAGCAGTTGCTCCACTCTTTTTCTCATCCTTTGTGTAATCATCCTCTACATTGTGTTATCAAACTTTGATCAATTCAGATTTCATTCAGTGTTTTCTTTTTTTCTTCTTCCTCCAGCCTTTTCTATGGCACCATAACTGTTGCCAAGCCCTTTATTTTAATTTTAACTGTTGCCAAGCACCCATCTTGCTAGCACTCAGAAACAGCATCGTATTTTAAATATAATTAGAGGCTGATGACAAGGCCCAGACTGATACCCAGACGGTATCATTTCTACATTATTAGTGAGTTATTATTTGAGCGAAATAATAACAGTGTTAACAAGCATGACAGTAACAATAAGGGAAGAAAATGTCCATTATTTATAACATATCTAGACAGCATTATGACACATAGACTACCCATTTTATTTTAAAGGGATTACATCACAACAGAAATAATATTTGTACTCGATATGCCGTCGGGGGATCTGTTCAGCCCACAGTTTGTTGAAAGGACATTTATCCACAGAAATCATCCGATATCAAATATCACATAACATAGTTTGGCGTTTTTGAAGATGTGTTTATTTATTTCCGTGTCAAGCTTTAGATGAGAACATTAAAACTATTTTTGAGTTTGAGTGTGGTAACGATCTTCTCATTTAAGATCTCCCTTGGTCCTTTAGTAGCTGGTATTGGATCATAGAGCATTTCCAATTTGTCAATACTCACACAAATACCTGGATTATTGTCAATAAACTGCATGAATGTGATCTGGTTTTTTTTTTTTTTGCCTTATTTTATAAATTGAAGCACTCCAGAGAGGAATTCGATTGGATAAGACTAGCTTAGACTTTAATAATAATGATAATAATGAAAAACACAACAGCTTTTATAGAATAACCTGTTTACCTCTAATATCAAAATGGACATTTATCCCTCATACACGGCACAGCAGGCAGCATCATGTCAGCCACTAATAACATCATCATAGGAGATGATGCTTTTCATTGTAGGCTATAAAAATAATCCTTGTGCACTCAAAAGGACACACGCATCAAAAAAAACGTATGAAAATCTATTCAACAAAACGGACATACTAATACGGATGTGACCATTTTACAACCTTTATCTAGACTTGTTTACACAGCATTGCGGTACTTTTCAATGTTTGGTTTATAAAAATATAATAAAATGTACTCACTGTAGAGGATGGTGCCCTGTGTAGATCTTGTTTTCACTGTCAAATAGAGAATAACAGTGGTGTCCTTGACAGTAGCAGGGAGATTATTACTGGTGCCAGAAGGCTGGAGAATGGATGGAAAGGGCAGCAGCTCCAAATAAGATGTGCCATCGAATGAGGGTACATATACTGTAGTATCTACAAAGAAAAAAAATACAAATTAATGAACTGCATTTAAATAGAGCGAGGACATTTTAATATACCTTAAAAAATACATTTGCAGTTAAAAATGTGACATAATTAGGCTTGGCATGACATATCGAGTGAACACAATGCCCTACAGTGCTTTTGTTAGTCCAAAAAACAGCAGGAATTGGCTGGCGTGTGCCTTTGCAGCACTGATAGCTTGACTGTGAGCAGAGTCAGCAGGGCCCTGTCAGTTATTTCCCACTGGATGAAAAAGGGGTATGACTTTAAGGAGAGGTGGTGGAGGTACCCGCTCAGGTCATCAACTCCACAAGCCAATGATGATCTACTGGCTTTTACAAAAAGGACACTGTACACCTCGTGGATGGCTTGCTGTTCAAGTGCATGGCAGTTGATTCAAAATAGGCCACCCCGGCCTGAGCTCAGGGGATTCTACTTCCAGAGTCCAGCTCTCAAAGAAAACTGCAGTTTATCCTCAGCTGAGAACTCATAACATATACTATGTATAGGGTTACAAAAACATCTTTTTTTGTTGTAACAGAAATATAAATATCCTTTCATAACTCTTGTGTTCATTTTTGTTGGTGCTTTGATGTTGGATCAAATACATTTTTTTAAGCAGACCTGTGAATGACTGACAGCTTTAAGAACAGAAAGTAAAAGAAAAACAATTTAAAGAACAGAGAAATTTGATTAAGATGAAACGTTCAGTAAGCAATGGTCTTAAAGTTCAAGGTTTCCATGATTGGCTTAAAAGTGTTCAATCAGTTTTAAAGATTATTAAGTAATGTGGTTTTGGATGTTAACACATATAAATGTCACAACTCACTGAATAGGTTCATATACTCTGATTATGAAAAATCAGGTTTATTTAAATATGGGCTGGTGAGACATTGTAACACCTGTTTTTTGGCAGTTGTACAAACTCAAATTTGGAAACTGTCACACTGTGTTGATCAAGATTACAAAATGTAATGCACACTTTAGTGATCTTTTTATATTATAAGCTACTATTGGATAGTCAGAGAAGAAAGGACTCTTTTTGTGTAGTTTACTGTTGGACTGCTTGAGTTAGACACTACTGGTGGACAGTGGTGTCATAGATATATTCATAGAAACAGGGATAACGCAATTGCTGGATACCAGTAATTCATGTCAACAGTTTATACTAATAATGGCCTTAATGAAATTAGAAAAGGAGCCGATTTATATGTTATGTGAAAATATCAGCAGGGTCTGACAATAATGACTGCTCAGGGCCTGGAGGTCAGTAAGACTTGGTCCAGTTTATTGATCAGACCAACACCTGAGAAGAGTTTTTGGTCGTACCAATTCTCAAATGGTCATAATCCTGTAATTTTCGCCTGTGTGCTCAGGCACTTTCCGACTCTTGCTCTCCTCCCAGCAAATTAGAGTGGATGACTCTTCACAGCGCAAAGAGTTAAGTGGAGCAGACATGAAAGCCAATACTTCAAATTACAAAGAGAAAATAAAAAAAAATGCTGTTTTTTTTGTTGTAGGAGGAGCTTTTTTCTTGGGCTGATAATAATGAATCAATCCTGTAATGCTTGCTGGCAATTTCTGAGGAAGGCAGATTGAGCTGGCTCATTTTTAAAGGCATCAGCAATTACAGCAAAAAGAGGTGGCAGCGTGTTGGCGAAGCAGTAAGCCGACAACCCCTCATCGGGTTCCATTAATGTCAAACACAAAAGCAGCAAATACTCACGACCCTAAAAAAAAAGTGCACCAAGGACCAATACAATTTTGTTATTACTTAATCTTCATAAAAAAGTGCACACATCAAATTTAATCACAGTCAATTAAATACCTCCTGTTCTCATTTCGCTGTTGATGTAAATACAAAAATAAAAGTGTTGTTTTATAAAAGAAATTTGGGTTATTACTGGCTTTAGATTAGATTGAAGGGGGTCATGGTAAAAATGTCAAAAACGTAATTTAGAAGCACCTTATTTGACAAAGCCAGATTTTTAAATAACTTAGACCAAAAAATAATGGCACTCTAAATGAGAAAAAAGAGTGCACTTTCTTATTTGGATTGATGTCGTGGTTAGGTAAAAGTTGCTGAAAAGATATAAATGGGACAAAACTGTGCTCTCAACTTTCAAATATCCGAGAAGTAAGGACATAAGGTAATGAGCCGTAAAAGGAGGTCATGATCAATGCAGACCAAGTTTGAATAATTACCTGCCTCACTGGTTTCCTCTTTTTTGTCTACTGGCATACCTTGCAGCCATTTACTCCGTAACTAATTTTTGTGATCACTTAGCTTTCAATTGAATGCTTACATACTTGACAGAATGTCTTTGGCAAGGTCTACGACCCACTGTGTCTTCTTTGGAGAGACAATTTATCATAGCTTAAAACTCTGTCATGCCCAGATGAACTAGCTTTATCTTGACAAAACCTGTCTTATGGTTGGCTACTTGATATCAAATACTCACTCAACCACCTGGCACTGGCCTGGATTACGGCACACCCCACCAGAGGTGCTGCCCCAGGGTGCAAACATAAGGGAGCAAGACTCACAGCTCACACACGTCAAGCTTCCTATTTACAGGCCGCACATAAGATACAAACTAAATCTGACTGAGAAGTAAGTCTGAAAGTTGCTTTGGACTGACAGTCTTCATGTGCTTAAAAAAAAGAAAAAAGAATTACAGTACACAATTGAAGTGATTTAACCGATGTGGCGATATAATAGATGTGTGCAGGCATTCTGTGTGCTATACTGTCTGAGAAAGGCTTGTAAATCCGTCTTACAGTAATACATTTTACAATATGATATTACCGGACATTTTAACAGGGAGTTAAATACTTTGCTGCACATTAAAATGTTAATATTACCAATGCTTGTTATAGTTTTAATCCTAAACTGAGTAGTGAATATAGAATCCACTTGTCACATATACGAAGTAGGACGTGGTGGAGGAAGTACTGGGATCCTTTAGGCAGAAGTAGAAATGCCACAATGTAGGCTAGTACTGTAAGAGTACTGCATTTCACGTTACTTATAGTGGCTATAATTGATATTTTAAAGTGGTCACCCATAGTGATGAACCTACAGGGAATTATCCCCTGAATCTGCAGTTTCCCTCAGCTTTAATGAGCTTCATAGTGAGTTTCATTTCACTTTTTAGTTGTCCGGCTCTCACCATCTCAAAGAATCGTTTTTGTCAACAGCAGCCAGCTATTTTCTACAAAAAGCTCTAATAACCCACTTTATGCTTCCTGCTTTTAAGAAAAAAAGAATTATAAAATAATGAATTTAATTTAAGGAATTAGCAAGTCAATCTAAAGTCAGCATTCATTAGCAAATTCAATGTTAATGTTGCTTTACGTGTAAATAAGAAGCTGTTTGCTAACAAGTTCGCTATATTAACTTAAAAGGTGACGATGTGTTGTGTACACTGGGTGCTGCTGCCCCGAAAGTGGCTGACAAAACCCACAATAAAAACGTAACTATCAAAATTAAACATACTCATAATGTAAAATGGCCTCAACAATGATTATATACCGATATAATATTTTTGTATGTGTATCTGTAGCATTAAGCAGTGTTTAAATATTCACTGATCAAGGTGAAGCTAATTCTAACTAATCCATATACTGCTTGGTAGTATAAATTATAGCTGAATATTATATTTTAGAATAAAACATTGTATGTTTTGATATGAAAAACTTGAATCTGCAGCTACAGTGACTGCAGCAGACAAACCTAATTAGGCTATATTTTAGAACATATAGTACTAACATTAATAACATTAGTAGCAGATTGGATCTTCTTGAACAATAATATAAGAGGCTGCAGGGACTCATGTGCATCGTGATATTTCTCTTAGATACATACTGTATGACACGTCAGCATTTCATCTAGGACACAAACAAGACCACATCATTAGTCACCGGTTAAGTTGACACATCTATAATTAACTCTGTGCGGGGGCTTTATTCTTCTCTTACGTCTATTCTTAATTCAATAAGATGTGAGGACAAGGTTGTCACCCGGCAAAGTTGACACATTCACAGACTTTGTCAGCATGTAAACAGCCTCTGGACTCCGTCTGCCTGCTGTTAGAACTAGTGTTGCAAAGCACATCGCTGGATGAGTGCTCATATGAGATTGCACTCTGTTAACCTGAGAGACTGAAATGCTTTGGAAGAGGAGGAATTCCTCAAACTCAGCAGAAATTACTCTAAAATGCCACTGCTGGTATTTAAAAGGAAAAGTTTTATGAGTGTGACAAGTTAAAGGATAAGCAGGAACTCACTTTATGGTCATGGAAGGAAAAGGTTGGGGGTTTTATGATTTATTAGAAAAAAGTAAAAATGTAATTACAAAATTCTGAGAATGTAGCACATCAGATTAATTTCATATATGTGCTGGTGGGAGTTTACTGTATGTATTGTATTAGTATGCATTATAACCTCACATAGTCAGGTTATAATGCATTTCTGGCTTATCAGGGTTCATTTCCAATTAGAAAGCTTGTACGCTGTCATGCAGATGTCCACGCAAATGTGCTGCAGTCACATGTGATGATACTTTGAGGCACGCTTGTAATTACCCTTGTGAACCCAAGAGTAATTTGTTGAGAAATGAATGAATAAATGAGTAAATGAATCAACGAATGATGCATACTCCTTATTCTCTACTGGCTGTTTAGAAGTTGGCCAAAGCATCTTTAATAACTGTCTTAGCAAAGCAGCATCTCTGTCATGTAAGCAGCACATAGCTGTCTCCCATGGGAAAAACAAATGAGATTAAAGTCCTTAAAATAGCATAATTTTGTGTTACAGTGCCTGGAGAGACAAATCACATTTCAGTAGATTACTTAAACACCTGTAAATTAGCATTTTTAGAACACACAGCTGAGGTGTCAAATAAGGGTGTCAGACGCACACAGGCTGCTCAAGCCATGTTAATGACTGTCAACATTAGCTTCAAGCGCCATTCTGTCAGATTTCTATGTATTCTGTAAACACAACATTATGCTATCAGCATCAATCCCGTTCAGGGTTTGTCAAGGTGAAGATCAATCCAGTTTTCATTGTTGAAACTCTCTGAAATGCTAATAAGAATTTCCATCGCTTACCATATTCCCCAGGCTTAAAATGTACAATACATAATGGCATTTGGTGGCTACTGTGAATCTCCTTATTGAAACCCCATGACGGAAAGCATTGTTAGTGCAATGCTCTATGAGTTGAACAGAAAAGCTTTCTGTTATTGCACGTAGGGCAGTTTACATAGATAACAGTGGCAGAAAACCAAAATTCTAAGTTTTTGAAACACTTAATATCATAGCTGCTAGCATTAGCCTGACTCTGACAGCTACTACTGACAGAAATACTACACAATGGATGTGCTTGTCTTTTTTTTCTTCTTTTTTTTCAAACATCACCCGTACACTTGCTGCTTGCAACAAAATAATTTCTGCTCGCAGGATCAATAAAGTTACTATCTATCTATCTATCTATCTATCTATCTATGACTATTTAGGATTCATATGCTCCTTAGCCTGGTCATGTGTAGATTGTAACCCACAAAGTGTGGAAACTTGCTAGACGTACTGCCCAACGACCTATGCTAACCTTAACCATTCCAGATCAATACATAACCGTAACCATTTCATAAAGAGCTTCGTAAATTGAGGAGTAACCGTGACACATGCCCGCGTAGCCTTGAAAATAAATGTATTTTACTACTGTAGGTAGAAGTTGGCCGGATATGTTGATGATTGCAGATTAGATCTGAGCAGATAAACACAGCTTAATCTATTCATTACAATGTTGCTTGTGTGTTTTGGGATTAGTTATTGTAGCTAGACTAACACAACACAACATCTGAAATGTCAATCAGTTGTGAGCAACTTGGCTTGCCTTATCAAGCTCACAAACAATTAATTCACACCTCTAGTGTTACTAATGTTGTCACTGACGGAGAATGACTACAACAGCAAAATACAGGATGCTGTTTTCTACACTGTCAGAGCGAATCATGGATGGCAAGAGTGGTAGAAAGGGGCATCAGTAGCCACATTGTAAGTGCACTGAGAAGAAATCTGCAAAGAAAAAACACCGTAGTATGTGTGTCTAGTACGGCTGTCTCCTTGGTGTAAGTGTCGGAGCGAATAGTACAAAATAAATATTTTTGGTGGAGACAGGGGCGAGGACTGAGGGGTGGTGTTCATTCTACAGGGATATTTAGGGCTTGCCAACATCACGTAGCTGAGTGTTGAGCGGGTGCTGCAAGGTCGTGTTCTCGTTCTCAATGAGCGCTGGAGGTGAACATGGACACACGGCGATGGTTCAAGCTGCTTATATGGATCTTTCATTTCATTAATCATATCCTGAATAATTCACATCGCTCAAAATTCCTAATGCAGCTCACTCTATTTTCCCCTCATAGTGAAACCTATTAGCCAAAGAGGCTCAGCATATATTAAATAATATAATTTGTTGGCTGGCTCTTCATGATACAACTATGGAGGTCACAGTAGAGTAGGTTTAAGCTTTTTACTGCTTGCGTATGTGTATATATATATATGTTTTATATATGTATTTAATAGATTAATGTATGACTACGTAATTAACTTGTGCATATTAATTTCATGTTCTCCGTCATACTGTGAGAAGTCAACTAAATGTTACCTTGATCATTAAGGCTCTGTACAGACTGTGGCAACACATTTCCGTATAAAAACTGCAAAAATCTGTCATTAAATGTCCAAGCCTACCTTTCTCACAAAACGTGCCAGTGAAATGAAGCGGGCAGTGACAGGAAGGCAGAGCTCCCCCCGGCAGCTGCAGCTGATGACATGTTCCTCCGTTGCGGCAAAGACCGTCCTGGCAAACTTGAGGTTCCTGCAGAGGATGTTTTGTTGTTTGTGTGGAAGCTGCCATTGTTGTTGTTGTGTTCACTGTGTCAGAGGTGGTTGACTGAGTTGTCCAATTTGAAGAACTTGTTGTGGAGGCTTCAATTGCAAGCAGAGTATATCTGTAAACATTGTGCAAAGGTTGTAGTCGTTTCAGTGAGCAAAAATCAAATTTAGCATTCAAATTATTTGCTTTTAAGCCTAAAGATATGAAACATATTCAAGTGCAGCAAAAACTACCCATTAAATAAGAAGTAAACGTGAAGATTTTAGATCACAATCCGAGGCCAAAAGGGAAACTCAAGTATTATTTATAACAATGCGGTCAGATTTCACTGCATGAGATAAAACAAAATGTTACTTAATTATCAAAGCAACAAAATATTAACAAACAAGTGTATTAATGCGTTGGGGGGATTTTTCATGTATGAGCCCAGGAAAACTAAAAATCATGTTTTGCTGACAAAAAACAACAAATGTGAAAATCAAATTAAAAGAGAGAAATTACATTTTTTTTTACTTTACCTGCATCGGTCTATGTTGCTGCTGGCGATAGCATCAGATGTGTAAAAGCTCCTCATTTTATTAATTTCAATTATTTCAATGCAGCCAGTATAGTTGTGGAAGGGTTTCGCTCTCTAAGGGGAAAAAAAAATATTTAGACAATTGAGTTTTTTTTTTATTATGTATGTATGTATCATTCATGTAACCTTAAAGCATATATGTGTTTAAGAACCTTATGATTTCTGTAGATAGTTGAGAAACCACACAGAAGGAGCTGTAAATCTTACCTGATTGGGTAGATATTGTTGTGGCAGACCACCTGTGAAGACGTGGTTTGTCCTTATTATGGTGTTTCCCAACCAGTAATTACTTGCTGTACTTTTGATTTTCTCATGACCAGAAAGAGTTAGCTCTGCCTCACAAGGGGCCAGGTGTTGTCTATAAAACAGCATGAACATTTCATGTCAAGAGAAGAGGTGGATTGTACATGGAGTCTCTGTTCTCTCTCTATAGAAACGTATCATTATGTATTTAGTAATAACAACAATCTTAAACATGTGTGTGGCCTTGATAATACATTAATAACTCACCTTTCAAGAAATCAAGTTTAGTCAACATTGTGACTTTAAAAAAAAAGCATTTTCAAACTCTAAGATCAGGACAAAAGCCTCTGAGATGAACTTCTGCTAAACACTTGCGTTGCATAAAACATGGAATTTAAAAACCCTATTTCATAACAGTGGTTTGAGAAGTAGAGAGAAATACTGAATGCTGAGATTAAAAACTATGGTAAATGGGTGTAATTGTTTCGTCTACTCTGTTGATGAATTCATTGATCACAAATCTTTTTTGGAGGTGCGACTGCTGTCCTCCATTTTGTTTTCTCCAGGCATCTTATACGCCTTGACACAACTATTTTGGACCCACCCCAAAGCCATTCATAGATTTCAAAAACCAATTCTCCACTTTGAAACAACAGGGGAGAGCCGATAATTACCTAAGTGCAGATTCTGGACTAACCATCTGCAGCTTGAGGGTACTTGGGCCATGGATGCTCAGTCTCCTCTTCAGTGTCTCCTGATACCCCTTGTTCCCTGAGTGGAAGTTAGGAGGTCCACGAAGCAATCTAGTCTGATTTGTTAAGCCTGTGCTTTGCACGCTGTTGCATATGCTGGCTAAACACTCGGGGCACTAACTCGGAGCTGCATAAGTCCTTCCTCTAGAGCCAGCATGGAGAAGCGGTTAATTTAGAAGCAGTCTGCCAGAGCGGCCTGGCCAGCAGCCAGAGGGCACTGTGCTCACTGTCCTTGAGAAGTCAGCCCCACTGGGTTTCTATTTAACATATTGAAAAGCATCTTTGACGGGAAGATATATTAAAAGTCTATAATGAGTTAGGCGGTGACGTTGAGGATGGCCATGGTGTTGTAGCTCTGGGTCAAATCAGACAAAGATGGACGAACTCGGCCATCAGACAATTACAAAGAATTTGCTTTGTGACACTAGGAACCATTTTTCCACACTCCCAACCCTCTAGTTATGACAGCTCTCTTTCTTGCAATGTCTCCAAGGGGTTGGTACAGAACATTATGATTGATTCATACTGCTGTTGTATTTTTACTGCATAAAAAAAAAAAACAGGGGTGGAGCCTTGCAGCCCTTTAAACTTGATAGGCCTCTCTAGCTGCACTTGCATATTTAGGGCAGTGCAGCTTTCTGCAAAGAAACATGAGGCAACCTTCCCACTCAGCTTTGTTTACACAGGCGATCATTTGCTCACCTTTGCCACAGTATGTTCATAATCACCTTCAGTACCTGTTTGTTCTTCTCTTTTAAAAACTTAATTTTCAGAAAACTCTAATACATTTCTTTCTCTGTCTATTAATCCCAATATTTTAGTTTAGTCTAACAAAACAGAATGTTGTTTTACAAATTATTATCTTTGCTCTAACAGAAATGATAAAATGGCCTCTTTGAAACAATGAATAGAGTCTCCATACTCTCTCCTAAAATGCAAAGTAAACTGATTTGATATGAGTTGAATATAAGCCACTTTGTTTCAGCTTCCAGCTCCTACATAATAAACTTTGTGACTTGAAACTGAACCACATCTTTCTTATGTCAGAAAATAATGGAGAGGGCTGGCAGCAAGATTGCACATGGGTTTAGGAACAATATAACTAAAGGGGCCACAGCCTCACTTTAAATCATTTAAACATTGATTTTGTGCTTGGCTCTTGCTTGTTAATCTTTTCGTAATGAAAAACTGCAAATGAAGACTTTAGAACAGCCAATAAAACATGGTCAGTGATCACTAATGCATTTTAATAGGCACATTGTGACGTTTGCTTTAGTTCTTAAAATGTAAGCCCATTTGCTCATTCATAATACCATCTACATTCTCAGTCTGGTGATTCCTGCCAATTACATATCTTCGCCCGGTATTAATTAAAGCCCTTTTCTACAAAAAGGCCTGTCACACTTGAAATGAGTGGATAACTAAGGATCAAGTTAGTACCACCTGAGGTGCTAACACTATTTGATCAAAATTAGTATTTTTCTTAGACCCTCTGCAAGTAGCTTATTGTAAAAGTGCCTCTTTTTTCTCACTAGAAAATATATTTCAGCCTGAAGCAGATACATAAAACACTGCACTGGGTTGATGTCTTTGTTAATACAACCTATAAATTAAAAGCTGTAACATGAAATTCTAACTTATCTATTCTGATGTAACATGCTTTTTTCCTCTCACATTGAAGCAGCAGAGTTTGACCACAACACAGATCTGAACATTCACACTAATTAAATATAACAAAGAACATACCTGATATTAACAAGGTGAACTTTGCCATCACTAACATAAATTAACGTACTGATCCCAGAAACCTCTTCCTCTTCGTTACAGCAAAAGGCATACTGAAACAGAGAGTTTAAAGACGTGTTTTTTTCATGTTTTTGCTCCATGAACTGTATAAATTGGCCATGACCCTTCATGGTAAAACATGACAAATATTGATGCAGTGACTACAAAATTAGCATATAATGATGCATAATAACTATATAACTTGAGTTGTTACCTGCAAGATTCCATCCAGGATGAAGAGTTTAATGAAAAAGAGATCACCGTAAGCGGGTCCTTGGTCCACGTAAAGTATAGTTCCCTGGGTCACTTGAGTCTGAAATCTCACAGTAATGTTGTTGAGTGAGCTGAGGTCAATACCCTTAAACTCCATGTATGAATTCCCAAAGAACTGATTGTAGCTTGAATCTGGGAAATACAAAAATATAGAAAGCAGAAATAGGTTAAAAGGTGTAATACAAAATCAAGACAGTACAGTTAATGCATCTTTACTGTCAATTCTGCTGAGATTGATCTCTGAAAGAAGAACTCAACTTTTCACTGGCTTCCTCCACAGGGAGGTCAGTGCACAGGGTGACATACACAACAGCAACCTCAGAATTATTAAAAATGCAGAGTCTGGCTAAGAACACCTCAGCAGGACAGATGCTGTTGCCACTGAGGCTTGAACATGGACTTTTGTGGTTTTGTTACAATGCGGTTGCACACACTTGATTGTGATCCCTTTTCTAAGTCTGATCTAAATAGTTTCCTCTACTGTGTTTGACTCCAGAATACATGAAAAAAAGGATTTGCCAGGATAATAACTTCCTTACATGTTTTTCCGTCTGTAAAAACAGGTGCTGGAAAAATAGTTTTGACAGGTGACAATAAAGTTTTGTAAGAATAATTTCCTGTCAATCTACAGGTGATTCTATTTTTTGCCATTACCCCATGTTCTAAATAGGATTAAAATAATTTGTGTTTGTGTGCAAGTTATGTCACATTACTGTCATTTTTTTTTTCTTCTTAGAAATATATTTCAATCTGTGCTAAATTGCTATTAGCGTTAGCTAATTCTGATGTAAGCTATTAGCACTTAACCTAGTTACAATCTAAGTTAAGTGGACTGTATATGTAATGTTAGTTTACTGTAAAACGTTACTCATGTTAATGGGGACACTTATGAGTGGGGTGTTAGTTTCTAAATCATTTCTTTTGGATATTAAAGTGAAGCGGACCGTATTATGCTTTACAATGTGTTGGGGGACCTGGAGTGTAATGGACTACTTAAAATGTACTAATCATTGATTTTCTAATGTCCTGTTAATTCTGTAATGTTATGGTTATGATGGCTGCCTTTCATCTTCAGTAATATTCTCTGTGTACACCAAGTACACAGTTTAGCAGGTCTTTCCAAAACATGATTTAATGATTTAAAGCAATAATGATAATCAATGCTGGAAAAAACAAAGAAACGTATTCTAAATAAAGCAGACCCGCTATAATCACTGATACTAAGTGAACAAACTGTGGGACTTGTTAACTGTTTCAAGTATTTAGGAGCACACAGAGATGAGAAACGATGAGTTTTAAAGTCAATGTTGATTTTATTCATCGTACAGCTAGCTACAGAGGTTATTTTTATCCCAAATGCAATAATGTGGGCAACAAGGTTCTTTAAACTAAAATATGAGAGTGTAGGCTGTGCACAATGGGCAATGCAATGACTGACTGTACAATTCAAAGACCTTTGTTCTGTTGATGTTTTTATCTTGTGAACATGTTTTATGTTTGTATTTTCCTGGGTGAGAGCAAAGACAATGTTCCTGCCTCGGCTGAACAATAAAGGTTATTCTATTCTGTTCTATGTAGGCTGTAACGGTTGCATTGTCACTATGTGAAGTCTGTTTTGTGGACTCCAGGAAGAGTAGCTGCTGCAATGCTGTGGCTAGTGGGGATCTAAATAAAATAAACTCACCGATAAAGATCAAAAAATAAAAGAAAGAACATAAAAGTGGGACTTTTGGACACTTGTTAAGAGAAAAGGATCATTTTGTGCATTCAATGGTAGCTAACAGAACAGAATAAGCACTTTGGATTCATTTTTGGCAATTTCAATTGGTATGGCTACTATACATATGTATTATGTAGAATTGGATGCTATTTGTATAATATTGCAGTTATAGTGTGATGCTTATTCTTAAACAGTCCTTCAGTTGACAGTTGAACCCTTGGTACTTAGACCAATCTATTTATTTATTGTTTAATGAATTAAATACTTAAGTAACGGCAACTATGAATCTGAATGATGCTGTCTTGTTTCACAGAGGGCAGAATGAGACCTACACACTGTTGGGGAGAAATTAAAACCTGATCATCTGTGCGTAGGTAAGGTGTTATAAAGTAAGACCCAAACTATCCAAGTATATTGGAGCAGTGAGCTCGATTTTGTTGGCAGATGAAAGTGCTTAGAGAGAAAAAAATAGATTGTGTTGTTAGTCTTACCTCATGAACTTTTAAGAAAAACACAGTAATGATTATACAACGTGCAGTGCATTAAGAAGACACCATTTTATCTAAATCTTTCAATACATTATGTTTTGTCAATTTTATTTCATTCATCTTTATTTTTACAGGATATTCCCATTCAGATTTAACATCTCTTTTTCTAGGGAATCCTTGCCAAGACAGCAGCATAAAAGTTTCACATAAAAGCACAAACAACACTATAATTATGTAATGAAGTCATGGACACCAAAAACAACCCTGTATTAAATCATATTGTGAAACATCAACCACCTACAGTGATTTCAAAATCATAGGCGCTCTCGCTTCAGATGAAGTGCAACGGCCTGAAAGATGGATAAAGTAAAAGACAATGGTTTATGTCCAAATGACTCTTAAGTGGTGTAGTAGATCATACTTGCTTATTACTTTACTTGCCATGGGTGCTATTAGTTCCAACGCAGTAAATAGATAATGTATTTAAGATTTCAAAAAGGCAATACATTATTGGCGCCATTGGGAAAAAATACCATAACCTTACAGCATATTGTAATTGAAATGGTCCAAGAGAAAACCAGATTGTCTAAAGCCTGTTTTCAGGTATTCCTATTGGCTGTTGCTAAAGTCATGAGTCATAGTTGCTGATACTTAAATATTTCATTCATTAAATAAATAAAACAAAGCTTATTAACCTTACACGGCCTCTTCTGTCTTTCACCGACGTAGCTTACACCTTACACCATCTAAAATATCAAACAAACAATATCTGACTGGCCTCAAGGGTGATTTAGATTGGTCTGAGTACCAATGGTTAAACCAGGGGTGAAAGTAGGACAGCAGCTGCCTGTCAAACCCATTCAACAACCCGCTACGGTCACATTTCCAACAAGAAAACACATCTGCTAATGTAGGTCAACATACACAACAGTTAGTTATCACCGCCAGGGAGGTTTTGTTTTCGGCTCGGTTTGTCCTTTAGTCTGTTTCATGTACATATTTGAATTTAACTATCATTGCGAAATAGGGCATTTGTGCTGCATTCATGTGGTTTCTTATTAATCAGAGATTTCCTGACTGGGAAAAAGGCACATGAATCTGTTAATGTGTTGCTTAAGCAAAAAAAGACAACACATCTTTGTTGTAGAGTCTATGTTTTTTTCCATATTACGACTTAAAGCTCATGAACAAGAACGACTTCCAAACTCGAGAGATGGGATCATCCGAGGAACACATGAACGCACCATTGTCTGAGATCTCCGAGTGTTATTCTAGTTTTCTTATGAATTGCTTCTAAATTGTTCCGGTGTCAGTGTGTTTGTGCCCAGCATAGACCTGTGGGTTTTTAATCCGTGCTCGCTGCCTTTCCAAAACTGTTTCGTTAGCCTACTGCTGGCAAACTCAATTTCTGCTGCCGCTAGCTGTATGATATTGAGTGCTGTGGGTTTTTGGCAGTTGTTTCTCGCTAAACTCTTCCAAGAAAAAAGTCGTGATGTTTCATGTTCTTCAGTTTAATTACAACACAATTTTTAGGGGGACAAGAATTAGAACTACTCTTATTTTCACCCCTGGGATTAACTGTCAACCGAAGGAAGCATCGCACCATAATTAAAATATTCAATAAACAGCATCCAATTCTGTATGACATATATATGGATAATACCATATTAATCTAAATTGTCTAAATCTAAATGTATCAAGTATGAGTATTCTGTTGTGTATCAAATGTACAAAATGATTCCATTTGCTGTTGTTTTTTTCTTCATCTTAATTGGTAAAAATTGTTTAGTTTATTAGGACTTCACATATTGACAATGCAGCCATTACAACTTACATAGAACATAATAGAATACTCATCTTTGTCATCTACGGGTGCTCCGGTTGCCACAGTTTGGTCACACAAGATCAGTGATGACAGTGAGTCTGCTTGATTTACGAGTAGAATAAGTTCCTTTGCTATTCCAGCATTAATCAACTTTGGGCTGGACTTACACAATTTTTGTGGAAACGACCCAAGCCATGTCATCAGCACACTTAAATAGCTTGAAATTGCTGTTGTGCAGAGTAATATTATTGGTGTACTCAGAGAATATTACTGCAGATAAAACGCAGCCATTATAACCAGAATGTTACAGAATAAACAGGACAAGACTTAAACACACACAGAGCCAAAACAAGCTCCTGACGATTCAATAACAGAAAGTGTAAGATAGTCCGTGTCCCCAAGACACTGTGAATCATAATACGGCCTGCATCACTCCACTATCCAATACAATAATCAGAATATGTGAAATAGTCAATTTCACTCAAGTGTCCCCAACTTATTGCAAATCATATTACAGACCATTTTACTCTAGAATCCAAAACCATAATCAAAAAACAAACATCCCACCAATAAAGGGTCCCAGTTACCATACCTAACGTTAACTTAGGTTGTAGCTGTTAGTTGTAACTCGTTAGTTAGCGGGCAAACGTTTTACGTCAGTATAGCTGCAGATTAAAATACATTTCTAGCCAAACAAAAGACTTGACTCTGATGTTACATAACTTGCTAACACACTTGTGTTTTGTGTGGAGTGTATGGAGGAGTTCAAACTTACCAAGAAAAATCATTAACGCTCAGTCCAGTTTAGAACCCTTTAAAAAGAATGAGCCTAACAAATCTTTTTTCACAGATAAAATTCACCTGGCAAAACCTTTTAATTTTACCGCTCATTTCAAAATCTTTCTTAGGAACGTAGAAGGACCATCCTGTTCTTAAGTCATAAATGTAGAAAAGAAAACAATTTAGAAAAGACTCAGATCACCAGAAGTTTTCTTTTTCTCAGGGCTTCCATACATCCATGCTGTATACAATGTAAATGTGATATGTACCCATCAAAAACCTCAGCAGCATTAATGGCATACAGCTGAAAGAGACTAACGCGCAGTGCAGGCCATTCAGTGTGGGAAGCCAAAAAGTAGATAATTATTATTTTGAATACAGAAAAAAGGCTTGAAAGGCTCTTGGTAGCACCACATTTTTTTTCATTTTGCTCACTTTACAGGCATACTGTAAATAGTCTTATTTGCCAAAAAGCTGTGAAGCATGCAAATGGCACTATATTAGGCGGGAGAGGAATCTTGGCTGAAATGAAGGTATTCATACAAGTTTATTGCGTGTCTCATTTTATAGAGGAATAACATGGCTTATATTATCCATGAGAATGGGCAATTATGGGATATTTCAGTAAAAGTTCTACTGCCCGCAAGCTTATTGGGGGTAGTGACGCAGACAAACTTAAAAGACTGGCACAGCCTGCAATTGGAGGCAAGCATTAGGGGCGCTCATGCTCAATATATTTCTCATTTGAAGGAAGTAGTGCAATTTGTTTCAGAAAAGTCTAACCAGAGAGCCTGCTAAAATGAAAAGCATTCCTGGATGCACCTGTCTCATGCTCTGTCTGTTCTTATCTGAAAACAGAAGAAAAAAAAATCATTACACTAGAGAAATCAGCAAAGCTTCTTTTAAGTTGTTGCCATGATTAATCGGGCGGCTGCAAGTGAGACCTTTATCAATATTTGTTACGCGTCAAGTCCCAATGGGTTAGACCCTCTTTGATCCGACAGTGGGCCCCGCAGGGCATTTGGCAAACAAGCTAACCTAAATACCCCCATTTTCTCCGGAGAGCAACGTGACCAATACCCTGAGGAAAATCCCCTAACAAAAAAAGTGAGAATTATTATGAGCAGACCTACTGTGATCTATGAATTAATGAGGATAAATGCACTCAGCAACAATGCTGCGCTGTCTTCTGCTTGACTCCTGACAATGGGGTTTACCAATGCTGATGATGGAAAATTACCCCTCAGAGACAAAGCTATTCATTCATTTTAAAGCCTTGTTTAGTCTGATGTAGTCTTTGATGCAGTCTGAGGCTGCTGCCAGGAGGCAGTATCGTATACCTCATTAGCAGTTAGCTTCAGTCTCTCCTTCAAAAGGTCCCCTGTTTTTACCGCTATCTTACACTCTCACAGAAGATTTTTCATCCACATGTCTCAAGTAACTAGTTTGGCTGAGTCTAAATTGCAAATGTGTTAAACTGTACTTAAACTTAAACTGTATCCTATTTTTTCCCCACGTTCATTATCTTGTCTTGAGCAGTATCAGTATTTTTTTTACTGTTGTTGTTAGAACAGGACGGGCTAACATAGTGCTGACCGCTGGACTCAGCTCAAAAGCTTTTTCTAGTTTCAATAGTCTCAGTGGAAATATTCCTTGATATAAATCTTTCATTTCAGATTTAATTAGGGTCCTGATACATGTCCATAAAAGATGTGAGAAAATTGATACGAGTCATATTTAATGTTACTTGGAAAGGTGGAGCACAACTTTGCAGCACAGACTGTATGCGAATGTCAGACAGGTTAAAGCACAAGATATTCCTCTAGAAAAATATAATTGGAGAAATACGAGCTTAAGATCAATTAATAAGAGGACAGACTTTGGGCGGCGAGATTTAATTGATGCAGACTTAATGTCCCATTTATTTTAAAAAAGGCAGGACGTCCTGTTTCATCCCTGATTTATTTCGTGAGGTAATAGACTGACTGATTGAACTTGTCACAGGACAGAGATGAAATACTGGTGAGGACCATTCTTGGACCCCTTGCAATTTCAGAGCCCTGAGGGAAGGCAAAAGGTCATTCAATACTGTATGAAAACCAGCAGAAAAGGTCTTGTATTCAATACATGTGAAGAAAGAAGAGTTGGTTTGAAAATGATTATACTGCTGACATACACAGCGGAATAGAATCCTAAATATAATATGCAAATTTAAAAATCTATTGTCTGATTATATCTTTGTTGTCTGGTTTTAAAAATAACTGATGAAGTTACTCCAACGCACTGCACTGACAGTTACTGTACAGGAGCACACAGGCCATAAACTGCAGCTAAAATGATACATTTAGACACAGCTTTTTTCATCCCGAGGAGCCTTTTTTTCATAAATATTTTTAACTGTGCACATCATGCAGACGTCATCATGACTCGCTAGAGAAGCGGAGTCACTAAATATATCAAAATGGTTACAGGCATACTAACCGGGCACTGTCAACTCAATCCTAAACAAGAATGCTAACATTTATTAGTGCTGGACAGAAGAAATGCGTGCATGTTAAACTGAAGGTCAACAAGGTGACGGCCCCAAGAGAGGCGCTGCATGTTTTAAAAAAGACCCTCTGGTAACCTCTTACTCATCAAGTTGATTTTTAGGAGCTTAAGTAATTTCATTTCTGCTGCACATGGCAGCAACAGATAACAGTTTCACCTGTGCTGTGGTGATCACTCCAAGGAAAGTCAACCAAATCGTGGCTTAGCTGCAGTAAGCCTCCCTCCACCAGTAGTGTCCTCTCTAGATAAACATCAGCTCTCATATAGAGCTAAAATACTGTGGAGCTCAGCATTGAACGTACAGTGATGAAAAAAAAAAAAGAAACCCAGAAGACAATCATTTCAATCTGGGGAACAGATTAACATTTATTTTTTGTACTGAACTAAATTTATTTTTGCCATCAAAATTAAGAAAGAAAAAAAAAAAAAAAAATCAAGATTTTGACCAAATTAATTTCAAAGATGTCATCAAGAAATGTTATCCTACTGTTAGTGTACCTGTTAGCCCCTGTATGTATAAAATCCAATTGACTTGGTATATTTCAAAGGTTGTGGAGTCTTAGGTTTAAAGGAGCACTGTCTGAGTCTATTTCAAGCAACACCAAGGGCACTGCATGCTTTTAGATGGTGACCTAGTTAGATAAACTCATGAGTTTCTGGGTCCCCTTGCTTTAAAACTTATTTACTCTGATTATGCACGTATATTTAAAAGAGTAAAGAGATGTTTCGGTGTGTAGATGCTTGTTTTTTGTTTTTTTTATCAGTGTCGTAACCCTTTCTAAACCTAAGCAATATGCACTGGATGAGAGCTGGATCAGGTGCAGCGGGTAGGACTCCATTATGTTTGGCCCAAAGTGATTTTCAGAGTGTCTCCCTGAATTGGTTCAAGCTCGTCTGTGTTCAATAGGTCTGTTTTACAGCTCTGTGAACAGTTTCAAAGGTAGACAGACCTCATCTGTCAAGCAGTAACAATCTGCCCAGGGCTCTGAATTCCTCCCCTCACATAGCTGACTGAATCCAATACCAATAATGTATAACATATTGTGTTCAGTGTCTTCATTTGAGTGTTAAAGGATATAGCGACAAATAATGATTGGACTTACCACTCTTTTAAATTACTGTTCTCAAACTGAAATAGAAAATGCACTTTAGTGGCCAATCCAAAACTAGTTTTTAAAAGGAATTTCTGTCACCACAGCTGCACAAACTACAACAATCTCTCAATCAAACCTAATATATCATCGCCTGCTATGTCCCAAAGGCTGTAAAATCACATTTGGAGTACCAGCTCAGTGGGAGTCTCCTCTCAATCGAAACTGGCAAACCTTGCGCAGCAAAAATGTTTAGTGGGAAGGACATAGGAAGGATAGCTTTGTAATTTGCCAAAAGACAAAAAAAAGAAATGGACCACTGTCAGTACAAATTGATTGCTGTAAATTAGTGTCACATTCTTGCACATATAATGTGAATGAAAGTAATAGTGTTGTAATGGGGGCTATGACTTGATTGAGAAACATTAATTTAACTTGATACACTGCCACATTTGTCATTCCAGCAATAAGTCTGTGTTTTACAGTATATGAATATAATTCATTATCATATTCATTTCCTTGAAAAAAAATAATTTACTCAAATAGGAAAGTATGTAGAAGCAGCCTGAACACACAGACAAGTTCAAACATGAGAAACTAATTTGAACTGATGCAAAATTGGAACTTCTTAAACATATGCAGCCTTTGAAGTTGTACACATCTTTCACGATTAGTAGGAACTGAGCTAAACAGCATTTAAGTCTGCCTAAAAGAGAGCAAAAGGCAGACTACTGTATATACTCAGTAGTGGAAGACGTACCTAGAGCCTTTACTTAAGTACATGTATCAACAAAAACATGTAAAAATACTCCATTACAAATAAAAGTCCTGCATTCAAAACCGCACAAATATTTATATTTGATCTAATAAAATATACAGTAAAATAAATAAAGTATAAAAAGTAAAACTCCTCAATCCACAGAAAAATGCCCCTTATGACTGTTATATTACTAGGATATAAAAATGTTGAAGCAGCACTTTACTGTTGAAGTTGGAGGAGGTGGAGCTGCTGGTATTTGATCTACTTTAGACACAGTTAGTTAGTTTAGTCCGGTTCCCAACCGTAGGGATCAGGCACCCTAAAAAATGGTCACAATTGAAATATGAGGGCTCATGAGATGATGAATGGGTTAGGAAAGATGAAAAGACTAACTTCTGCAGCAGAAATGAGCATTTACTTTTCTGACTTTTCTCTTATTGCTTTTTTGTGAAATACTGGACAGTTTTATCTCTTTAGGTCTCAAGGAGTTATTTGGATGAAACCATGTAAGGGGAAATGTTTCTTTGGTGAAGCTACTAATGAGTCGCTGGTGTTCAATCGCTGGTGTTCAATCGCCCCAAGTTCTCCCACACAACTTCCTTTCTCCGTTCTCTACACTGGCTACCTGTAAGAGCTCGCATCCAGTTTAAGACTCTGGTGCTAGCCTACAGGGCAGTGAAAGGAACAGCTCCTTCCCATCTCCAGGCCATGGTCAAGCCTTACACCCCCGCCCGACCACTTCGCTCTGCTGCCTTGGGGCGTTTGGTTGCCACGTCACAAAAAAATGTCTGTTTTCTGTCCTGGCCCCACAGTGGTGGAATGAACTTCCCACTGACGTCAGGACAGCAGAGTCGCTGCCCATCTTTCGGCGCAGGCTGAAAACCCACCTCTTCAGGAAGTGCTACCCTGAGCCTTCCACTTAGCGCTTATTGTATTCATACTAGCTCGTTGCACTTATTGTATTCGTATTACTTTTTTTTTTTGCACTAACTGTTTTTGTTTGTTTCTGCACTGTACTTTGGCTCTGAGTTATGCTCTGCTTCATGCTCTTAGATGCTTGTTTGGAAAAGGAGATGTACTTATGACTTCTGGTGACTAGTAGTTCTTTTGATTACCAATGGTGAATACATTTATTGTAAGTTGCTTTGGATAAAAGCGTCTGCTAAATGACTGTAATGTAATGTATTGAGTCATAGAAATGTGAAATGTGGGCCAAATAAGCTTTTTTTACAAGGAGTGATGAGCTAAATAGGTTGGTAACCACTGGTTTTCTCTTTAGCAATGCACTGTATAAGCGTATTCCTTTCTATGTAAAAACCTACTATAGTTATTATAGCTATTAGATCAATTTAGTGAAGTAATAAAGTATGAAGTGTAGCATAAAATGGATGTACCCGACTACATACCTGCAGATTTCTCAGCTGCTGTTGCTGTGGTAAGTGTTGGCGTCGGCACCCTGGGTGTGGAGCTGCGAGTGGTATTTTTGACTACAGTCGCCAAGGGAACAGCATCCGTAACAGGAGGCAGGCAGCTGACCTTGTTGATGCCATCTACACAGGAAAATGCTTCTGGACATGGATTCAACAGGCAGTCATCATAGTTGTGCTCACAGTTCCTCCCCTGTGCATTGAAAATAAACAGCCTTCAGATGTGTCCTGTACTCTACGATGAGATGCTAAATGCGATACAATGTTTGAATAATTAAGTTTGCATTAAGTAGGGAACATGAGATTATGTAACAAAAAAAACAGGCTTTTTTTAAACTAAAAATCCATGTGATGCGAGATAGCATCTGACTACTGAAGATTCAAATAATTTTTATGTGCAACGTTAACATTTGGAATATTTAATATTTTATCCAAAGTAACGTTATAGGGTGTAAATTATTTGTATTGTTAGTAGTAAAAGTGTCATATGTTGTTGTGTTATTGCTACGAGACAGCCATCTGATTTACCTGCTTTACAATGGGAATGAATAAAAGATGATCAAGTAAGTAAGTCCCAAGAGAGGACTCAAGAGTGAAGGGTGCAAGAGGGTAAAGGTTAATAAAAAGAAGAAAAAAAGAGAAACAAGACGGGGAGATGGGGAATAAGGTGGGGAGCCTCACCACAAATCCAGGACGACAGAAACAGGTGTAGCCATATCCTGGATCATTCTGAATGCATATCCCCTGGTTGCAGGGCTGTGGAAGGCACTCATTAATGTCATCCTCACAGTGAGGGCCTGTCCAACCTGCCAGGAACAAAAGCCCACAGAGTGCCGTGGTGAGCCCAGGCTCTCCCACTTCCACCCTCTGAAGTGAATATCAATCAGATTCTCCTACATTGATTTGCTTCTTTTGGGGTTCACACACATACAAAGACAAGAAAAGGCTTTCACTAAAGAGTAAGACGCCACATACATTTTAATGAGCCCGCACCGTATCGTCTTTTTTAGTACTGTATCTCTACAAATTTTCCCCTGGAGAAAAGATGACTTTTGAACGGCTTTGAGGCACAGAAGCTATGTAGGCAATATGGCAACCTTTAGTGATACTTCATGTGGCCTATTTCAATCCAATATGGGCATTAACATGGTTACATATAGTAAACTGTACTCTAACACATCTGGGGCATAGTGAAGTGTTCCTGTTCACTTCAAAAAAAAGTCTTGCCATCGAGGCTCTGTCTTAGAAATCTTGTTCATGAGTCACAAAGGTTTCCTTTAACAGGTCTTATAAAAGGAAAAAAAAAACAGCGTTGGTCGCTTCATTTCTAGGTAAATTGAAAAACTCACAGGATGTCTGAGTGACTCACCTGACCTGCAGTGGCAGACGTAGCTATTAATAAGATCTTGGCAAATGGCACCGTTGTGGCAGGGAGCTGAGCAACATTCGTTAACATCCACTTCACAGAAATCCCCCATGAAACCTGGCGGACAGCTAAGAAAACATATCATACTTTCAAACTGCGAGGCTGTCTTGCGGCGCTGTCACTTCCTTCTTGTGGGTCTGACACACTGCATCTGTTAAAACTGCTTGTTTTCATTATTTATCAAAACAACTTTTTCTAGCCAGTTGTTGCTTCTTATTTCAGAGTATATTATTTAAAACAGACAAATCTGGAATCTGAAGAGAAACAGCAGTAGAATCAATAAAGCAGATGATAAACTAAAGAGTGGCTTCAATTTAAACTGAAAGTAAAGAACTGCTTTTAATCAACATATATCAAGCTATATATAATATTTTTATAATGGATCTGTGGAGACTTAAAAGTATCTGTATGATTTTACAATAATCTACTATTTACACCTACAGAGTAATAAGATACTGTCTGAACTTAACAGTGCCTATACTATATCTGAACAACTCAAGTCCATCCAGATGCTCTCCTAAGAAAGAAATAGCAATGCATTAGTCCAGCTTGCACATTGTCAGCTAAGTATTCATAATGAATCCAACAAGAAATCCCCAAATGAACAGTGACAGACCCATGAGAAAGTACTTTGGAGTTCTGGCACAGAGTATTTCCATACCACTTGAATGAAGTTCAGAGAAAACACTGTTCAGCGTAGTTAACAGATGATGTTGCCAAAGGACTGCTCTTAAACAAAAGGGCCCTGGTTGTTTTGTCCATGGCTTGACTTAATGAATAAAGCCCTCTATGTGTTTATATCATTACTGCTAATCAATTTCTTTAACAAAAACTGGTCGTGACCAACAAAAAAAGAAAAGAAAAGAAAAAAGAAAGTCACTGCTGAAAACTCAAGGTAAGTTTACAGAACATAAACTTGAAATTAGAGATCTTATTTAAGGGGAAGATAAAACATAACGGATTGATTCAGCAGTGCATAAAATCCACAGGTAACCAAAGTGAGAATGTTTATGTGTGGTAATGGTTTTCTGTTGTGGAGTTAGTGATTTGAAGAGGATAAGCTGCACCTTGAGCAAAGAGAGGTACCACTCGATTCTGCAGATGTCATCCCCACTGGCTTTAAGTTTTGTAGAAGAGCAGTCGTTTTCCAGATGGACAATGAGCCTGATCATGCATCAAAGCTACCTGAGGCCAAAGGAAAACCGAGGTCTGCTGACTTGCATGGATTTCCAGACCGTGAACTCGCTGAACATCTTTGGGAATATTTGACATTATAAAAAGTGACACGAGCAGAACAATGTAAAGAAACAATGCAGATTCTCAGATTTACCCCAAACAAACAGTAACAAACTCCTGCTCTATTCATGAGGCTAAGATTCCTCTTTGGAAATTGACTTCTATTGTAAACTTGGATCATAACTGAGTATAATCATATGCAACACCAGGAAATGGACGAAGGATTTTATTCATAACCTCTTGGCTGAGAACGGAGAGGGTTTGGACCTCTTGCCAAACAAGTGCAAAAATGAATGTGTACCACTTCACACATAGCATGCGGATAAAACAACGCTGTAATTTATGTATTGTAGATGTGGTCTGGCAAAGAAACCATTCAAGAGGAAAACATATGTGGAATGAACAAAACATGCTTTGAATGTGATTTGAATGTTGATGATGATGATGTAAATGCAAACAAGAAGATTGCCTCTTCCAACAAAAACACAAGATGGGCACCTGCTGTCATTCTAACACTGGACAACAGCTATATCTGTATTTATGTTGTGTGGTGGTGTGAATTTTTTTTTTTGTCAAACTCCTTAATTGTCTGTAAAAAAAGCCAAATCAAACATCTTGACTGATTACTGAATCTAAATAGGGCCCAAAACACGTTAATAATGTATTAATACCATAATGAATTGTATTTGATGTCCAAAGAATCTTAAAGTGCACAATCATCATGTGGCAGATCAGCAGGACACTAAAGGACACTAAGGTTTGTCCTTCGTGTGCACATTTATCTGTGAATGCACAACACACTATTTTGTCTTACTGTATGTAATACATACACATACACAAATTAGCCAACAACATCGTAAGAAAAATGCTGTGCTCAGGCAGTAGGCAGTCCAGTGCATCAATATATAACACTGTGAAGTGCACCAACCCATTTGGACTTGTGGTAGTCTGGGATGCATTAAATCATGACACTGAGCATACAGCAGCACATCAGCACAAGGTTAGACAATGTAATTAAATGTAAGGCATCCAGGGAGCTGCTGTGTCAAATCTGCACACACTTACTGCACACACCTTGTATTCAGATACACTTCATCACTCAAGGGAGACCATGTCAGCAATCTAAAAGTAGCACTATTCTTGAGAGACAAGATCATTTTGTAGTTAGAGAAATGCCAAATTTGTAGAATACTGCCCACAATTTGAACAGGGAGGACAGATTTTTTACCAGTTCACCTGTGGTACTTACAACTCCCCAAGATTTGGATATATTTACTGTTTATTAAACCCTAACCCAACGTATACCCGTCAAGCATTCCAGTCTCACGGGGAACATATTCAGTTTACTGTGATAAATGGTGGCACATTCTTCACTCACAATGTCTTTCAGTATCATTTCATTAAGGCAATAAAATACTTTTAAGAGTGGTCCAACTCACCTGCATGTAAAGTTTGATCCCTCACCATCAAGGCAGGAGGCTCCATTGAAACACAGTGAGACATTAAAAGCGGCTTCTTTGCAGACATCTATATCATCCTCACAAGTTTTCCCTGTGTAGCCTTCCTGACAGAAGCATGCGTATTTATCAATGAGATCCACACATGAGCCTCCGTTCAAACAGGGACTGGAAGCACAGTCCTGGAAATGACACTTTACCAGTAAGTATTTTGAGACATACGACCATGACATGCACAATTTACCATCTAAAATGCATAGTGTGTGATTAAAAAAAGAAAAAGAAACAACTTTGGTTTAGAATGAATTGTTAGCAGTTAAAATGCAGATGATCAGATTATCCACTGAACTAAATACTCTGAGACATTGTAAGCAACTTGATGTTTTATCTCTAGAGTCCAACACAGGCTGTGGTTTAAATCAATTAGGCATTAGACTAAGCAATTTCTTTTAATCAGGTATTTGTACAATGCTTACATGATCCTGGTAGTTCAATTGACTTATCTTGTACAAAAATCAATAGAGGTGGTGATACAAAAGGCCACATAAAGATTAGCCACACAAAGATTAGAAAATTCTCGTCATTCCTTCTGAACACCCAGTAGGTTAATTAATCAAGCCCAACTCACGTCAATGTTTGTTTCACATCTGCTGCTGCTCCATCCAGATTCACAAAGACAGGAGTATGAGTTTACTCCATCTTTACAGCTGAGAAGGCCACAACAGATGGGGTTAGAATTGATTCCTCAAAATTATACTACAGTATGAAATCAACCAAAACTCAGATCTTTTGCTGTAGAAGTCATGCAGAATCCTTAGAGATATAATCTTTTGAACGATTGAGCATTTCCCCTTTAATAGAATTAATGACTCTATACAACTAGTGACATGTTTCCGCTCACTGCGCTGGCAAGGAGTGTAATTAAAAATGATTCCATGCAATTTTCACACTGCATTTGCAATCTTTCTTTTCTAAATGACAGCAAAAAAATCTGTACCTCCCATGAAGACAAGGCGCTGACACGCATTCATCAATGTTGGTCTCACACTGGAGCCCGATGAAGCCATCAAGACACAAGCAGTGGTATTGATTAGGCGCGTCGATACATTTCCCATGATTTCGGCATGGGTTTGAAACACACTCATCGATGTCAACTCCACACCGTGCCCCTAGGAAATGAAGGGTATTTTAGTAAGACATCACATATTCAACAACTTGATAAGAGAAAGGTTTTATTTAAATTTTTTTAAAGTCTTTGCAAATTACAAACTAGACACAGAATGACTTTTGATTATTCTGCAAGATCATTGCACATGCTCCGGGACATTGTCCCGTTTTGTGACTTTGACAAATCCAGAGGAATAAACTACACCCGTTATGTTTACTGCAATTAAGGAATATGCTGACAAAATTCCTCAGTATGGCTATTTCATATATTTATATGCAGTGGAGGTGTGAGGTAGAGATAAGCTTGTCAGGATGAATTTGTAGTTTGTGTACATCTTTGTATGGGACTTGTTCAATATAATTAAAAAGAAAAAAACACCACCTTCATCCTTCAATGCTAATCATACGGTAACATATGCTGTTGTCATTACATGACAATGATACCGTATAAAATTAGCATTGAATGAAAAACTAAAGGACTTATGTTTAAGCCCAATAACTAAACATGTACATCCTTCTCTACACTTCTGTCAGTCAAACCACACAGCGGACAATTATAAAAGATGAAAATCAGCATCATGAAAACTTTATGATATGCAAATCAACTTGCAAAGACCTTAAACTTGAGGCACAAGATCCATCAAAGGGAAAATTCACAGATTTTCAATCTTATCTCTACATGTATCTATCTGGGTTCTGGATATAGTGTGAATAACGCCTGCAGTTGTTGCCAATGTTCTCCTCGTCTGCTTGCCGTCTTGGCTGACACTGAATTAGACTACAGAGACTCTGTTTTTGGATTTGTGGATTTATCATCGCAAGTTAGTTTAAGATTCCTGTTAAATCACTAAACAAAAACTTACACATGAAAAATATTACAAAACATTGCCTTCTAAGGGCAGACATACTGTCTTAAAGACGCTGTAGTGGGCTCAAAGTCTTAAAGTCTTAAGTCTTAAAGCCCTATTACACTTTCATAATTTATTTCAATTAATTCTACTTCTGATTTATGACTAGAACCACTTGACACACACAGCTGAGCTGCATTTCAAAATGAATCATATGATGATGTATACACTTCTCTGTGGCATATACTGTTGACCTGCTATCTCCCCCTAAAGATCCCTCGTCACCCCTTAAAAAAACAGCAACGGTCTATGTGGTTCTCTTCGAGTTAACGACTACAAGATGCAACCAGTACGGTCCTTTGAGAGCAAAACACTGTCTCCTAACAGCCGCATACTGTCCAGATAACAACATGACATGTTTTTTTAATTCTTTTATCTCTGGTCTCTTTAGTAACCTTTGATAAAAAGTGATCATAGGCTGGCAGAGATGGTAAACAAGAACGTGCTGTGTGTAGTTTACTGGTATTGCATTCAAGGATCTCTGGGTTTTTCACCTCAAGTTACCTCTTGCTCGCATATTATTTTACCATTACTGTCAACACACCTTGAATTTTTTTGATGAAAAGGGTTTGCCATGAAAAAAACCTAATTCAAAGTGCCTTTATCTTGTGTCTTGTGATTCTATTTGACACTTTAGCTTTAATTATCAGTATCCATCTGCTACATGAATAGCAAGTGAATCAAAGCATAAAGCAGAAATATTATATCCTACTGGAAGTTTTGAACCAAGTTTTACACCCTAGTCTTCTACAAAATATGGTGTGAACTTGTTCAAACCTGTTATTTAGTAGGAGAAATGGCTAGGAACAGAAACAGTTTGTTATATGCTGTAACCGCAGATCTCTAAAGAAATGACAGATGAGTCATTAATAGCTTATTCTTAAGACAAAGTCTGTCTGCCGGGTATTAAAATGTTGACTCACCAATATCTAAACCAGAGATGAAACGAATAGTCGATGAATCATTTTATTAACAGAGGAAAAAATCCCAAACAATTGTGAATTAATTGTTTTGTATTTTAAATAGCAAAATTGCCAACCATCCACTGGTTTCAGCATCTGAAATATGAGTATTTGCTGCTTTTCTTAAAATCCTTATGACTCTAAATTTAATATATTATGGTTTTAGCCTGTTCGTCAAATAAAACTCTGAAGACATCACCTTAGGCCCTGGGGAAATGGCCATTTTTTGTGATTTATTGAGAATTTATTAACGAAATAAATAATCAACTCTTTTAAAAATTGATTAACAGATTAATGGATCAGAAAAATATTTGTAGCCCTAAACTAAACAAGAATTCATGTTTACATCTTGAGTTTAAATTTAGTAAAAACTGGCCTTTGTTGAATTGAAGTGAAAACCCACTAACTTTGATTTGTGTCCCACTGATAGCAGAGTGTAGTACATTGAAGTAACAATAAACAGCTGACGAAATATTTTCTCTAAAAATGTGACTGTGAAACAAATTAACCAAATACAAACTACTGATATAAAGATGCATGATGTCTTTGAAAGGCCAGTTTACCCAGATTTGTTCCAGAAACAGTGTACTGGTTCCTCCATGATGTGAGGATGGAGGCAGCAGTCTCAGGGGTAGAAATCTCAAAACCAAAGCTACCTCACTTGCTTTGTGTTTTTGTAATGTGGGTGAACCGACCCTGTTTCAACTTATTTAACAACAGAAACTAATTTAATGACAAAGACTTTTTTTAAAAGTGTGTCACTGTATGTTGCAACAATAGTCAACGTTCCTGAGAGGATTCAGTGAAGTGCAGCACTGAACTAATGGAAAAGTGTGTCACATACTATACGCACTGTATATCCTTACAGCTGTGCCTACACAGTGCCATGTCTAGTAAGGCACAATCCTCCATACAAACTGTGCTGCACCAATTGTGCTGACTCACCGAGAACACATGAATTGCACTCAAAACAACTTTTATCTTCACTGTCCATCAGCCACATTTAAGATAACTCTGAGGACTCACTAAGTAAGTCAGCTTTACTCAAAGAGTTGATGCTATTTATTATTTATGCAGACCCCACAAAAATAGCAATGATATCAGAGGAGAAATGGAGGGGAGAGTTCAAGCTGTGAAGGAATCATCAGATAACAGAATGTGTCAAAATGTGTCTACCTTCTGCCAAACATCAGAGACACAAGTTGGGAAAACACACTAATGACTGTTTGTAGTAGTCTAAATTATAGCACTTCTTCAGAGAAATCCACAGAAGTGACTCGTTTTGCCAGGGAATTAAAAATAAATGGGTTGTTCCTAATTCTACAAACCGGCATTTTTATGATGTTGTTTTTCACTAAAGTTGTAAAAAGATTATGTACCAACTACTAAAACTTCCAGGAATCGAGAGAAAAAACCCACGACTGACCCAATCATTCGGTAAGCTTTTCATCCATTGGCTGAGAAAGATGTAAACAAACAAAGTGACAAGAATTTATTTCATGCCTCCTGTGTTTCATCATGAAAGAGAATGAATAAACTGACAGTGTGTAACATTTAGGAGGCTAAATTGGCAGCATTGGATATAATATTCATAACTATGTTTTAATCAGTGAAACGCGCACAAAGCGCGAGCAGAGAGGCCGCCCGCTGTTGTGAAGTGAACCAGGTGAAGTGAAGGATTCTAAAGTTGACTGCAACTACGCTAGTTGTTAAAATATTAAAAGAGACAATACTTTATCAATACATCTGTGCAATAAGAACGGACATGTAAGAGAAACAAAACCCATTTGAATCGGCCACCACTGCTATGCTTAGACAAGCACAGCACCCAGGAAGACATAAGACAGGAAGACATGAGACAGGAGGACATGAGACAGGAGGACATAAGACAGGAAGACATAAGACAGGAAGACATAAGACAGGAAGACATGAGACAGGAGGACATGAGACAGGAAGACATAAGGCAGGAGGACATAAGACAGGAGGACATAAGACAGGAAGACATAAGACAGGAGGACATAAGACAGGAAGACATAAGACAGGAGGACATAAGACAGGAGGACATAAGACAGGAAGACATAAGGGAGGAGGACATAAGACAGGAAGACATAAGGGAGGAGGACATAAGACAGGAGGACATAAGACAGGAAGACATAAGACAGGAGGACATAAGACAGGAGGACATAAGACAGGATGAATGACTGATACTGTGTGTTCTTCATTCTTTATAAACTTCACTCAGAAATGTTATTTATTTGATTAACATTTTACATTTGTTTCCATCAATTACTTTATATAGTTACTTTGTTGTTGTAAACATAATGATTGCTGCTTAATAAACAATATTTACATATATTTAAAATTTAAATTCTAATTATCTTCTGAATTTATTTGTTTTTAAAATTCTATATATGTTTTTAAAAGCAATTATTTAGTCATGTAGAAAAGCAGAGTGTTGATAAGAGTAGCTCCTATTTGTACTAAAATCCTAAAGATAACTCCCTACCTGAAGGCCACCGCAGTTCTCCAACACGCTTGGTAAGAGAGGGGTGAGCTGAGGGGTATTTAGTTGGTTGCAATCTGCAACACACCACTATAGATGCCACAAAATCGTACACACTGGGCCTTTAAGTGTACACAAAAAAATCTCTCATTGCAGAATGTAAATGGCTCCTTTCTTGAGACAAACTGATGACTTGTTTCATTTAGCCAAAAGTAAAGCAATGCTGCAATTAGAAAATTCACAGTTTACAGGTTAAAAACAATCACTGAAGCTCAAATAATAAGAGGAAGTTGCAACAGAAAATTACTTATGGCAGAAATGTGTTGAGGGAAATGAAAAATCTCTGATTTGTTCAATACAATAATTTGTATGACACTTCTATATCCCACTACCCACAGACTGATGCTCACACTATGTATTTTGATGTTTTTATTTAGGTCAGATCTGAAGGACTGAACTATGAATGAGATATGGGATCACATAGTGCATATTTAATGCTGCAGACTGGTCAACAAGGGTCTGTAAAAACGTACTACCGTATTTTCCGCACTATAAGGCGCACTTAAAAGCCTTTAATTTTCTCAAAAAACGACAGTGCGCCTTGTAATCCGGAGCGCCTTATATATGGATCAATTGGTTAATTGGTTGATCCATACTGGTTGTACACGGCGCTCTGTCAAAATGTTTCAGTACGACTGGTAAACTCCAAAGCCGCACCGCTTGCAGCATTACGGCTACCGTAGTCAGGGGCGTCGCCGAAGTAATAGCGGTAAACACCTGTACTGTGCTGTAGTGGCTTCTATTCTATGCGCCTTATAATCCGGTGCGCCCTATATATAAAAACAGTTCTAAAATAGGCCATTCATTGAAGGTGCGCCTTATAATCCGGTGCGCCTTATAGTGCGGAAAATACGGTAATCAGTACTCAGCCCAAAAACACATGTATAAGTCATGTACTAACTCTGTCTCAAAGTAGCAAGAACTGTCTTGGTCTTGATACAATTAATAAATTCCACTATTCCATTTATGTTAAATGTACACTACACCTCTAAATTTACCTCTAAAGCAATAGATCTGCAAAGCCTCAGTGGCAAACATCGAAATAAGGACCAAATGTTATTCATCAAGTTCACCCGGTAAAATACTGAAACTGCTGAAGCCTTAACAGCAAACAGCATTGCCAGGGCCAGAGCATCATCCACCCACCAATGTGCTGACTGAGGAAGCTGCAACAATGTGCTGATTGCACTGTACTATCACTCAAGGGAACATGCTCCTTAATGATGGGTGAAGAAGAGAAAACAGAAGGTGACGAATAGTGTGCTTAAACTGTGATTTATACAAACACGATTACCCATTAATCATGTCGCTATAATGACTTCTGACCTCAGTACAGAGCACAGTTAAATAATACATTATTGTGATTGCAGAGCCTTTTAGACAAAACATACTAAATAATGGTCAGACAGCTGAGATGTAGGGTCGTACGGCGTAAGATACAGCATGCTTTAAAGTGTTTGTCAATATCTCACGGAAGACAAAATTATATTGTAAATAGAAATAAAGCATGTGATTATGTTACAGCCATAACTTAAGGTTGTTATTAAGCATGTGATTCATTTTGACCAGACTGGAAAAGATAAAAATGCAGCTTATTAATCTTAATATATACTTTCTAAGTGGGTCATCAAGATGTTTGAAAAGGATTAAAAAAAATTATAAAAGCTGGCAACGGTATCAGAAATGTGAATAGCTTCAATCATTTCTCAAAACTCAAACATGTTCCATGTAAAACCAATTTTAGAAAAGACAGGTAATGGTCTAAGCATTTATACAAAGGGAAAAAACTGTGTATAAAAACAGAAAATATCGATGCACTGACACACTGAGCAACAACCAACCACTAAGAAAATCCAATATGAATAGCGATGCAGGTGGGAATGAAGTGTGATTATAGCTTAATCCCATCCATGAAAGTCAGTAGATATAGCACGAGACTGATTTATTAGTAAACAGCTTCAACTGTTACAGTCAAAATGAATGTTGGCATTCGATATGCAAAAAAAACCAACAACCTTGACTCCTCTGATGGCTGAAGCAAATATTATGATAATACCATCAAGTGACACAATGAGTTACAGTATTTCATAGATGGAGGAGATGACGCATCATATCATCAAAGCAGAATAACATTTAAATCAATTCCAATCAGGATGCACAAATACGATGTGATAGATAGCCCTAAGATGAAAAATGTACTATTAGACTAGAATAAAAATAAGTCACACACAGCTACAGTATAGCACAACTGTTTTTTTTGTAAAAAGTTACAACGCTGTTACACATTACCAGAGCAAATATTTTGTATGAGTTCTAGTTGGTTTCAGCCAATCCAAACTGTACCCTCTGGCCGCTTGCTCTCTTGGGGAACCCTGTTTCCTCAGATGAGCTTAGAGCAACAGAAAAAGTAATGACTTGTACTATACTGTGCGTAGGCCTAATAATAAAAGCTGCTTCTGTGGGAATTGGGCCATGCGTGTCAGGTTCGGCTCTCCAGAGTAGCAATACCTCAGAGATTCCCCCCTCCCCTTCTCAACTGGGGAAGGATAAATTGATGATACAGTGCGGAAGACAAATGAAATTAATCTTCCCAGAACCTGACAGGAATCGGCTTTAGTGCGCACACACACATATACACACACGGTTGCTCTAAAATAGCTTGATATCCGCATAAGTGGAAAAACCGACAAATGGATTGAAGTAAAACAACATTAGCGCTCCAAGACTAAAGAAGCTGATGAAACAAAATAAATGAAACTTACAGACACTGAGATGTTTTTATCAGATAAAACACGTGACGTGAATCGATCTTGCTGCCTTTACTGAAAGGCAGCCACTGTATCTTGTAGAGGCAGGTGGGCTAATTAAAAGCAAGTACTGTAAAGCAGTTTTTTTTTTTTTTACACTAAGCCAGATCTGTGTCAGAGTGTCCATAATAGCGTGCGGTCGCAGCAGTGTTGATAAGCTTTTTAGTTAGACTCTCATATTGATCTTCATGTCACCTGAGGGCAAAAGAGCTACCTGAGTATCCAGGGCGACAGACACACTTGAAGCCCCCGGGTGTGTTGATACAGATGCCCTCGTGTAGGCAAGGTGAAACTTCACACTCATTCACATCCAGGTCACACAGCGTTCCAAAATAACCAGGAGGGCAAATGCAGCGGAACCTAAGGAAGATAACACTCAATCATTAGGAAATAAAGTGAAATCCAATGAAGGACCACTGTGTCAGACAGTGTTGAGAGCATATTTTATTTGTGTTTAGTTCAGTCCTTAGCATAGCTTCAAAATGTGCAGTTATTTCTCTCAGCAAAAACTGGACACACTCTTGTAGAAGCAATTAACTGGAGAAAAACAGTGTGTGTGTTACAACCCCACCAATAAACCATTTTCCACTCTCAAACTGATAGGCAGCTCTTAAAAAATAAAACAATAGGGCAGCAATTATGTTCCCCTGTGTGTACTTAATGTGAATTATATTTGATGAGAGCTTCATCTGTCCAATAATGTGGTTTACTCAATTCTAATTCCTCCCTTCAGCTGTCGGTGGGTCTAATATCCCCTGACCACACACCTCAGAGGACATGCTTATTCTGTTTGTAAGTGAGATAATAAGAAAACAAGTCATTAGACACCTCTGTGCTAAAATCTAAACTACATCTTTTGATTAGCTTGACATCATATTTCATCAGTGACACCGGTTACATCACATCATGGTATTTATCATGCCACAGCAGAACTGTGCTGCCTAATAACATCAACTCAAACTGCTGGACTGATCTGAGACATCTCTGTCAGAACAATTAACACTTTCTTTATTGCTCTCAGTTACACCGCTGCCTGTAACAATCTGCTAGTCGATAACAATTAGTCGTACCTACATGCAGCAGATGAGAGAAAAAGTTGGAACTTTTACAGAGTCAAACTCAAAGTATCTAACGGAAAGTAAAAAGACAGCAAGGGCTCACTGAGTATGCTGCAGAGTCTGATTCATCACCCCAGTACAGATGGACTTGTTCGGCTTGTTGGGTCAGGGAGATGGAGATAGCGGCGTGTGCAGTGTGTTTGTGGTGGGCAGCGAGGTTAAAGCACACCTGATGTGAACTCCCTGGACTGTGCAATCAGGGGAGCGCTCTGAGCAGGGCCAGGTCACATGGGAGAAAAATCATGACGGGAGACAAACTGGAGACAAACCATTTAGGACTCAAATTGGCCCTGGGACTTCGCTACCCATCTGTCCGACTAAGCCCGGAAGCCCCGGGGCTCCCATTAAGCACAGCAGAGGGAAGCACCAGTGGAGTAAAGCCCAATCTAGATACATGATGTGTTCCTGCTGAATTCGCTCTCTGTCTTTAGAATAGCAGCTTATGTGTGTCAAGGATGAAGATAGGCTTGTTATATAAACCAGAACACTTTGAAGAGAAACATCACAACCTTGTGTGATTTCTTCGGAGAACGGTTTTATTTATTGGCCTTTTAAAACAAATGCAGGAAATTAAAGCTGCTTGGCCTTTACTGATATGTGCATTTTCTTTTTAAGTGCACAATACAAAAAGGCTAATGAGCAATGTGGAAGCATAAAAAGGAGTTATATTAATACTTACTTGTTCATGAGGTCTTGACAAACGGCAGAGTTGTGGCAAGGGCTAGAAGTGCACTCATTGATGTCTTCCTCACAGTGAAGGCCAGAAAATCCCATCTTACAATCACAGCTGGGTAGGAAAACTCATTAATATGGATATTTTGTCTGGAAAATAGAAGATCTATCTGTTTCCCACTAGCACATGAACAGAGGGGGAATAAATCTATAGAAATGTAATATTCACTAAACATCATATTTAGTCTGATTGCACATGCAGTACAGTGACATAAGCATGGATTTCAACTGTTTAAAAATAAGGGCTGCATTACAAGAGCAATTAAGGCACATTTGTTTTAACAATTTCACCCAATTTTAACCTGAAATGGTACATTACTAAATCCATTAAAATCCATTTGAGGAAAGAGCATGAGCTCAGAGCAAATCTTTTAGCATAGTGTATCAAATTTACAGTATAATGGTAGAGATACTCTGGATTCACACAAAGCCTGACATTTTTCTTGCCTCCTAAGAAATTAAAAGCTGGTTAGGGATAACACTCTTTACCTGTAGCTGTTGACCCGGTCCACACAGTTGCCCTGGTTTTGGCATGGATTTGAGCTACACTCATTGGTGTCAATTTCACACCAACTTCCTTCAAATCCTGAAAGATAGATGAGATGGTCATGGATCAGCGAGCCCCACTACATCCTGAAAAACGTCAGGTCCGATGATAACAAAGACCCCAGTGAATGCCATTTTAATGGAACTAGTAGCCCCTGTAGCATATCTCATCTTCCAGCGCTCACAGCGCTCACTGTTTCCCCTTTGAGAGTGTGTAAGTCTAATAATACTTTAGTGCTACAGACAGATTGGTCTGAGGGTTAGTGGTTAGTGGCTTGGGAGGTGTGTGGCTGTGTGCGCCACCGTGCATTCGCGTCTGTGTGTGTTTGAGAGAAAGCTAGTGAGTGGGGGGGCATCTTGTTAAGTTAGGGTAAGAGGGAGAGGCAAAGCCCAAGAGCTCTATTGCCCTTGTTCATTAGGGGGTTGAGGGGCAGGATGGCTAAGCAGATCAGCATGGCTGTTTTGTTGTACTTTTGAAGGCAGCCTGGGAGCTTGTAATGTTCTGCCTGTCGGAGATATTCCTCTGGTGCTTAGTGTTAGTCTGGTCCCTGTATGGTTTTCCGCTGAACAAGTAAAACTAAATAACTTGGTTTTCTGAAGTAAAATAAAATAAAATAAAAATAATTGAAACCTAACTGCACCATTGACTATAAGCAAATAATGCCCATAAAGATCAGCATTCAGTTCAATTCAGATGTAAAAAATTCAAATAAAGTTTGAAGTCAAGTCAAAGATATGACATTTAGACCTAATTATCCAGGACACCAAGGATAATCAATCAAAACACGCATATTGATTCTTTATGGCCATCATTTGCTTCCATACAATTAACTTTCAGCATTATGTGACTGCCATTGCATTTGTTATGGAATGAGCAGTGATACAAAGATACCATTACTGTACAGTTTTACAATTATTTTTTAAACTATGAGCTCAGACCTTCAAAGACTACTGCTGTGCTGTCCCTGCATGTCACACATAATTAAAAAGGATACAAGCATATAACAAAGGGTTAACACAACTAGCTTATAATGAGTGTTGGTGCTTTTATTGCTTCCTTGTCTCATTATGTTACTCCCGCTGCTTCAAGTTAAGAGTTATACATATTTGAACTATAATGAGTTTTGGCTCATGTAAGTATAAATTATCAGCTGAGAGAAGTAAACGCATTAACAATGATGAGGTTTATAATTATTTTTGGGACAAGCACTTGTTTAATCTTGCAAATGTGAAAATGTGAAACCCAAGTAGGTGCTTAAATATTTTACATCACATTCTATATTTCAAAGAAACATGGATGTACCAGTGTTAAAGTATGAAAACCTAATGAGTGCTACTTGATTAATACTATGTATCAGATTTGTCACTTTTCTCCTGCACTGTTTGTAATGATACTATATGTCAGGAGATAACACCATATAATGCTCTGTAATGGCATGTTTTCAAACTGTACTGTAAACGACAGATGGTAGGAAATGATATAGATCAAACATTTCTGAGGGCAGATAGATGGAGCAATTGCAAGCCATCATTTGTGGATTGCTACTCAGCTATATAAAGGTCAGTACAATTGATTATGAAGTGTTGAATAAAAAATGGCTTAACAACTGGATGGTGCTCTCCAAGCAACTCTCACTGTGCATGTTGAATCAGCTGAATGAACAATATTGTGTATGGAAAGAAAAAAAAAGTATGACAGCGACACTGACGCAGTTCTGTGTATTTTGGGATGTCACAATGAGAGGGAATCCGTGAGACCACAGAGCATCTGGTGAATTATGGGACAGCACAGGTTTCCCAAGCTGGTCTGTCAGTCAACGCAATGGTGGAGCACCACAGGGACTATTTCGAATGTCACCGCAATGTAATGCATCTTCTGCCACTGAGCAGTGACTGGAAGCTTCTCTTTGACAGAGTACAGAGAGGGATACCCAAGGCGTGTGCGTACGTAGTCATTCCATCATCTGGCTGGAGCTACAGCATGTGATCACTGCTCATGCCGGTGAATGTCTCCGCGGAGAAGAAATTGTGGGTTAATCCCCAGTGGATAGCGAACTAACTTTGATGGACGTTTCAATTGAAATATGAGCGACATCTTCATTTTAAGAATGTGAATTTGATCAGGACTGCTACATTTGTGACTACAGTCTAGTCGCAGTTGCTGTCAGTGTGATGTCACAATTTCTCAGAGGGGGTTCATTTACAATATTACCCTCAGCTTGTACAATATAGATTATGGTCTTTGTCTGTGATGTCATCAGAGCGCTGTCAGACAGAACATCAAATCTTAGACGTCACTGATCTCTTAATCTATGTATGCTTTTCATAAAAGCATACATAGATTAATGTTTTCTGTCTGTGTGGAGTTCTGGTCCACCAATTTATTTATATATATATATATTTATATATATATATATTTATATATATACATATATATATATTTATATATATATATATTTATATATACATATATATATATATATATATATATATATATACATACATATATATATATATTTATATATATATATATACATATATATATATATATATATATATATATATATATACATATATATTTATATATATATATATATATATATATTTATATATATATATGTATATATACATATATATGTATATATGTATATATATACATATATATACATATATATACATGAAGGTTTTTAGAACATGTTTTTTTTTACATTTGTAAAAAATGTTTTTATATAAAATTATTTCTAAAAACCTTCACCCACCCCAGAATTTTTTGTATATATATATATATATATATGTATATATATATATATATATATATAAATATATATATATATATATATATATGTATATATATATATATATATACATATATATATATATATATATATATATATATATATATATGTATATATATATATATATACATATATATATATATATATATATATATATGTGTATATATATATATACACAAAAAATTCTGGGGTGGGTGAAGGTTTTTAGAAATAATTTTATATAAAAACATTTTTTACAAATGTAAAAAAAACATGTTCTAAAAACCTTCATCCACCACAGAATTGTTTGCCTGTAAAAAGAGACACATCTGGCAAAAGTGGACACATCATCAATGCTGTGCAAAAAACAATAAAGAATTCAATTTAGAAATTATGCTTTGCAAATAGTCCACCGCGTCCTGTATTCGCTGTGTGGCGCTACAGAACATGCGCAAACATGCATTATGTTGCTCTATATCAAGTGTATACCACATCTTGTAAAAGTCATGTAAATCGGATGCCGTTTGTCAGAAAAAGCAGATTTCCTTTCGCCAGCAGGTGGCACTGTGAGTATTAGTGAAAATTAGCTTGTAGACATCCTCAGGCCATGAGTGTTATCAACCATGGGAAGTTTAGGACCGTTTGGAACAAGTTACATCAGCTTTTTTGATGGGGAATCACGTAAAGTAGCCACCCGCTACGGCTAAGCTATTCAAGCTAATGTAAAATGTTTTCACCTAAAAAAAAAAAAGCAATTGCAGGATATTTTTATTTTGGGATGATGTAGCTCCAAGCTTTAAAGCTCCCCCAGATCATAGCACAATATTTTAAGAGTCTCTCGGCAAAATTTGACTTTGATAAAGTGAAGCATTCAAAAGTTAGAGAGGTTTTAGTACAGAGAGGTCAGACGAGGATTCCAAAATTTCAACATTTACACATTTTGCACAATGTGTGCTATATATTTCACTTGTATATATCACTAATGGTGTTCAATACATCTAAATAGAGCAGTTTGGGTTTTATTTGAAGGCCAGGATCCTTTCTAAGCCCTTTCTAAGTCTCTCTGTTCATGGCTGTAAATCCGCCCCCCTTCGCACAAATTCTGCCATTGAGACCTCCTTCGGAGCGTTGGAGCCAATAGAATTGGATGGCATTGAAAGATTGATGATTGACAGCATTGTTAGCCAATCAGAATTAAAAATGTACCATCTGAAGTCAGACTTAAAATCCGATTTGCTGAGACTTAGAGGCCTACCCACGAGACCTCCCGAATCACACAGAGGGGATCCGGCTGAACACATATAGGGTACATCTCAAGTCTCTTAATTGTCATTTCCTCGTTCCTCGCTCCTCGATCCTTGCTTGAACTGGAAGTTGTTCTGCGCCGCTATATTGACGGTCATCCTAAAGCTCTTATTTAGTTCGGAGGATCGAGGATCAAGGAGGGATCTCTGAGGAGCCAGGAGCGAGGACCCAGGAGCGAGGACCCACGAGCGAGGACCCACGAGAACCAGAAAGTGTTTTAACGGCAGAAACGCCCCCTCTTTTTTCATCACTTATGTAATTGGACGCTGCAGCCGATCAGACTGATATGATATTTCTCAACATGAAACAGTGAAGACAGATCGCAGATTAAACTCAAGCTTTATATTTGATTCGTTTTCTGATTCAGTATCTGGTTTAAATATATGTTCATTGTCGACTGAACAACAAAAGGACCACAAACAACTTTCTTCATTTGTTAGAAAGATTTGTCTTTTCATGATCTAATATTTCTCTCAATAACTTTTATTATGAATACAATTAAAGTGAGAGAGAGCTTTTTACATCATTTATCATAATTTCATTCAGTCACTTGAGGCTGATAATTCCTGAGTGTCTGGTTTAATGAGTTATATCATTTAAGAGAAACCATAATCATATTCTGGGTTGTTTAATAATGACGTCACAGTCACAATTTAAAAACGTACAGACGCAAATAAGTCATAAATATGACAAACGCATTCTGCCTAAAAATCGATCATGTACTTATAAACATGACACAATTAAAGAGGTAACAGAGAAAACACCTCTACAGTGATGATTGTGTCTTGATTAGTTATTAGTTACTATTATTAAGTACAGTGATCATGTGTGCAGACACAAACTATCAAAAGTCTCCAGCTGTTAAAGCCGACTGAAAGCTGATCAGTTGTGATCAGCTGTGATCAGCTGTGATCAACGGCTGCCGTCATCACAAACAGACATCGCTTCACGTGACGCAACTGAGGAAAGGACGTCTCATGTCTCTTAAAACATAGTGAGGGAAACGGGGGATGCAATTAAGAGACTTGAGATGTACCCATAGTGAGGCGGAAGTAAGGAATTATCAAATTTTTTCTACCTCATGGAATGCCTTTAGTCGGCAGACTCCTGGCGAATTATGAATTTCATATTTTGGTTATTTGTTTAGTTGGCTGTTAGATGGCTGTTTGTTTCATGTAAAAATGGCTTGGATAATGTTGTACCCCCGTTTCTGAGGTTTTTCCAGAACTATAACATCATTTTATTCGTTCTTCGAGGGTTCATTGGCATTTACTTTGTACACGTATCTCTGTACGTGTCCAAATGGGGGACACTCGGGCTTAACATTAAACTGTGGCCTCAATCAGAAGAAATACAAGTTTTTAAAAGGTTGAGAAATAAAATATACATACATAAATACATGTTTTCTTTTCTATTTTATTCTTTTCCATATTTTATGGATCAGAAATCATTATATTCAAACAAACAAAAACATTCAATCTGGTATCTATAGGAACCAGTCCTTCCATGTCATTCCATGGTGGAATCCCATTGCAAACATTAATGCCGTGATGTCACGGTGACATCACTATTATGTGGCTTTAACGTTTGCCTTTTGAAGAGTCTATATTAATACCTACTAGACGTTTTTGTCCTCATAACCATTTGAGAGTAGCCGTCTGTTGCTCTAGCCGTCGCTCTAACCGTCGCTCTAGCCGTCGTAATGGTAAAAATATGGAAAGCTAAGCGGTGGCAAGGACCATACCAGATACTACTCGTCACCCACACGGCTGAGAGGGCAACCTGGATACATGCAACACACTGCAAAAGGGTTCCACCTCTTGCTGAGATGAAGACACACTGCTCTGTGTCACCATCGAAGGATATACATGACGTGCGGTCACCAACGCGGGTGCGACAAGTGATACAGTCACCATCGAGGGAGCTGCCCATTCAGCACCACCGTCTTCAATGTCATACGGCTTTCCTTACTAAATTTGAGACTGATCTGGTCAACTGGCTAGGAGTAAATACAAGTATAAAATGTGACATTTCCTTTTGCCAGTAGGTGGCGCTATGAGTAATTGAACATTTTGGCATTGATATATGCTCATTCTTGAATTAGCATCATGCATGTGTCATTTTTTGCAGATTGATTAATGTACCTTGGAGTTATAACAACTTTATTGTTCATGCCAAATGAGGCAAAATGGCCGCCGCGCCACGTCAAGGTTCTTCTATGAAAACTCACCAATTTGATAACTTTTCATCACAAAGGCCGGAAGAGCATCCTGACCAAATTTGAGGTTGATCCCATGAATTCTGTAGGAGGACTTCATTAAAGTACAAAGGCTGAAAACTGCGAAAAGTGACAAAAAAACACAACATGGCGGGTTTAATGTAGCGCCCCCTAGTGGTTGAATGAAATACAAATGCCAGTGTATGTTACAGGATGTGATGTGCACATATGCTGCAATTTTGGTGATTTTAGGACAAATGGTTGAGAAGTTATGTGTATTTCGATATATAAGCCACACCCCTAAGAAGTTTATTGGTCCATATCTTGTAAACGCAAAGAGATATCAAAAAGCTTTTGATAACTTTTGAAGATGCAGATCCAATAATGATTCAGAGCAAATTTGGTATCAATCAAAATCAGCGTGTAGGAGAAGTTTGCAAAAATGTGTATTTCACAAAATTCTAAATGGCGGAAAATCTAAGTAGGCGGAGTTTAAGAATCTGAGAGGCTTTTTTGTAGATCTAGCGGAGGTGGACATATGTGTTGAATTTCAAGTAAATCGGACATACTGGCCAAGGGGCGTCGCCGGTCCAAATTCTAGGGGGCGCTAGAGAGCCATTTATTTACACACAAATATGCAACCTATATCAGATGGCTATATTCACCTGGCCTGACAAGTGTGCAGAATTTGGTGAGTTTTCGAGTATGGCAAGTATGTGCCCGATGTACTATGTGTATTCGAATTTCAATAGGGTCTTCGCAGCCCGACGTCGGTTGCTCGGGCCCTAATAAATATGAATGGCCAGACAAACCAGATATCAAATTAGTCATCACAGCGGTAATTATCATAAACAGGAGGTGCAGCATTCTTGTGAGGCCTTCACATGCATTGACCAAAAACTGGGTTACTTGAATAAGTGGGTTGAGAATAGAAACCTCTTTGCATGTAAACATCAGGCACTGCATCCAATTTACCCCACTGCTACACACCTGGACCACCTCCTCGGTACTGCATATGAAGGCACAAAATGATTAAACACCGAGTTTATTTAAAATGTGTTAACTGTACAGCTGTTGCAGACCCAGACCTATTTTTATACATTATGTGGATATTTAGCTACTAACCTCTTTCTCACAGTAGCAAGCACGTACTTAACCACAGCTCTAGATTAAACAATGCTCATAGTATACCCCTGACATTGTGATCATCCACTGTCTACTTATAAAACATACCATTAAACCAGAAATCAGCTAAATGTATAAAGGAAAAGTGAAAAGAGCCATGTGCAACAGCCTGGGCACAGGTGTGTTGTCTTGGAGGTCTGCACTAAAGACAGCCACCTCCATTAAATTACCTAAAATATTGAAAATACATTACAGTAGAGGCTCCAATTGTGTACCTTTACTAAATCATCCGTAGCTTTTCAATTATAAACTGTGCTCAATGAAGCAAAACATTTTTTTTTTAGATCTGACTATACTGTGAACTTTAAAGCTCAAAATTAAAAAAACAAAAAAGTTATCTTTAATCAAATGGCACTCGTGGCAATGTGAAAAGATTGCGAATACTACTGATCCCACTGGAAATCAACATCTTATCTGCAGCTCTATGCAGCTTTCTGCTTAGTTTGCTGGTCCATATATTTGATTGTGAATGTCAACAAAATATGACGCCCTAGGACACATGCCGCCCTGACGGTTGATGTACGCTGTCGCCGTCACGGTGTCTGTTCTCACCATGACATGTCTGTTTTTTAGTAGAGGAGCAAAGTGTTTCATCTAGTGGATCCTACCAATCTGGACTGGCCATCCAGAGACGGATGGGTCCATGTACACCGATATGTCAGAGGTCACTTAAGCCCTTGATGGAAAACGGGTTTTACAGTACGCCAGGTCTGACTGCAGTGAGGGAGTGACAGTCAGCATTCACCTTTTGTGCCTAATTAGGTCTTGGTGGAAGCTGAACCACCTCTGGATTCTCTTCACGTGAAGGAGTCCCAGGGGGACCACCACATGGCTTGCGGATATCGTACCTAGCAGGCGCATCACTGAAAGTGCCGTCACCACTCTGTGGGGCGAGATGTGTGACAGTAGAGAGTTCAGCTAATCCAGCCTGGCTGGGGACAGCTTTGCTTTCATGGTGAATAAGTTAATATCCGCACTCAGGTAAATCAATGACTGGGTGGGGAGCGGAGAACTCTTCTGCCAGTTTATGGCGAAACCCAGTGTTGTAGGTGCTGTACAACTTCCAACATGTGGAGTGCAGCCTTCTCCTAACAGGGGGCCATAAGGATTAGGTATTCTAATACGACACAAGATGGAGAATGTGTGCGGAGCCAGAGAATAGCCAAATGGCAGCCAGTTGTACTGGTATTGTACTCCCTGGAAGGAGAAACCCAGGAACATTCCGTTTGGGAATGACAGGAATGTGGAAATAGATGTCTCTTAGAACAAAGGAAGTGAACCAATCGCTGGGACGCATACATTCCAACACATGCCGGATTGCCAGCATGTATCCCTCGTTATCAGTGCCCCCAACAGGGCAGAGGGAGAGCCCAGATGAGAGGACAAGAGGTCTTCTTCCGGGATGTCCGGGAAATTGCAGGCGAAGATGTTCAGCTCTGAAAGTTTTAAAGCCTTTTAATTTTACGTTTACTTATGTAATAAATCAAGTGAAATGTAGGTCATTTTCTCATAGACTTCTATACAATCTGACTTATTGTTGCAACCAGAGGAGTTGCCCCCTGATGGCCATTTTAGAGAATGCAAGTTTAAAATAATAATACTGGAGGCTAAGCAATCATACCGTTCCAAAAAGGAACGTTTTGCACTGCACTGCACTTGTTTCAATAAAAATGAGATTGTAAGTTATTATATATAATTAGTAAAAATGATATGGCTATATGCTTAAGGGACAAGTTCCCACAAGGAAAAGTGTGGGACATGTTTCTGACTTTTCTTAAATGTTAGGCTTTTTAGTCAAAATTTGAATACATCCCTATTTCCTCTCATAACAGTGTCCTCTGCTGCCCAGCTGTCACAATCTAAATGAAAGAGTCCTCTAACTTGATACAAATCCAGATGCACTCATCTAGGTCGCCTTTGGCTGCCCTACGCTTACAGCAATACGTTTCATGAGCTGTTGAGAGTACTTTGATGACAGTTTTTTTGCTCAGAGCTTTGCCTATCAGGCTCACACAGCCTTCAGCCTTTTGATTGGTGGAGCTTGCTGGGACGCTACGTAGTCTGGCAGCTTTGCTAACAGCAGACCACAATAAGGGATGGACCAAATGATTAATTGTTGCATATTTTGATTTACAAGAGACAACATTTTTTCAATAAACAATGTCAATGACATCTTCCTAATAGGACGAACATACGTAATTGATCATAAAAGTTGTTATAAAGTAAAAGGCAAGAAGTGATGTTTTTAGTGACCAAAACATCTCAGGTCTCTATAACTGAAACTATGCATTCATAGAGAGTATGCTCCCTGACTTCATTGTGTCCTCCAACATCTGAGACTAAATCCATCCCCATGGCTATGCTGCATAAAATGAGTACATTCTGTCAGCACTGTGGCCAGTCTCCACAGGTTTATATAGAAATCATTTGGTTATTTTAACCTGTTGTGAAGCATTCAGGGGTTAAACATCAATATGTTAGAAGCTACTAATGACTGAGAATTTTTCAGGGGAAAACCACTGATACCACTATGTGCTCATTGACGCTTTTTTCTACCCAATTTTTGATGCAGCTGTTGTTCGGGCTAGAAATAGAGGTTTCAAAGCTGAAATGGAAGAAAAGAACCACCTTTTGCCCTCAGCAATGGAATATCACTAGCGTGCTGAGACCTTTGCTCACTGAAGGGGCACGCCCTCATACTGAGACTGAACACCTGCTACATTTTAATATTGTGTTGCCTCTCTGTGTGCCTTCACTTTCAGAATATTAGACTAGATACCAGTTCTCCAAATAGAGCAATGGTTTACATGCTATGAACCTACCTTAACTACAACATGGTCACTGACTGCATCTGTCATGGAGTATTATATTTATTTCTATGAAATATCTTTGATCTCAGTAATTGTACTATGGGGAGAAATGATTTTGTGGAGGCTTACTGATTAGTATAGTGTATCAGTTCAGTTAAATTTAGCTTAAGTAAGGAATCATAGTAAAACACAGTTTTAGTTGTATAGTTATATGTAACCTCTATATTCTACATGCTACAACATTAAGACAGTAAATGTGGCTTGCATGAAAAAAATATATATGTTTAGAATGCATAAAGATGATGAAGTTCTTAATGAACTTAATCTTGTTAATTTAGAATATTGAACTACAAAACACAAGACATGCAGTAAGATCAGTTGATCCGTAGTATGTATATCGGCATTGTGTCACTATACTGAAACAAGAAATAAAAGGTCAGTGATATTCACATACATTTGCCAGGGCAGCTGGTTTATAAATTGAAACACATCTACTATAAGTCAATTGTCTACTTCCTCTATAAAACAAAAAAATCACTTAAAATGAATGCAGCGAGGACAGACTTTTTCAACACATCTTTGGCAACAAATATTTCCAACACATCTTTTTCAACATCATATTAGGTATGTGTCAGCTCTCATGTTGGCACAGCTTCACAGTAGCTCATTAACCAACTGTTTGGTAGGACACAATCTCAATCTTGTGGAAGGTGAAGGCTAGTGTAGCATGCCATGCAAATAAAGAGGTTTGTTCTCCATCTGGCCAGGAACACCTCTGGGGATATTCTGAGCCATGGAGACCAAATGGTTTTTGCATGTAGAGGGACCACACAATGCTTCTGAATTAATTCACTATACTGAAAGAATCATATTTCTCCACACGAGCAGCAAGCCGATTGTCCCCTTGTCAAATAGCTCACTTTAAACACTGAAATATCTGAAATCCAATGAAAAGGTAGGGCACTCTAACACAGATGAAAATAATTTAACATATTAAGTCTTTTATAGATCTAAAATAATAAGTGCTGCCGTCATAGTGTTCTTTCCATTGTGTAAATGCAAAAATGTGAATTACTTTTAGTCATCATTACAATTTCCAAAAACCTTTGACTAAAAACAATTTAGGAATTTCAAAAATGTTATTCTTAAATTGTTATTAATCATAGTTCATTATCAATTACCAGTTGTAAATCTTGCATTGGAATGTTACAATCTCATGCGATAATGATAAAACGATTTAAGATGTCGTCTGTGCATGTCTCAATTTAATGATTTACCGTCTGAGATAAAACCCTATAGCAGCTACAATTGCTACTATGGCATTTAGTTTGCTTTTTTCCAAACATAAATATAGGTGCAGAATTGTAGCATTGCATTATGATATTTCTGTGTTTCTACATCTGGTACTGTACTTATAGTTGATGTAGTTGTGTCATGGATTGTTTGTGTAAACACACTTTGAGGCGGCGATACTGACTAGAACAGAAACACAGTCAAAAAAAGCTCTTTAGATTTGGTGTGTAACATATTTCAACAGCCATTCTTTTTTGCTTCCACATCAAAGTCTTCGTCAGTTAGTCAAACAGTAAAAAAAAAAAAAAGTATTATCTTACCTGCCAACAAGCTTGAATGTTTTGAATTAAATTAAAAGAAAAGGCCTGTACCTATGTTTTTGCATAAGTGGATGCATCCTAAACAGACTGAAAGACTTGAAAGGGAGATGAAACAAAGATCCTAGATCACATTGCAACCCAGGATGTTGCCGTTTACCGGTGCACCCATGCCTACTGTATAGATTGTGTACAGGACTCAGAATCTGTTGTAACTCTGCCATGTACCGTAGTCTGTGGGGAGCGATGCTATGCGTGTTTGTTTCATTTGTTGTGGTTGTCGGCCAGTAACCCTCATCCTGACCTCTAACCTAACCCTCCCATTTTCAGGTTGCTCTTCTATCAGGTTTGGCACTCCCCGCTGAGGCTCCTCATTAAGAGGAAAGTGGAACATCTGTGCTGGTCAGGCAGGATGACTTAAGCCTCCTGGCCAGAGTCTCAGCATAGTGTCACTGCTAGGAAGAACAAAAACTTCCTACAGGAGCCCTCTACAATCAAAAGAGGATAACTGCTTCCCTTATATTTTCTTTTAAGACAATTCTTTCAGCTGGCTCTGGTTTTATTCTGGCCTCCAGGTCTTCACAGTATACCTTTGTAGACAAAACTCTTTTCCACTGTGTTTTACAAATCCCTTTAATGCTACTCCCAGTAGGCATCTCCTAATAGCTATACATTTTAGTTCCTGTTGAACTGACAAACACTAAAGTCGCCACATCATCCTTTTTGGGAAGCTGATATAGTCTAGTGAATTGTCTTTGGAAAACTATGGTGTGGTGCTATACTTCACTTTAGAACAAATTCAGTACAGCAGGTTTGAGAGAAATTATCATTAAACCCACTGTACTCAAAGAACTCATCTTTAATGACAGACCCCTGTCAACTGCCATCAGATATTGTCAGAAGACTGGCTATTAAAAAAGTTTGACAGTGACCATCCGATATCAGAGTGTTGCTTCTGTCTCCTGGCTTCTTCTTCACATTAGATACCAGTGCCTCTTCAGTTAACAACGAGCTAAAACGCATGTAGACACAATCTAAACACAAGACCAGAAACAGATACAAATAATGCAGATTTAAAAAAAGTGAAGCATTTTAAGTAAGATAGTGTTTTTTTATTTTATTTTTGTTTAATATATTTATTTAGTATTAGGACTAACTGTTATGGCTATGGCTGTACTATGTCTATTAAAATAGAAAAAAATTGGTAACATTTTTGTTTTATCTTTTGACAGCCCGACCAATAAGGGATTTTAAGGATGTTACCAATATAGATACAACAATAATATACTGCCGCATGATTGTTATTTTTTTTACATACCTGACGTACATAAATATTTTATCGGGATCCTTGAAACTAGTTTTACAACATAATCATGACAAAGATATACTAAGCGTAAAAAATGTACAGCTCCAAAATTAGCATGTCAGTGCTCTCTGGTGGACAAACTATGTAACAGCAACAGTTAATTATCTCAAACATATCTTTGCCATTTATACGTATACTGCAATTTCGTATTACTTGTCAGCTTACGTATACAATGAAAATGATGAATACACATTGCTGACCCACCATCTCCCCTGACACAACATATCTACACATCAAATTTGTTTAAATGATCCAATGTCATGATGTCAAAATTGGCTAAACTGCAAGGAGCGCATGTCTCAATTGTAGTTCAATTACACCTCTAGCTGCAAAATGCACCGCATGTCTAGACCAGCTATTCTCCACCACTGGGTGGGCCTCCGAGTGCCATCTAGTGAGCGACGGAGGTACTGCCAAATGGACGAGATTAAATCAATAAAATTATATTTTTTTGGTAATATACAGGGTTAATGGTTTTAATATATAAATGTGCTCAATAATTCACGTCAAATTAAAATGCATAATTTCCATGACCAGTTGCGTTTGAATATCACCACGCCAATCACGACACATCATCAGCTGGAGACGAGAGTGTTTTGCCACTATTAGCCAGCTAACGTTCCCTCAAATGCAGCGACACAAAATGGATTGGTTTTTGAAATGAAAAAGTGATTTGGGAGAAACCCTGTGCCAGTAGTGTGGTGAGGACCCTGAATACATTAAATTAGAATTCATAATGGCAGCCAGTGAAGGGTGAGGCTAAGCAGAATATGTATTTTGGTCATTACATGTTTACTGCACAGTTTATTTTTCCTCTTTTTTTTTTTTTTTTTAACAACTAGAAGTGTACCTTAAGTTACAAAAGGATGAGATCCCCCGGTCTAGACAACTGATGTGTTCCATAACACCACCTCCTTAACAGCACACGCCTTCATGTCCACCCTGAGGCATGTTTTACCACGGTGCAGCTTTTCCAACTGTGCCCATATATATATATAGTAAAAGCACACACTGTCTGTATTTGGGTGTGGACCACATGGCTGAACTAAGCTGCAGTTGGAATGGGTACCATGTGACATTTGGGCTGGTTACCATGATGTTTTTATTTCATTACTCAAGAGACGGTATCTAGAAAATGAGGTTTTGCAGTTTAATGCAGTTTAGTCGTGCACATGAGCTTGTTTTAAGTACACACTGCTGCCACACTGTATTCTGTGCCAAATAAACAACCAAACTCTTTGACTGAGACGTGTGCCAAACGCATACAATAGCATCTCCTTAATTCAGTTCATTTCTGTACCCTGACACACTCCTATTACACACCATGCAAAGAAGCACAACCAAATAGACCATAGACAAAATGGCTAATTGGATATGACTTTATTGCAAGTTAACCTTGATAATGTTTACTGTGTGGTGTCCATCTTGAGTGTGTGGGATGATATTGGCCCATAGCAGTAAATCTGGCAGAGAGATTTCAATTTAATTAGGCCTGGGAATAATGTAAAGCCTACACAATTTCCTTGACAAATAACCTACACTGAACGGTAAATAACAAGTCTGTAAAATTGTTGCACTGGGATCAAGCCACGGCTCGTATAACAGCTCCGCGTTTGTTGAGTAGTAGCTATGTAGGAAGGATTTATGGTGTATAATAACGGAGAGTAGTGAGTCACAACACTTGTGTGAAGTGAATACGGTGGAGCCCACGCAAAGCTCTTGGTGTAATGTATGCAGCCAGCCCCTAATTTCCTATTCCTCTCCAAGGAAGCCTTCTGAAACAAACCCAGTTGCTCTATTTATATCTGGAAACATCTTTTCATCTCGGCGCTGATCGTGCCATTAGGTAGAGCACAACATTAAAGCATCTTCACCTGCACACTGATAAGTTTGAATATTAAAACACTATATCGTTTATCATTTCTAAGCTATCTGGGAGCTTACTGATTAATAGGTCATTTCAAAACTGGTCATTTTCGATGCTCGATTACTTGTGTTTTTTGATTTTTATGAAACTGACAGCTCGTGAATTGAACATGAAATTGATTTTCATGTGTTGAATTTCTTAAGTGTGTGTGTGTGTGTGTGTGTGTGTGTGTGAAATATGTCTCATTGAATGCTTATGCCTGAGCCATTTCTGAATGAGTGCGTAGGCAATGTGAAGGAGCTAGTGTACAACCAGTATGGCACTTAGAAATCTTCCATATTCCTTTTTAGTCCTTTTCAGTGGACATACTGAGCATATGAATAGAAGTGGAGAAGTGAATTGTTCTTCAAGGGTGATGAGTTGTTTCTATTGATTTATTTTTTATTACCTCTCTCACCACAAAAAAAATGTCATTAACTATACTTGTCATTGTCAAAGACATGCATATCTGAACGCAGCTTGAATTCCCACGAGGCATGAGACTACATCTTTTAATCACCAAGTATGCATGAGGTTCATTAAATGGACTGTGGCACATACCTTCAAACACTGCACTAGAGGACCAGTGAAATCTGCTTTACTATGAACATCATGAACATGCTTTTGTATGTAGTGATATCATTGACGAGCAAGGATCAAAATGAAATTAATTCAGAACACATGATTAGATTAGAAGGCTTTCTAGTATAAACTGCTAATACAGTTAGATATTTTCAAAAGTGGAGGTCTATCCAAAGCATTTCATTAATTTGGAATTATGAATTACTGTGAAATGTTACCAGGCAATGTGTGCATAATAGAATTTCATGTCAAATTATTAGTTAAAACAGTGTACTTTATTTTTCCATATCGATATTTTATCCAGCTTATTCCTATAGTTGTAACACAATGTTCAAAGGTAACACTGACTGGTCTTTATGTCAATGTGTTTGCTGTGACCAAAAAATGGTAAATTTTAAGAGGCAGGGTTAAAAGGGCTTTTATCTTTTGTCATGGTGATGTGAGCTAATGGGGTTACCCAGATGACTTGTTTGAACAGTTAACAAGTGAGAGGAAGGGAAATGAGTGACAGCTTAATGCAAAATAGAAAGAACTGTTTAATCAGGAATTGATTGCAATGATATGCCACATGTATTGAGTGTTGCTGATAAGTACAAATTATGCTAATAGGATGTAGCCAAAATAACCTACTATAGGCTTTATGTTATGTAGATTTCAAAAAAAGAATTATAATAATTTGAATTAAACAAAAGGCTGCTGATTTTGATCTGGGTGTTGGCTCTCTCCTGCAAGGTACTGTTTCTATGAATAATCCTCACAGTTTATGGAGGTGACATTATGTGATGCATGCACACTGACTATACAGCCCAGTATGTAGCACGCTAGCGGCCGATGCACCATCGACAACGCAGCCACCACTGGGTTTGACTAGTTTTGGTCATCAGGGAAAATCAAATCAAGATAAAGCAGGAGTAAAAAGACCAAAGTTATCCTTGTCTGGCTTTGTTGACCATACTTAGCAAAAATCTGAATGGAAAAAGTGTGAAAATCCAGGAAATGTATTGGAATCAATACAACACCACTTTTCTGTAAAGGCAGATTTTATCATTATGCTTACCACCCCAGATTCCAGCTACATAGACTATTCAATCCAGTTCAAAATTAGTATGAATTAATCATGGTTAAAAAAGCAATGCATTTAATCACTTTAAATCATCCCTAAAGGAAAACCTTCACCGTGGTTTTTCTGAGGTGTCAGGAGTACAGTACAACATGTGATTCATGCACAAGAGAACACTTCTTGTCTCTGCTGACATAGCAACTTTTTTGGAAAACATCATACATTTCAGAGTGGAGATACAAACGCAGCATGGTTAACTGTGACCGGAACACGTTTCCTCTTTCTCAGTTTGTCATTTTGAATGTACTTAAACGGTGCAGATTGTCCACGTATAGTGACCTATTGAACAAAATGGCGTAGTTACACTCAAAAAGTGGGCTAAAAAAAGAACTATTAGTATGAGGTTGCGGCAGTGTGTTCACTCACCAGCTGGGCATCTGCAGGAGGCTGTTCCATTGGAGCGTGTCAGGCAGGTGGAGTTGTGCAGGCACGGATTGTGGAGAGGGTCACAGGGGTCATAAGGCTGGTTGCACAAGGGGCCGCTGAAGAAGGGGGGACAGGTGCAGGAAAACTCCCCAGGTACGTCTGACTCCTGACACTGAGCTCCATTTAGACAGGGCCCAGAATCACACTCATCCACATCCTCTGCACAGTCCACACCTGTCCAGCCTGGCGAGCACAAACACCTTGGATACACCAGAGAGGAGATATGGCACTGTAGAGGTCATTTCAGCATAAATTAAAAAGAATATGAAATAAATAAACACCTATTTTGTAGTATTCTAAGGGTTAAGGGTGTCATTCTCTCTGCGAAAAATCATGCTAAAAAACTAAAATAGCAGCGGTACGGTGGTGGGCTGCGGGTAAGCTACCACAACAATTAAAATGATCCACAGCACACATTTTTCTCCATGCAAGTACACAGCGGTTCAGTCCATGTATTGGCACAGCACTCTCGGATCTTTGTGTGAAGACAGTGCAGGGAATTTAAAGGTTAATTGAACTACTAGTCAGAGCTGCTTTTAATTCTGGACAGCTGAATGTAGGACACAGGAGGTTAGAGCACTGAGTGGGGATTAAATGGAAATGTATGCATGCTAGACACAGACAGAGAGAGATGGGGACAGAGAAACAGAGATTTCTGAAGCATCTGCTCTTAAGGCGGGTGAATATTCCACTTGGTGGCAGTGAGTACCCAAGCACTACCAACCACTCCACCTTGCATTTCTTTTCATCCCCCAACTTTTCCACCTGAAGCAGTTTTACGTCTCCCCAGCGAAAGGAGGGCATTAGCTGGAGCAGATACACCAGCTTTTTCCTCCAATGAGTCACAGATCCCCTGAAACCTTTTCATGCTGTGAGCCATTGATTGACTCATTTGTTTTACCTGCCATCTGCAATTCATTATCTCCGCTGCCGGTGGAAGGACATATTGCTATCTCTGAACGGCTTCTTTTTCTGCATTTATTAAGTGACTGATGCACCTCGTGAGGACAGCGCCCTCGGGCCGGCTCGCACACCTACTTGTAGCTGTTGAGAAGGTCTGTGCAGGTGGCGTTGTTTTTGCAGGGCTGCAATAAACATTCATCAATTTCTTGTTGGCAGAACTCCCCCTCCCAGCCGGAGTGACACACACACTCATAACTCTGCAATACAAAATAAAAAAGGAAACACCATTAGAATACCATTGAAATATAGTGACACCTTACATCTGCACTTGTCTCGGTGTAGTAATATAATATTAGCAATACACATCATAAATAGAACAAAAAACATACGGTATACATTTGGAAGCAGTTAATTAAGTTGTTATGGAGCATTCAGAGGGCATTTATTTGTTTGCTCATTTATACCCATTACATTTTAGTAAATGGTGCAATGCTTAATATGCTCAAAAATATTGCAGAAAAAAACTCCCACTCAAAAAAAGCTCTTTGCTGTTGAGAACTGTCTAAACTGTGGAAGTGTCAAGCTCGTCTTAAATTTCCACATTACTGCCATGCAGATGTATTCCTCCTACCACCCACCCTCTGGATAATATGTACGCCTGTTTTTTACCCATGCCATCCAAGGTATATGGTGCAAGTCTTTATCAAGCATACAATATAAGAAAATTAATTTTCATAGACATGCAAACATGTTAGAAATTGCCTGGATTTGTTTATAGTGTGTGATGTTGTTTCTACTGTACATCAAGAAACAGATTTATATAGCTCTGACCGTTGCTAATCTTGCTCCATTCAGAGCAGTATGTGAACAGCTTGTCCTTTAGTTCATCATTGCAATCTGCATTATGATAATTAATCATGGCACAGGAGATGAATGGCTTGTTGTCTATTACTTTCCAACGTACCGGTTAATTTAAATTCCTCTTTGCATACAGGATGAAGGAAGTCATATGGTCAAGGTTTTTTCAGGATTCCTCATTGCCAAGATCCTGTCTGAAGGTCCCGTGTGCTGCTGGTTGAATGCATGCTAATCTGTATTTCATACACTGGAGGGGAGCCGTTAAACTTTGTCTGATATAATTTGTACACTGTGGGCCTTTTGGTGGTGGTGGTGGTGGGGGGAAATGCCGTCATCTCTTGATAAATTAGATACCTCCAGGAGATTCCTATTCCTTACCCCTGGCCATAGAACATAATCTCATTTTGCTGCTAAGTCACCTTCAGGGACCGCAATTCTCCAAAATAAGCTAAAGCTCTGTGGGACACGGTGTTCAGAGAGAGGAATAGCTGCACTGTAAACAAGACTATGCTGAGAGGTTTCCAAAAACTGTCCCAATTTGAATAATGAGTGGAGAAAGAAAACTAGAGTAGTGAAACAGAGAACAGTATGACTAAAAACATATTGGTTGAAATTTCATTATACACCTCATATCACACCAAATACCCTTCTTATGCAATGTCCTTTTGTCTTTGGATTGGGAGTATTCCCTTTTTCCCAGGAAATTACACTGGATGTTCTGACCAGATTTTTGTGCTAGGGCAATTTTGAAACCTTGTCACAGAATCCCTTGTTGACTATTTCACAATATAGAGAGTGAAAATGAGCATGTGTCCTTCAGTTATCCTCAAATTGCTACAGTAGCACTTTCTTGAAACTCAGGTGTCTTGACAGCAGGAAAAGAAAATGCTAGTTTGCTTTTGTTGAATATTCGAAATTTACCAATTAAAGCCTAATAGTTACTTTTGAATGACATAATTGCTCATGCCAGAATAATGTATTTACTTTGGTAAACAATAGTACAATTTTAACACACTGAAATGTGAAAATATGACATGTTTTTTTGGTTTGGCAATATTAAATTATTTTAAATATAGACCATTATTGAACAGTTTCTATGGAGGAAGTTAACTGGCACATGTTGATTATAATGTTGAAAGGTTGACATCAGAAATGTATTAAAATTAAGATTTAATTAAGAGATTTTGTCTTTGTGACAAAAAAGAGAAGAAAATGATTCGTATTACTCACTGAATACTTATGAAAGGTTCTGTAATACTTTTTTTCCTTTTCTTCTCATCATGTGGCTCCTCTGGGACTCCGTAGACTAACAACCGAATCGTGTTGTTTTTGTTAAATAGATCTCATCTTTCTTACATACAATATGCACAAAGTACAAACTTATTTTAAACCCAAACATTAGGTGTGGACTTCACACTAGAAGTTATCTATCTTTGTCTAAAGGAGAAAAAAAACAAAGACTTTATCTATGACACATCTGCTTCACTACTGCAATCTGTTAGCAAATAAGCAGCTGTTGGAAAAAAGGCCCCTGGTACTCATTGCACAGTTTGTAAGCAGCATGCAGCTCCCAAGGCCTTTTTGCAGCTGAAACAGATCAATGTTATAGGCTAAAAACACACTTGAATAACTACAGAGGTAAAGCTGTTCCTTGCAAAAAACAAAAGTCTTAAAATGTTCTCTTGAACCCAAGTGTGTGCATCTTTGTAAACAGACATCAGTAGAGAAGAACGAGCATGCTTGGTCTAACATGTACTGAAAGCAATCAGCATTTAGATAATCACTCGATCTTTGATGTACAGCCTTAATTTCACAAACTCAGTTTTCTTCATAATTTCAACAAGCATTCACAGAAAATCAACTGAGCCCTGCAGCTAGAAGGCAGACCAGGCCTGTCCTGTTTATCCTACCACTGAAGTTTAATCCAAACTCCCCTACATTAGCTTAGCTACAACCATGTAAGAACGAGGACAAATTAAGAGTGGCCGTTTTGACATTTGACATATGCATTCAGAATTTCCTGACTGTGCCTATGCATGACATCCTGCAACCAGCAATGGTTGTAAAGTCACTAAACGGCTTTGCAAAAATCTAAAATAAAGAAGTATTAACTATGGTGCTTTGTTAATCCTAAAGATGAATCGTTTTAAATAAAGTATCTAATTGCGGAAAGAAAGAAACAGCAACATTCTGGTCAAAATAGGGACAACTTCATGAGTATGCAATTCATATTTAATACGTCCATTGAAAACTCCTGTGTGTTTTTTCTAAGTGTTCTTAAGTAACCTTTCGGTAATTTTAACACATTAAAAACCCAGCCTACTAGGCTGATAAAAGTCATAATTGGCATGATTTGTCTGTTCGGAGATAAATAGTGAGGTGCATTCATTAAACATTATGTCCTGTTCCTATCTTGTTTCAGCCAGACACCTGCAGCTCCTCCTGCTGAACAAATTTCCCAATAAGACCAATACAATCTGCCAGATTTGCCTTGAATATATAAACCTGATCGTTGTACAGCTGTAGCAGAGCTCAGTCATGTAGCCATATTTCATTATTTTTTAATAATACACTTAATTTTAACAATACAATAACACACTATCACTTTTCATGTTATTGCACAGTTGTTTATATTTTACTACAACAGACATGCTTTCAAATATAAGACTGCATGGCAGTGATCAAAGGTAATAGGCAGAGCCTTATGTGTTTCAGGTCTGTCAATATTTTATAATAAACCGAAGTGCTTTCTAAAGAGTTACAAACTGTGGTGATTTACAGGACATTGTGCCATTTTAAAGCCTTTTAGTAGTCATTATATCAGGCCATTATACTGCCAAACTAAGAGTGCGTCTACTTACCAGATGGAGGTCTTTACATATCGAGTTGGTGCTACACAAACTGTTCACGCAGTCATCAATGTCTTGCTCGCATCTCAGCCCAGCATAACCAGGGTTGCAAAGGCAGTAAAAGCCGTCTACAACTGAAACAAGATGAGTAGGACAGTTACTGCATTTCACATCATACATTAATCCACTCTACTCTCAGTAGGTCAACATCATAACACAGGTAAGTGCTGATAATGACTATAAAGCACAATCATTCACAGTGATTTCATTTTTTAATGGATGTGACTATTGAAAGAAACGCGTTGTACTGTATCAGTCAAACCTGTTGTTGCTAAATCTATGTGACAGGAGTTTGACACTCTTAACAGTCTCTGCAATAGCCAGTCAGTCCCTTTTCTTCAACTGCTTTCCTTGTTCCCTGTCTGTACTTATCCCACTCTTCCTCAATGAAAGCCTGAAAGCTCTATCATTAGTTTTCACAATGTCAACACACTGAATGAGCGGAAAAGAAGTACAACAATGAGAAGAAGCCCATTTCAGGGGCCATTCTTTATTCAGATGTTACAAATGCGCCAATTTCTTCCATCAGAAGTTAGAATCTTCCACATCGAATAATCCATTCCTGCTTCCCTTTAATTATTAATGACGTTAAAGTGGGATGCATCATTCTGTTTCTCCAGCACAACACTGGTGTACAGGCAGCCAGTGACAGAGGTAATTGCACTTCTTACAGGAGTGAATTTATTACTTCCCCAGTCAGGGTCCCAGGATTCTTCATTATCCCAAAGATTTACCACGTAATCTATGCTGTCACTCTGTCTTGGTGCGTGTAGCTGCTATTACTCTCATTAAATGCTTAAGGTCCTGGGTGGCAGCAGCATTACTCATCTCAACCACTGTGGCTATGCAGTGCTCTCCCTGGTGACTGGCTGGCTGCTGCTGCTGAGCGCCGGCCAATAGGTCCTAGAGGCCTGCCACACTAACCTAAGGTGAACTGGCTGCACTGATGATTAGTCAAGGGAGCTGGCCAAGGATAGGATACTCTTAGATAGCAATCCACTGCCATCACTACTTTGTTCCAGCATAATCCAGTTGAAACAACATTGGCAGGATTTGTTGAAATGTCACAAAGGCTGGAGGGTATTAAGACAGTACAAATATTTTGCTACTGAGATACATTTTATTTGACCCTGCACAACCGGTGCTCAGTAATGGCAGGCATCTTAAAATAAAACACATCACAGAACAATCTGTGCAGTTTTACATTTTTATCTTAACTTTTAGATTTTCATTTAGATCACTGAGGTTGTAATAACTTATGCTAGATATGGAATAAATAGGGGCAATACTTTATCAGATAGCCACGGGAAGATAAACAATATTCTGCCTTTGATGGTATTATTTTGCCTTTTATCATTCATTATTCAGATTACAACACATCACTGATGCTTAATTGATTTACTTCTACAGTTATGTTAAGGAACTAATCAAGCCTACTTCAGCAGGTAATGTCCTAGATCCTCACATCAGATGGGATAACTCCACTCTCATAACACTCCTATTAGCTGCAATGGTGACCTAATTGAAAACTGCCTGTCAGACTGTAAGTGAGCAGAACTAAATTTGACAGATGCACAGTGTGTGTGTGTGTGTGTGTGTGTGTGTGTGTGTGTGTGTGTGTGTGTGTGTGTGTGTGTGTGTGCATGGAGGTTAGCTTCCATCCTGAGTGCCTGTTATTAAGCATGTTGGTAAGATAGGCTGTTTCTTACCATCATAGCAGAAGCCGTGAAAACAGGGGCTGGAGCTGCACTCATCCACATTGATTTCACAGCGGGGGCCAGTGAAGCCCCGGCGACAGTGACAGCGGAATCCCAAAGGGAAATGGTCCTGATCCAACTCCTCAACACACATTGCACCATTCTCGCATGGATTACTGGCCTCACAGGGTAAGAACTCACAATTATGACCTGGAGTGAGGCAAAGGAACGCACGTAAGAGAACCACCCAGCAGACAGCAATACAACAATCTCTGTAGCAATGCAATGGACCTGTGAGTCTGGGGTTGCCAAAAATGATTCCCTGATTGTATGATTCTCTGAACCCATCCATGTGGTATATTACATGCTGTGTCAAGCTTACTCGCTGAACAGAGAGACAGACAGGAATAGTTGAACACAAAACATGTTCCAGTAGATGCTGAACCAAAGTCACTTTCTTCAATCGCAAATTATCCTCACATATATACAGTATAGTCAGAGTCAAACACACTGTTTTGTCCATTTCAGTGGCTGAACATTGGAAATGAAATGGCTGACATTATAACAGTAGCTAAAACATTACAAGCTGTTTGTGACGATACAATTACCAAATGAGTAGTCTCCATCCTCATATCTAATTGGCAGTCATGTTGAAAACAGCTCATAAAGACACCTGTGGCTGTGCAGCACTCAATTTCATTACTAATGCACAAACTGAAAGTTAATTAAGATTTCTGCGACACTTAACAGTCACTTTGTTTTTAGCAAACTGACAGAGCCGTACAGACAAATTAAAGTGCAGGACATCGATATATTTAGATCATGCATCAATCTGTAGAAGAAAATCACTTTCATTATCAAATACAAAAGGGAAAGAAATGAAGAACATGCATATACACAATGTTTTTAACAAAGCAGTGCAGAACATTAATCAGCCCATGCAATGAACGTTAAATGAGTGAATAAAAAATGATGAATGTTGCAACATATTGGTTACCTCTGATGATTTCTGTAAAACAGTCACACGAAGAAACACGTCAAGAAAATAACAAAACATTAGGACATTCTTACAGAAATTATCAGTTGCTTTTTTTGTAGAGGAATTGCTGAACCCAAATGGGTTCTATATGCTTTAATCAAAATAAAATATACAAGGAACATCATTGCTTTTGGCTGAGCCAGCAAGTTGTCGTAGCCACAGCTGATTGAAGTTCAGTTCTGGCGTATTACATAGAAACTTGGTGGAAATTTCAAAATTTGGTACATTAATATTGTGAATACTTCAAACAAGCACTTGCCAGCTATACACTACGCAGTGAACCGTCTTTTATTGATAGTTTCATATTGAGGGAGAGTGATCTCAGAATGGTCACACACCTGTATTACATGATCTACAAATAAAAACTAGAATTAGCACCTCTCAACTGTATGCCTCCACCAACCAGTCATGTTGCAGTTTACATCCATGTCTGTCCAAAACGTCATCACTTCATTATTTTATCCTGACCTTTGTGTGAAATTGGTATAATTACCATATGAATTCTTGAGTTATGGCCAGTTTTGTGAAGTCACAGTGACCTCTGTATACCAAATTCTAATCAGCTCTTACTTGAGTCCAGGTGGACATTTGTGCCAAGTAAAAAAAATATATATATCCTCAAGCTGTTCCCGAGAAATCGTGTTCAAGACGATTTGTGCGTAATTTTGGGTATTTCACAATTGCATGCTTAAACCTTCACACAAATACCAAGCTATTTGAACATGTGTCAAAATATTTGTGACATTCTTTTGTACTTATTTACAGATGATACCCAGTACTTACTACAGCAGCAGTGTTGGGGCACTGAGTGAAAGAGTGATTTTCTGTCTCTCACACTTTGAAATAACACAAGATTTTACGAAAAGCCCTCATTTTCCACTAGCACTTAAACACAGCATGCCTTTTTGAATCTGTCTGTAGACTGTGAAAATGGTCTTAAAACTCCACATGCAAATCTAACCTGATCTGTGGTTTCAGGCAATCCGTTCACACATTTAACAATCTGTAAATAAACAAAATAATTAGGCAAAGTTATACACAGGAAGCTTCTCAATGCTGAAATTGATCAGATTTGTGAAGTTGACGTTCAAAATTTGCCCATAAATTATCCATATTCAATCAGATTGTGATGTGTGCATTTGTAACTGTTTTACACATGTTCCAATTGCTTGGTACTTGTGTGTACATTGGGATACACAATACTCAAAATTACGCACAAACACATTTGTAAATCTTTATTTTGATATGTAGATCATGTAATATACATTTGAGGACATGTTGAGATCAACTTCATTCCATAGTTTCATATTGGAACTACTTCATGACCAGACGATAGCTACTTTCCTTGGGAAAGACGTGGCAGCACTACTGATGTCAACCACAAGATGCTTTAAATATGCTTACTTTACTGGTCATTGCATAAGTAGGGAGCGGTATGACAGCTCCATGAGGCAATATTTTTTATATAAACAGTGTCAAATCCCGTTCTGTAGTGTGAAAGGATAACCAGACCTGCCAATCTCATTGAGAATCAACAACCCATTTTACAGCTGTTAGCAGCTTTCAGTGGTTTTGAGTCATTGCAGCATTCACAAACTCCAGCACAGGAGACAAGCAAGGTTGCGTATTTTAGTATTATCGCACTTGAGATACTGCCAGACTTAAAGAAAGAGTGGAAAAATTCAAATAAGACAGAAGTTATATTTGCTTCTGACACTTTGCTTCTCAAATGTGTGATCGCGGTAGATGAATGAGGTGGCTGACTGGGTCTAAACAAAATCTGGTTGAAACCAAGGCTACTGCTTTTCTACGATTTGGCTTTGACTCAGCACTGGAAATCTTACGCTACAAAATGTTTTGTGCAGATTGGGAATGGAGTGATTCTTTTCAAGTGATTCTAAGTTATGGTAAGGCACATATATGATCATTACCACACATGTTAATTACATACTGTGCTCTGTTGCTTTAATGATCCCAAATTGTCTCTCTCAGAATATACTTTGATTTACATTTCCTTTTATCTTTGACAATAAAAAGCAACCACATCACTATGTGGCCAGTGCCATACCTTACAGTAAGAATAGTGTTACATGAGTAATCAACCGTGCCTAATTTCTGCCGTACTTTCTAGAGCGATTTGAATTACAGCATAAGACATCCATAATCTTTCTCGTTAAGCTGTCAGCGGTCTTTAAAGTGTCTTTTCATAATTTTCATGTGCCTTTTTCAGGAGTCATTTCCTTCTGGCCACTCTGCTGTAAAGTGCTGTAAGTGCCGCCCTGACTGTTGTCCTTCTAGGAAGATCTCGCAGCCGAAGAGCTCATTAGATCTGTCAGTGGTCCTTGGGTTTTGACCAAGGTCCTTCTTGAATGCTTGCTTGGTTTGTTAGGATGAGTGAGTCTAGAAGGAGTCTGGCTAGATGAATACTTTTCACATTTATTAATGATGAAGCCCTTTGTGCTCCCGTGAAATCCCACTTTTAGAATTGTATCCAGTGACAGTTCCTTCATGGCAGAGTCTCTACGCCAACATGTTAACAGTGAAAGTGTAACGATGACAAACAGCTTGTGTTTGATGTGAATCATATTCAGAAAATTGCAGTCATTACTAACATGGGACGGAAACAAGCTGCGTCAACAAGTAAACATCATTAAAAATCAGGTCATTTAAGATGTTTTTATCTTTGATCATTTGTCTATGGAGGTATAAGTGGTGTTATACCGGCTTCAATCTACTTAACAACAACTGATTAAATCCTAATTTAATAATTTTTCAATTAAAGTAACACATTCCTATTGTGTTAAATACTGATAACCAAACTTGTCAGTTAAGTATTATACAATATATGATTGCAAATGTTTTGTTGACTCACAGTAAACTATGCTCTACTTTCTCCCAAATCACCCATCAACATTTTAATTCCCACTGATAAGCCAAGATGATGCTGTAGTGACGCTAGCTCCATCGTCTGACTAAATTATGAAAGTTGTCACATGTGGCAGAAGCACCCACCATAGCTTACATCTCAGTAATTACTCAAGTTTTTTGTATTCAACCAACCGCAGGTAGCAAATGAAGATGTACTCATTTTGTTGAGACATGTGAAGTGAGTTCAGACAGGTGAAAATAATAGTATGTGGAGTTAATTAACTTTCCTTCTTGTCCCCATTCCCTCAGTGCTCATTACCTTTAAACGGAGCCACACATTGGCAGAAGTAATTACCAGGCTGGTCAATGCAAGTGGCTCCATTCTTGCAGGGAGATGAAGCACACTCATCAATGTCAAGTTCACACTCTGTACCTTTGACAGAAAAGAACACAGATTGATAAATATCTTATACTATCGCTGGCATTAATGTTTGGCTGTTCTGAAACATTCAGTGTTGAAATCACAAAACGCATCACTGCAGTTGCCGTTAGTTAAACCCGGAGAGGGTTTAACCTAGAATAATAGGGTCTTGTATGAATTATTTTGGATTTGTCGATTATGATCTTGACACCATAACAGACGATGTGAAAGCTGAACGTAATGCTAAAGTACGGACTACAGCTAAAACACCAGAGAGGGGTCTTTATGGTGCCACAACAAGGTATGAACAGCAAACACCATCCTCACAGAAAGAACTCCATTTCAGATATAATTCTTGAAATTTCAAAAAAGTTTTCCTTCAAACATTATTTATAGGGATTTTTAAAAAGGACGAGAACCCAGCTTCTTTGAGATGATAAGATTCAGCACTGCAACCAGTGGTGTTGTCTGCAATGCACTGCATCTGGCTCTGTGGGAATTATTAGCGGTTATTGAGAACCCTTTACAGGTGGAATAACATGATCATTGTTTTAGTTGAGAATTATTCTTCTTCTTTGAGCTTTTAACAGCCACATGTAGGGAAATAATTAAGACTTCAAAATGTGTACAAGTATTAAACCACTGTTTTGTCTCTACACTTTAAAAAGGAGCGTCTGATGGCTGCTGACTTAATGGCAATACATAATTTACAGTAAGATTAAAGATGCGATTGTCTGACTGTGTCGCACGTATGCACTGCACCTATCATTCATGTTAAAACATACAAAGACCCAAATAAATGAAGCACAATCACTAACCTGTAAAGCCAGGCATACAGACACATCCATAGCCATGAACAAGGTCAACACATGTGGCGTTGTGCAGGCAGGGTGAGGATATGCACTCGTCTATGTTGACTTCACAGTAGTTTCCTGGAAAGACATGAGATTTAAAAGAGTCAGTGGTTCAAGAAAGCACTGGCTAAAATTGTGGCTATAAGCTTCAAAATTATAGCGGTCCTTCAGAGTCCAGACCAGGGACGTGCGGTCAGGGGAGGCTAAAAAAAAAAAGTAAAAAACAAATAATGATAAAATATAATTAAAATGTATATTTTTCTACTGATCTGTGCTATAAATGTCATTTCTGTATGATTCCAATCATTTCAAGCATTTTTATAATCAAAATCGCTGAATTAGCGTATGTCCTGTTCAAACAGAGAGGAGACACGTGAGGTGAGGCAGTGACGAGCTGTTCCTCACCTCAGACTGTGAATCCCTCACTAACTGGGTTGAGCGCGTGCCTTTTGCTTTCTCATTGTTTGTCACCACTGTAATATTTGTAGACACTTTTATTATACGTCCTTTCTTTACATAGAATAGGTAATGTATTTCACGTCTGTGTAGAACCTATTTAGTGTTGCTGATCTGACAGAAACCGCAGTGAAAAAGCACAGAGGGGCAAACACTACCTCTGCCTCAAAGAAGAGGGCGTGCGAGAGCCCACGGGTCGGGTTCATGCTTGTTCTGTCGTTGCTCTTCTTCTACACTTCTCTTCTTATTCTTATATTCTGCTTTGACCGCAAAAATGTAAAATTCAATATCTAAACTTAAAAATGTCTCAAAAAACAAGGAAATATGACCAAATCAACAGCAATTCAACGTCGGACAGGTAAAGTAACCTTTTATGTGTTTGTTGTTCTCTTTATACATCCGTGGTTTTTACACAGATTATCGCGGAATCTCACGATTTTCACAAGTGGTGCCCGCGAGCGCTTCGCTTCTGAAACGCTCCCGGTGGAATCAAATATGTACTTTACCTATGTGTGTGTAAATAATGCTGATATGAAAAACAACCAGTAGTCAATGTGCAAGCTGCCAATTGACTGGTGATATAAGCTGCTCTAATGGGTTCATATATTTGTAAATCTGACTCGAGTCAGTGCCTCACCAGCCACGAACCTCACTGCACGTCACTGGTCCAGACACCCTCTTCATCATTTATCCCCACAGCCATTACCATCCTAAACTCAGCTAAAGGAGGTAGATTGCCCATCAGGAATACTTAGGCCTACTTGTAGGACAAGGTCCATGTTGATCTCTGATTGTGTTGTTGCAGCTCAAGGATTCTGTTGACGTATTTGTGATTGTAATGTTATGTTAGTCATACTTTATGTTCATGTTGAGATTATATTGCTGCTGCAGGACAGTTCTGTTTGACGTATTTTGATTCTGATAAGAATGGTCATACTTTCATGTAGGGGGGTGACAGGATAGTCATCATGTATTGTTCTTATTGCTGTTCCAGAGTCTGTGTTACTCTGAATAATGCTATTTCATGTTTGTTTTATGACCAAAAAGGACTGCAGCTTTGATTTGTAACACTTTATGACTCATGCTCAGTTTTGCACTTTCCTTCAACTTAGTAAAATATATGTTGCATTTGACTTAAAGCCTCTTCATGGAGAGTTTAAAATTTGATGATTGGTGACACCTTCAATCCCTTGGTTGCAGTATTTTAAGACAGTTGTCACAACAATTAAGTCAGTCTGATATTCTGGGTGCACATTTTGCAACACATGGAATAAACACATTTTTACTGTTATGCTAGCAAAGTTAATTTGACACTGTTTTGGATATTTGACAAATAAGGGTTTTAAATCAAACAACTATCTTTCTGTTCAAACACCATACTTTCTGTAGCTGACTTATTTATTTATTGATATGGCACAAAAAGAACAGCTCATGTAATATACAATATGCTTTATTCCCTTGGCTTTGCATAATTAGTTTACTCCATAAATACAAAATAGATATGCTGCACACGTGATGTTTTTTGCATTATCACTATTTCACACATTTAAAGTCGCTGTAAGCTTTGGAGGAGGCTGATATATAGTGTGAAATGTCAAAGTGAGAGGATGTCTTTGAATTACAGAAACATTCTATTTAATCCCAGAGTACTGTTTTCTGCTCTTTTCACTACAAATGCCTAAAAGGAGTTTGTTTTACGGTATAACCTCATTGCCTCCCATGTGGCCTGAAGGTTAGCATGAGTTCATAGTTGAAAAACTGAAATTGTCTTTGAGATATTGTCGATACTGATGCTCAATGCAGCCAAAAACCTTCAGATTCTCTGAAGACTCCAGGGACATCCAAAGATTTTTATAAATCCATTCATTGTAAGTGAAGTTTCCTCTTACAGCAGGTACAATTGACACTAAAACTGAAGACTTCTCATGATTTAACTCTCAGTATAAACCACCTGTATCCAGAAAGTCGTAAAAGTGAGGTGACCTACCTCTACATTATTGTGCAAGACTTTGCAAAAAAACGTTCATGGTTCCAAGAGGACAACTACTGCTCCATAACTTTCCTCTGCGAACATCTGGCCATAAAATGTACTGGTCAAATGAAATCTCCTTGGAAGATAAACATCCAGTTTTTGCATGTCAAATAGTCAACTTTGTACACATGATTTTAAAATGAAATTTCTGGATTTTCATGAAATCGGATGTGGATCTTGGTCCCCAGTGGATAACTCCTAATGTCTATGTGACCTTACTCTGATGACACCTTTAGGTCAATTTCTTCTACTTGCACAAACGTATAATTTAATAGAAGGTAAATGGACTGTACTTGTATAGTGCTTTTCTAGTCTTTCCGTCCACTCAAAGCGCTTTCACACTACATGTGATCATTCACCCATTCACACACTGATGGAACCTACCCATCAGGACTAACTAATATTCACACACCGGCAATTTGGGGTTACGTGTTACTTGCCCAAGGACACATCGACATGCGACTAACGGAGCCGGGGATCAAACCGCAAATCCTTTAATTGAAGGACAACCCTGCTCTCCACTGAGCCACAGTCGAGTAATGCCATGCAATTTGCTGAACATATTCTTGCACCCAAGGTGATAAACCGTTTTCATTGGGTATTGATTTTAATGACACCATACCCTTTCCTCTGTCACCACCCTAAAGATAAACTTTACATTTTAGCTCCTCTGTAACTGTGCTTCAATAAAAGGTTTCCATTATTGAGAGGCATCAAGCTTGAATTGAATGTAATCAAGAAATTGTTTGTTGCCATACATTTTTAAAAACCACAGCCGGAGTGTAGTCTATATTTCCATTCCTACAATACATTTATAGTGCCACCTGTCGTTGGAGGAGAAGTAGGAAGAGAGCTGTGATGATAAAATTATGTAAAGTGTGTGAAACTCCTCAGATCACGCAGGTATACTCAGGTATATGTACTTTAATCTACACAGTTCAGCTGTCAGCAGAGCTCTTGCCACTTTGATTTTCCTGGGATCTGATCCAATCCACCCATCTTCCAAATCAAACTGATCCTACTGTTAAATTAATATACGAGTAGGGTTAGAAGATTTATATGGGGTCAACATCACATTTAGCAACAGTGTATATACTGTAGAATTAGCTGTTCTGTTTGGCATGGCATGTGTCGTTATATCAATAATGTAGAGCAAAGAAAGTGATCAACACAGACTGTAAAATACATTCATGTCATGTATGGCATGAACGAGATAGCTGTAGCTAAAACTACTTAACATTCAAGGCACCATTAGAATTAAACAACCCAAACCACTGCACCATTACATGTTACATTGCATTGTGTTGTAATTATAAGAGTTTCAATGCAAAATTATACTTTTTAATAAAACATTTTATTGTTGCATTGAGACCAAATGACAAATGGACATATTGCATTTTAATTATTACCTTATTTGTTACAACAACCAAATGTGTGATTTCTGGAAGAACAACAATTGATTTTCTATAATGTATTTGAAGTTGATTTAATAAAGTCATACAAATATAAATATCTGAGTATTATTGAAGATCCATGCTGATGCACCCACAGGTCTACAGTTAAATATCTTATTTGCCTGAATTTGAAGTTCTGTATCTAAAAGTCAAATTAAAAACCACATTACAAGAACATTGTCAATGTGCATTAACAATATATATATATTCTCTCTAAACTTACTCATATCCATGTGTTTAAGAACACTGGTACGCAGGTACTCATCATTCATCGCATAAAGGTTTGAGCAGTGTTGAGCAAACAAACACATTTGTGGTAAGAAGCATATGAAATACCTGTGATTCCAAGAGGACACTGGCAGCTGAAAGAGTTGAGCTCATCAATGCAGGAGCCTCCATTTTGACAGGGCTGGCTGAGACATTCATTCATTTCAATCTTGCAGTTATTTCCTTAGAAAGCATAAAAGGCGCACAACATGTTGACACATTGTTTCGGTGAATAAAATGTCACTTTAACTTACAAAGAATAACTTCAAGATAGCTTTCACTTACCAATAAATCCAGGTGCACAGAAGCAATTGTAGCCACCGAGAGCGTCTTTACAAATACTCAGGGCTCCACACGGCTGTTCTTCACAGTCATCAATGTTTATCTCACAAAACTGGCCTGTTAACCCTGCAGAGAAAGGAGAATATATTCTATAGGATTTCTCCACTCCAGGGGACAATGCCTTAAAAAAATGCCTGTTGAATGTGATATACTGTAATACTGTCTTCAAAAGATCTCTAGTAGTGATACAGGTATAAATAATTATAATTATTAAAGAGAAAAATGAGAATTTGATAAGCTGATTTTCTTCTTGTCTTTCCTTTTTTTTCTAGTGCTCAAGTAAATAATGTGCAATCACTGTAATATTATCAAATATTGAAATGGTGCTTCAAAACAGCAGTTTTTTTGTTAATGGGCTAACCATTTCACTTTTAACCTGCAAAAGGACCCACTTTACTTTCACTGTTAAACCGTGGGCAGCGGTGATGTGTGAAGTAGTAATGTTGCACTGAGACTGCTAGTTAGCAAACATGGATGTAAACAATGTAGGTTTCAGAATATATAGAAAATTGGTTTTGTAAACATTTTATGAGGAAGTATATGTGTCAAACGTTTGCATCAATGAAACAAACAATGCATTTTTGTAAGAGATACTGAGTATAAAAATAATTGTGTTTACAAGAAAACTTCAAGGATTAAAAGCCTAACATCAAAATTTGTCATTCTTTCATTAAAATTATTGATTACATTTTAATTAGACTAACAGGTGGTTACTGAAGTTAGAGAAGTCGGAGACTAAATAACCTATCGCTTCGCTTTTTTCAATATTGACACACTTCATATCGACCATGATGGCCACTGAACACCTGCAGGGGAACTTTGCCCATTTAAAAAATAATACAATGTTATTCTTAGACGGTCCACAAACATTTAACATGACCAACTCTATACTTGATGACATCACACATTTGAGTTCTACCCCTCAATTGTTTTGATTTGGGATAAAGGGTGCGGCTCCATAGACAATGAAACAAGAAAAATATAAAAAATTACACTGAGCATCCAGAGGAATGTTCTAATTACAATTTCTGTTTCACAACAGAGACCACTACATTAGAGCGGTGCAGGGATGACATCATTTTGAAGCCAATGGGGTTATTCCTATGGATTTGACATAATTGCAGAAAATGAGCTCTGTGGCAAAAACACAAGTTCATGTTACTGACATGTTTTGTTCAGTAAGATAATTGTTAAAACACCGCTTTTAAAATGATTGATCAGTGACTGTAATTGGCTAAAAGCTAATGTAGGTCTAAAAACGAACTACATGCAAATGAGGGTGAGTACGCACAACAAGGCTGTAAAGCAGATTCACACTACGAATCGGCATCACATTTTGTAGTTTCATTTAGTCACTTGTTTTCCAAAATTCATGACAAGGGTATTCACTGACGTATTTTATATCATAGAACAAAACGTTAAAATCTCTTAGGATTCTCATAACCACAGACCTTATTATAGGCATCTAACCTAAAACTCATTCAAAAAACACATTGACTTTGAGACAAAGGAACCAGGGGAGCAAAGATGCTCACTCAGTTCCCGGTTTTAGAACTCATTCCTGCAGCACTCTATAAAACAAAGCTCATTTGGTTATAAAAAAAGGAAACATCTCTGTGGGTTCACAAAATCTCCCCTTCATTGTCTATTGAGCAGCTCTTTACTATACCTGATTACATCACACGTTTGAGACTTCTCTGGTTTCTGGCTTTGAGAGGGAGCAGCTCATGTTCAAAAATATTGATTGAACTTTCCCAGGCCATGGAAATAGATTGGAATATCTTAAACTAGAAACAAAATCCTAGTTATCTGCAATTTATATGGAATAATGTTATATTTATATTATAAGTGAAATGATTAGATGTTTATAATGTTGACATTTTGCACACTAATCAGCAAGTATTTACTATGTGGTTAGGCAGTTACTGAAAAAAAATTGCTATGCTATTTACTTTTACTCATCATTTATAATTACCTCATTTACCGATACCTAGTAATTACCTGTGAATTACTGTAACGAATGGAATGATTAATTAGACTTGGATTGGAATTGGACTCATTTATCAAGTGATACAATTTGATTATTACCTCATGCAATCCACTACCATCAAATCATTTCATAACTAACAATTCCTTTGATAAAATATGACTTTGGATCCTATGAGGAAAAACATACTTTCCAAGTATCATCACTGCTTTGAAGTCGGCTCACAACCTGATGAACTGAGCCCGGACTTACACATTTCATAGGCTGGTTCGTGTTGTTGCTTAAGGCAAAAGAGATTAGACTCCCACAGAGGAGGAAGGTGAACAAGCGAAAGCATCAAACCGAGAGTAAGTGCGCTATATACATGTTTCATTCAAGGAATTACCTCCATTTGAGACGAGCTGCTGCCGGATGGGGAACTTACCTGGTAAACAATCACACTTGAACCCTTTTGATAGATTCACACATGCTGAACCGTGTTGACACAGACCATCAACACAGTGGTTTAGAGGTGTTTCGCAGTGCGGCCCAGAGTACCCATGGTGACACACACATTGATAAGTATTTGCCAGCTCTTCACAGAGGAGAGTCCCCTCAGGGTCGCAAGGATTTGACACGCATTGGTTCACAGATGAGGAGCATTCATTGCCATGGTATCCTGTAAGAAGAGGGATCAAAGTAGTGATTGATGTGCGGAGCTATGTACAGTATCCTCCTTACTTCCCACGTCTGGCAGACATCAGGGATTGTGAATTCACGTAATGCTGTCGTCGCCAGTGTTTGTCCTCTCTGCCGATTTACAAATTCTATCCAGCATGAGCCTGAAGCACTAAAACCAACGAGGGATTTCAGCAACAGTACACAAAGTAAAACAACTGTGATATGTCTGGGGTTTTTTTCACCAAATGTAACTAATTTGTAGATTTGTACACATGCTTTTTAATGGTATTCACTTAGAGGTTGCCGCTGTTTTGGTGATACCGCAACAGTAATCAACAACACTAATACATTTTCACATGCTTTAAGGGCTGAATTTAAACGAGCGGGATTGATGTAGAATAAACCAAGAAGAGCAGAACACTGTGGTTATAATGATTATATAGCTTAGAGCATGTTGCATTGCTATGGCATGTCTGCATTTCTATATAGAGTTACTGTAGTAACAACTATAGCAATTTGTATTCTTATTGTAATTTTCTTCTATTCTATATTCATGTTTCTTGATTTTTGTACTTAAATTAACTTTCTCTTACTATGTTTACCTTATTATGTTTATGCTATGCACTAATACACCTATGCAAAGTCCTTAAAAACTTACTTGGCAATAAACCAGATTTCTGATTCTGACAAGCTTGATTGATATATCACAACAAAAATTGAGCTTAACAAATTCATTACCAATCAACTTCATAAATGTGCTTCAATACCTGGAGGGCAAATGCATTGTATTTCCCCAGCTGAGTTGTAGGAGCAGGTTCCTCCATTTCTGCAGAAGTCAACATGTGATGCACATGAGGAGACGGACGTGGAGCAATTCTTACCTGAGAGGTAGATAAAGATTGTTAATCGAGCGCTATAAAAATGAACACACACTAAGAAAAATTAACACTTCACCAACATAATGACACACCTCAATATCCCGTCCAACAAATGAGTTTGACTGCAGAGGGTGACAACCATTAACGTGAGGAACCAGCGTGATGTGAGGTGTGTGTGTGTGTGTGTGTTTGGTAATGGAGCCAGTCGGAGTGATACTACAGTATAACTGCCATATCTTTGTACCACTGCAGTTTCTTACAACAGCCAAAGGCACACACAATTTATTTAGTCTAGGTTTATGCCTGCTTACACTGTCACAGTACAAAAATATGAATACAATTCCCTTGCTACTACTGTGCAAGAAATGATGGATACAATAAAAGTTCCATTCACACCGCAACAAATAGAAAACTGTAGACAAAATAAACAGTTAGTAATGTTCAGATCAGCATTCTGGTAACTTGTGTCAGTATTACTGTATATGTAAGATAAACAGCACCTTTGATACATTTTGGTAACCAATACATCATCTTTGGAAAAATACTTTATCCAATACAATTTTCTACAAGAGGAGAAACAAAAATATATTTATACTCAATCAGCTGTCATCATACTGAATTTCATGAATGAGCTCTTACATTCGACCAGTTTGATGGTTATCACTACTGAAGAGTCATCAATCTGCACTATATTCATTAAAGCCTAAAATATGAAAATGATGCCTCAGATAACTCACCAGCAAAGCCTGAGGGACAGATGCACTCATAGTCTGCAACCAGGTCAATACATGTGGAATTATTGGCGCAGTATCCATGGACACATTCATCATAGTTGATTTCACAGTTCAATCCCCCAAACCCTGGTATGAAGAGAGAAAGAGAAATCTCATCAGTAAACACCAGACATGAAAGTACAATAATTAGTATCAAATTGCACCTAAAAGCAAATTATTGCGGTTTCATTGCTGAGGTTTTACATGACTTTTCAATGCAAGCTTATAACAAGAAAACATGTACATAATATGGAGAGTAGATCGCACCACAGCCTTTATTTGAGAAAATAAATTATATTTTGTCATATTGTTTGTGACATTATTTTCATGGTGAATGTTTAACTCAATGTAAGTAACATTAGCATATTTGATATTTTAAAAATAAAAGGTTAAAGTCATGAAGTAAAAGTGAGAGCTGCCAATTTCTGACATTTTAGTCCCCCATAAAAATATTCCGCTGCCTGGTCACGCTACAAAATGACTATCATTAGCACTGTCACACACTGCAGCTACAGGAGGCCCATGACTAATGCTTGGCTATCAGCACCATCGGTGCAGGTCAAATTCTCATCATTTCTCAAACTGACCATGGAACCAATTTCCACCTCTCTCCATGTCATAAAATTTGACAATTATCCTGACTTCATTAAAAATGCATAACAGGCTACACCCGCAATCACGGTTTAATCAGAGGTATGTCTCACAGGTAAGATGTCAACCGGACCAAGAAATTATTGGAAAAATAGCTGAGATTTATTCCTTCTTACTCTAACGATGCGAGCGACAATTTCTGATGGAATGATTTTATGTGATCGGAGAGAATTTAAAGCAAATATCTGTTATCCTTATGGGTATTGAACTGAAAGCCATGACACGTGAAAAAATGTGTAATTAAAAAACATCACGAATATAGGAAGCAATCAACATCAAATGCTACAAAAAAAAAATGCTACAAAAAAAACAAAAACTTTTGTTGATAGTACACAGGTAATTATTCCAAGCAAACACTACAACAAATGAGTTCACTGATTAGTCCCTGCTCTTTTGGGGAAAGCGTGCTAATCAGCAAAATCACCTGTTGGGTTTGGTTAGGACACATTTTTGTTGACTCTCAACCTTCTATGGCTGTAAGGGTAAATAAATTAAGATGTGTTTTTTTATTGCTGTCACATTGAGGGCAAAATAAAAGATAAGTTTCTCTTCAGGACATATTGCCCTAAACTGAGTCTGCAGATAAGAAATTGTTTGTAGGGAAGGTAATGTGCAAGAAGTAGTCCGTTTCCTGAAAGTTCTGATATACTTAGGGTATTTTTTTAGAAGGGGAATCTGAGGAATGATCCAGTTCTTGAGTTGATATTGTCAAAGTAATTAGTTCGAAAAATGTCACATTTTTATTGTAGTGTTGAAATGATAAGTCCATTATCACAACGATCGGAGAGGCAAAATGTTTGGGGGGTTTTTTATTCCAAAAATGATCAAACTAATAAAGCAAATGGCATATTTTCTTTTTCTCCATTTTCTCTTTACTCTTTAAACCATTTGAGACTGCAGACTGGAGTCTTTGGGACAAAGTAGGCTTCCTTCATTATTTTTACTATAAATATTGGTCCTATGAGAGAAATGGAAAAATGGTACCAGTACTCAAAATCAGAAAAATAAACTGCAATGAGAGACCTTGTGAAGTTTGTACAGGTTATTCAGTTTATCTAGGACTTCTTTACCTAGGTATGGATGAGTTGTAGCTGTGTTTGTTACTGGATACTTAAATTGGTTACTCACTGTCTTTTTATCTCCATTCATTTATACACAGGAAAAACAAATGGACCACCAAACAACGAAATTGAGACTGAGTGCAAAAGTGTTTTTGAGTGGATTTTTCATGAAAGCCAGGGTGATAACTCCAGGACTGAAACTGGTTGGTTGCACACCAACAAAGGTCTGAATTAGCCACATAATCGTATTGCCTCAACTATTTGGTGATCTAATTGCATTGCAACTTACCCTCTGAGCAGAAGCACTGATACAGGTCATTGCCGTCCACACAAATTCCACCGTTCTGGCAGGGCTTTGACTCACACTCATTGAGATTTACTTCACAAAATGACCCTTCAAACCCTGCAGCATATGTACAAAAAACACTGTTATTGGAATCCTTTTTCGCCTGGTTTAATTCCTCAGCCAATTAGATCAGCATGACTTTGTTTTCACAAACAAAAGCTGGTATTCAAAGCTTGTATTGATTCAAAGAGCTTGCTGGGCACATGCAGACTCAGCTCACTGGATCATTTAATCATGTTTAATAAGAGACAGTCATTGCCCTTCTGATTTATTGCATTAAACAAGCCAAATCCAGTGATTTTTAAGATCAAAGTCAATCTACACACAAAGGGAACCACATGAAACAAATAACATGCATCAGCGCACATGTGTAAACGCACTCACTCCACACATACTCTCACACACACGCACACACACACACACACACACACACACACACACACACACACACACACAGGCCATTAAAGAGAAGAAACTTGTCAGTGTTTAAGGAACATTATTGCTACACAGGCTGTTAGTGGGTTAACCTCACACTTATCTAGCATAGAGTATTTGTTATTTGTTTCACACAGTCAGCCAAGGACTAAACAGAGCATAAGGGTCCTAAGATGCTCTTCACAATTATGAATGTGGAAAAACGAATATAAAAGAACAGTCAAAATAAGCCATTTCCCCTCCAAAACAATGCTGCAGGGTTACATAAAAACAAGAACAATCAAACAACAACTGCTGCAAAAACATCACAAAAACCGTCTAGTGCGAAGTGCGGCTCTTGATGAAACAACAGGCTTTTGGAGCTCAAATAATTTTACGGCAAAAAAAATAAGTCTTGCACTGAAAAGTTGCTCCTGTGAAATGAATGCTAATGCAAAACAAAAATATACGGCTGTCAAAAATATTTTGGGGTTGTAAAAACAATTATTGCCCTGCAAAATCTGCTCTTCAACAACAAGCCAGTAGTGTATTTCCTTTTTTTTTTTAACACAAAAACAAAATCCACTATTGTGAGTTCATCAAACATTCTTAGTGTGAGCACTACCAGGTCAAGAAGTTGACAACATGTGGTACACAGTATAGTGAGGGAGGGTATGTGTAACATGCTTTGCAACACATTAGGTTGGCAATATTAGATAATATGGATGCCAAGACTGCCGACCTGAAACATCTAGACATGACAGCATCTCGCAGTGTGCCCTTGAGAAGTGATCAGGGGAGAGCAGCCCGCCGCAGGTTGCTTTCATTTACATAAGAAATCACTCACAATCCTTCACTTTGACGTCTGCCGAGCATAAGTGCAACAGGAGTAATGAAGTTAGGGTTATTGATTGGGTTACATGAACTTCTATGTAATAGCCATTCATTTGAAAGGAGATAGCAGAGCCAGTGTAGAGTCGACTGAATTATGATTGGTTTGGCTGGAATATTGTTTTTCATTTCTAGTACCGTAACTGTATCCAGGAATAAGCTGCGTGATTTCCGGTGCATGTACACACAGTACTATACCCGCATATCTTTGACTTGTAAGAGTCTGAAGCCTGGTTTTACCTCTGGCAAGCCTCAGAGTATCTAACAGGTCAAGCCTCTTCCTCTTACTCCTGTGTTATCCCTGTCGCTGCTGGCAGCTACAGCTGTGATAACAGTCATCCACATGGAGGGGAATCAGCCAGACTTGACTGACACACAAACAAAATTGTTTTTTTTTTCCAGCAGGAGCTGTCAAACTAATCTGCATAAGATTATCATATGGTTATGAACTTGTAAAAATGTTATGTGCAAGTTTTGGGACTATTGTTTTCTTTTTAATGCAGGGTCTAGTAAGAGAACACGAGAGGGGCTCTTGTGCAGTCATAATCTGATAAAACACTGTCGATCAAAAAAAACTTTTTGATCGACAGCTACTAAAACACTACCTGCATCTGCAGTATTTTCTGTACAGCAACATATTCCTTTAAGTAAATTGACCTTGAAGCCTGAGAAAATGCATTATTTTCCACGTGTTAATATAGCTGCGTGACTAATATAACACCCGTTAAAGACCTTGCTCACCTCTTTCACATGTGCAAGAGACATTCTGTCCACCCTTGGTCTCAGCGCATATTAATGTATGCTCACTGCACAGTCCAAACGAGCAAAGGTCAATATCCACCGAGCAATCTTTCCCCTTGAACCCTGCAATGAAAATTGAGTTAACAATGGAGAAGGAAATTCAGAATCAGCCAAACCTCGGGAAATAAACAAGGTCTGAATTCATAAAACAACAGTAACACACACTACGCAACATACACACACACATATATATGTATATATATATATATATATATATATATATATATATATATATATATATATATATATATATATACATATACATATACATATACATATATATATGTATATATATATATATATATATATATATGTATATGTATATATATACATATATATATATATATATATATATACATATATATATATATATATATATATATATATATACGTATATATATATATGTATATGTATACATATATATATATACATATATATATATATATATATACATATATGTATATATATATATATATATATATATATATATATAAATAAATGTGGTTGTATGTTTTATTCAGGATAGACACCTTTTCTCTAGCGCATTAATGGGGGTATTGATTCTTCCCCTTGCAATCTACCTGCTATGCAGTATGCTAATTGAGTGAATCATTGACAGAGACCCACCCTAGCAAACTGATCTATATCACATTTATCTGCCCCACCAAATGCAGGTCTGCATGCCACTGATAGATACTCATGTCAATATCTATTGTTGTAAATAAAGCACAGACAGATGGTGTGACTGATACTCATTACACATGTTTGTACAAATATAGATGACTTAAAGGGAGAATCCTAAAATAGATTACTGGGTTTTTTTCACTGACATCACACGGTTCAACCCGTGGGCATTAGATAATGGCGATGATTAAAAAACAAAAAAGTGCATTTAATTGTTACAGTCACAAAAGGTTAAGAGATTTACTTCATGGAGTCACAGACTATTTGTGAGTTTTTACCTGCAAAATATTCAAAAATCTTATTCTCACCAAAAACCTCTCCAAACTACAAGCCTCTAAACAGGAAAAATGCACCCATATCACCGTCATTAATCTTTGTGCAGTCAGTGTCTGCAAAGTAGGTCTCACTCACTGGCAAAGGAGTGAAATATTTCAAACACTGCGTATGCAAATCCCTTTTTATCAAGACTTGAATAAACCAACAGGACAGCAGCTATAACATACTTCCTGTTGTAAGCAGTCTCCATTTTCTATACCTTGTGACCTGTTTCCAGAGCCGAGCACTTTACATCAACACATCTATCTGGATGTTTGACGACCTTCCAACTACCCTTTTCTCATCATATTATGTATTGCCTTGACTAGTTAATGGACAGCTATTGCCTCCAACAGAGTGTTCAGAAGTGTTTAATAACCAATTGTGCATGCAATTCACTCTGAGGTTAATGTTGCATGAAGGAATGTCACATTTACAGTGTCACCATCTCCAAATGGGACTTCCTATTCTATCCGACAGCTACTAGCGGCTCAGCCCAACTCTGCTTCAGAAACAAAGGCAGAAAGTGAAACTATGTTTTTTCACTTTATCTCAAAATGTGCTATAGTAACAAGACATACTATGATGTATTGTTAATACATCACAGTAATACATTAAAGCCAAGTCCTTATGTACCCATGTTCAGTGGTTAATGATAACAGCCGTGGGTCATAACTATTCCTTGGCTCGGAGAACTGCTGTTCATCAGCACATTTAGTCATCTCTCATCACCAACGCTGTGGTTGCTTCACTGAGCTGAAAAACTGAAAATCATCTTCTTGGATAGAAATCACAAAAGTCAGTTGTTACTTCTAAGCGAGTTTAATAAATAAAATGTGATTGTGAGTTTGTGTACAGACATGAAATTTAGCTTGTGTATTTCATTACCTCCACCAAATAGCTTATGTTTCTGGTCTTCTTTGTTTGGTCTTTGTTAGTTAGCAGGGTAAATACTAGTGCTGTAGTACTCAAGATTAGTCTTAGCCTCAAGACCAGGTCTCTGTCCCGTATAGGAATGGGCCGCATATTGACAAGGTCTCGTCTCTGTCTCAGACAAAAAGGACTAGTCAAGACCATTTGATTAGTGCCTTGACTACATAAGCACTCCATATAAATATTATATAGATTTCAATGAAATTTGGAGTAAAGTCAAGTTCTGGTCAAAGTCTAACAATACAACCATGTGTTGATGTTTTAAGCACCACCAAAAAAAATACTCCAATCCTTCCCTGGAATACTTATACTTAACAGTATGAAATGTTTCTCAACCATTAATCCTAAATTTCATATTTTCTTTAATAAGTTTGGAACATACATGATTTGGATGAATTGTGCAACCTTGGCCAACGTATCCCTGAGAGCTTTAGGGATAATAACAGTTAAAACAAAATCTATAATAATTATAGATCAACTGGACAACACAGACATACTGTACTGTAGTTGCAAACATAAAACGGTGGCAGGAATTGGTCAGAACACAGGATTGTAAAATAATCTGATTCTGATTTGTGTGTATGTAGGGAGAAGCAAGCGAACCTGACAGACCATCTATCTAATTGACTTTTAGAAAAGATAAAGTGATCAGTAACACCTGTCTATAAATCTTTCAATGAAGTCAAAACAGTAATGGAGGCTTTACTGACACATTGGTGTTCTGTTCTTACCCAAATCTAATTTGAGCAACAGGCAGAAACAATAATATGAGAACATTATTTACAGTGATGCATTTGCTCTGTCCATAATGTCATAAAAAACACATCATGTAACAGGTGCTGCACATGTTTCAAGGCAGTAAATGTTTTAATGACTTCACCCACATTTGAATTGATTTATTGGGCAGTAAAATGGAGGCACTTTTGGCCGAGGGAAAGGCACAAAGAACTAAAACAAGATGTGCACTGACAACAAAACAGTGGTGATATTGTTTCACTACATTATATTCAAACAGCTAAAGTAGGAGAATAGACTTTCAAAAGAATACAAATGTAAACTATCCAGCATAAACCATGCAGTTGTTCTACCTTTGTGGAATATATTGAGAAAATTATTTAGCGAAACCGACCCATTGACTGGTGTGTATTTTGTCTCCCGTCAACACCTATGTTTTGTGGATTTTATTTGTCAAATATTTGTCTGTAAATCCTGTTCTGTGGATTGTGGCTGTTTACTGCTGAATGTGACATTGGACTGTGACATTCTGACTTGTGCAATCAAGTAGTGATTAAGTATTTTATTACCAGAGGGCATAGTAAAATCAGCAGCACACTGAGGAATGCAACACCTCCCTCTCTTATGGACTGATTGTGGATCCTTTCTGGAACATGTGTTATAAAATGTCTGACAAATAAAAATTGATTTATGTTACTTGATTACAGGACAATGCTGAAACCCAAATCTCTGTTTGATCAGTTACGTCATGTTTGCATGCATTAATGCTTAGCGGGATAGAAAACTGTGTTTTATTCTTTATAGATGTATTATTTCTATTTGCTTTGTGTTCAGATTTGTGTACCTGATCATTCCTGTCTTTGCTATCTTTATAAGCAGACCTTAAAAACAAATTGAAAAATTATCTGAGTAAACAAATTTGTATGTATATACGTGAGGAATAAACTTTCCACATATTCCCAAGGTACAGTATACAGAAGATGAAAGGCATGATATTTTTGTAAACATGCTCAATAATAGACAACTAGTTGGTACTTACCAAGAGGACAATGACAAATGTAGTCATTTATCAGATCCATGCAGAAGCCTCCATTTAGACAAGGCTGCGACCAGCAATCATTTACATTCTCAGAGCAGGTCCTTCCTGCAGGAAAGAAGAGAGACGAATAAACTCTACGCAATGTCACAGGGGCCACAGCTTAACATACATTTCTACAACACGTTTTGCAGTCCCCGTGGACATTTCATGCATATTGAAGGTGTGAGGCTTAAGTAGTATGTGAAGAACAATACTTTATACATTCAGAACTTATTCAGTACACATTTCTGTTTATTTCCCAACATTGAGGGGCACCTGGTTTAATGGTGAGAGGATTTTACTTCACGAGGCAGCTGCTTGCCTCTGGTTCTACATACTGGCTCAAAATGTGATTGAATGATTATGTGTTCAGCATGTTGCAGCTTGTATGTATGCAGAAATGGTGTAGCCTCAATTTTTTATCCTCTGGGCAAGAGTTAGACACAGAATTGATTCCAGATTTTACTGACAAATTTAATGCTCCACGAGGCCTGGCCTCTGGCGATATTTCAGACCTCTTATTCTCTGTGAGCCGGAGAGCTCACAGAGAATAAACAGCCCGACACCCTCAGGCACTGCTGTCCACACCAAAGGTAATTGTACTTTTGCCATCATGACCCCACACACCGGCAACGGCTTTGTTAATCACATACTATAAGATACTTGCATAGTTAAGTTAGCTGCTGAATGTACCTCCAGCAAAAATATATTGTACAAGACGCACTTTGTACTTTGACTCTATGACACTAAGCCAGATAGTAATGCCAGCCAAATCATAATTAATTCAACTGCTTACACATTACTGCACCGCTGTTCAATTTAGATATTTTCACCACATGGGCAAAGCTGGTAATATCAACAGTCACAGTAATATCACATTATGCCAAATGTCTAAGAAATAGACAGAATATTTTAAATGTACGTTATCTCACAACTTATTTGATTTTGGCATAACTAAATATAATAAAGTAGACATTTTTATAGTATTGAACCTGCCTGTTTTAACATAAACATGACATTAATTGTAAAGAGTAACTAACTGAGTCAATTTTGCCTTAAAAACATCTGCTTAGCATGGCACATATGTTATATAAATATCATGAAAAGTGGCATTTTCATTAACAGTGATGAATGAATGCATACCTTCAAGCTACACGTTTTAGCAGGTGATTTCATTCTAAATAACTTTTCAGTTATACAAGTGAATCGTATTTCTCCTACATTCATTACTGCAATGAAAATGGGCAAAGACATGATTTTTATATCGCTATAAAACTCATTCTAAAGCATAGTGATTTACAAAAAGGAGATTGCTTTCCCAATACAAGCAAAGAGCATTTTGACGATTAAGAAACTGTTATCATTCTTGCTCCAGTATATGTCTTAATATCAATCATTTCTATGTATACTAATTCCAATTTTCCGTCTACTCCCATAATATGTACAGAACTCAACTTGCATATTTGCCCTCACTACTGATACATATCAAATTTCAATGAGAAAACTGTACCTAATGTTGAATAATGCCGAGCACATTCTGATGAACTTTCTATGTAAAACTGTGACATTTCAAACAATAAAACCTGCTCTAAAACCTGAAATTCCTGTGGCTGGCCATACTAATGGCTGCAAATAGGCTCACATTGGCATCAGATGGTCTCATACCCTCAAACCCTGGGGGACAGTGGCACCGATAATCACTGATTAGGTCCACACAGGTGGCGCCGCTTGTGCAGGGGAAGCTGTTGCACTCATTTGTTTCCAGTTCACAGAGCGACCCTTCAAATCCAAGCATGCAGCGACAGGTGAAGTTATACTGCAGGTCCAGGCAAACACCATGTTCAGAGCAGCGATGGCCAACACAGTAATCAATGTCCTCTTCACAGTAGACGCCTGTGTATCCTCTGGGACAAAGGCAGCTAGCAACAGATTAAAGAGAATTTCTTAATACTTCTTGAATTCTTTCAACCCTGAAGGAAAAGAACAGTAAATGTCACCGCTTTTACAATCATTGACATTCTGGTGCCTGAATGGCCCGAAGACAATCCAGATTTGAAGGCTTACCTGTAACCATCAATCTCATCCATACAAGTGGCTCCATTTTGACACCAATGTTGAACACAATCATTGACATTTATACGGCAGTTCTGACCAGACCAACCAGGTGTACAGATGCAAGTGTAGCTACTGGCGTCATTCAACACACAGCGTCCACCGTTAGCACAAGGCTGTTGAAAGAAGACAGAGCCGTTAGATACATATGTCATGACATATGCTGCCTCGTGTGCAAAAAAGAGATAGCTTCATCTTATATGGTAATATTTTCGATTAGACTGCAACCATTATGCTAAAAAATACAACCACTGTTTTACAATGCAACCCAAACTAATTTCTTGCTCCCGGCTGCCTAAAAATGAGCTTCATTCCAGCCACATGGCATTCTCATGAATACTGATCCATGCTTTATACTGGATTCACTCAGTATTCCATGTAGCATCTACATCCTGTCTAAAAAGACAAGATCAATGGTCATTGAGTGCTAAACCTCCCAAGAGTTCCTTGTAACAAAACAGATACGCCTGCTAGCTGGTACATGTGTATGTATAATAGAAGGGTAACAAAGGGGCAGAGGAAGAGATGGCTTGTGGGAAGGTGTATATTGCAGGCATCATGGCATTTCTGTAGGATGGCCAACACAAGGCTTTCTCCACAGTGAGTGATCATCTCCATCTGTCATTTGAAGAAGCCCCTCTGTTTTTTAAAGCTTTTTTTAAAAAGGCAGAGGGTCGATCTATCTATACCTAAAGAACCCCGCACATTCAAAAAATACAGACATTGCAAATCTTCAGTGGCACTCATCCGCGTCAGGTGGCAGAGGCCTTTTCAGTCCTGTAAATGTGCTCCCCTCCTGCTTGCCAATAGCAAAATCCCTGACAAACAATCACACAATTCCAGCTTTGTCTTCTTTTACCATGACTGCTTAAAAAGCTGGCGGATGTGCGACCACATTCAGAATAAAAAAAGAAGACAAAATAGTGCTTTGATGATTTAAATATGAAGCATACATTACACTGTGAATATAAATAGTTCAATCTCCAAATCGTTTTTGTATTTACAGTCAGGTCATAGGTCAGAATCTGTTACTTAACTACATTTGGTATTTGGTTCCATTTAATGCAGCCTTCTTCTCAGAAAAAACAACATACTGTAGAGCTTCAGCACCAGCTGATTGCTCTGTTTATGGATTATCGCATTTGCTGTCAATCTTCCTGGGGGACTTACGCTTATTTTTATCCCCGTGTATAACAAAGGATTATCCCACATTTTATGAATACGATACTGAATTAATATTTGATACCCTCTCACTTAAGTCCTCAATGTTGTAATTCAGTTTGTGGTGACAGTTTGCAGCAATGTTGCTTCTATAAATAACTGTGAATATTCCTACTGCTTTACTTATCATTTGAGTTTTAACCCATAACAGACTGTGTCTTGTAATGTAACTGGATTTGTAGTTTGATTATTATTTGCATTCATAATTCACCATCACCCAACTAGATAGCAATGTGAACGTACTGGTGAGTTCTATCTTAGTTCTGTGTTCTTATGGGACAAAACTGAATAAACAGTGACCGGAAACCCCTCTAAATAAAATAGGGGAGAAGATTACACAAAACCTTCTCATTAATTTGCTTGTTATGGTTCCCTGCTGGTGTGATAATGTTGCTGCCCTGTTGAAGAGAAAACATAGAAATTGCTTCAAGAGAAATAAACAAAAGATTGGGAGCTCTTTAAAAATGTATGGGACTTAAGAGGAATACTTAACACAACCGCAGAGGAGGACAAACAGTCCATTTAGATGCTTTTACCCACTTGAAGGTTTTGAGGGCAGGATACACGGCAGGTATATTCAAGGCCATCTGGGAGGTCCAAACACTGAGTCTTTGATGGACATGTGTTGTTGGGTAGAGCACAAGCATCAATGTCAACTTCACAATTCTTTCCCAGAAAGCCTGAAAGAAAAGATTTTATACAATTAAAGTAACTTATGCAATACTTGATCAGATGGGTCGCAAACCCATCTCTAATTAATGCCAATGTACCAAGACACGAGGTCAGCTCTTCTATGTGTCTAATAGACAGGGCCAGAATTGGGCCGACAGTGGCTCAACTGGTGGACTGGCCCTTTTGTGCCACAGTGCCTCCATGACTTTGTATTTCACTCGAGTCTCAATTAAAGTCTTGTCTAATTTGAAATAATACATTTGGCATAACCAATAGTTGATTAAACTAAACATAATAAACCAACATAACTGAATACTGTAAGCTTTAGGAGAGTCAGAACTATGCATCAGTTTGACTTTATCCATGCACTGTTGTTAAGCAAACATTCAGTATCGAGTTGATAATATATTCTGTGGCAGATGGGGCTTGGAAAAAAGAAAGTGTCCTGCAACTTATAATTCCACCCATGACTTAAGACTATTTTCTTACAATGTAGAACTCACTTCACCATGAGAAGATGCAGCAGATGAGGCATATGAGTGGAAGAGGCTTAGGTTTACTGAGATAACAGATGGGATTTGGTAGCAAGGCTGGAAAGCCAGGGTGTGCCCTGTGGAATTTTGTTACCATGGATCTGCGGCCACATCTAGTACCAGTTTACTTAGAGAGTTAGGGATTCATGATCAGGGATTACGCGAGGCTGCAAAGGCAGCTTCAGAGGCAGCTGAAAAGAGCAACCGATGGCTCTGCCTGAAAAGAAAAGGCTCGAGCTTGTGTGCAAAGTATGGCTATCCATCTTGTGTTTGAAAAAGGAGATACAGCAAATATCAGTGTCAAACATCACTTTCTACTTACTCTACAATTGTCTTAGGCTGTTCATAAATATTAATAGTAAGAATGCAAATACAGTCGCCACAGGTACATTTGTGAAACATGTTACTAAATACAGAGACCGGTGTGGATGGCTCCAGTCATGATTGGTGCTCTGAGCAGTTGTATAACTGTTGAGCCTTCTGAGGTGTCGTGGGTCTATTTCAACTTGATATTTGTGATGGGGGGTTCCTACTAGATAACCCGAATTACATAGCCATCAGCCCACCCCTCCATTCCTCTAACATCACAGCCAGATTTCCACATAGACGCTCACCCAAAAAGCACAAGGGAGAGTCACAACAAATCTGGTCTATTGGAGTTAAAAAAAAAGAAAAACACAAATACTTTAGATGTATAAATGGTCATGTACACAATTCAATTTATTTTTTTAATTGCTGATCAAAGAATAAACATATATGATCACCGACCCAGTGGATATAAAGAGAGCCCTCTTTGTGAATTTGGCCTATTTTTCCTATTTGTTTATAAAGCAAGATTAATTTAAAGATTTAAAGTTAAGAGGTGTTAATGTTAGCTTTCTCATTTTCAGTTCTTTTGACATAAGGTTTCTGTGATATCATTGCATTGCTCATTGCTGTGTTCTAACCTGCTGGCCTTTGGACGAGTTTGCAAAGGTATCCTCCTTAAGTTCAAAGACCTGCCAGTTAAGTGAACTGGAAACTCTGAATTCCCTGTAGGTATGACTTTGTATTTCTGTCTGTGTAGCCCTGAGATCGACTGGCAACCTGTCCAGGGTGTGGCCTATACGCCTCACCCCACTGACGTGCGGGAGGGTTCATGTGCACACTACATATATCAGATTTACAAATATATTAACTCAATAGAGTAGCTTAAATCACCAGTCAATTGGCAGTTTGCACATTGACTACTGGTTGTTTTTCATATCAGCATTCTTTACACACACATAGGTAAAGTACATATTTGTTTCCACCGGGAGCTTTTCAGAAGCGGAGCGCTCGTGGGCTCTCGCACGCACTCTTCATTGAGGCAGAGTAGTGTTTGCCTCTCTGTGCTTTTTCACTGTGGTTTAATGTCAGATCAGCAACACTAAATATGTTCTACACATCAGTGAAATACATTACCTACTCTAATGAAAGAAAGGACGTATAATAAAAGTGTCTACAAATATTACAGTGGTGACAAACAATGAGAAAGCAAAAGACACGATCTCAACCCAGTTAGTGAGGGATTCAGTCTGAGGTGAGGCACAACTCGTCGCTGCCTCACCTCACGTGTCTCCTCTCTGTTTGAACAGGACATGAGCTAATTCAGCGATTTTGATTATAAAAATTATTGAAATGATTGGAATCATACCAAAATTACATTTATAGCACAGATCAGTAGAGAAATATTAATTTTTATTTTATCTTATCATTATTTGTTTTTTACTTTCCATGATGACACGAAAATACTATGCCACTTCTGAATGTCACCTTAAATAGTGACTCTGGTGTGCCTTGCTTCAGCAGCTGATGAGGCGAACAAACTCATGTGTCATTAACACTGGCATTGTCCTTCAATACTTAATTGAACAAGAGTGAACAAACACAATGTTTCATTACCATCAAAGATACATTTCCCTGAAGAGCCAAGAAAACATTTGCTGGGAACAAGGGCTAAAAATAACTGCGGCAATTTCTTGTGAGAAGAACTTCATCTGGCCACTAAGACACTGTGCCCACAGTGTCTTTGGACTGTCCGTGCATAAAATGTTCCAGTAAAGTGGGCGATAGCAATTGCCAGACACAATAACTGACACTGTGCCCTGCCGGCAACACAAAGCTCCCGCGAGTGGTCCATCAGTTTACGTTCAGTGAATGTAAAGTCAGACTCAGCCCGCCAGGTACAATAAGCAATAACAAGAACAATTTGATAATTGTGGAGTTTCCTAATATATTATTATAGAACTCCCATTAATGAATTTGTGATTTTCCTCAGCTGTTCATCACAGACCAAAGCTGCAAACTGATACTGTGAATAAGAATCTACTCTGCACAATGGAGCATGTTGTGATCAAAGAGAGTAGGGCCATTTTATAATGGCTTGTAGTTTCATAATAAAAGGCATTTGGGTGCTATATTTTAACATATTGGAAAGTAGCAAACATATCAAATATATCTATTAATAAATGAAAAATAAATAAATAAAAAGAATAGTTAAGCTATTTTAGATACATGTGATGAACTGAATCCTGCTGACTTTTCAAGACTGAACTTCCTCAGATAGGATGTGACACAGTCTAGGGAACCAGCTGTCAATGGCTAATCACCTTCGGTTTTTGGTGTACACTGAGGGGCGAATTCACAAAGGCATTGCTTGGCTTTTTGGCGGCTAACTCTGCAAAAATAAGACAAAAATAAATTGTTCTTCTCAAAGCACCCGTAAAGGGTGAAAAGCACCCCTTCCTGTGCTGCCAAGCAAAGAGCATATCAGTGCTCCTGCGCTATTTGCATGTATATAAATCAGGTAATATGCAAACATTTGGCACAAAATTTGCCCCTCTCTATGTAAATGAGCATTATTGCAAATAACAGCGTTGATAGCCACATGCAGTTACAGTGAAATTATCAGCATCTCCAGAGAGTTGGTTGTAATTGAAGCTCATTTGTAAGGGGTGTCTGCTCAAACCCATTCATTTTAAGATGTAGTGACAAGAAAACAATGACAAACAAATTATTAAAAAAAAATAGGTAAATATTACAACCCTCTTCCTCCTTTACCAAATCCTGGGCTATCACTTTCCCTTTCCTTGCCGCTCTCTTAATTGCCTTCAGGAGGTTTGGATGGAAGTGGCATTCTGACAATCCCCTCCTGACAAGACCTCTGGCTCAGACTAAGTCTCCCCCCTCACAACTGACGCATTGGCCTCAAGCACATTTATGCTTTTCCACATGGATAATTGCAATCAAACGCAATAAACGGCAAATTGCACTAAGCTGTAAAAAGTTAAGGGGTGTGTTTCCGCTGTAATATCATTCGCTTTTGTGAATCGGACCTTGAGACAGATAGCGGTTGAAAATGATACACAATGAGGCCACATCCACTGCATACAAGCTTTAAAGGTCTACCGCACTGCCTACTACCACAGCTACTACAGAAATCCTTTAAATGTCATAAAAAAAGCTGTAGTTTTGACAATAGCCCAACATACCTGCATGACATTGGCATTCATGGTGTCCTAGCAAGTCAGAGCATGTGCCATTGTGCTGACAGGGACTGGAGTCACACTCGTTGATCTCAGTCTCACAGCTTGTTCCTGAAAACAGAAGCAACTATTTTTTTTTGTTGCATTAGTGGCATTTGTAAAACATTACCATCTTCACATAGAGCTCTTCATAGAGCTCTTCATTGCATTGAATGATATTGCATGTGTCATCACCTGTATATTGCATCAGAAGATCCCAGGAAAATTATTTATTTGCCACATTTAGTAAAGGGATAGCCTGTCTAACCAGAGGTGTATTTTCCTCTAACACCTCCCTTTGTTTTTTCACCATCTGAACCCTACAGCACTTCACTAAAGGAATGTCTAATGACTTGTTCAGGAGTAAGCTTAGCATAAAGATTGGAAGCATGGGGAAACAGTTAGCCTGGCTCCAAGAAATCTGCCTACCAACAACCGTTAAGTGCACTAAATAACATGCATCGTATTTGGTGCAAGTGTTTACAGGGGTAAGATGCCGGACTATTTCTTGACTGCAAACACAGACAACCTGGAGTCCTGCCATCACTGTGCTGTTGCCAGGCAGGTGTTGCTACACAGATTATTTGTAATCTTTGAACAGAGCTAACTGCTTTCCACTGCATCCAATCTTTATGTTAAGCTAATTGTCTGCTGGCAGTAGCTTCAAATTTAGCATACAGATACATGAGAATGGTGTCAATCTCTTAATACTTTTGTTAAGAAAATGAAAACGCATATTTACCTAGATGCTCCTTTATGAGTTGCCTTCAACACTTTGAGCACCTTATCTCCTGAAACAATAACTAGATCACAGACATTCCTTTAAGATGCAGTAGGATTCAGGTGGTGAGCCCCTGGAATCACAAAGAGAGATGTGGATGGACAGGCTCACTTTCTTCTTAAGAAAATGGACACTTAATAACGAGCTCTGAAGAGAGCAGAAGTGGTGGGGGATGCAGGTGGCTTCTACCGCTGTGTTTGGGGGTGGGTGTCTTCCAGTGCAGGTTATTAATTTAAAAAGTCCTATCATCAATAACGGAGCAGCAATGACATGTAGTGAAAGTCCCTTCTTGACAGCGGCAACCTCATGCTACGGCACAAACACCATGATTGATATCATCTGCACAGTAGCTGCTACAGGTCATTATATTCGAAATATGCCATGCTCTGAGACAGAAAATCATACAAATTTGTCCTACTAAAACGCCTACCCTCATTTATGACTGTGAATAAAATCAATTATGTAGCATTGTAGCCTTTTTTAATAAAACGTCAATGATGTAAAAGTTGTTGATTTGGGCTTCAAAATGTTTGTACTACAATGTCTTAAAAATCGAAAAAAGATCAAATATATAAAAAAATACACTGATGTTGAAGGTCAATATTAATTAACGGTTATGTTAATTGAATTTTGGCAAAACACCTCTTGCCCTTGTGACCAGTCGTTATTTACCTGCAGGTTCCTTATTGCCAATAGATTTTTGTCGGTCAGATTAAGGTTCAAATGCAAAGACTTTTTGCATTTCAGGTGAAGAATTACAGATGGTTTAACAATTTGTCTTTTAATCGCACTCCTGGATCTCTGGTGGATTCTACACTTGAATGGAATTGCATGGCCAGTTTCCAAGTCTTATATTATTATCTACACAATTAAAAACAGAGTGTGTATGAATATATGCCAACTGTTGTTGTTCAGTGAAAAATAAAGCCTTCCAAAATGAAACCCGAATGCCGGGGCATGAGTAATGTATCCTGAGTTATGATCTATGATAGAGTACAGTGGGGTTTCTGGGCAAAGCTTGAAATTAAATTGGCCTTTCTATGCTGCATGGCTCGAAATTCCAAAGCAAAAATCCCAAGATGCCAGAAAATGATGAATTCTATCAGTCACTAAGACCTGCCATGGTGTAAGAGACAATTTTCCATTACCGATGTGGCAACAGATTTCAGCTTTGAACAGAGGGGAGAAAAATCTTGTCCATGTAGTGCTATGTAAGGGCTTATCTGACTGACAGGTAAGTGTGTCAGGACTTAATGCTGGATTGGGAAATACGCTATAGGCCAAAACCTGAGTGCACTGGGGAAGAAAAAAGAAAAATCACATTCACTGGTTGTTTAAGCATTAAGACAACAGAGGAGCAATACAATGCAGTGCCATCATAAACCCTATACAGCATAAAAAATGTTCAAGGATCAAAAATCTGTGTTCTTGCATACTGTCCATTGCTTTGTCAAATAATATCTAGAATAATGAATAAATATAGATGTTTACATACGTACTGTATTATGCCGATGCGTTTCTAATGATATATGATTGTATTTCATGGGCATAATGGACAGTTCAGATAGGCAATACTTCAAACATGACCTTCTCTTATGGTGTAAAATGGCATAGCTGTGACTGAGAGACTATGAGTCTCCCATAGAGCCAACATCAGAGAAGCATTTAGCTTATTTATAGCTTTGTTCTTATTTGTGGTCTCCAGCTATAATGAAAACAACACCTGAGTTTGTCTGTTTCTATGAACTTCTTCAATCATTTTAAAGCACTGTAAATGCAAAGGGACATGCTCTGTACCCTTAAATCTCATTGTCTAATAGAAACGTCATCTTTTTTTATTGTCTCTCCCTTTTTCCCCCGTTTAAAAAAAAAGAAAATTCTGCCACGGTCTGAGCTGGCAGCTAATTAGGAAGCAGTTTGCCAGAGTACTTGAATGCAATCAGTAGCTGGCCTTAGAAATGTCAAGCAGGCATGGCTACTGGTAAATAAGCTTCAAGGTTTAAAAAAAAGTCACGTCATCAAGAGAACTGGCCTGTGCTTTAAATCTGTAGTTTAAAGCACAGATTTCTAGCCTGAAATAACTTAATATGTTTATACTTAATATAAATATATTTTTTTCAGTTCATTCGCATTTCAAAGACCTGCAGTTAGTTGTAGGCTATGCTAGCTTTGGTGGTTCTCTGCTTGTATTTAGACTAACAGAAAGTGTTTCCTACTTGTATACCACTGGTCATTGCTTTTCCTTTCCCACCTTTTAGGGTGGTCAAAGGTCAGAGGTCAGTTATGGAGTAGAAGCCTTTGAGCTGGCTGTGATTGAGTTTTTTGACATTAATCTGAGCGGATGTTTGAAAACATGGAGTTTTGATCCAAAACCTGATGGTGAATGAGTGGCCTTCCCGTTCACTGTTGCCCTGCTGACCCATGTGCAAGCAATGTACAGTATTAGAAGTCTTGGAATGAGCCCATGTGACCCTCTCTTCCCCAGAATAACTGCTCCCAGATGTTACTGTGGTATTAAGTAACAAACTTGTCCAAGTTTACTTCATGTCAGCTGGATATTAGCAAACACTAACTTCAGGGGCTGACTTAAACCTGTTTAGAGTTTTAATGTTTTAAAAGGCCTAATGACAAATGTATGCTCGACATATGTTGAGATACTGCAGAGTGCATGATGTTGCTTTTATCACGAAACTGTTAACAGTTTCTACAGCTCCATATTATGGGACATTCCCATCGAAACATTGATAAATATTGATGCATTATTGTGTACATCAGTTTAATATTGCAGCTGTTAAAGGTGGGGTAATGTCAATTACTTATATACTGCTTGGTACCGTTACCTATAATAACTAGAATAATTTATTAGTTAATTTATATTGTGCATTAATATTGTAAATGTAAAAAGTAACAGGTAGCTATAGCTATCAAATTAATGTAGTGGAGTAAAAGTTCAAATACCTCAAAATTGGATATGATAATGTGATATTGGTTCAGTGCATATACCCACATACTTGCTGATACCTAATCAATTTTAAGCTGTATCGGACGCATTTCCGATATTGGTATCCGTATGGAAACAACAGCAGTCCTTCCCAAAACCATTCTGATGAAGTCGGTTGGTGGTTGGGACTAGGTAGGGATTGATGTGCAACTCGGTCTACTGATACACCCCATAACGCATCTCTATTTTTATAGAGATGCGTTAGTCTGTTGACGACAGTGAAAAACCCATTTCCTTCACAAACTTTATATGACAATATTTTAATGGACCCCTGCCTGACAATAAGAAGCCAGTATTTTCTCTGACCATTTTGGCATGATAGAAATTACGCACTTTTGATGGAATACATGACTTGATGCACGCTGCCTTACAACACCAACAAAAGGCAAAAAAGAAACATTTATTATGTATGGGTTGCTCTCAGCAGAAGAGCTCTCTGTGTTAATGTCTTGCATGAGACTGTGCAGAATCAATTAAAGTATTCAGAAAATGACTGCGCTTACCACCTGTGTTGCATATCTGCCTCACATTTGTACATATAGTAACAGAACAGAACACAAACCTCTGCCAACGGCATGCTACTGCCAAGCTATACCAGTTCTTCCAAACATCAATCAGTCATTCCTTGCCCCAAGACTTACCTCCCACTAGGGTTTGTACAAATCAATCCATATTTTGAGAAATCCTAGTCAACAGACAGACGGACAGACAGATGGAAAGGGGCAAAAAAACAGATAATAAAGCAAAGTTATCTCACCAGTGAAGCCGAGGGGGCACTCGCAGGTGTACACTGGAGAAGATGATGGCTGACTTGTTGTAATGCATGTGGCTCCATTCAAACAGCTGTTTGGTTTTATCAGGCAGGCATCGCCTACATATTGACAAAACTCTCCTATCCATCCCGGGGCACAAACACACTGCAGGAAAACAGTAAAATATTTACAGTACAGTATATACAAATAAGTATTAGAGCAAATGTATGTTCTTCATTGTTTTTGCTCATGCTGGATTTCAAATAAAAAAAATGTATATGAGGGTTAAGTTGTTGACTTTCAGTTTTAAGGGTGATTGGTGGTGTTCACCCTCCATACAAGTACACAGTGTAGCAATAAGCTAGGGATGGGTGAAATGCAGAGGTTACATTTCATGTATATGTATAATGTATATGATGACTATAATAAAATTTCAATTTCAATGTGTTTCTTTTTTACCCTTGGGTAGCATGAAATTGAAATGGCAGCAATTTACACACTGCTCATATGATGTGGCTGTAAATACCTTTAAATAAAAAGGGTGATTATACCCAAATTTCAAACAGCCCAACTTTTTCACCTACCTCAATGTCTACCCACATAGATTGCTCAGGTTGTGAGATATCCCCCTCTCAAATTTCTGTCACTACCTCAATATGATGGACTAATCAAATTTGTGGCATTCACAGCATTATAAACTGACTTTAAATGAATTCAGAAGTATCTTTTATTGTATGTCTCTGGTGTTGTGGATAGAGTTATCTAGATTAGGGACCATTTCTTTTGTAGAAACAGAACAGCAACAAAAGTCAAATTAATGTCCAAAAGATCTACTCTGTATATCGACCAATAAATAAGTTGTATGTAACCTCTAGTTTGGTGCTGTCTGTTAAGAGCATCTCCATGACAGAGGGAATAAATGAGGAGGCTACCTTTAATGACCTACCCAATGGGTTTTCATACTCAAAGGATAACCGTGTAAAAACATATATATAGAAAGAAGAAGTGGCTCATATGCAATAAGCAACCATTTTTGATTGTGTCTGACCCTGTTGAAGGAGCTCCAACACGAAGCATCTAAAAGTGGATTTTTGATTAAGAACTTCTCAGTGGCTTAATGGAACAAGACTGATTGAAAATAATTAGGAACCATGGGGCTGTACGGAGCGGTGTCAGGTGTTGTAAAAATATATATAAAGACGTTGGAGGAGACTGAGCAATAGAGAGAAAAATTTGACCAGAACCTGTCTGTGAAAGCAATGTGTCCGCATACTAACAATGATCAAAGGTAGAGAATTGGATTACTGCTGTCTGTAGATATTATCTATCACTTTTGTTTGTTCTTTTTTTATTTCAACTAATGAAAGGTTTTCTGAAACATAAAGCCTTGAAGACGCGTTCAATAGACAAAATCTATTTAAACCCATAAATACATTTTCTATGTATTCAAAGACAGATAGGAACGTCATGTAGAAGCAGCCAGTCAGAAACTGGAAGCAGCAGAGCAACAGACCCCCTGTCAGCCATTTCAACCCTTCTATATACCATCAAAACCCTCACGTTGTCACACCATCTCCCACTACTGACATGTCCTGTCCAACCCAAGTAATCCAAGACAGCATAGTCATAAACAGACTACCAATGCCAAAGCCCACAGTGTTGAGACCCAAACCTCTACATTGTCACTTGTTGACCGAAAGGGTATTCCTTCAGCTGATAAACTTTATTACCTAAACAAATACATCAGTGGCCCTGCCAAAAAATGTTTCGAAAGCACATTTTATCGAAATGATGATGAGGCATATAGAGATGCATGGAATAAGCTAAACCAACGCTACGGTCAGCCATTTGTTATCCAAAGAGCTTTCAGGGACAAGCTGTCAAAATGGCCAAAACTTCAGCACAAGGATGCTGAAGTGTTAAGAACATTTTCGGACTTCCTAAATGCCTGTCTGCAATCCATGCCCCATAGGGTCTAGAAAAATTAAGTGACTGCAAAGAAAACCAAAAGCTAATACAGAAAGTTCCTGACTGGTTAGCATAACGCTGGAATCGTCAGGTTACAATAGCCCTCATGGAAGAATGAGAGTTTTCCACCTGTGAGGATTACACTAACTTTGTGTATCTAGAAGCAGAGATGGCATTCATCGCAGTCACTTCTCTATATGCTCCTTACTCATCCAACTCATCTTATGACAAAAGATACATAAAGGAAACAAAGGGAAACAAAGCCAATGTCTTCAGCACTCAAACTGCCATAAACAGTGGCAAATCAACTTCAAACAATGGAAAATAAAGGTCCCCCTGCTATGGTGCAAAGACAACAAACTCAAACACAAAGTGCCCTGACTTCATAGAAAAGCCCCTTGAGGATCGACGGACATACACAAAGGACAACAAGCTGTGTTATGGATGTGTGAAACCAGGTCACAGTGCAGAGGAATGTCATCACTGCCACACTTGTGATGTATGTAAGGGAAGTCACCCTACCTGTCTCCACGATGAGAACTACAGGAAACGTGATGGTAGCAAAAGGTCTGTATCCATTGTTAACACTGCAAACAAAATGATGGCAGCCACAGCACTCAGCATCACTGGAGGTAGTCAGTCAGGCAGCACTTCCATGATCGTTCCTGTGTGGGTGTCCTCTGCCAAAAACCCATCCAAGGAACAGCTTGTCTACGCATTACTAGACACTCAAAGTGACAGCACCTTCATCAACATAGAGGTAAGCAATTCATTACAAGCAGACGCCTACCCTGTGAAACGGAAACTTACCACTATGCTTGGAGATAACATGCTTTTGAAGAGTGAAAGGGTATCTGGACTCTGTGAGAGAGGTTACATCAACCTTCCTCCTTCTTATACAAAGGACAGCATTCCTGTGAATCGTGATCATATTCCCACTCATAAAACAGCAAAACGATGGCCTCACTTAACAGCGATCACCGATAAGATGCCACCTCTCCTTAGCTGTGATATAGGACTTAATTGGGTATAACTGTCCCAGAACACTAACAGCCAGACAGGTTCTAGCAGGAAAAGAGAATGAGCCCTATGCCATCTTTACAGACTTGGGGTGGAGCATTGTAGGCTGCTCAACACCGTGCCTCAATGAAACAGAATCAAGCCTTTGTCACAGAGTCACTGTAAAGAAACTCCCTATAGTCACGCCAATGGATGTGATAAGCGCCTTGGAAACAGACAGGACACTAAAGGAGATGACAAGACCGTCTCACAAAAGGATCTTGTTTTCCTAAACAAACTGAAAGGCATCAGGAAAAATGATCAAAACATTATGAGATGCCTCTGCCCACATTCCTCTGGGAAAATAAAATACCTAAGGATGTACTACTGGATTTACCCATAGGAGATCTAGAAGTCAAAAAGGCACAGCCACTGCAAACAAAGATCACAGAAACAATGAGTCTTGCTGTCCAAGTTCTCGTCATGGTCCCAAGCCACCAAGGCTGTGGCCCCCCTTCTTGGACGAACTAAGAAAATCAAGTCATGTGCGCCTTCTACATTGAGTGAACAGGACAGTGCTAAACATGTCATAATCCAAGATCTGCAAAGTCAATCATATAATAAAGAAATCAAGCTGTTAAACAAAGGAAGTTAACTACAGCGTTGCAACACACTGCACCACCTCGATGCGTTTCTGGACACAGACGGTATCCTCAAGGTGGGAGGAAGACTCCGCCACTCATCCCTCGCCAACTGATTCAAACACCAAATTGTCATCCCCAAGGAGCACCATGTGACAAAGCTGACAATAGCTCACCACCATGAAAGGACAAAGCCTAAAGGAAAAGCCTTCACCATGAAATCAGATCCAATCGCTATTGGATTCCTGGAATGATATATTCGCCAGTGTGTGACTTGTGTCAGACTCAGGAGGCCCAAAAAATGAGTGACATTCCTGTGGAGCGTGTAGAGTCCTCCCCACCCTTCCCATACTATGGTATGGACTGCTTCAATCGTTTTGTTACTACAAAGTGAAGAAGACAGCATAAACGAAACAGCCAACACTTTACCTGTTTGTGCTTACTGGCCATCCACATTTACAGTAGATGTTGGAGGATTTGTCAACGGATGCGTTCATCGGCGGCTTGCAATGTTTCATTGCAGTTTGAGGTGCAGTTAAATCCAGTGCGACCAAGGCACTGACTTTGTTGGTGCAAAGAATGAATTCAAGGCAGCTCTACAAGAGCTTAACACACAGAGACTCAATACATTTCTGTCACAGAAGCAGTGTGACTTCGTCATGAACGCGCCACACTCCAGTCATGCAGGCGGCATGTGGGAGCCTGATATAGATTGTCAGGTGTGTTCTGAATTCCACTAATACTTCCGCATGGCAGACTCAACGGCGCTAAACTACAAACTCTACTCTATGAAGCTATGGCCAGAGTCAACAGTAGACCCTTCACTGTGGATAACTTAAACAGTCCAGACAGCCTGGAACCACTCACTCACAATCATCTGATCAACACAGCTCTTCCACCACCTGGAACGTTCCCCAGAGAGGACTTGTACGGAGCAAAAAGATGCTTACAGGAGACAAGATACTGAACAAGAACAATGAACGGGTGACCGTGGATAAGTGGAGAGCAGGGCCGCCTTTCAATCAGAGGGTCGGTCCTGCTCTACTAGTCTCATGTCAATGTGTCCTTGAGCAAGACACTTAACCCCAAAATGGCTCCCGTAGCTGCGTCTACGGTGTGTAGATAGATACTGAATTGTAAGTCGCTTTGGATAAAAGCGTCTGCTAAATGACCGTAATGTAACACCTTAGTAAACTTTCCATAATGGAGCGCCCAGAAGTTAGTTCTGTTGTTAGAGACTCCTTAAGATCTTGACTGCAAAAGGATACTGTCACTCCGAATGTTATTGTAAGACTGTAATGACTGTAATAACTGTGTTTAAGTGAATTAGTGTCAGTGTCGGCTCTATGTGTGTAGGGTACACATATTTGTTGTTTTGTGTTTTTGTACACAGCTCTTACGTTGGTTTGGAACTTAGCAATACATTTAAAATCATCAGTCAAGTCTCAGACCATCTTTCGGACAGATATGCGACACACATAAATCATGATTTAACAAAACGAAATGTAAAGATGTCTGCAATGCATTACATCTCTGCTTATAAATGTGTTCACTTAATGTTCATACTGTAATTAAAGTGCAGCATGAACCATATTTGGTGGGTTTCAGAGTATTTCATTAGAACTGAAACATTGAATTACTTACCTGATATCCGCCAATAACACTCAAGCACAATCCCTCATTCAGGCAGTGGATATTGAGCAGCCTGCAGTAGTCAATTATTTCTTCACAATTCTTCCCGGAAAACCCTTGCAGACATCTGTGAGATGAGGCCAGTGTCATCAAAATCAATTCACCCAAAGCCTTAAGCACTAACAAGCCATAATTTCTTTCTTTTGCAAGATACATGGGGTCATAATTATTTTTTCTACAGGAATTATTTGTGATACAGAGGTGGGTGAAATAATGTCTGCACGTTCTTTTGATCTTGATTGTCAAAAAGCTGGGGCTAGCACATCAAAACAAATTAAGGTCCATTATAAATCACAGATTACACTTTCCTACACTTGTAAAAATCCAAACCGTTATTTCACTGATTATAATTTCTGTATGTTTCGAACCTGATTTAATTTAAATTTCTTTCTTTTGATGAGTATATGAACCGTGATAATGAGAAAAAACTAAATTGTCACATATATAATCATCTAGTCTTGGAGCCAAGATCAGGATTTATGTGTTGAGTATTTAAGACTTGTGATCTATTACAGTATAATAACTGGATTTAAAAGACATCAGCTGTGAGGTAGAGTTGAGACCTCAAAAGCAGAGCCTTATTCACATGAATTCCCTTTCTCATCAATGTAGTAGACCTGAAACCATTTTCATATAAATCCCAATAGTGAGTCACCACAAAACATTTCTATCTTGTCAAGACAATTTTAATTCAGTTAAGTTAAGTTGACCAGTGTCATTTTTTATCTAAAGATGGATGTGGCATTTTATTTTTCACTTCTAAAAAAAACACAAGAAAAGACCAACTTCCAAACCGTGCCTGCAGCACTTTGTCCCAAACACATTAGTTCCTACTCAAGACATAATTATTTTTTAAAAAGTACATATTTTCATTTCATAGTCACATAATTTCCCAAAAAATCTGTAAAGTGTTGTTTTTAGAAAATGTTACTTAAATTGGAGTAAATAGTGCACTTTTGTTGGGGACTATTTTCAGTTGTGGATTTATACACATTTGTTGTGCATGTCAGCTGCAGGACTATTTATTCTATTTTATTGTTGTTTATTATGTATTTATTTATTTATCTGTGCTGTTTTAATCTTGCTCGGTGACGCACTTATGGCTGCATGACTGTATGAAAAGTGCCATATAAAGAAAGTTAAGTTGAGTTGATGTATGATTGACTTAAAATAACAGTTTCCATGACAAGTCATCCAGTATAACTCACTGTTGTTTTTAATAGGCTTTTCTTATAGTTTTTGGTCAATAATGGAGGTCTATGGCACAAAGGAATAAACTAGGCTACACAGAACAAACTCATTGTTGGCCTTTACATGGGATTAGTTGGCAATATGATATAGAATATGAGATATATAGAATCACCAGCCTACAATGAGGCTTGAGGTCTGCCAGACATGTACGTATTAGTCCAAGAGCTTGTAAGTGAAATGTAAATCCTAATCACATTGAATGACATTTCAGTCATCTAGAAAGGAGGAATGAGAGTGGCCTCTATTAGATTCCTGAATGCGTTTTACCTGCAGATATAATCATTTCCCCTGGACACACAGGTGGCATTGTGAAGACATGGTGATGGGCTGCACAGGTTCTGCTGCATCCTGCATGCTGGGACCACATTACCATCTGCACAGACACATTCAGAGGCCTGCATACAGAGGCAAAACAAACCAGGTCACCTGGCAGCTTGGGAAAACAGGGTTAGATTACACAAACGGTACATAAGATCACTAACTGTAGGAACATTATCAAGAAAAGAGCATTTCGCTGTGAGCATATTGTGACTTGACTGACTCACATTATTATTTGTTACTGATCTCTACAATTATATTTAATCGAATCCAAGTAGGCAAGTAAATAATGGGTTTTATATATGTTTTAATATGAGTTCTAGAAACCACAAGAGGCTAATAAATGCTAATGGTGATGTAATTCAAAGTTAATGAGATTTGAATTTCACATTAAGCGTCTAGAAATAAATATCTACGTCAAGCTGCAGCAAGATCAGGCATTATGTTGATAAATGTCCCTTTTAGTCTGCTCTACTCTGGTTTTCTTAGGTTAGCTGTGAATGTGCAGTGCATTTGGCAAACTGTAATGAACAAAACAAAGGTCAAGGAAAGACAATTAAACTATTATTGTATTCTCTCTTGTGCATCCTCGAGAACATTAGAAACACTACTGCCTTAGCAAAATGTTAGACCACGATAGCATTTCCAATGAAAGTTGAAAATGGCAGAAGGCGTTTAATGAGAGACATTTCAAACTGGCACTTAAACATGTGCTGGGTCATTCAATCAAAATACTAGAGGATGCAAACACCCTGGGCTCATCTTCAGCAGGAAATATTAATTGCTGTTGCAGCCTTCAGAATGAAGCCATTTGATCGTGTTTCAAAACTATATTCATTTTCATGTGGCATTTCTTGTTTATCTCCCACTGAGATAAAACAAATAAGGAAAATTAAATCCTCACATGCTCCCCTGCAGTGCAAATTCGTTTCTCCTGACATGCGTATGACATGCAATCGAAGACAACTGTAGAGTCGCAGTAGACGCCCCCAAATCTTTCTGGACAATGACAGACAAATCCTTTGAGGCTTTCTTCACATACGCCACCATTTCTGCATGGATTTGGATCACAGGGGGCTTTCCTCTTCTCACAAGGTGGGCCTGGAAAACAGACAGCACAAAATTACAGCACTTTTATTCAGATTGTATTAACATCTAGAAACTATAATGTATAAAAGCCTGGTGTTCTTTGCACAGCAGACGTGCACATTCTACTAAAAACTATTAAACCCCAAGCGGTGAACATGGAAAGTAACATGGCACATGTATGAAATCGCTTCAAAGCTGTTTGACCAAGTTTATGCCTGAGGAGACATGACTGACATGACTATAATCCATGGGGGAAGGGGTGACTGACTATCAATAATCACACAGGATGGAGGCATGTGCAGGACCACTAATTTAATTGTGACAAGCACAATTAAACTAAAAGGCAAGATCAACTGTAAACAGCATCATTGCTGTCAGGCTGCTATGGTGGCCTATGATTGATGATATACTATAGAGCCTAATTGCCCATTTCAGAAACCTTCCCACTGAAGCCAACAATTCACACCAACTGGAAAATAAGCAAAACCAGCAAGATGTTATCCTGCACATGTATATAGAAAAGACAAAGAAACCTCACTAAAGTTACCTCAGAGTTCTTTAGTTCATGGTACAGTACAGGATTGTTGTGCCAGACTAGTTATTATTAGAAAAGCACAATTTATCTTTACCCAGTTCACTTCAGGGAAACCAAAATCGTAGTTAAGACTAAAGCAAATATTCCGAACAGCTAACAAAATCAATCATTAGGTTCACCTAAAAATGCATGGTTTTCTCCCAAAGCAATAAACAGGGAGTTGAGTGTGTGCCTTGTGTTTTTCCTGCTTAATGCTTGTGAGGCAAAACTGCCTCAATCTCAGGGTGTTGCGTTTCATGCTGTGAGCGTGTGTATTCAAGTTTGTGCTTGTGCAACAACACAGGAGGGCCGGTCGGTCTGCAGCTGCCATCCCGTGCAGTCAGGTCTACTGTAGCATTAATATAAATGAGCATTTGGGTCTGGACCGTAATCAGGAACGGCAGTTGTTTGATGGTACAGTAAACACTGAGAACACAACAAGCAACATTAGAAAGTAATATGCGGTTCAAACCTGTGGCAGTTTTTAGGGAAAATAGTTTGCAATTATACACGTTATTTTTTGTCAATTTGCATCATATTTGATTTGTTCTTGTTTAATTCATCTCATTCCATCTCAACAGATTTTTTTTCCCATTTGTATGGTCTTTTTATGCTGTCCTTATACATGTCACCACCTTCTCTGTGCTTAAAAGTTGCCACTAATAAACAAGTTAAACATGACAAATGTTGCAGTCATCATTATTGCTGCTTCCGCCACAATATTATTATCATTATTCCGATAATCATTGACAATTGTACTACTCTTGTAGCATACTGTACTGTGATATGCAACACTTTGGTATACATTGATTTAAAATATGGACTGAAATAATGAATCAGTTTGTGCAGACAGATAACACAAGAGTTCCCACCGTGGAAGGTGTACTATTTCGATTATGTAATCCAAAAGAAATAAGTTGATACCGCTGTGCCAAGTACAGTAATAAAAGGAAAGTCATCATCAGTATGTAGAAATGATTTTCATGGTGGATTTTCACTGAACTGTATACTAAGTAGTCAGTGCTGCAGCCCGTTTCATAAGCATCTTCCGAGATAAAGTACTTCTGAACTAAGCTGTAGCCAGTAGTTTTCTAAATACTGCAGGACCACAACACTTTCACCAGCAGCAGCATAACCAGAGTCATGGTAATGCCGGAGTGACATTGTATGCAAAGGATAAAATTAGACTGAATTCCCTGCAGGTTCAAGGTGAATAAAATTTGATGTTATTCCCTCGTGAGGGTTTTCATTTTTGTGTTCTTCACAAGGTGCCTACACATTTATCTTTCCAGTGACTCTTTCTGTGCATATTTTCTTTAATCCCCCTGCTGATACGAGTGCTCATGTCCCAGAGGCTCCTCATAGCCTCCTCTGTGGGCATCAATCTTACTGTATACAACTTCAGGGCGTGCTTCTTCCTTAAACTCATTTTCCACCAGATATTGAGTTTTCATGAGCGGTCCAAATGCAAACTACTATATGTTTAGGAACACTTCCATCAGTTACAAACATTCATGACATAAAATGGTTGCAGCACTCTCAGCACTCAAGATGGAATCTCCTAATATGTGATGAATTTGGTTAAGGTCATGCATGGTTTAATATATTTGTTTTTGTTTTGTTTAATGATCATTTGTATTTGTGCTGGCATTTATGTCTACCACCAATCTGTTCATCTCAAAATCATCCCTTATTATTGCTGTGATTATTAACGGCAGAAATCTAATATACATAAAGAAAGAACATTGTGTCACTGTTTAATTAAATTGTTTAACAAGGGTAATGGGTACATATATTATCCAAATTAAACCTTAAAAAAAAAACATATTACTACCAACAAGATTGAAAAAACAATTAACACCTTATACCAAATGGAAAATGGCCTATAAAGATGGTAATACCTCGCAACAAATACCTGAGAGATAGTCCAAAGGAGAGTCAAATCAAAAGAAAATCTCATTTGAAACGTCCCATGAGTTCGGCTCATTATTCTGTGCGCATAGACTTTGGCCTATGAGGGCAGCCGGCACTGGAGCAGCCACTAACTTCCAGTTGATTAATGAGGCAACTGCAGCAGGGAGGTAGAGGAAGCACAAGCTCCACAGAACTCCCAAGAAGCTGATGGGACAGCAGGACACCATGACTATGCTAAAGCACCCAGTGGAGTCTGCTTACTTGAGAGAGCAGCGGCAATTAAAGCAAATTAGATAAAAGCTGCAAAGGCAGAGGGTGCATGTGAGTAACCAATTTATTTCTGATGTGAATTATATGAATTATCCATTTAACATCAGACGAGGGTGTTCTTTGAAATGCCACCTGTTTGGTTTGGTTTTAGAAATATGTCCCATTATATCAGTTATTTACTGCAAATGGCATTTCTTCTTTCTCAGCTATATGCTAGTACATCATGTCAGAAAACATCTTTAAAGTAGTTCAAGAAATTGTTTTCATCAATAAACCGGTGCTGAGGCTGAGAAAATTCTTTGACATTTACAAACTTTTTAAGGCCATGGGCCATAGACTTTTGTCAGATGTAAGTATGGAATAATTATTTCAAAGTTTATATGAGATTACTTTGACATACTATCTGTATGTGTCTTTGACAATAAACAAATATAAAGTCTTTCTGGAATATACATGTCCTTTATCTAATTATTAACATCCAGCATTCATCTGGCATTCACGACATAAAAGAGCATGAGGGCAAAGTGTTATTGTTCCCTTTAAAGATTCAGAGAATTATCTTGTAATCTTCTCTTTTAAGTGTTAAATACATTCAGAGTTGCTCTCGGAGGCGTCTTATACTACCCTTCACCCCCTGTACTGTACTTTCTTCATCTTCTGTATTCGACTGAAAAAAGGATGCCAGCATTGGCAATAACCTTGAAATCACTTCTTCGAAAATAATAAGCTGAAAGCATGGGCTGGACTCGAAAAGGCAAAGCTATGACACTTCAAGAAAGCTGCCAGGACAAATTGTGCTCCAAACAAAACAATGAATCAATGTGAGGAGCCACCTGGAGTTTTTACTCCAGAAAGTTCAATGCAGGCTAGTTTTACAGCAGACAATGATATCCAGGGCAACCGAAGGAGTATCCAGGTCTTGTAACCCACTTGTGTTTGATACCCATTAACCTAACTGTAAGTTACTGGAGCAAATGAGGCTCATTACCTAAATCATGGCTGAAGCGGCAATGTCTCATAAACAAGCTCACCGGATCACAATTGCCACCCAACGCTTGCATACGAGCCCTCAAGCAACTTGCCTATATCACATGGCAATCAACACAATTTGGCTGCTAATGGAAAACACGTTACATTTGTGTCCGATACCCTTTTGGAAATTATTCATGTGAAGAAGCTGATCAGACCATCAAAACCATGAGCATGACACATAGTGATTTATACAGAATTCAGTAGAAATGAGAAAGAATAGAAATCTAATGATGAACACTACCATACTTCTTCTGAGACCAGGCTATATTAAGTGATGAAAGATAAAAAATATATTAATGTTTTAGCCAAGCCATACTTTTTTTTTTAAGCTCACAGATGGCGACCAATATCAAAAGGTCTGATTTAATATGCTTAGCAGAAACACTACACAATAAATTACATTTTAATTGATTGCAGTAAACCTTTGTTTTACCAACTGCAACACGCTCAGTTAGCCAGCAGTTTAGCACTGGCTTTTTACGACCACATCGTAACGTGAGGTGAGGTATTTGATTAAAGGTGGCCGCTTCATATATTATGATGACAAATCTAACATTGTAGGACCAGGTTTGAAGCCCATGAGGAAATGCTGATCTTTAAAAGATATATGACTTCTCAGTTTTCTGCTTTGACCTTTTCCACAGATAGTTGCCCCTTCGAGGCAAATGACATGGTTGTGCAAATGAAACTGGGATGCAGCAAAATCTCGCCCACTGCCTTTTGTAAATAGCATGAAGAAAAACGGATTGTCTGTCTATGAGTCGCCTCGCAGGGATCAAAGCTGTACAATTATGTTCAAATATTGTGTTTTTATTGTCAAAGTCAGACAATCCATCTATATTACAAAAACAACAAGCTGAAAAAGAGCTGCTTACCAGAGAATCCTGTGTCACAGATGCATTTGAAGGAGGCAGGCGACCCTTGAACGCATGTCCCATTTTCACAAATTCTGTCACAGTTTTCTTTTCCAACGACTTCAGAGCAGTTGACGCCTAAAACAAATGGCAAGTCAGTTGTCTACAACACAGAAATACACAGATAAAAAGATGTGCCTGGGTTATGAAGTTTACAAAACGATTGCTGATGCTATTTATTTGACTTTCTAATATCAGTGCTATAGATAACACTGCTGCACAGAGTACACAATGGCAGTAAAGACATTCAGAAAGAAGTCGTTCAGAATGCAAATTGCTTCAATATTAATTCTGTTTGCATTAGATGCGAGTGTTTGGGTTCATGCCAAACAACGTTAACTTTATGTGTCCAATAAACATAATTGAGAAAATAGCTTGCGTTGCATTTTAAGTTATTTTTATATTATTTAATTTACTCTCAACTAATTTGAGAGTAACATTTTGAAAAATGCATCAATCAGATTACACAAAACATACAAATTATGGGTTTCTCCAGGGAGATAGAGTTCTTCATGCAGACATAACTCAGCACATTAAATGAATTCTGATTTAAAGCAGTTTCACTGCACACTGCATTTCACAGATAGGTAAACATTTTTATATCTATTTTAAAGAAGTTAAGAGAGCTTAACCATTGGGAACAGTGGGTTTTGTCTAAAGATGCACGAATCAAAAGGCTACCTGGAAACCTACTGGTTGTTGACCAGTGACCGGCCAATGAATCTCATATAGAAACACTCATCCACGCCTTCATCGCCTCTCGACTGGACTACTGCAACAGCATCCTGTACGGCTCACCCACCAAAATCATCAACAAACTTCAATACATCCAGAACTCTGCTGCCCGTCTGCTCTCCCACTCCCGTACCAGAGACCACATCACCCCGGACTTCCAAAACCTCCACTGGCTCTCCATACAGCAAAGAATCCACTTCAAGATTCTCCTGATCACATACAAAGCCCTTCACAACCTCGCCCCTTCATACCTTTCATACCTCCTGCACCGTCACACTCCCAACCTCAGATCCGCCGACGCCAACCTCCTCACCCCCCCTACTCAGTCCAAACATCGGACCTGGGGGGACAGGGCCTTCTCCATCGCTGCCCCCTCCCTCTGGAACTCCCTCCCCCAACACCTCAGACATTCTCCCTCACTTGTCACTTTCAAAACTGCACTTAAAACTCACCTGTTCAAATCTGCTTTTAACCTGTAAAGTCAGTTATGTGTGTTTTCTTTCTTTCTTTTCATGTTGTTCCTTATTGTTATGATTTTGTTCTTATTATAAACACTTTTAATGTTTTGGTTTTTTTACCATGCAAAGTGTCTTTGAGTGCCTTTTAAAGCGCTATATAAATAAAATGTATTATTATTATATATCCTGTAAAATTTATACACATGTGCCTCATGATGGTTTTACATCGCACACACAGTGGCACAGAGAGCAACATCATCACCGCCACACACACACACACACACACACACACACACACACACACACACACACACACACACACACACACACACACACACACACACACACACGTCGTCAGATTGGAAGTTCTTCTGTGAGTAAAGAAGACAAAGCTGCAACTTCTAACACCTGCAAGTCCAAAATAAGCTCTTGATCAAAATAAGCTCTTGATGAACAACCTTGAAAACATTTAGAACAGCTGACAGTCAGACTTTATTAAAAAAAAGGAATAGGACAAGAAAATTGCACTCAGAGCATACCTACTTTTGTCCTTACCTGTAAAATGTGGAGGACACAGACATGTATATGTTCTGTGGTTGGGATCGGTGGATCCATTGCTCAAACAGACTCCTTTGTTTTCACAAGGGTTATCCAAACAACCATCAGACTTTTCACAAAACCTCCCGGAGTAGTGGTGGCGGCATAGACAGCGGTATGCATCTTCCCACAGGCCTGTTTGACAAACACCGCTCCCCGAACAAAGTCGCAGCAGAGGAGACCCCTGACAAAGTTGCGTTTTAACAAACACATTGAGCCGTAAGCCAAGCTTGCACAGCTGCGTGTCTCCCTCATGCAGAGCGATGAAGTAATGACGACCCGGGACGAGCCACTTAGCCTCAACATGCTCACTTCCATTTAGATTGTGGGGGAAAAGAAACTGATCTTTCATCTGTCCAGTTGTTGAACAGCTCTCAAAGCTGTCTTTTGAAACATTGAGGAGTCTGATGCCATAAGACGTCAGTGTTTCATCAGCAGACATCAACAGTTTGTCTCCATGTTGCAGCTGAAGAGGGCATATCTGTGGGAAGTTGATAGGTGTCGCAGTAGACTCCTCTCCCCCTTGAGAATCCCAACATTCGGAAACGCTCCTACAGATGTTTCCTACGAGTGCCCAATTCATTTGGATTGTGTGTTGCTTAGGGTGCCATTCAAGTGAAGCTTTTCTGTTGCAAACTGTTTGGCAGTGGATCAGATGGACAGCCACAAAGACGGCGATCATGTGAAACAATGATGTCCCCATGTTTCCCCTCTCTTACTATTTAATACAAATCAATCTGGGACTCAACATATGTCATCTGTAGAATGATTGAGGCAAATGTGTTGTATTATACTTCATGAGATGCTGCTCCGCGTACTCCAAGAAGTCCACATGATTAGTAATGACCTGAGGAAAACAAAGATTGTGATTAATGATTTGCAAAAGGAAGTAGATTCTAGTTCTACAAAACATATGTTTGTCTAATATAAGTTATTTCTACAGATCAAAACTTCATGAAGTAGAATTACCGCTTTGCGGTCATATTCCTCCTTCAACCACTCAAGGTGCTCCCAGGCTCTTGAACTCCCTCCCACCCCCATCCCATCTCAAGACCCATCTTCCGACTTTGAGTTCTTGGCAAGCGGTATATAAATTACATGTTTTACTATCATTAATGAACTTGGACCTCTGACCACCAAATTGTAATCAGCACAAGTGAATGTTTGAATTTGTAGAAATTGCCGTTCCTGAGATGCTGAGTTCACGAGAATGGGACAGACAAACCAAGCTTATGCCTCTGGCCACGGCTGCTGCCGGTGCGGAGGCAGAAGAACGCGACCGCACGGCAATCATGCATACTTTGCTTCATTGTAACAAATAGACTTCAGCGAGTCTAGCTGAGCTGCCATAATCATATGCGGTGCTGCTGACCACCAAGTGTGTCACAGCAGCTTCGGCCTCCCTGAGGTTTCTACAGAGAGTGACAATGTCAGATAAAATATTCTCTCTTCCCTGCCGGTGCCTGATACCTCAATGTCATGCAGTGAGATGAGTTAAAGCAGACAGCATTGTCTTTTTCCCTCAGGCCCTTTTCATCCATGCGCAAGAGATAAAACAACAAAGTAGAGAAGCCTCACTGCAAGACAAAAACTCTGCTCCTTGATCAGCTCACAAGGGCTGATATGAATAACTGCATGGTGATAAGTAATAAAACGCTGAATATGGAACAACAATATCAATAAAGAGGGAGTGATAAAGTGAATGAGATTGCAAGTATTGTCATGAGGGCTGTGTGGGCACCCATTCAACCTCATTTACATGAGATGAGTTTGAATATCGTGTCTCACAAGCTGAAGAAAAAAATAATTAAATTCAAATAAAAACATGTAACTGGTTTATGTATGTAGTTTTTGAAGGATATTCATTATTACCAGCAATGGAGGAATAAAAAGTATAATAGTAGTTTATCTATTTTTGGTTTAACTTACTGTCTTTAATCTTGAACAGCACATCAGCTGACCTGATCCTACTCAGGTGGCAACCTCCAGTTCTGCCAAGTTAAGCCGATGCAGAAGTGTCTTAAAACTTGCATTTTCTTTACTGGCCAGCAGGGGACGACTCTTCTGTTCGCAAAATGAAGTCAGATTGTATAGAACTCTATGAGAATATAACTCTACTTCTTACTTGATTTATTAGCTCAGTAAACATTGTAAACATGAGTTTATGGCCTCAAACGCTAGTTTGAAGTCTTTTTCTATACAGCATGATATTCTTTTAGAAAAATTATGGTCCATTTAGAGTCAAATAGACCATAAAAGGGAGTATGCTTTAGGGCGGGCTTACTGTGATTGACAGGTCGCTGCTGATAACAGAGCCGTATCCGGCGTCACTACGTCACACCTCCGCATTCCAAATATGGTAAATTCCATTCATCGGTTGCCAAAAAAAAACAACATAGCAACGGTCGTATCCCAAGATGGGGATGGCGAATTATATGACGTAATATGTCACAAGATCATAACCAAACATAAATGTGATTATAACATCAAAAAAACTAAGACAAACACCTGATTCTAATATGACCCCAACAATAACAGCTAGAAGAGTTTCTGCAGCTGCGGGTAGTAATGATGTAGCAGTGGTGTTGACTGACATCAGTTGCTCATTACCAGTAATGTGATAATGGCCGGAGTTCATGACTGGTAGCCTACCACAGATGGATATTGGACTTTTATAGTAGCTGCCACAATTCAATAATACATGGCATAGTAATATATATATATATATATATATATATATATATATATATATATATATATATATATATATATATATATATATATATATATATATATAAAATACAACAATGCGCTTATTTTCACATCATCTACCAAACACAACAAGACCTTGGTCAACACGACAGCAAGTCTGTCCCACCAAGATCTGTAATCCAAAGTTGGAGCGCAGAGACAGCTGGGATAAAAAGACCATCTTATATCAACACGCATGTGACATCGAACTGGCAACGTCCACGAGCATCATGAGGAATGGATCGATGCTGGAGGAAGCGCTGTAGCAAGGGGAAAAAAAATCAGGAGGAAATACTGCCCTTTCTTTTGTCCTCGATTTCCACATATGCAGCAGGAAGCAAAACACATGGCCTAGTGATTTAAATTCTGGTCAATATATTTGATCCCAATATGAATTTTTCACAACAACCTCTAATGCAATTTGGTTTAGTACAATCCAGCGTGAGATATTCAGAGGCTGCTTCGACCGTTTGCATGATGAATGCAATTTAGACCCTTAAGCACATTCATCCTTCATAACTGTGCAGTGGTTCAAATTCATTTAATCTGAATTACAATCAATAGTAATTCATACCATTACAGCAATCTATACTGTTGTCCTCCACTTAAACAGGCCAAAAGATTTTCTGGGATATAAAGACACCTTAAAGGTATTGATCAGTCAGGATTAAACTGTAGGCCAAACACTGGAGTGGTTCAAGTAATAAGGGCCATGGGTTCAGAAGCAAGGTCATGCATGTGGGGGGGGGGGGTCAACTAATTGTCTCACACAGCGTACTGCTTTCATTATAGCTTAGTTCCATCCACGTTTTAGGATGCCAATCACGCAGGTGTGCAGAGGGCAATGGATCAAGGTAGCTGTGTAAATCCTCGCTTGACTGATGACTGAGAGAGACGCCGAGAGGACACAACAAATGATCACATCAAACTGGTACGCCTATATGTCACACTGTCATAAGACAAACTGGACTACAACTGGTCAAATGCTCGGCGCATTCAACGATTAGGCGATCGACAGAAAAGTAAACTGCTAATCCTTTGATAACAGATCAATTGTTTAAGTTTTATAAAGTGGTTTAGCATCTCAAATGTAAATATTTGCTTTTTTGACAGTAAACCAAATGTCTTTCCTTTTTGGACAAAACAGGTGCTGGAATAAGTCAACTTAGGTCAATTTAGGGGATTTGTGATGGTTATTTTTCACTATACATGATTAAACAACCCATCAATTAATCATGAAAAAGATCCACAGAATAATCAGTTACATTAATCATTAGCTGCAGCTGTGCAGGCTACAATCCATTAAAAATAAGCAGTAGACAGGTCATTCTACGTAACAAAGCTCACAGAGTACCGTTTGATCACAAACTAGGCCACATCTGAAAACATTTGCGAACTTGCCATCTAATGAGAAAAATTACATTTTCTTTTTTCAACACAAGTAGCAAAGTTTGGCTCATTAAGGCGTCGGCGCCGTGCACAGGCGGAGATGAAGATGTTGGCTAGTGAGTGAGGCGCAACTGCTAGTTACAGTATAATGGCACTTATGCAAGAATGAGGACGCACAGGTGTAAGTTGAGGCAAACACTGTTGAGATAAATAGTGCAAGCCTTCTTGTGTATGGTAATTTCTCATCATGATTTCCTTGATTCAGAACTTCTCAGGCCCCGACAGCTGCAGTGACTGAATGTTGTGCGTGTTTGCTATTGTGCTCCATTGTGAGTGCACGTTTGTTTGTCTGCTCAGGGACAGGAGACGACTTCTTGGAAGGTTACATTTGTGTTGCATGTTAAATAAAGAATGAATAAAACAAATACAATTTTAATACAAAATAATTTGTAAGCCTGCCCCAATATTAAAAGCTGCTGCTCTTCTGTTATATATTCCTCAGGAACATCAACAAAAAAAGACCCATTTACAAATCTCTTCACCTCAATGAAGCTGCTGCAACGATTGAATCCGAAGGTGAGAGCAAATATCTCTCCAGTTATCACTACAGGCGAGGTAGACAGACTTTATGGCTGCCATTACGGAATGAGTCTATGGTCTTTCTATTAATCTTACAAATAATTTGGCAGAGCAGTTACATCGTTTCTGACCAGCATGCCAATTAATTCTGAAAGCCCAGTCCTCTTTCTTTGTGACAAAAAAAAAAAAAAGTTAATTCACCTGAGAAAGACTCAAAGTAGAAACACAGGCTTTAAATCAACTGGCACAGAACTCCTTTCTATGCCCACTCACTGTTAAACAGTCTATTTCATTCTGACAAGAGTGGGGTGATGGATTTGGTAGATGATGTCCCATTTCAGAGTGGGTTAGAGCCGAAAAAGGTCAACTGCCATCATCATTAAGTGGGTCGGAATGCAGACGTGTTTCTGAACACGTTTACAAATCATAACCCCTTTAGCTCCGAGATTTGTGATGATGCACCCGAAGCATTATCATTAGTTGATCGTGCGAAACATAATAAATCTGATATCCTGCAGCTAAGCTTCAAACACTATAAAAATCTGTTTAGCTTCCCATGTTCCATCACCAGCAGGACACCACTGAAACAGCACCACTGAGCCATTGATGTCAGTACGGAGCCACTGGAGGACTGATAAGCCAAACACCAGCAGGCTGCTGGCCACAGCCGCTGCCGACTGATCACTCGCGCTCCCTGGGAAGCTATCTGCATCACCGCTAATCAGTTATAATGCTGATGAGAACCCGGACCCTGCAACCCTGAAAACCAACCCCGCATCAATTTTCTCACTCTAAATGCTCCGTAATTGAAGCCAATGGAAAAACCAATTTTAACTGAAATTTCAGGACAGTTTTGTGAAACACTAATATTAATTTACTGGCTAATAGCAAAAAGAAAATTACATATTTTGGAATTATATCTCAGAATGGTTAGAGCATGGAAAGCTACAGTTGACATGTGTTCCTTCACCTTTACATATAAACTTTTTAAAAAAAATTTTGTTCTCTATTACCCCAAGGAACATTTCAAACTGCTACTGTAGGATGTTTCCAAGCCCGTAATACCTCAAAGAAGTTATAACTATGGGTTAAATTAGGCCAGAGCCAGCAGCAGCACAGCTTCACCAGCGTGACTTCACTTCTATGAATTGCTCATTTTTGTTTGAGGCAATACCTTCATCAGTCACTAGCCCCCCTGTAGACTGCAGTGTTTCCTGTTTATTTGGTGCTCTGGAGGAGAACCTCAATAAAGCAAGGTTGTGCGTCTTTGTTTGTTTGTAACACTTGTGCCGTGCTTCTGGGAATTGCGGTATATACTATTTCAGTCACACAGCGCCTTAAGAGCCCTGCATAAAGGAAATACTGCAGGTCTATGGCGCAGCATGGCCTCGTAATCATTATCCAGCGGAAGTTTATGTGGTACCAGACCACAAAACGGCTTTATGATTTTCTCACTGTAGTTCATACAAAGGATGTATTAAAAGTTTCATTCAATGTCTTTTTTATGTTCACCAACACTGAACAAGCTGCTATTTGGTGTTAACAGGTGTTGTTGCTTGAGTTAAAAAAGTTTAGCTCACTTCAATCAGGCACGCACATCCTCACCAAACCCCCTACCCTCCTCACGGAAAGCTGTAGTGCACTTGTATGGAATATAATCAGCCCCTCTTTTGTTAAGATGTGTTTTAATATGAACTGAACCTCAACCAATCAAATGGAGCAAATCAGATCAACACCTGCTAAATCTGATACTATAAATATATGTACAAAGGGAGAATAGAACTACATTATAATGAAAACACAACACAATGTCATTAGATTGCCCTCGGAACACATTTCACAGCTTCTAATGGAATACTGATGATAACAGATAAAGATGGCTTTGTATTTTTTTCCAGCACCAGACACAAAAAAGCACAAGCCATCCAGCATGTAAGGGCTACGGTATGGCACAGATATTTGTTTATGTAATGGAGTAAAACTGAAATAGGTTCAGTATCTGGAAGCCCTGAAGTTGTTGGTGATTTCCTCTGCAACACGGTTAAGTTTGTTTGTTATTTAGGATATCTCCAAAACCTGCCATCATATTTTAAATCATATTTATGGTTTGGCCATCAAACTACAGTCCATAGATTACAAATGTCTAGATATTTGGAATTATCAAAATAGTAAAAGAAAAAAAAGGATTGTGCACCGTTGTTGATTGACATTTGCACTGTGTGCTTTCTTCTTTCACCTGATTTCTTTTTTTTTTTTTTAAATATAGCAGATACACATCACATGAATACACAAACTAAATAAAGAACGCACATCTTTTGTTTCTTATAATAAGTAGGTCATGTCTCACAGTTGAGCTCCATTAGCATCATAGGTCTTGTCATATACATTTACAGTAGAGTGGCTGAGTTTTGATCCCCTTTGGCAGTACACTGTGGGAGGAGGCCGTCTCATTCAGTCAGGCACTCAGGCCCTTATCTCCACCTCATCAGTTATGTGTATGCTTGTATTGTTATGCTATTTAAGTTCATGCTATTTGCTTCCTCTTGTGTTCCTGCACAGATTATGTCAGCACGAACTTTACAACAGACCAGGTTCCAAATGGTCTGAGCAGATACGTCTGCACATCATGGTCTGAGTCCACCTGACAGACGCTGATGCGGGCCTCAAAAACAGGCCTGCAGCCAAAGGGGGTCTGCACTAAACAACAGCTTAGCATTACACTCAGCCGACGCGTCTGTCTGCCCCCATCCTGCAAGGCCCAGGATTTACTATGGACGGGTAATCTGACTGGCAGAGCGCACAGCAAACATGGACCATCTGCCGTCCGCATGCAGCACTGTACCAGCGGCACGTTTCTGCTGACTGACAATTACACTGTAAAGTGACGCCGTGTGCCGGTAGGATGCATGCTCACCATTAAGTCGAAAAGGTGGTCCGCCCTGGGACAGCGACTCGTAACATCATTTTGGAGTTTGTCATTCAGAGCTGAGAAGTGTTTCTCTCTCTCTGGGGGATGTGACAGCTGAGCTGGTCTAAGCGCGCGGAAGAGGAAACATGTTGCTAAGGTAATGTGATCAGACGCTGAGGGCTGAGGGCGTGCCTGTCTGTGGAGGAGATGGCCCTCTGGAGCAGGGGGAGGGCGGGGACACAGCCCGCCTGATCGATTATTTAATTAGGCTTACCTAAATATTCATTAGACCAGCCAATCTTGTATTAAAAACTGAAGCTCTCTCTCAGTGAATGAAAGTGACTGTAGTCTATATTTTACCTGAGGGGCAAAAAACTATAAAAAGTAAACTAAACAGACTTGTCTTATAACTCTGATTGGACCATAACAGATCTGGAAACACTAAATAAGACCCAAAAACTATTTAACCCGGTTACTGTATTAATTGATACTTTGCCAGCTCAATTGCTTTGGCTGATAATTAAATGAAGATTACACTATCAATAACAATGCAGCAATTATTTTAATGTTGTACTGGATTAAAGGAGATAGTTTTACATTTTGGAAAAATGCTGTTATTGGCCTTGTTGATGAGACAGACATGAGAAGTGTAAAAAGGACATGTCATTGTTTTACATGCAGTTGTGGGAGTATAACGTCCTGGAGCTGTCATCACCGTTTAGTTGCTGGGCAATCTGCAAAAACTCAAAGTATATTATTCTACAAACCAAAGAAGTAAAGAATTACTGGCCGACGTATTTACTTACCTTCGGACAGGCTGTTTTCCTCCGTTTAGTCAAAGCTAAGCTAACCGTCTAATAGCTGTAGCTTCTTATCATACATGAGAGTGATATTGACCTTTTCATCTACTCTCAGCAAGAACCCTAAGAAACATCTTTGCCCATACATGGAATGCCTCCTTTAAATATTGCTTGCTGACCCAAACCGCATCATTTCACAGTTCACTTCTTTGTTACATCCTCCTCCAGCTACACTGGCAGAGAGAGATTCCGTAGTGGCATTGTATTCATATCATAATGTTTATTTACCCAGGGAGTGTTTTGACAGCTTGCACATGATGTTATTTTTTTCTGCAATGACCTACATCCTCTTCACTGTACACCGAGCAACATTCACACCAGGGAACTGCACTGCAATCCGTCTTGTACTGGTGGCTGCCGTGCAACAGTATACTTAAGGGGTTAAGTGCCTTGCTCTATGGCAATTCAGTGGTAGTTGCAGAGGGGGAGGAGTGTTGGCCATTTACATTCCCAGCCTAGATTCCTCCAGCTGGCCAGGGATCCAACTTGGAGACCGTCCATTCATAAGCCTGTAAATGGTCCGTTACCATTGTCTGTCCAGGACGTGTATCTAAGAAACTGAGTTTAGTTATTCAGAGAGAGATTTGCACACGTCATTTTACAAATGAAGCAGTGATTTTTATGGGCACATGTCCAAAGCACTGACGTGATTCTTTGACCTACTTTTAAGCCCCACCAGCAGAGAAACACAGAGCAGAGATGACAGATGTTTTCATAAAGGTCACTGGCTTCTGTTGCAACTTACTTCACTTGATTGTTTCCTCACAGTAGGACACATACTTTTCAAGTCTGGATTCCTGTGTGGTTTATGTGTTCTATACTCGTTCTGCCCTCTACAAGAGTTCGCCCTACAGAAGCTCTGCAAATAATAGCTTTGCCAGTAGTCAGTTTCAAGTAATTTCAGGATCAATTTTCAAATGACTGTTCTTATCAAAATACATCAGTATGAAGCACCTGCCTGACCTTAAGATTTGACGTATTCTATCTCCTATGCTTATCCTGGTGAAAGACATTTAAGTTCTCAAATTTGGTTTGCTTCCCCACTGTGACTAGATTAACGAGCTGCCCTTTTGCTTGTAGCATTGGCCATATTTCCTGCAGCGTTCGGTATCTTCATTAGATGTAGAAATATTGACCTTCAGTGCTTTTTATGAGAACATATAACAGAGAAAAGCAAGCATTTATCTATATAGCTCTGCAAACTATTCTCATCATTCTTGTACTGTTTCAAGCATGGCTGGTATTATGTATTGCACTTTGAGTTCTTATGTGACAAATTTATTTTACATCTGATTCCTATTTCTAAATTTGAGCAATTTACAACCATAGGAATATATTTTCAACAATTGTTCTTAATTTGTGACTGAATCAGCCACTCTATGTCATATCTGTCTCTTAAAACCTCCTTATCACCAAACAAGAAATGAAAAACACTTTATTGTACTCCAATAAAATGCAATGATTCCAATTATACAAGGACTTGTTTGGTCAATAGTGCTGAAACATTATTGAAATAGAGACCGGCTTTATGTACTATTTGATCCAAATTACATTAATATCCTGACAAACCAAGAAATCTGTAGGAAGTTGCATTAATAAATACACACGTTTGCCTGTCATCTAGTGCATACAAAGCCAGGAAATGTCTTTTAAATACACTAATTATTGAATTTGAATTGCGTAAAACTCGTTGCAACAGTTAACTGTGAAAGAATGAACTGACATTTTACAAGTAAATCCCAAGAGATGACAATCATCGATCAGCAGTGATTTCTGGTACTTTTTAGCACATTTCTGTAGGTTAGAAAGTCTGTGGGCTTGAAGTGCTTTACTACAGTATGTGCTGACTCAACAACTTGTTAATCAAGCCCACAGTTATGCACACACAGTCAGCTGCATGGAGCCCGTTGAGAAATACTCAGATCCCTCTTGAATATAGATATAATTAGATTGTTGCACAAGATCTTGCTTTATGAACTCAGGCACACACTGTATGTTCACTAAACAGAATGTAGTGAGTGATGCTGCAGTGTAACAACAGTGTCCAAACAATACGGCATTGGAGTATAATAACTGAGGTTTAACCTTCAGAGGTTCACATGGTTCTACCTACATTGTGGCTTGCTTGTTATGTAAATAGCTGAACATGTGAAATTCACAATTTTTCCCTTCATAAAGATGTGTCAAATAATATTCTTATTGGGAATATTGTCAGCTCAAACAAGCAGTTCAAATGTAAATATATATACAAGACCATCTAGCTCAGAATGTCAAATATAGAATATAGACAGACATTACTAAAATGTCACAGAAAAACATTTATGAATTAATTACTGATTCAGAGGCAAAATGCCATGTTGTAATTGCCTCTGAACTTAAAAGTTTGAGGTGATAACATTAAAATATTATATTTCATCCACTTTTCTGAGAGTTGTAGAGATTAATCAACATTTATGTGTAGCAGCACTTATTCTGCCCCTGAGTTATGTGACCTTTCCCGCTCACTTAACTGCATATAGCAGGGCTCTGGGGTAAATGCTGTTGTACTGTATGGAGCGTATGCTCATTTAGTACAAATGCAATATATTATCCTGCAGTTCCCTAAACTGACTCACAAAGAATATATTCCCATCAGGTTTGGAGGAAGAAAACATGTACAAAATGAGCAATTACTACAGAAATAAATGAATCTGTGTTTACACTCTTAGTAAAATCTGAACAGCCACACAGCAAACACATGTAATCCCAGATACAGTACCTCTGAGATGGGCAATGTTGTAATGTGTGCACCACATGCTGAAAAAGATGTTGAATATGAGAACAACCACAAACAAATGGCATCATTATCCTGGCAATTAGGCATGAATATTGCATCAAAATGTGTATCATCAATTCTGTGTATCATAACCTTTACATATTTCCATGTCCTTTTACTCATAGTTGTATTGGAGAACATGAATCGTTTTTTGACTGATTACTCGGGACCGAGTTGATAGAGTAGGGAGGGCGCTCAAAACAAGGACACCGCCATCTTTGTCTCTTTACCTCTGGGATTTAGATATTAAACATAAAGGATGGCAGATTATTATCCCTGTCACCTTGCCTTAAGCAATGATATTCTGCTTTAGCAGTGCCATCAAGTACCTGCTGTGTCACATACTAGTGTGATTTCAGGTTCTCTCAAATGTTTGAGGCAAGTGAGTTAAGGGTCAAAAAACAAAAAGTGGTTTTGTCAAGCTCATACTTATTAGTCACAGTCTGGAAAGTGTGAAATGTGTTTAAATGAATGCCACAATGAACATGTCTTTTGGAGAACTATTTAGAATTTAAATCTATTGTTCATACAGGTTACCAAAAGTGTGCAGTGAAAAAGTCTTTGGGTCAGTCATTTACAGCTCATGTGTAAAATATCTCTAAGTGTTTGCTTTTTCCATATTGTCTGATGCAAAACCTATTTTTCTCTGCTCAAATTATCATACCATTTAATATAAAATATACTTTTCTGACTTATTTTTAATATAGGCCGACTACTTGTATGTATGAAGTCAGTTAAAAAAACAAACATTTATCAGCCTATTGTATGTTTGTACTGCGATAAAAAGTACATAATCCAGTGCAGCGTTATCAAGGTGAGCTGTTGAAACACAGAGGAATATGTTTCTACAAACCACAGCTCTGTAAAGCTCTGGTGATGTGACAATAGAATCAAAGCTCAGAGGTCAATCTATGAGAGTTAGTAAAAAGTTCTTGGGAATAAACAGCAAATGTCACATGTGCACCTGTTAAGTGCACACTGAAGGTTACAGCATTTACATAAAGCTCAGTTGTCCATGATTCCACTAGATCAGTCTGTTCTAAAAATCTGCCGAAGAAGAACACCGTGGAATTTGTTTTAGTTTTTTTAAGCTTTATTTTCCCAGATTTGTACATTTCACATTGTGCCTTTTTGGCATGCCAACACAGTACTTTTCCACCAGGAAGACCTCATACTCTTTACTTACTTTCTGTAGCGCGTTTCCATGACAACATTATCAAAATTCTGTTGCTGCCATCGCTCTGCATTAAACAGAGATTGACATGACATACCAGGGTTCATTCAACTCATTCCATGTTAAAATTGAACACATTTCTTTCTACTGAATACAAAATATTTATAGATACAAAACAACAGTCCAAAATTCCCAGCTACTCTACAACTCTATTTTTTTTATTGTTATTTATTGTTTTGTGTTTGAGACCAGAAATTTAAAGCAGCTTTAAGCCTATAGCTGTTTTAAAAATGAAACTTGAGTTATCTTAGATTCCACACTAAGACTGGGGAGATATAGTTAGAGGCTTGACTGCTGGTACCATAAATAGACTAAGACGTGTAATATTCTAAACCACTTCAGCAAAAACTTGTTTTCACAAACTTTATTCAGGAAGGTGGCTGATGGATTTCACGCTAGTTTAAGGAAAGCTACAGAGTCAGAGGCATCACATTACAAGTATCAAACGTTGTAGTGTCCTAAGAGAGCTATGTGAAATCCTCAAAGCCGGCAACACATAAATCATCACAGAAGCACTAGATATATCAGTTACTGAGCTCTGCACTCACATGAAAGTCCATGCTGGGAAAATCAGTGAAGTAAAAATGTCACTACCTGTCTATACTGGTGTGCTTTCTGGCTGCATCCTCAAAGTCTCCCCATGGCTTCATCCACCAAATCATTTGGATCCAAGCTTCATGACACACACACACACACACACACACACACACACACACATGCACACAGAAGATACTGTAGCCTAGTTTCCTTGACATAGTGTCTTACCTCATAAGACCCACACAGAATGCAGAATGCAAAGTATAATGTATTACAGTAAGAAAAAAAAACATTATCCTATATTTGAATGGAAATGATAATACCAAGATGATCAATGGCAGCACAGTCATCTGTTACGTGTTTGAGAGGGAAAATAGGCCCTTTGCTTCACTCATTGTAAAAAGTAATGTGTGTTTGTTGTGTGTTTTACCCTATTAAAATGAAAGCTCCTCTAGTCTGTCCTGCTATTGGATCATGATAAACTACTCACTACGAGCCTCATCAATGGATAGCTGACCATGGAAAGCTTGTAAGTGCACGTAAGTTGGACATGGTAATCTACACGAGTCAGAATCCTTTACATCCTGCAAGAAGTGGGGAAGATGGACAGAAAAACAGTCTGCCATTAGTTTTTTTTTTTTTTGCATCAGCTTTAGTGTTCAGAAAAACACTTTCTTTAATGGAATTCAGTGCAACAAAAGAAGCATGCCAGCAGTGCCCCGTAACCCCAAACCAGCTCTGTGACTGAATTTACAGTAGCTCTACCTTGTGTTACTGTAGGGGCTGTTCTGTCCGCCTTCTGCATTGCACTCATACAAGCAAGCTCTGAGTTTTCAGCTGCCAAACTATTATAAAATATGTAGTCATCCATGACAGCCTCCCCGTCTCGCTATCATGGGATGCATTTTTTTTGCTGTTGGCTGTAACATTGTTCATTCATCTTAAATGAGTGGTATTTTTTGCAGTAAGTGATGCTCTGAGGAGATCATTTATTCAGCTGTGAAGTAGTTCAGATATGCAACTCACCATTTGTCATCTTTTAAAGGGAAATTAGATAGTTGGGAGATCTAAATGCAAGAACATTACATTACATTACAGTCATTTAGCAGACGCTTTAATCCAAAGCAACTTACAATTCAGTATCTATCTACACACCGTAGACGCAGCTACGGGAGCAATTCTGGGGTTAAGTGTCTTGCTCAAGGACACATTGACATGAGACTAGTAGAGCAGGAGCCGGGGATCGAATCGCCGAACCTCTGATTGAAAGGCAGCCCTGCTCTCCACTTAGCCACGGCGGTCACCCCGTGGCTAAGTGGAAGTGCAAGAACATACTGTATGCTTGTAGTTGTGTAGTACTGGCCGAAGGTAACAACTGAAAATCAGAAATAGGGGACCAGAATAATTTCCATTGGCATGCTAAGCATGTTATGATAACCATCAAGGTGATAATATTTCAAGTCTATACAGATTGTAAACAATAACTCAAGGTAAATAGTTTTGTATTGAATATACAATTGAAATTTCACCATAACATGACCTGAATCAAGTTTTGTGTTTCAAGAATTGGGGAAATGTCAAACTTTTTTGGGGATAAGTGTCTCACTTTTATAGCAGGAAGAGAAAAACTTGATGGAAACTGGCAGTTAATTCTCATGGTTCATATAAAAGATAAAACCATTCCTTCCAACAGACAGTGGGTGGCATTTACATCCTCAACATTTCACCCTGAGATCTTGTCAAACTGTAACTGAATATAGAAAATGTGGCCCATGCTACTTGAATAACATTGGATTTAGTCTGGAAACTAAGTCTGTCAATACATCACACTTGAACATGTTCATGACGTCTCTCTTCAGTTGTACAAAACTAAATGTATCTGTAAGTATTTCATATATTTAATACCAACCATGAGAAATGATCTATGTCACATTTATCCTGACCTGCACATCCAATATACCAATTCTAGATTCTCTTATGAATATTAATTCACGTAACCCATTAGCAGAGAGAACGGTTTCTGATAGCCTTGAGTTGATGAAACCATTTTTTTTCCCAGAGTAACCGATGAAATAGATTTTCTTTCCTGCCTTTCTGTTAGATGGAAAAAAAGAGTAATTGAAGTTGTAGCCATAGGATCAGAGGAAAAGGATCAAGCACATCCTCCTTTTGACCTAGTTATCAGTCGACCTGGTCTCCCTCCAACTGAATCATTACATCTGTGGTGTGATCCAAACCAAACGCCACCGCTGTCCACTACCCACAGGTGTCCTCAGGTCACTCCTGACTTTGCTCAGTCTAGCTGTAACTCCCTTGATATATTATGGGATAGTAATTGGATGGGGAGTAGCCATGACTCAGAGTGGCCAGAACATGAATCAAGTTGGACAGAGCATATCTTTGTACCCAGTGACACGTACGACGTCATCGCTCTTGGAGACCATAAGTATGGTTTTTCGTTTTGATGGGTAACGACAGTACTAAAATTTTACTGTGATGCTATCATGAAGGCCATTTTGATTTCGTGTGCTGCATCCTCATACCACTGCTGGCTGAGGATAAACTGTGTGACGACATTGTGCTCAAAATGATAGAAGAGAGAGAGAGAGCGAGAGAGAGAGAGAGAGAGAGAGAGAGAGAGAGAGAGAGAGAGAGAGAGAGAGAGAGACACAGAGAGAGAGAGAGTTGACAATGTTGACCAACTGATGTGATTTAGAGTCATTGTTTTGTTGCATCTGACTCCAAAGACAATCTATTGTGATGGCCTTTTAATAGATATGTTATAGTTTGTCATTGTGGAAAATATGCTTATTTGCTTTCTTGCGAAGAGCTAGATGAGACGACTGATACCACTTTCATGTGTGTATGGTGATGGCCAAGTAATATTCCAGCACAGAATAACCCGCTTTTAACCAAAACATGTCGTTTTTTGCAATTTAGTTTTGGTCCAGATAAAACAAAGAAGATATAATGCGTTAATTAGTGAGCTTTAGAGGTGCTGATGGGCGGGTTTTATTAGAGCCAGGCTAGCTGTTTCCTTCTGTGTCCTGTCTTTATGCTAAACAAAGCTAACTGGCTGCTGGCAGTAGCTTTTTATGTTTCGTTTAGCTCCCAGTGAAGCTTGGACCCTCTTTAACAGCTCAAAAAAACATACAGTATTTTGTTTTATCACTTTATGAGTTCTTTGATGAGCTCATTACTAATAAACATGATTTTAAATGACATACTCCCTTTAATGAATAACAATAAAAAAGTGTCTTTGGATTTCAGTATCATTATATTTGCATCACTATGTAGAATAACATATTTACATATCCTTGTCTGTGAATGACAATGACAAACAAAAAGGAATACATATTTGTTTATTCACAGACAGAGTAATTTCCTTATCTGTTGAATGCTTTACTGTCATTTTTATCACCTTCATCAATTGTATAAGCCCAGTTTGTGGAATAGGGAAATACTTTTCTACATATTGGGTTCTAATGAGGTCAGAGATTTCTTTTTAAAGTTGTTGAATTTGCAATTATTATTTTTACCCATACAGCAGTGGTGTCTCTGAGACCCCAAACAATAAGGAAGGAAGGCCAGCGTCAACAAAATCACCACACAAGTAAAGATCTTAATATCCATGTTTGTATTTGAGAATACAAATGTGTATCAGAGTAAGAGCAAAGCAAAAATGAATATGATCCTGTTACAATATTGGCTGCTAATGGAGTGTGTGATCATATCTCGACGGGAGAGGCTTTGATTCGGAGGTGCACTGCATTGTCCTTGCTGCATCCAGTCTCCAGCCTTTGGTTATTCTACCAGGTGCTTGGACTGGATCAATTGTGCTTTTGTGAGACATGAGAGGCTGTTCGCCTTGGAGGTTCCCTTAGTCAGCACATGGCTTCTTAGATGTAATATCCTGTTTCTATAGTGTGTGCTGCAAGTTATTTGTTATATTTCCCCTGGCCCTTCATACAATATGTTGTTCAGATGATGTTGTGTATGTACTGTAAAATAACCGTTTGCTTACTTTGAATACATAGCAAACTATTTTATGTAATTAGAGGCTAATGGTTCAGTGATTATAGTGAGGCATTGATATTTGTTTGAATAATCAGAATGATGTTTCATTTCCTTTTTGTCTTTGCCCTTAGAGACCCGTTTTTGTCCTTTTTAGGGTGGGTCAGGTGATCTTTAGGGGGAGATAGCAGGCCAACAGTAGATGCCACAAAGAAGTGGTATACATCATCTGAAAGCTGGGAACCTGAAGATTAATTTGAGAAGCAGCTCAGTGTTTTTCAGCTGTAGTCATACATTTAGAAATTGATTAATTTAGATGGATTGTGAAAGTGTAAAAGGGCTTTGAACATTATGATGGAAGTATGACGGCCATCCCCATTCTCTACTATGTCTTATAAATTGTTGCGGTACTTTTGGGGTTGATACGATTTGTTATGCAGATTTGGTGCAGAAGTCTTTACCACTCAAGAATTAATCAATATGATCAAAAATCATTCCAAAATACCACATAAAGACGCCAATACCTTGAGGAACAGCATAGATAAAGTCATGCTGTGATTTGGTATCAAAAATTTGTGACATTTGGAGATGTCTGGAGATATTTTTCGGCCACATGAATAGAGCAAACTTCTGTTCAAGAAACTGCTCATGAACTGAATACAACTTGACTCATTGCATTTACAAAAGTCCCAGCTTTCCAGTTATACCCAATTTATGCTTATGTTTAGGGACCCAATAGAGAAATATTCAAATACACCATTTTAAAACTGGCAAAAATAACACATTTACACTGCATGCAAAAAACTGCATGGTTTTTGTCCCAAACTGCATGGGATTAGCATCCAATTGGTATGTCTATATAGGGGAGACTCGTGGGTACATAGAACTAATTTGCATTCACATATCTTGAGGTGAAAGGTCAAGAGACTCCTTCGAAAATCTCCATGCCAGTTTTCCCTCAGACTTATTCAGCCCCCTTCCTGACAGGCATGTTACCAATGGATTCAATAAGTCATCTCATATGATACCAGCACACTTTTCTACTTCACTTTGCTTCGAGTATTTCTGTCTTTTAGTTCGCAATGAACCATCCAAGGTAAGCTTGAAAAGAATAAATATGTACATGCTTCCTCAGGGTCTGCAATGTATTTTTTACATTGTATTCTGTACATTGTAATGTAATTACCTGCAGACTTGTATGATCAAAGGCAAGAGTCAACCTTGCAACTGAAAAGTGACTTTTTTTCCCCATATGCATTATCAATGATAATATCAACAACATGGTTTAACTAGTTTACATGCCCTTGAGACCACAAACCATACGGTTAATCAAGAGCCAAGAATCTCAATGTCAATACCCCCCCCGCCAGTAATAATTTCAGAGCTGTGGAGACAGAAAAACACGATCATTTTGTAATGTTTTGAAACGCCATCGTTTTGACCCATTTACCCATCAGACCTTATTTGCACAGACAGCAACATTCTCTGCATCTGCTCGGAGGAAGAGATTTGCCCCGCTCATTGCATAATCATTTCTTTCTCTTTGCCTGCTATACTTAGCAAGCAGCCTGACATGCCTCACCAACAAGGCCCACAGACACCCCCATCCTCATGTACTGTTTTCCAAGGACTTTTTGCTTTGATGTACGTAGACCTGGCACTGTTAACATCGGGAAGGTGTGCCTAGTAGATACAGCAGATATTTCTTATTTCTTTTCTTATTTCAGTTGTTTCTCAGGATATTTGTTTCTTGTTGTGCTGAAGGTTAATGTATGAATCTGGCTGTGTTCTAGATGGGATTTATGTTTACATATAACACTATTTACAACATGTTGGTCTATCTAAAATCTAAAACAGATTTCTTTTTTTCTTAACTTTTGTATTCATTATATCTGTTACTAAGGGTCTGTTCCCATGGCAAATATTGTCTGGAGGAATACTGATAGGCTTTTTATAGTAGATGAATTAAATTATATTTTGTTTCATTTCATGCCATTACTTCTATGTTTAATACACAGGAATCATAATTATTAAGTATCCACTCTCACGTAATATAAATGTACTAGACTAAGACCGACTGGAATTATGTAAAAATTGCTTTTTTGGAATGATATGATAACATCTTATGTAATATAGATGTATTGGCAGTGTTTTATTTTTGTTAGATACTAAACATATTTTAGTCAACAGAAGGTGTAAAGCTTACATGAAAAATAAAACATTCAGATATTTGAATCTCTAGTGAATTGCAGTAAGTGACCAACAGCTATAATGAAACCATATAAAAACCACAAGCTGCTGGTAGAGTTTCCTGAAAACCTCATATAATATAATAAATAATATAATAATGCACCCGCACACCAAATCAAGACGTCAGAACAAATCACAGAGAAACACCAAATAACTAAGAGGAATAACTACCCTGAGGCTGTATTATCTTTTTGACACTTTATTTTCTGCTGTTTTTACAAATCATTCCTTAAGAAGTCAAATAAAAAACAAAAACAAATCAAAGTCAATTAAAACAAAGTAAAGCACATAATTTGAACAATAAAAGCCCAAATTGATGATCAGAACAGCTGAGGGAACAGATATTGCAAACATCCACTGAGAGTCAATTGCTAAGTATTAAAGATCACTTTTGTGGATGATAAAACTGATATGACAAACAAAAGGCCTTAAATGCTGTTATGATGCCAGCAAATGCACCTTTGCTCGATTAATCGCCCTCGCAAAACAAATGTTCTTAAGAAAAGCTGCAGATCAATCGGCGATTGCTTTATGTCATGTATGAATGGAGGGTGAGGAATTGAGGGAGCACAAGAATGTGAGGCAGTGCGCTGGCATCGTTCCAACAGGGGACTTGCAAACAGAAGGGAAACTGGCTTTGCCAGGTATGGATGCAGCAACAATGCCAACACCTTGACATGAGTTGGTGATACAGAGCTCGAACTATGCAGTTTAAAGTTATGCACATTCTATCTTGGTTGGGCTCAGGCAGGTGGAGCGGAGGGCTGAAAAAACGGTCAGATGAGTTGATACGTTCCAGTTGAAATACAGGCCTATGGTACTTGAAACAAGCTCAAATGCTATTATCAGGAAATTGCAGGGTTGAAAAACATTGATGGAATTGCTTGATAATGTGATTTCAAATGTTTGCAAAGCAGATAGAGCAGGCGAGTTCTCCTCAATAGATGCCATAATAGATCCTAGAAAATTGCTCCTAGTCAATAGCTCAAAGAGCTTCTGAAAAGGTTGAGAAGCAGGTAGCCTTTCCAACCTATTACCCCACCTCTTCATCTAAACAAACCCCTGCCTTGTATTTAAGTCTAGGTCAACCTCAGTGGCACAGAGTGACTACTGACTGTATAATTGGCGCAATAATTAAGATGATAGATCATAGTGAAAATGTTATTGACATTACCTTTAATAATATTGCATATTTGCTAAATGCAGTACAATGCACCACATTACTGTATTACTGTATTTACTGCAAAAAGGAAAAGTGTTTGGCTGCTTCACCGCTCTCAGTTCACAGTGATTCAACCATGAGTGTGATTTTTGAAAGCTTTTTAACCCTCCATACTAATGACAGAATGAGCACTCAGACACAGCCACCATCTTTTGAAATACACAGACAGCATACTCCCACTCACTCTGCTCCCAGAGTCTCTGCTCTGCAGAATATATCTCCTGCCCCACGCTGCCAGCTTGAACTGCTCCCATTGGGTTTCTGTCTTTGCCATACCGAGCGGACAACAGATAGACATGGAGCCTCCTCCCTGCCTCAGGCCATCCTGTTACTAAACTAAACAGGACAACAACAAAACCCCATGCATCTAACGTAGAGACAACTTTGCCCGCCTATAAGTAGCAGCTGAATAAATACACTTACTCTAACGACCTGTGCCTTTGTATGATTGTGGTTCAGTTGCTGTGAAGCCCTCTGACCTACAGCAGCTCCCCAGACAAGATGTAAAGATAGAACATATATTGAATTGAAGTACACAGAAGTTTACAGAGCTTTAAGTGAACTGACATGAACCAAGCTACACTCAACTCAACAGAGTTGGTGGTTTAGAATGGGATGAAATGCTATTCCAGAATTGCTAAATAAGAGATGTTCACTGAGTGATATGTGGACGTGTACAATTAATAGTGTCACCTCACCTTACTTATACTGTTCCAGGTACTGTTTATAGCGAAGTGAAAACACTGTCTGTTTCTTGTTTCGAGGCTACTGCTGCAGAAAAAACCTGCAGCACAAGGATCTTTGACAGTCTGGTGATGTACTGTAGCTCTTGGCACAGAGGAACTTGTAGTGTGTTTCTATGTGGTCTGCGGCAATGCAAACAAGCAAACAAACAAACAAACATATATATTTTATACATACTTTGTAACCTTTTTAGCCACACTTGTGGCATGGCTCTAAGGATGGCAATCTCAGTTGACCGGTTGACAACTTAAATGTCTAAACAACTATTAGATGGATTGCCATTAACTTGGATGAAGCCCCCTGACTTCTCTTTTAGCACCTTGAGGTTGATGTTTTTGTTTCTCAGTGAAATATCTCAAAGAACTATCAGATGGATTGCCACGTAATTTAGTACAATTACATGGTGCCCAGAGGATAAATCCAAATCACTTTGGCAAACCCTAGTGTCGACTAGATGAATTGGCACCGAATTTTGTACAGACAGTCGTTCCTAGACTCTATAGCAGTCGACATTTGTTGGTTGTGAGTGAAGGATTTGCAGCACTGTAGAACAATCTCTATTGAAAAGAGGGTATATATTAAACCATTCTAAATTACAGTGGGAAGCTGGATCAACAAAGAGGAAACAATTCACTGTGGCAGAACAGATTATATAGAAAATGCTACTATCAAAACCATCTCACTGATGAAAGGGTTTTAATAGTGAAACAAAAGAGTATCTAAAGAATGTTTGGACATGAATAGTGGATGTATATGAAGTGTTTTGCACACTGATTGTTTAGGTGAAATGCCTTCACAATTGGATGGATTACCATGAAATTAGGTACACACATTCATGTCCTCAGGATGAATTGTGAACACTTAGGTGATCCTCTGACAGAGAATTCATTTGTTTTTTATTTATGACCTAATAATAAAACCTACTGACATTCCCATCAGCCTCAACTGTACTTTGTGTTAAATGCTCTCTAGAAAAAGTTAGCATGCGAACACTATAAAGTAGGATGGTGAACATGGTAAATGTTAGACCTGCTTAACATCAGCATGTATGCATTGTTATTGTGAGCATGGCATTTGGCTCAACGCACAGCTGTGCCTAAGCACGGCCTCACAGAGCAGCTATCATGGCTGTGGACTCCCATATTGGTATAGGAAAAAGGAAAATCTGATTTTAAAAAGGCAAAAAACACTTCGTAGCTGTTCAAACTTTTTGCTTCCTTGTCTGTTGTTCTTTGGCTTTTGCTCCCATTGACCTGGTATCTCTCTTCTCTTATATATGGCCAAATGAAGATATAAAACAAGGTTAACTTGTAAAAATCACAGCACTGCACTTGGAACGCAGAACAATAAGATATTTCATCCCCGTTGAACTGCAAGTTGCTCACAGTGACACGACATAGTTTGGTGTCAGAGCATTAAACAAAATTGCCTGGTTTGCACAAACGCATAATAATGATGTAGTGTGTTTGCAGAGAGAGGAGAGAGCACGGGGCAGGAAAAGGGCAAGACAGAGTGATTTTTATTTTGCAAACTCTCTGATAAAGGTTTTGATCCATAAAATCAAGATGTGCACTGCATTAGTAAGGTTGTTGACCTGGCCCTGTGACTATACAATTACTCTCAACAAACACCCGATACTGGTTTACATGAAGCAGGTTAAGTCTGTTTGTTCCCTACAATCTAATTATTAGGTTGGTCTTTGTCATAAAAACTAGCTTCTTTATTTCATTATTATGCATAAGCATTGTTGGTAAATTTTGACATTAATGGTCAGGAATTGAATCCAACATCTGATTTGAGGTAAAGCTTCACTCACTGACTAATTATTATGAGGACTGTAACTGTGACTGGTTGATAAATATGTGCAAGAATTGGAACAATGTGACCTTTTGCAAATATAAATGTCTCTCACAAGACAATATAATTGGCTGCGCTGAATACCACAGGGAGAACAATTAAAGATAACAAGCAAATATCTTTGTCCCCAAACAGTAATGTGAAGGAGTTAAAAATAAAGGATTCAGAGCTGCTTATGCAGGCTTTTACAGTAACTTAGCATGGCATGCATAACATCACAATATGTATACATCTACAGTAAATGTACACTTTGCTGATTAAAAGCCATTCTGGTGAAATAGATTAGACACGCAGTGCGCTGCAGAGGTTAAGCAGAGCGCTACACGTGCAGGAAATGACAGTGTAATTACTGAGATGACTGCAGCATCCTGGAGACCTGCTTCAGCTCAGTAAGCAGCTGACAACAAACAAGCTCAGCCCCTAAATATGACTTGTCGTGCCTTTGTAGGAGAACCTGCAACACACAGCAGAACATACAAACAGAATCAAACGGATGTTTTCACAACATCGTAAAGGCACATGAGGTACATGAGAATTGATTTTAAACCCACCTCTGTTTTCAAGATCTATATTTTTTGACAACAGATGAGGGCGGCAAGAGAGCTTTGAACGTTATGCTCCTACGTTCACAGTGTGTAACATTTATAAGATAAGAATAAGAACACAATAATGTTCATTTATAGATGAGTTTTGTCTGCTTACTTTTGCTCCTGGGGAGTTTGTGGAGCCTGTGCAGCACTGCTGCTGCAGTGTATCTGTGCTTGAGGAGTCTGTTTTTTTGTTGTCAGCAGGATTTTTTTTTTTTTTACTCCTACATAATTCATAACTCTGTCCCTCACTTTCATATAGTTCTACTTAAATGCAAGTCAACCACTTCCACACAGACACAAAAATAGTTCTGAGCATCCATTTCCTGGCACGGTAACTCACACAGACTTGAAAACTGAAATCTTAGACTTAGGCAAAGTGTAATGCTGTGTAGATTACAGTGGAGCTTGTATTTGTACTGGTACACACTATTCAGAGAATTAGTGGTTTCAAGTGATTGTATGGCGAAGGCTATAACAATGTGTCAATCATCTTTTCAAATGAGTCAGTGAAATGTTTCTAGAACAACCTTTGTGATAAGCAACCTTGACATGTAAAAGATTTTACTTTCACCACATTAATCCTGTGCTCATTGGTAGGCTTTTGGTAATATAGCTTACAACAACAAGCTTTATTTCTCTGTCTTGTTAAAGGAAAAGTTTGACATTTTTGGAAATTCATATTCTTGCTGAGAGTTCATTTAGAAGATGTTATCACTCTCTTGGACAGACTCGGGATGGATTTTTTTCCTCCCTGTTCCCATTGTGTTTGCTAAACCAAGCTAACTGGCTGCTGTAGGCAACTTCATAATTAAAGGGACAAACATGTGAGTTGTATCCATCTCCTTATTTAACTCGTAGCAAGAAAGCGACTTCGCATATTTTCCAAAACTCTTTCTTTAATAAATGTGATATGAAGTAACAATTGTTCAACTCAGAGGAATGATGAGCCCATTTGTTCTTTGTGATAAAGTCTGCATATGTTTCCTTTCCCTTCTAGTTTCAAGTGGTGTCTTGTCCTGTAGGTTCAGTCAGGTTTCATAAAACCAGACCCCTGCAACAGTTGGCTGCCTATAACTCTTGATAAGAGAAATTCTCTTCTCAGCAATAATAATTCACAGAGGCTGGAAACACTGAAAGAAAACATGCCTAATTCAAGAGTGTCAACTATTGAGTTTCAGTGTGAAAAAAAGATTGTGAAAGCAAGATTATCTTATTTTCTGTTTAGTGTTCATCTTGTGCCATATGGGAGCCACATTAAGGATAAAGGTCTGGTCTGTCAAAAATGTGCTAACTCTGTCATTGCATGGGCCGTGTTTCCAGAATAGGACAAATCATGTTGCCATTCATATTTCAAACATGCTAAATGGAAAAAGATGTTCATATGGTCGCGGTGTCCAAATAGCTGTCCCCTTTTCTAATAAGACAATATATATGAGAGACAATTTCCAGCATCAGATCTGGAAGATGGCCCTATCAATTTCTTGTTGAGCCATTTATCTTACCAACATTGATGAATTCATTATGGTGACAATTCCTGTTGCTATAATGAAATGCCACCCAGAGATTGGCCCCTGGTTGAAATAGAGAGCAGAGATATCTACCCCAATTATTGTAAAATTTCACTCCTTGGGAGATCTATCTTTCTTCTGCCGGCTCATATTACTCAGCACACTATTGTGTCTGCCATCACTGAAGGTCTCTTTGACTTCTAAATGAGTTTAGAACATCTCCCTTCAGCAAACCCTTTCCTTTAATTGGGCCTTTTACCGGTTTTGACAAGAATAGGAAACTTTGAATAAAACTCATTATGGACCAAATCTTTATCATAAGTACCAATCAAACTTTTTGTTACACTATATTATCAGGTTAAAATGGTTACTTTTAGATACGTGATTTTTAGACTTAGGAGTTTAGTGATGACAGACAAGCAGTTATCTTGATTGCTACATTATAGTTTAATAATATTACTAATACTTAGTAACAGGCACTCTTTTTTTAATCAACAGCTCATGGAAAACAAAGAGCAGTTAATGAGCTTATCATATTCTGATTAATTTCAGTATAAGTTTGGTTATACAACCATGCAGAACACAAGAATGATACACTCAAAGTCGGCCCTAATGGGGTATGAGTACATAATGGCTCCCAAGTAGCCAATTGATAGAAGGAAATGCTCAATAACAATATCTCCTACACAGGCGAGATATATACACAGAATCCATTAGACAAAACACTTCACTATGCTTCAGTTAAGGGGAAAAAACTGTAGACGGTCTAAACACGCTATCCCTCACAAGCTGTTCTCACTCTCCACTGCCCAGTGCCGTAAAAGTTTTGATGGGATGTGTGTCACTGGATTATCTTGCCTACATTCCCTCCAGGCTTTCATTGTAGATCTGTGACATGGGCACAGGCATTTAGTGGGACTCCCAAGTGTCACTGGCAGCACAGCAGGACCCTGCAAGGCTCCAGGAAACACCATCTATCATTGTCATAAGACCAATCATCCACATCAGCAGTGCCTTTCTTTCAGCAGGAACCATGACACCCATTAAGCGCTCTCGCTGACCCTGTTCTAGTATATATTATTTCCCTTTTATCTTCTATTTTTCTCTGTTTTATATAATAAAAATATCATCAGGCAGTGTAAAAATCAAATCACTACCAAATTTGTTTAGTTTTGTGCTGCTGCCATGTTGAAACCACGGTAATCACCTTTAAATGAAATTGCTTCTAACCTCAGGGCAGAGTTTAAGTTAAGTGGTAATTGCCTACTAGATATCAAGTTGGATTTGGGTACTTTATGCTCCTGATAAAAGTCTAGGTCATTTTAAATCACAATCGTTTGATCATCCTACTTTGTTCCTTTCTCACCAGATAAGGAACTGTTTATATGATAAAGAGTTATTGGATATTGGAACTTCAATATTCGCCAACTATTGAGGGGTCATGCTGTAATAAACTCTTCTGTGACCAGAATCATGACAGGAAATGAAAGTTCCTCTCTTTATTGAGGAGAGAACACTGGGGTAATTCAGGGGCGGAGAGCAGAATATCTGACAGTTATGAACAGTTCAGTGAGCAGAAATGACGAAGGGGAAGCTAATAAAATCTCAGCTGAACAACCTTTACAAAACTATTTACAATCAATCTGCATTAATTATTACTCATCTCGGTTTTTATGATATTGCTGAATTATATATGTATTTGTGAATCAGTGTTGAAAAGTGGTTTGTATATGATAACGTTAACTTGCTTACTAAAACATATCTGACTTTTGCTATTGTCGAAATAGATACAGCATAGTGAGATATGATGTGCAGAGGAATTATCTCTATGCACTAAGTGACAGCTGGATGCATGAAACTGCAGACGATGGGCTTACATTGACTTATCTTAAATACATATCTTAGACACTGAAGCCTCTGCAGCAATCATGCTATTTGACTACACAGATTAGCCTCAGCTGTACACATTTATAAGGAAATCAATGCACATGGAGACAGAAATTTAGGCTTCTTAACGTGTTCCTGTTGTACAGATCATGGGGCTGTAATTATGCTCAACAATTATCCAAATATCCGGCAAACATTCATGTTATTTATGTAAACGTAATATGGGGAGACTTGCACGACCTTAGGGCTCGCAGGCTGCTGTGTCCAGTTATTTAAGGTGAAAATGCTTGGCAAGAAAAAAAATTCTGATTGGTGTTCAAGTTGAAATTCACTAGCGACAGGGCCTAGTGAGCCAAGAAGTTAATTTCAAGCCATGCTGGCAGTACACAAATGAAATGCAGTTTATTTTGGTCAGTTAAAACGTTTTCATGAGCCTATATTTCTCGCATGCTTATATTTCACTTTACACAGCCTGTAGCCCAACCATGAAATCCAACAACAAAATGTAAAATTACTGGTCAATCAAAACATGCACATTCCAAATCTCAATGCGCTGACGGTTCTTATAAGACACTCACAAGCGTTACAGTACGCACTGAGCTCTCTGCCCACACTGCTCCCACGTTCCCGCAGCTTGTTAATGCAGATTCCAACAAGACGGCTTTTTATTCTCTGGGTGCAGATCATGAAATAGGACGTTAGCTCATTCAGTTTGATGGAGCTTGCCACTTTGGCTTATCCAGGGAGATAGCGCCTTGGCCAATCCCTGTGCAAAGATGAGCTCCGGCTGTACACATCTGGAACTACCAATCTGCACCTCTGGAGAGCGGTTCAATTCAGGACACACAGCCATGTTTCAGCCGACCCGTGTCAAAACAGCTTACAAGCAAGATCATGCATCATTTTATTTGGTTGTCCAAGCAGCAAATGGACATTGTCATTCTTTGTGTCAGTCATTTTAGGACTGCAGTAATGTCAGTGTCCAGCATTTTATCTAATAAACAATGATAGTAAACATTTCTAAATCCTAGGGTATGAATGTTTTTTTGGCATTATTCTTTTGCTCTTTTGCACAAATATTTTCCATATCATGTTTATCTTTAAGTAGATGAATATCATTCAGCTGAATGTATAACTATTGTATACACTGACTAACATTATCTTGGATGAATTGTGTACATAAATCACGAATGAGCGCACGGCTGCAAAAAACAGCTGTCTTGCCCCAAGCTGGAGAATAACTGCTCTTGCGCCGTCCTTTTTGAAACATTTGTCGTGAGGGGCTGTGTTGAACAGCAGAGCGAGAAAACATCCTCCAGCCGCACAGTCATAAACAGGATTGATGTCTGCGACCAAGACGTTTGACTTTATCCAGTCGAGCTTGAGAGGGATCATTCAGCTTCATTGAGCTGTACTGAGGTTTTGATGGAATTGTTTTGCCACAATTTTTTCTTTACCTGTTACAAGCCATTATCACTGGGTGCTACATAATGGGAGGATCAAATGAAAGCTAGTATTGATAGCTCCAAAGCTAAGTCATGAGGTGCCCTCTAGCTGGGGCAAAAGTATTCCTTATTGGATTCAAGTTTAAGTTAAGCCAACTCCTCTCCTCCCAAGAAAAGATGAAAAAAACCCGCAAAAAATAAATCAAACTTGTGTTAGGATGGCTGCCGAAAAACAGCTTTGGTTTTGGTTTTGGTAAATGGGTCTTTCTAGAGAAAATATGACGCCATCAACATCCCAAATACTGAGCTCTAAAATATCTTAATTTAAATTAGATTTTTAACATTCAGTAATAACACACTTAAATTAAATGAAATGTCAGTGTTTATAGCCCACTTTATATAGCATGACTTTTCTACAAAAGGAGAAGAAGGAGGAGATTTCAATTGATACAGAGCGAAGACAAAATTATGGAAATACCCAACAATATATGAATCTCTCTGGCCTTTTGGTTTCACTGCAGGTTCAGCTGCTAAAGTATGTGTCTTGGGATATTAGACAGGTTCGAGTGAAAGTTTCTCTATTTCTTTGGTCAGGAATAGAGAAAAACAAATCTGCTTCAAACTCACAAAGGTGTTAAATGATGCATACATTATTTGAGGCCTGAAACATGTATTTGACGTCCTCCCAGTGTTTATGAAACCGGTTTTCTATTTGTTTAGCAGAGTGCTGGGAGGTATTAGCATCCTGCAGTACTAGAAGATAATGAAGGAACACTGTTTGCACCATAGGATGCATCTGGTACTATAAAATAGCTTCATATTCCTGGGTACAGTAGCTACTTATAATGCATTGCAATCCTGGGACTTATTGTCTCTCATGGGTTGGCTGTTGTTACTAATATAGCACCACCACCATCATGTTAAACAGTCTGCAGCAGTCATTGCATTTAGAATGCAAGCTTTTATATTCTCCAGATTGAAGTCCATCTGGATTTAGAAAAATGGCTGAAATAAATATTATTTTGTTTGTACAATTGCTCTAGGGTCCAAGTATTGTGCTTTTTACGCTAGACTATTTTTGAACACTGGCTTTGTATACAGAGCAGACTGTAAATAAGGAGTTGGCGTAGCCATTTTTAAGCCTCAAGTTCAGTATTTTGGCCATCGCCATTTTGGTATTTTTTATCCAACCAAAAGTGATACGAGACGGTAGAGCTGAGAACAAACAAACGCTGAATAAAACATTTTTAGGAGACTGAATGGTTACAATTAACACTCATGAACTAAAAAAACACAGATTAAAGTTCAAAGATTAAATCACAGCCATCTCCCAAACTGGACATTGCTGTGGTAGTGACCTGCCAATCACAAGGTAGCCCCGCCCTAAAGCATACCCTGCTTTATGGTCTATGAAGCTGTAAATGGGACAGTTACTAAATGAACATCATGCTGCATAGAAAAAGACTTGAAGCTAGCGATAACATAAACTCATGTTTACAATGTTTACTGAGTTATAAATTAAGTGGTAAGTAGGGTCTTTGTTTTCTGCATAACTTTATATAGATGCAACCTACAAAAAACATGGTAAGTTAAAAAAAGCAGAAAAGGCTTTTACAGCTGTTAAGTGTCTCTTTCCATCTCTGTTTGTGAAGACACATTTACTTTTGCTGGTGTAGTTTGGTGTTCAGCGAAGAAGTATAGAAATATATTAAATACACTTTTTCTGTAATTGTATGATTATGCCATTAATTGTCTGAGATTTAGCTGTAAAATTATTATTATGAGTGGGTTTAATAAACTGAGTGAGAATGATGAATTATTTGACTGTGGCTTGTGGTGGAATAATCTATTTTTCTAAGGCCAAAATACACTATTTGGACTGATTTTCTTTTTCATCATATATTAACAATGTGTGCAATAATATCTATATTAGCTGGTAATGGCCTGAGGACATTATGCAATTTTAGACAGATTTTGCAATCAATGAATGCATCTTCATTCGAACATGTTCCTTTATAACAAAAGAAAGCAAACACAGTGTTTAAGAAAATAGAAACTGTGGACAAATTGTAAATACTTTACTGAAAGGTAAATACATGTTATTACATCAGTGACCAAAGACATTTTCATATACCTATTTTTTTTTATCAAAATGAGATGCATCAGATCTCATAGGTGTTTATTGTTCAGAATGCCCTGGTCAATGTCTCATTTTAACGATCTTAACCATCTAAAATTAGACCTCTGCCAGCTGAAATGTGTTTGGTGTTTGAGGTGAGGCAGGTGCAAAGGTTTGTCCAGAGTCCCTATTGATATTCATCTTTTCAAGTGACATTTATGCAGTGTGTGTTATATTGTGCAGCCTCAGTCTGCCGCTGGAGTGTGCATGGAAATGAGCTTATGGCATAATCCACTGCGGTATCGGCTCACATCCTACACTCAGACATCTCCGAGTGTCTGCTTATCCAAAGAAGTTGGTTAAGTTCTACCTGCCACACTTATTCAATACGCACATTCAGTACGTTAAAAAAATAAACTGGGAAGAACGATTTATCTTCAAACTTCCTCTCAAAATGAATGATTTCTAAATACATAATTGACCTACATTCTGTTGTATTGCTTCATCACATTATTTCCAAAAAGTGGATGTAACAGAGAAGTATTAATAATATTTGACTCATTACTGTATCACAGTGGGCGTGGATTTGTTGAATTGCAAATATGATAACGGTTCTCTTCAAATTTGATTTCAGATGAAGCACATTTAATACATACATGAGGGCACAAAAACTTTACAATCCAAAAGCAGAAAGTAAAATAAGACAGATCAAATTAAAATGCAGGACCCTGTTTCCCAGAACTCCCATAGCACCATTTGCATGATATACAGTCTGCTGGATAATGCACCTTTAATGTCTGCTATTTCTGCCAGACCCTTTGCAATTCGCATGTTTAACACGAACAGTGGCATTTTGACTCCTGCAGTCTCACCAACTGTATTTCTCCCATTCTCTCCCTCTCATTACTTCATTTTCATTTCACATAGGACCTCACAAACAAAAGATAACACATTTTTCTGTCACTTAATTAACATTAGTGCACCGGATACATAGATCCTGGAGGATGCAAGACTGAATTGCTACTGCATATAATTAAGTAAAAGTTATCAATTGCTGTAGTAGCAATTCAACATTGCTGATTCCATATCCTGGGTGAATGATTGATTGTAAACAAAAGTGCCTTATCTAATCATTTCATTACAGATTAGACCAAATTATGCTAAATTAGGTTTAGAGAAGGAAGGTTTGAGAGGGTGTGCCTCCTGCCCAGCAGTGAGTAACTTGTTAAGTGTAACAAAACACAATCGGTTTGAGACACAAGCAGATTTCAAAAGATCAATGAGACAAATGTTTCAAGAGCGTTTTAGGGAAGATTTTTTCCAATATCAAGAGATCAACTTTTCACTTAAAGCAATTTATGCTTATATCTAATGATAAATTAATGGGATGAGCGCTACATTGGGAGGGAATGCACCTATGGACATTTGAGAGTTGTATTGGCACAAAATCCACTGCTGCAGTGCTTTGTGTACTGGATGTTAACTGAGTGATGGCAGCAAGTAGATTAACTGATCATGCAGATCATGCAGACACGCAGAAGCAATCATACCTCTAACCCACAGCGACATGTTTACTCTGAGCTCCTGAAGAAGCATGAGCATCAGTGTGCTAGCAGATCACTAATGCACTATGTGAGGGACTCATCTTTGGAAAAAAAAATATGCATAAATGGTTCTAATTTCAAGCAAGTTGTCTATGTTTGTAATTCCTCTCAAATGATGAGCATATTTGTAATTACTTAATACTTCAATGTAATCTTGCCCTCAAAAAAAAAAGAGAAAAACAACAAATTGAGTCAGCATTTTGTGTTGCACATCAATTGCTGAAAGGATGATGAATAATTAAGAGGAGCTCCATTTAATGCTAGAAGAATGCTGATGAAAAGCCTTACATAAAGAAATTTATACCCCACATTAATATATATTGGGAATAGAGTAGATCACATTAATATAGATTGGTATTTTCTATATGGGTCAGTTTAACTGGTCAAATGTCATTAATGCAACCCAGGTTTATGAACATCACTGTCTAGTTTCTAGACAGCTCACTGAGTTTTAGCTCATAGCCAATTTACACGAGAACTATGATCCCGTTATGGAAATGTAGGCATTCTGTTGTTAGCTGCAAATACTTTACAAAAGTGTTGTGTTATCATACTGCACTTACACATAACATCATAAGAGAGAATATTTTCAATGGCCACCAAAACGTTTTTTTCCCATATAATTGTACCCCTAATTCAATCGTTTTAAGTTTATATTTTAATTAAGTATATCTGTAAATCGTATCTCTCTAAATTATGGTCTAAAAGGTTCTCTAACAACACTGCCAGAGAAGGGAAAAACTCTAAATCCCTTAAATTGTAGATGATCTTTTCTTTTTTTGTTGCATAAAACCGGATGTTTTCAATGGTTTATCACAAAGTATAAGTAAACATCACCAGGAGACTCATTCCAGATTGCGTACGATGACGTCTTTAAAGCAACTGAACGATATCTTTAAAAATTAAGGAAGATTTAATGTGCCATTGTCTTGTAATTGCAACGTGTGCGGGCTATTGTTCAACAGAAATTCACATAGTTGCTTTAATGGTAGCTACAGCTCTTTAAACAACATTTCACAATAATAAAACCAGTCTTCATTCATATAATGCCTACGTTGTTCTGTGTTCTTTGTTGTTGAGCAATAATAGGAATTACAATTTTAAAAGGTATTTTCCCTGTTTTCTCTTCAAATTGATACATGTGAAGTGGAGATAAAGTTAGGTTCAAACATAAATAGTGTTTTCTACCTTTACCCGTGTAAACAAATTGGTGATGTTTCTTAGAACCTCTTCTGTGAGATCCTATACTTTATTATAAATGTCTGAGGACATGAGAGAGTGAGAGAACAATAGAAATGTGTCTATCACGATTAAGTTACTTCAAAGAGCAGTCTCTGTCACCACTGTGGGCTTTTTTGGCTGCTTAAGGAGAGGAGACAGCTTCAGCTGAAACTCCCATTGTTTTTTGACAAATCATGGGCGAACGTTATGTGCTTTCAAATTCTACTCGGCACACAAAAGAAAATGCTCTGAGCAGGTACAAGTAGCCACTGTAATCACCTCAGCAGGAATTCAAAACATTAAAGCAAAGAAGAAAACAGGCAGTTTTAAAGACTTTGCTCTCGCACTGAAGCTTTGAAATGAACGTAAGTGGAATATTCCAACTTAGTGCTTTTACATTATTTTAAATTGAAAACATGTCTTCAACAATTATGATGAGCATATCTTTTTAAATCTGTGTTTGGCAATAACATACATAACACACACATTCAATTATTAAAGTATTTGGACTTTTTGCCACTCTTCCCAATGAAACAGAAAGCCTGTGAACCACAGTATTCTGACTTCATGCTTTTTAACCTTCTTCCAACAGGTATTATCTGTTTACGGCTCTCACTCCTGGAACCCGGTGCATATTGTTACTTGAGCAATCTGCAGCCTCTGAGCTGTTCAGCAAGCTTCAGTTTTCATTGGATAAAAGCTAAATGTATTTGCCACCACTAGAGCTCTAGGAATGAATTATAAACAAGGAATACAAACCAACCAGCTACACCACAACGTTTGCACAACTGCATGTAGAGTCAAGTACACCGCTCGTCACCTCCTGCTCACAACTAGAGATGGGTTAGTACGCATTAAAAATGAATGGCCCATTATGCACCCAGGGCACATTGTTGCTAACCTCAGTCCAGCTGCAGGCTGCACTGTGACCTCGGGGAAGGACCCCTGCCACCTGGAGTTACTTGGCTGACCTAAATCCTGGGCAACACCGTAGCGCTTGCTGTGACTCACCTTCTGTCTTTTGGTCTCAGCATATAGCAGGTCTCACTACCTTGCCATATAGTATATGCTCTTTGAATCTTTTGTGCAGCCTATTGTAACATCAAAAGCATAGAAGTATGGTGACCTAGATTTATATTTTACCTTCAGAAAAGCCTGTTTTCACTGAAATGAATAGAGGGTCTCCGGCACTATGAAATGTTGCCACAAAATAATGCTGATGAAAGGACTTTTGAAGTGACTCTCAGTGCCCTAAAAAAACATTATTTCTAATTTATTGACATAAATTGTATTCAAATGAAAAAATGGAAAGATATCTGCAATGAATGAAGAGAATAAACAGAACACATTTTGAACATTTATATGCACAAGCTTCTTTATATTTCTATCACGTGCATGCATATTAATTCATTCTTAAAGAGCCTCAGCAGTGTTATTTGAATTACATTAAAATCTGATATTGCTCAATTAATGAAATAATAAAGTAGAATGATTTAAGGATGTCTAATGCATGTAATATGAACACACGGATGACCAAACCCTTGATTTAAATTAACCTAATGTTAAAATGATTTCATCTTGTTATTTATTTGGACTATTTCGTTGAAATTAATTGGCTCCTGGCAGTGTTTAGATTGTTATTAATGATGCATTAAAGTGAAAGCAGCTTTTTATTTTTGGAGCTAATTTTAAATATCTCATATATTGTTGAATAATTTAACCTTTTGCAATGCATTGTGTTTAATTAGATCATGGTATGTAAAATTATAAATTAAAGTTACTAGTTACTGTAGGTGATACATATATGTAGTAAACTACAAAGTACAATATTTACCTCTGAAATGTGGTGGAGTAGAAGTATAAAGAAGCATTACATTGATATAACTTAAGTGCAAGTACCTCAAAATTTTAATGAAGTACAGTACTTGAGTACATTTACTTAATTTACATTCACACGGCACTTATGTAACAAAATCCTGTCAAACAAACTGAATGTCATCTAGTTTTAAAAAGGAAATGTGAAATATGTCAGTGGGCGCATTGCCAAAGTTAAACAGGACTTTGATGGAACCCTCAAGGTTCTCTATAGACCTGCAGTAATTTACACTACAGATTACAAAGAGGTCCCTATAAGCCCACAGAAAACTAACGGTAAACATCAGCAGAGCCACGTCAGCAATAACATATTTCTTTAAGTGATCGATCATCATTGATCAGGACTGTGATGAATTGCGTTAAAAGAAGCACCAAGATTGAGAAAAACTCAGTTGGCTGCTAAATGGAGGTCATTAGTGACTTAAGGTGACACAGCATTTTCAGCCTTTTTGCTGTAATACTATCATTCAATAAATCAGCCATGCTCATGAACTTGAATTTGACTTTCTCTGCATTGTTTGGTAGGCATTTTGCAAAGAGTCTGGACAATAGCGCATAAAAGTATTAAAAAAGATCAATGACCTATTAAAGATGAGCCAGAGCCGAGAGCTGTCAGCCACCTGTGCACGTCATGAAAAAGATCGTAACATGTGTCTAATCTGTGATATTGTGATATAATCTAATTTCTAGCAGAAACAAGCATATGATCACATACTGTATGTCTCAGAGGCAACACATTGTCTGTGTTTCAGGATCAGGCTCATGTCATGAACCTTTATGACAAAGATGAATTAACAACATAAAATATGATATATAACTCAATACAGCTGGCCTATTTATTCTCAGAGCATTGTTCCAGTGATCTCTGTCATGGTGGTCAACAACTACTGAATTTATCTGACCTTCTCTGCAAACAGTGCAAGCTGTGGAAACATAGTCTTCTCCAATCTGCCAAACAACTAACCACGGCAGACAATGTGCACGATATATCACCATCAAACAAGTCATATATATTAATGTCAATGTTCACCACCCAAATACTGAATGGGAATAATCACATTCAGTCAATTTGAAAATGGTAAAGATGGGAAAAAAAAACTTGATATGGTATTTGTTGAAGAAGATAATGAAAAAAAAGGGGGAAATAAGTTCCCATTTCTTGTGCTCTTTCATTGAGGAGAGCATTGAAGTGGATAATTAAATGTAAACTGCCCTGTGTAATTTGTCATGTCATGTGAAGGACCCAAGGCATTTTCACAGTGAGCAGATGCTACTCAGCACTTCTCTAGCTAAAGCTTTCATATGGGTCACAGTTTCCTTTGCTGTTGTTCGTGCCAGATGGCTAAGTTAGTGGGGTTTGCCTTTCAAAACCACCTTTGTGCACATTTTAATAGCTTCTAAGTGTAACAATAATGAGAGGCTGGAATATACAGTTGTTGTCCAGGTGCGTTTGAGCAAAGTGCTTGACCCCCAGCTGCTCAGTGATCAGCAGTGACACTGGTTGTACTGACCAGGTACTGTTCATATATTATATTAGATATATTAGGAAAACTGAGGAAGGGTGTTCAACTCTTCTTGGATTCAGTATATGAAACATAGACAAAACCAGTATTTAAACAGAGGAAACAGAACATTTGAACTGAAAAGATCCAAATGAACTGAATGATTCGAGATCTGAATTGACCCTTCGTTATGTCAAGCTGTCAGTTACCATAGAGCCCACACGGTCACCAACTGCACTCCCTGAATGAAAATGATCTAACTTTTGAATGGAAAAAAAAAAAAAATATTTCAGGTAGAAGCAGAAAGAAGAACAATATGTGTTTGAAGATATCCAGAATGTCAAACTGATTCATCAGCAAAAACAGGTTGATAAGATAAAGATAGAAGCTCAAGCTGACGGATCATATTGTAAAAGTGAATCACCTGGTGATCGAGATTGAAGACAATGAAATTAAGATACAACACCTTATTCACTCTTTTAAAATCTTTTAAACATTTTAAATAAAAAAGCAACATGTGTATACATTCAGTATACCGTCATAACTAGCGTAGCATAAAAGGGCTAACGCTAGCTTAACCTGAGGTGAAATGATTTCGTAACTATGCGCCATTTCCTCTAAAATCATTAGACAAATTGTCTCATGAATGTGATCTGAAGTTAACTCATACATGCAATTTTGAAGGGCTTTAATTTTGAAATGCTACATCAGAATGTCCTGGTTCTCTCTGTGTAATACTTTGAGGTGGTCTGCTATTAACCTGAGGTGAAATGATTTTTTAACTATGCACCATTTCTTCTAAAATCTCATCTGAAATTAGACAAATTGTCTCATGAATGTGATTTGAAGTTAGCTCATGCATGCGATTTTGAAGGGCTTTAATTTTGAAAAGCTACATCAGAATGTCCTATTTCTCTCTGATTGAAATCTTGAGATGGTCTACTATCAACCTGAGGTGAAATTATTTTGTAACTATGCACCATGTCCTCTAAAATCTAATGAATTTAGACAAATTGTCTCATGAATGTGATCTGAAGTTAGCTCATGCATGCGATTTTGAAGGGCTTTAATTTTGAAATGCTACATCAGAATGTCCTGTTTCTCTCTGAGTAACACCTTGAGGTGGTCTGCTATTAACAAGCCTGAAAATGAAGAAAATCTGAAACGATTGCATGACAGTCTATGGAGCAGAGCCGGATGGTTGTAGGACCCTAATCAAAGCTGGCTGATGCTACGCTATCAGTCTGCGTTTGAGAGGCGGTACTTAGCTAAGGGTCAAAATGAACAGGAGTCCACAACATAACAACCTATTTTACAGTGGCCGTTTAGCTTGTCCATCTAATCATAAGTTGACATAAAATCTGTTTTCCATTATTTCTCATGACACTACTTTAGCATGATGTGTACATTATGTCAAAGATGTTGTACAATGCAAAAAAGTGTTGACACATTAATTTCATTGGTGCACTAACAGTAGCTTACAGTACTCAGTCAGTTTGAGTCTTATGGTTGATACATTGTTTGAATAATAACAATTAAAATGGTCTCTGGACTTGTACTTGTATGGCGTCTTTTTAGTCTTCCTACCAATCCAAGTGCTTTTACTATACATGTCATTCACCCATTCTCACCCTTTCACACTGATAGCAGGTACTACCATGCAAGATGCCACCTGTCCATTGGAACTAACTAATCTTTCACACCCAATCACGCCCCGATGGCACAGCCTTTGGGAGCAATTTGGGGTTAAGTGTCTTGTCCGAGAACACATCGGCATGGACTGGAGGAGCTGGCGATCAATCAACTGATCTTCTGATTCAGAGTTGACTTGCTCTACCTTTTGAGCCACAGTCGCCCAAACACTTAGGGATTTTTGTAGCTGCTGTGAACAAATTACACACATTTCAAGGAGATGAAAAATGGTGATTCTATTGGTCATATCTGAAAACAGGTCCATAGCAGTGTGTATGGCAAGTGGGCTGCAGTCACAAAACCACCAAAAATCAAAAGGCACAAATCTGAGCAATGTGGCATGTGTCCACGAGCCCTTAGTCACATTAGCAAGTTAAGAGTAAACACGGGGAACCTTCTGGGTAACTTGTTTGCATTTCTAATAAATGGGATAAGATCAAAAGCAGAATGCATAGATCATGTGATTATTACTGGACTGACTGGACTACTGCACTGGATTTGTATTTTACAATTAACAGGGAAATGTATTCATTCAAAACACAATTTTCACCTGAGAATGACTGTAAATCTATAAAAACTGTTTTAGCACAACTGATTTCTGTGTGATTACAAACTGTGAAGCCTGGTCTAGATGTGCTATCTACATTTGCAAATCATAGTGTATATAATCAACTGGTCTATGGTACTGTTACACACAATACTGTTAACAGAAATTACAAAGTTTTTGATTAGGTTTTGCTCTCAGAAACATAATTTTAAAGCAAAACAAGCAAAAACCTTTAAAGCGCTTAACTATAAAAGACTCCTTGGTGTAGCCCACAGCATGACTCACATATTGGAGTCAATTTTTTTAAATGTTCCTTTGATTAGGCATGAATGAGGTACTGAGAGCAAAAGATGTAGCCTGCTGTGAAACCCATGTAACCCTTCGTTACTTTGTGCATCACTTACAGAAAATCCGCCTGTGATCACATTTTGACCGCTTTTACTTTTATTGCAAAAGTTATCGTAGATGGCACTTTCTGAATCTTGTGTAAACACCCTCTGTCTCTGATTGTTCTTCAAATCAGTCTTTTTCACAAAGACACACAACTGACTGGCAAAATACCTGCATGTAACTTTAACCCCCGGTGATTCACTACACTGCAGTAAATCTCAAAATCTTGAAATTGAATTCTCTTAAACCAGTCAGGGACAACGAATGACATATAAGTCATATTAAGAGTTGCTTGCTGTGTCAAGTAGGAGGGAAAATAGGAAGATTTTTTTCAAATAGAGCAGTGCACAATATAACGGCACACTTATTTGTGGCTAACAGGAACCTAAGGATGTATTATTTCAGTAGAATATAGTTCCAATGAAAGTTGTCCACAATGAATCGATTAATGATCCAGAATAGCAAGGAACCTTTCAAATGCCATTTTTTTTTAAATTAGTATAACACCACAAACAAAATTCAATTTACCTCCACCATATTTGCGTGGCATAATAAATCTCAGATATTCTCAAAACTTCAGCAAATAAAACTATCCACATACATATAGGACCACTATATGTTAGTGGTTTTTTTTTAAATCCAGCAAATACTTTACATTTAGGACTATTGAAACACTACCATTATACATTTTAAATGTTTTTGTTTAGTCTGTGTCCCTGTCTAAGCACAACATATTCAAAATGATGGCCATAACATTAAAAAGTTATTTAAAGGACTATCATATAAAAAACAAATAGTGAAATTATTGCTTTACAGCATCAAAGAACATGGTGTGCATTGGCTACATATATCACAGTCAACTGTTTGCTAATAATATGTGCTCTTCACGTGAACTATTTCAGTCAAGTCAAATATCCTGCAGCCAAGCTTTATTTGGTCTACCGTCCACTGTCAGCAGAGAAATTATTATCTCTGCCCAGCCTATCATCGATTTCAATCTGTATGATTGTGGCAAAATGGCTGCCGAGGAAGCCATTGGAACTGGGAGAATCTGACATTGATGTATTCAACCAATGAAGGACTTTCTGTATTCAAACTAAACTCTAGCGGTGCTGGAAATACCATCTACATTTGATCAGATATGCAGTAGCATAAACCGCCATGCAATTTGAGCTTTTTTAAATGTTCGTTTTATATAAGATTGAGAATTTTACGGTAAATAATAAATATTGTAACTCTAGATTAAGTAAGCCTTTGGTCATCTTTTATCCTCCTATCTTTCAGTCATTAGGTCCTGCAGACCTAATTTGTCAATCGTGCCATAGTAAGCCCCCGTCTTAAAGATTGGTGGTTGTGCGCAGGCAAAACATCTGCAGTTATTGATCCACCAGACTCTAATGCCCTTCTGATCCATATCACTGTAAGGCCTTATCAGTGACATGCAGGGATTTTTCTGTGATGCTTATAGTCTCCACTGAAGTTTCATGCCTGCAAGGGTACTAGAATATGCAACTGCTCTTTAAAGCATTAGATATACGTGAAATTTATGTAAACTAATGTTTGATACAACATCCCATGGTTTCTATGCATTAAATTATTTTCAGGGGTTTATAGTCCAGCTCTTTGTAGATTATTGTTCTTTGCACGCATAAACTACAGAAGATTTCTAAAGAAATTTAGTTGATTTGTGCTCAAAGATTTAAAGGATTATGATATGCACTATGAAGGCAGTGAAGAACTCGGCTTAGGCTAATAAAGCGTGTGCTGATACACTAGTCACTATGGAATAAGTGATCTAAGCAGGGATCAACTCTAGGTCGGTGCATATCTCACTGACTTATAGAGAAAAACATGTTGTTTAACTTCTTTTGCTCAAAGACAACCACGCAAATGTGTTTAGATTACTGCTCTCATTCCCAAAATGTGCCAAACCAGAGTCAAATTCCTTGTATGTGCACGCATACTTGGCCAATAAAGCTGATTTTGATTCCATGGCAGGCTGAGTTAGGACAAGATTCCATCAATCTCAGAGCCCATCGGCTATCGGTCTGTAGACGGATAAGCCTCCAGGGGCAAGGGGCTGTATTACTGGGGATCCATAGTAGCCAGCGGATAACAGGGCCAAGACTTCTTTTCCCCTTGCTTCTCATTGTTTATAGTTTGATTAGCAACTTGAGGTGCAAGACTGGAATCAACATCTATGACCAGATTGTTTCACAAGTAGCAAGATAACAAGCTAATTTTGCTAAGCTAATAACAATTTAAATCACTGTCAGACAATAGCTGATGGGTTCCAAAATAGCATTGCGGCCAATATGTTCTGCCTCTTTTAGTCTTGATTTGGACTATTTATCTGCATCCAACCAAAGCCTGCTTGAACATGATTGGTCAATACAACACAGACTACAAACGGGAACAGAGAGCTTTGGATATCAAAATCTTGTCACGTTACCTACAGATTCTGCATTCTGCATTGTCTATAAAGATTAGGCTTTTACAATAGTATAAAATCTTTATGGTCAGATGCCCGGCTCTTTTCCACATTTCTCACTCTTTGGTTGCACAAAATGCAGGCGCCCCGTGGCACTGTCATCTCTCATGTTCTCTCTTTATATTCCTGTTTTTAAGCAAATTCATGACACATACAGAAATACTGCAAATAAATGCAAGAAGATGAATATATATATATATATATATATATATATATATATATATATATATATATATATATCCAGCTGTTTAAAAAACAACATTTGCCATAATTTGAATGCTTTTTTTTTTATCTTGATTGCATTGCTTTGACCAGAAGCATCAGTGAGAGAAGTACATCATTTTGTGATCTAAACACACCTACAGTGAGTTTAAATCTGAATTACTAACATCCTTCCAATGTTACTTGAGTGTACTGAGGACAGTGTCACAGTTGCAATATACGTTGTGTTGTGATCGGACTGGAAATATATCTATTTAAGGTACACCTCTTCAAATGTCTAGCATAGAGAGCAGAAACACTTGAGAAAGGCTGCCAATACAAACAAATGTAGACTTCCCTGATATATAATACGATTGCCTTACAAGCGTCTGCTGTAATACTTCTCAGAACACAAAAAATACACCATTTTTAATTTGTACTTCAATTAACACATCATTATTTCATCTACTAATCTGCCATGTGTTCTGATATGTCATGTTAGTATACGTTTTTATGTATCAACTGTTAGCATTTTTCTAATAAATGATTAGTGAGTATTGAATGAATGATTATTCAGATGTTACTGTGTAAAAGAAATATGAGAATAAGAACAACAATAGTATTAGTAAGCAATGGTTTTATAATAATACACAAATCATTTTATTGTATGGATTATACTATGTGAAAATAAAACTGTACAATTGTGTGATAAATTACAACATGAATACTAAGGTATTGTGATGATATATTTTGCTTCACATATAGATGCTTTATATGTATTTTACCAGGCACAGATAGGCCAAATGCGAGTCAATCAAGTAAACATTTACCAAAACACATTATCATCAATTTTATAAATGTACAATTAATGTTGTTACAAATTGTTTATGTGTCACAAACTGTTGTGTGCCGTGGTGTTGCTCTGTTAAAGAGCGTTAGTTGTGGGTTATTAATTGTTGTGTTATAAAGTTATAACCATAACTTAGGGGTCCCTCTCACTGCATAAGTAGCTCCAACCGTAGCGCTCTTCGCGGCCAACAATATATTTTGCTTCCTGTTGAAGAGTTACAGCAGTTGTTTCAGCTATACCGGTATGACGGTGTATGTAAAATTCATATCATATGGGAAATTAAAACCGGTACCGCCCAGCCCTAGTCTGCAGCATCAAAGTCTATGGTGGTAGTTTAATACATCAGAGAGGTTTTTTTCAAGTACAAAAGCAGTATATAATTCCAGCTAGTTTACAAGAGACTGTCAAGAAAACTAATATAGTTATTTTAAGCATTTGAACAATTAAGCTATGCTGAGGACAGCTCAGTCACTTGTGGTAGTGTACCTTATAGAACCCTGGCAATGGCATCAAGTTTGGCCATGGTTGTGGCCACATGGGTTGCTGCCTTCTGTTGGACTCCAGGCTAAGCATAACGTATGCCTTCCATCACAATGATGCTCTTGTCATTGGTTGATTATTGGCCAGGCTCAGATCCCATCACTTAAGAGTTAAGAGAACATTGATAGAGAAAAAATGTGGTTTGTTTAGTTTGTGTAAACAAAAGTAAAGTTACATTCAATCATACACTTTTATTATATTTCAGCTTGATAATGTTGTTTTTCCTGTTTTCATCCCTATAAGTAAATTTTGATTACTTACACTTGCATTTTTGAGAGCTAAAATTAGTTGCATCACTGACATGCAATGAAAGACTGACATTGTAGGCCTACATCGTCACATACTATAATGTTCCCTTTTTTTATAAGGCCGATGACTCATTGGCATCATAGTCTGTAGTTTCCTATAAAATATGAATGTGTCTCTGCGAGTCTTTTAAGTCTAGCCAAGTTAACACTTGCAGCACACCTAAACCCCATATCAAACAGCAGCAGCTGCAGAGAAGCCCCAAGCCACCTCAGCTTAATCCAATTTGACTGGCCATCACTGTGGGCGATGCTGGATGGAACATTATGTGAGGTGGATAGAGCCTTTTACTCTGCATTAGTGGAGAGGGACTTATCAGTCCACTTTTGACTTTGCTGTGAAAAAATAAATTGGTCAAATGCTAATATGTATGCTGTTATGTCCCACCAACAAGCCTTTTGAGTGATAGAATTATAAATCTGGCATTCATCAGTATTTAGTAACAAGACTGGGTGTAAATTGTGGGTCTATGTTGACAGTTGGATTATCATATTTCCACACAACTATGCAAAAATAACAAACAGAGTTTGTTTAAGAAATATCACGCACTAGTGCAAATTATTTATGTTTTCACTCTCTGACCTTGAAATGTAAGATGCACAAGTTGGACAACCTCCATTTCTGTTGCTTGGACGCTTCACAGCCTGCACATAATTTGGAAACTGGTGAATTGTCTGAGGAGTCTGAGCTCCAGTGACAGAGAAGGTGCCGAAATAAGCTTTTAGCTAATCCATGCCAAACATATCAGACATCTGTCACTCGCAGTGCTGGCCAGCCTTCTGCTTCGCGAGCTCATTTGGCACTTGAAACTGAAAAGATTCAGGAGACAATCTTCAGATTATGCTGCTATATATCTGTCTCTATACTTTCATGGTGCATGCGCTGAGGCAATTCCCACAGCCAACATATCCGGGGCTCCCTGTGGTTTAAATGTCAGAAAGATGCTCATTCCCACCGACAGAATTAACTTACAGTCTCAGCTCAGCAAGCGGGGGCCTCAAATGATGGGATGCACTATCAGGAGATAATGATGCTCACCTGAGCTGCAGCACTGTGAAAACAAATAGGATGTGAACAGACGCAGAAACACTGTGGCATTGTGATGACCTCAAAAAACTAAACAATTAACAACACAGGATTTTCATGTGACAGAAAATATGATATGATCTTGCTTCATCTTTGACAACAACAAAAAAATCCATAAGGAGGTATACTGTCCATTTGCTTTCACACACTGAAACTAAATTCATATTCTATCACATCCTCTTGCTAAATCTCTGTTCCTCTCTCTCTCATAACAGATGGTGAGAGGGATTCACTCCTGGGTCAGAAGGACACACAGAACAGGTACAGGTGTACAGTAGTAACTCAATACACTTCACTGCAGACTCATGTGTTTTTTCACAAAAGCGTAATTTGAAGAACAAAAGTTTGCGTAATGGTATGCAATATTACCAGTATACTTGACACGGTTGTGTTAGCACTGTCACAGTTGCTTCCCAAGTGAGCTCTAATTATCAGAAATAGATGCAGTGTGATAATGGCTGCATTGCAGAGGACTCTGTATGTGTAACTCTGGGCTTTTTTCATTATTGCATTGCTGTGAAATTTGTTGGGATGGCAAAAAAAGAAAGAAGTAAAGAAGAGAGAATATTAGACAGACAGCAGTGCAGTAAACCCAATGATACAGTATGTATCATGTTTCAATTTCATCCAGACCGGAGATCTCAGCTCCTAAAGAACAAAAAAACAAAAAAAAAACATAAAGTCATCTTTAAAAGCACGTGGGAGTGAAACTCTGTTGTGTTGATGGTTCACTTGACAACGACGTGCTAAGGAGGCCCCAGTGTGTTTTTTTTAATTTACATTAAGTCCCCCCTATTTAGTTAGTTCAATTGGTTCGGCTGAGCAAATGGTATTTATTTAAATCGTGAAATAGAAACATAATTGTGTGCTTAAATAGGGAGCTTGAAAGGCAGTGAGAGTCAGTGTGCCTTGGAAATATAAAACTGAAAAGCTTTGGCACCCTCTGCTGTTAAAGGGATTTCCAGATGGCAGCTATTTACACAGATCTGCTGTACTGATGCAGACATTGGCAGAGGGCAGGAGGTATGCCGAGCAGACTGACTGAAAGGACAATAAAAAATAGCAAATTTTTTGAGATTTTAGGACACTATTATGCTTGAATTAACCCTCCCATCAAGGTGATTTTTGTATTTTTAGGGAACTTGACTTGTCTCGATTAATATTTTAATCATTTGAAGTGGAATCTCTTATTAATCACAGGAATCTGCAACTCTCTATATAAAAGAGCACATATTCTCTGTATAAAAGAGTGAAAATGCTTATCTAGTCTGTTCAAAGTTCTTTATCTCCTGGTGATGATCCTCAAAGGAGCACCAGAATAATTGTTGCTGTGTTGGTTGTTTCATATTCACCTACAGGTAATACAGTAATGCAGCTTTTCTCATCCTCCCAGGGGTACCGCACATTTTCTCGGCAGTGCTTTGACCGCATGGTGTAGAGTACTCTGGTTATCCAGGATGAACTAAGACAAACATTAATTGGTGGCCCAGGATCCTCTGCTCTGTACCTGCTGTGAGCCCACACGCCGCTTTGGTGTGGCAACCTCATCATCCCTCCCATCCGAAATCTCCTCTGACAGGGCCAGCAGCACCGAGCTCCTGGTTATCATTTATCATCCCAGCAGATTGGCTCACGGAGCACACGGCAGACTGATGGGTCATCCTCATGCTGGGGACCTGGCTGGAGTGAAGCCGCGGCCAGTTGTCTGCATGATTGCAGAGCTGAGAAATGGGGAGGAGGGCTTGTCATTAAAGAGAGAGAGGAGGGACACATCTAATTCATCTCGCCTTTCATCGCTCTGCAGTATAAGTGCTTCAGACGGCTCCGATATTGTATTAGCACACCTGCACAGGCCCCAAGAGGAAAGACTAGGGCTTCTTAGTGGTGATCCTCACCAGCTCCCTTGGAGATGTGCACCAGAGATTACCCCATTAATATATCCCACTATTCACTGGGGTGGGCGGGGTAGCTCCCGGGGTAGCTCCCCTGCAATGAACATCTGTAGGATACCACAGGTGGCCTCCCCTCCGCACAGGGAGGTATACCGATTGTGTCGTCGGGGCTCTTCAGCTCAGTCAAGAACATTTGGTGGGCTTTGTCGGCTGTGTCAACACCTGCAGTGATGTATACCCTTTGCAAGCCTTCAAATCACTTCTTGCAATGACATACAATGTTCAGCCAATTTTATTTTTGACTCAAAACAACGCTGCATTTCGTTTATTGTGAATGCCTCCAGCTGATCAAAGAATGACGGTTGACAGGTCATCATTAAGTCATAATCCGCCCCCAAACTTCTTTGTTATTCTTAAGATCTCGGGTGAAGCAATAAATACATACTTATGAGTATTGTTTTGAAAAGGTCAGACCCAAAATGATCAATGAGCTGCTCCATCAACCGGGAGGTGACATTGTGGACTCATGGGAATATTTTCAGTAGCCTCAACACGTTAATGAGCTTAATTTCACAGCAATGCTCATGGGAATATCTCTCTCTCCCCTGACCGTCACCATGGATACAGACTCTTATTGTGTGTTAATGGGACAGTTTTGCTTTGATGACAAATTGAAGTATTGACTGGCTTTCATCTGTTTTTGAAGAAATATGGTCTAAGACACACGCCTAGATTTCCCTGTCCAACTTTATGGAGGTACTATAACATTTTTACTTTAATGGAAATTATTTTGGCATTTCATTTTTTGGCATTCAGCATCTCAGCTGTCTGTTACTCATCTCCTGGTATGACTGATATTATTTCTTGTTTAATATACAAAGCTTTAGTGCAAAAACAATAATTTGAACAGCCATTGGCTCGTAAAAGAATATTATAATAAGGGTTCCATTACTACAATTCACATTAGAAGAGACTTCTAGTTGTTGTCTGATCTGTCAAAAATCACCCGCCCACGCTATGTACAGCATGTGCAAGTCCAACTAGTTAAAATAGAATGGAAATGCTGGTGTGGGGAATTCTCAGAGAAGTTGTGTGGTGTGATTTAAAGGGACTGTCTGGTTATGATGACAGAGACACAGTTTACCATGACCACTCATGCTGTTGAAAGCAGCTCTCTGGGCAGATGTGATCAGTGGAGGCAGTGTCTCCCTCCAGCCCAGATTGACAAGCCAGACCAGACTCCGGAGATGGATATCACAAGGGACAGCTGAGCTGCAGGTAACCAGTGGTGCAGGCAGTTTTCAGCCAGCCTCATTACAGCAGACAGGTTGATCCAGGCAATTGCTCCACAGACAAGGTTGAATCTAATGCACTAATTGTGTAACGCATTATAGGAAGGTGATTATGAAACAGTTGCCTGGTTAAAGAAATGGGTTGTTTGTTTTTCAAAGCTTTGCCTTAGCAAAACACATGAATGTGTGATCTGTAATATAAGCAGCCTGCTGTGACAGTGTTAAACAATAATGTGTGAAGAGATATGTTGTTCAATGCACTTGCAAACCAAATTCCTCTATGTATGATTTCAGACAGGCTACATTAGTGAGGAGTGAAACTGTGAAAGAGTGAATGGACAGTTTATTCAAACTGTGTACACTACAGTTGGAATCACAATTAGTGTAATGAAGGAAACATCTTGTCTGCAGTCTTCTCATACCTCCATGTTGCAACAGGGCATTGTTTGTTGCTTGTCGACTTTTTAAGCATCAGATCAATTATCGCGTATGCTCGACCTGTCTACATTTCAGTCGTCTTTCATGTGTCTCACTCACCATGGCAGGAGCATAATCTCCAGGCATTCATCTTTATTATTCAGCAGAGCCACTGCAGAATTCAAATCACCAACGATATACTCAAGGTCAAGTAAAAAAAGAAAGAGAAAAAATACTTTAATAAATCAAAGTGTATGCCCCCAATCTAAATGTAAGTAGAACACTCAGTATTGATTGAAGTGTTCTTATTTTGCTCAGTAAAACCATACTGAATTTATATTTCACAATACATTCAAAGACACAAACAGGGTTCAATTGAAAGATGTTTGCTTTTCACCTGCTACTTTTTCTATGGAGCTGACGTTTAAGCATTCTGGGGCTGTGGATTTCATCTACTGTGCTCTGGGAATGCAAACTGCCTAAGACAAGCAGTTGTCCCCAAATGTGCTGTGAGAGCAGACAGATCACTGGTCAACGATTGGACTTATGTAAGAGAAAAAGGGGGGCATTTTCTGATTCAAGCTCTTGTTGTACACTTAAACAATTATTTTTTCTGTAGAGTGCAGCAGGAATGATTCTTAAAACCCAGAAATGAGTCAGCATTTTTGCTTTGTTTTTTTGTTTAAATGCTTGAAATATGGTCTGTGGTTAACACACAAGCTTAAGAGATTTTAGAACATTTTGCTCTACAATATAAAATATGTCCCCACGTGAATTATGAAGCTTTTGCAAATCATACTAAAAAGTGGCTAAATTAAACTACAAAATGTCATCGCGCTAACTAGTCCACCTATACAGCCTCTTTGTGTAAACCCGCGCTCATCAGACCAATATGTAAGAATTCCCATTCAACATTACCAGAAATAGTGTTAAGTTTGTCAAACACATTGTCTTTATTCTAAAAGTCTCTTCTCTCATAATGTTAAAGTGAAAACATACTGTTTGAAATACAAAGTAAGCCAAGCAGCCAAATGGGGTTAAGTTAGAATGAATAACAGCCGGTTTTTGCCTCAGTCTTTAAGAACAATCCAGTGTATATTTAAGACTCCTTTTACAGGGTTCTGGTTCTAATACGAGTCAAGATCTAACTACTCATGGAGCTATAGTTAGCTTTATTAGCTTTCATTTCAAATATAGTTATTTATAAAATGATATTATTTGAGGGTAGACCAGACACAAGCGGGCAAGGAGTTCAAACAACCTGGTCTGGCCCGCCCCTAACGCCAAGCTTGACACCATGTTTTGATCCACTAGTGCATATCCACCCACTGGGATGTGGGCATTCATCCAGGTAAAGAACCTTGTACAAAAATGAAAGCATATCTGCAAGTGAAAATTAGCAAATGAGTTGTGGTTGTCCTGTCGACAGCAAATTGTTAGATGCTTGAAAAGTTTCTTATCAATCCATTTGAGTGATTACGAAAGAATTTCATTTTCCATGGTCTTCGGGGAGGCTAATTATTTTATCACAGAAATTTTAATTAGCTGTATCTCAGAGTTGTCCACACAGCTACAAAAGCTACAATAGATAGAGCAAATAGCGTATGTGAGGCTTTTCTTAGGAAGAACTAAGCTTCACATAGTACAAAGAAAAAATGGACTGTACAGGATGAATGAGGAAGCACTGCTTATGATAAAAAAAAGTCCCTGCGTGACATTCTGCAACGCATTTGGCACAGCTTAATAAAGGAATGTCAGTATTACTGAGGAGCCCATCTCACAAGGCAGTCAGCAGTTGCATGAATGTTTGAGTTGTAAAAGACTCTGATTCTACATACAGAACGGTAACATCAGTGAAAAGATACATGTGATGAAAGGATTGTGCAAAGACAGGGAGATCATTAATAAATCCAACTTGCCTGGTTCAGATCAGGTTGCATAATGCTTGAGATTGTAAGTTATTAATTTTACAGCAGTGGAGCAGAAATCAGGGGTTATAAGTGAAGGTGACAGAGATTGATTAGTGGCTCATGATTGATTGGTGACACTACGGCCTGAAGAAGACAATGGAGCATGCTAACGGCAATGACAAAATTATAGGGTTAAAACATATCCATCTCTATTATTAATGACTAAGCAGCTACTTTACAGGCATCTTCAAGATTGGCAGGTTTTTCTAACCCGCCCCCTCACTTCCTCATCGTATGGTCAAATAAATTATAGACAGGAGAATGAAAATGTGGCAGGTGATTTGTCTGAAAGACAGTTTGTTGCTGTGTGCATTCAGAATTGATAATTGCCAAGGTGACCTATGATCTCCTTGATTAACAAGGACACAGCTCTCTATCGCAACTCCTGCGGGGCTATTTCCAGAGCCCTTTGTCAGCATGATTTCTCTGCCTTTTTGTACTGAACGAATCACACGATACACTGTCGGCCATTCATATTTTCTACCTTATCCTGTATAAAAAAACAAAAAACTGTGAAATCATAATGATGTTTTCTTAATTTACTTGTTGTAATTTCAACACATATAAGAAGGGAATAATGGGTTGTTACACATTATTTTACATGTCTACAAAGACCCCACAAAGAGAACAAAAAAGTGCCAATTTGAAAAATACAGCATGGATAGTGCAGGTTTAAGTCAGTCATCCAACCCGCTGTTAAAGATGAAATTTTCAAGTCAGGAATGCTTGTTAATCCACAGTGTGGGTGAAACAACTCATGGAATATTTACACAGCCAGAGAAGGGGGGATTCTGGGAGTCTAAGGCCTGGTGGTTGGAACCACTTTCAAAGGAAACGGATAAAGGCCCCGAGGATTCATGCAGTGCAGCATTGTCTCTGACAAAAAAAAAAAAATACTGGAACAATGCTGGGGAAAAATACCTTGATTTAAAATTCAGTTCTAAACCCAGGCACGGAAAAGGCAAATAGGAGTGCGAGTGGAATGTAAAGCAGAGCTGTATGCGCCAGTCTGGCATAGTTTTGGTCACACATGCATGACAGGCTCCACATGTTTTTTTTTCTTTTTTTTTCCGTGAATGATAAATTCCAGTTAAAGAAATTGACTGCTGAAGCTCAGTGGTATCTTGTCCCAATAAGACTGCCCAGCAAGCATCTGCAAAGCTCACTAACAGGTTTCCTCACATTCAGTTTATACTCATATATTAATTTTCCCAGGAATAATCTGAATCATGCCCGGTTTCTTTTGCATGCATTAAAAATGAAAGTGAACATTATAAATATTTATACAGAGCCATATGGTAAACAAGTAACTCTGTGGCTGGGAGATTTGGTCTGGTTTGGTGGATGTCAGCATCATTTCTCTTAAAGGAGACGTCTAAAAAGCAAATTCCTTTGAGTAGACAGCAGACTGGTATATTTAACATCAAAAAGGCCGAGGAGGGGAAGTAATGAAAGATGCTGATCGAAAGCACACTTGTCATCATGGGGATTATACAATTCTGTTGATGTCTGATTACCTTTTTTTGTGACTGTTCGAGATAGCAGCCGCTGATGATACAAACGACTGCTCTTTTAAATTTCAATACAGTGCTAAATGAGAAAAAAAGCTTTTTTACTTTGTTCACAATCATCCATATTATGATGTACATGTTTCAACAATAAATTACAAAAACATGACCAAATGGCCCAGATCCCATTTCTCCCTGTGTGAGTACTGATTACGGTATGTAAATAAAAATTACAGCCAATGACAGTTACAAACTGTATTATGTGGCAATGTATTATGTTGGTGCAGGGCTTGGTTTGCACCTGCAAACCTAGTTTTCATGATTGTGTCCTGGTGGCTAGAGTGTATTTATTCTAGAAGAACCGGGATTTGTGATTGTTTGCATCCGAACAGCCTGCTTCTTCCAGAATATGTCAAACCGCTGAAGCGAGACAAGATCAGTATTCCCTGTAATTGTGAGCCCTACATGCAAACTTTAAAGGCTTTGCTTATTCAAATACTGAACACTGTGTGTGGGTGACTGCTTGCTCAACTGTGTACTTAAAGTTAGTCTACAATGATTAATTAAAGACAGCACCCACACTGCTGGAGCAGTTGTACAGGCACATTTTTAGCCTCATCATCTTTACTCTACAGGTTACATGTTGTTGGAGGACTGTGATCGATAAACATGTTTGTAACTGTCAACTATCACTCACACAGCTAGAGCATGTTCTAAAACCCCAGCCATCCACACAGACAGCCGCCTTCAAATAAAGCTTCATTCAGACAAGCAACGTTTGTTTATTTTACCCCTGCAAAGCAGATTCATCCATCATCAAGTAAACTATTTTAGTCAAGTTTAAGGTTCATCAGTACTTTTAGCTCTTCTGCCTGAAAACATGCATCAGAAAGGGTTAAAAGCAGCACAGTCACTGGCGGTAAAAGATGACATCATATTTCCCCTATAAAGCTAATTTACACTGTTGACTAACTGACTTTGAAATTTCCCTGATCACTGTGAAGACACGCCAGGGTCAGAAGCTCAGTTACTTTTAGACTGGGAACACCATATGAGACAGACCTTGGCCTAATGTCTCTGAGAAGAGATTTTAAAAGACTCTGCTCTTACTGCAAAGTGCAATATGTCAGTACACCATACATTTCACCTCATTAATCAAGCAAGGTTATTCTAAGTGTAAATTTGTAAAAGTGGGGTTTAAGTTGAAAGAGTATGGCTCAGCAAATGAGCAGTCCACAGAGTCTGTGAAAACATTTGACATACATTTTTACTTATAAAATAATAAAGTATTTTTAAAGTTTAATGTTTCAAGGCAGTTAAATGTTTCATACACATTCAAATTTGGATACATTTTGACCTCTGAAACCTTGATTTATTGATAAGTGGCAAGTGAAAAAGCTGTCCAGATGTGCACATTTATAATATCACAATGAAGATTTTCATATAATAATGGACTCTTTGTATAGCACTTTGTTTTCTCGAGGGACTCTGAGAGAGAATGTCTCACTCAATAGGACAATAAATGCAAATATGTGAAGTGTTATTTACAGTGTCGCTGATGTTGGTGAGAAGAATGAAAAGAATTACGGCATTATTGTCATTCCTCAGCATTGTATTTGAGAAAACACTAGTTCCTCTCATTATATTAGAATTCAAATGGGGTTGCTAGCAAAAATAAATGTGGTTAATAATGCATTGGAATTGACTAGCACGGATCATGTGTGCTCGGGAGCCTAAAAACTCACATCCTTACACATGAAAAGTAATTTTGATCCATCGATTGCATGTGCAGTATATCTTCAAAGAGCCTCAATTATGCATCTTTCTGACAGACATTGATTATCTCATAGAGTTAACACACATTTCCCTTTGCACTCACTTGAAGTGTTTATGATTGCCATACAAGAAGAAGTGCAAGAACTGCCCCGAGCACTTAACCTCATCTTGACTGCAGCACTTTGCAATTTCTGCAACAGTTTTTAATTAAATATGAAGAAAAATGGGAAAACAGCCCTTGAAGGGATGCAAGGAAAGTGCCCTCACTTTAATTTGTTAATAGAGCTGTACATCATTAGTGTAATGATTGCATCGAACCACGAGACACAAGCCTGTATACAACAAAAGTGACATCTAGTTGATGTGACACGGGAAGAACATTACTGTAAGTGTGAAGCCACAATGAAAATAGTTAGTGAGTGTGTGAAAGGAGTCAGACTCAAACTGTTTGTGGACATCCCCACTCCCAGAGTATGTCTAGACAGTTTCACAAGTTTCTTTGGCATTGCCATGTCTGTGAAAATGATTATGCACTTCTCGTCATCTCTCGTAATCATGTTGCTCCAAAGAGTATGAGATCTCCCCCTGGGAGATTAGTTGTTGTTGTTTTTTTTTACATGAAACTGTAGGACAGTTTCAGTAAGAGACAATTTACAGGTACACAGGCAATATTTAACAAGAATAAGAGTCACAGTCAGCTGCTCTGTGAGGCTGTAAGAAGACAGAGCAGAGCCTTCAGCTAAATGCTAAAATAAGCATGCTAACACGCTGACAATGATGAGGCTCACATGTTGATGGTTAGCAGGTACGATTTACCATGTTCACTATCTTAGTTTAGCCTGTTAGCATGCTAACATTTGCTACACAAAAACACAAAGGACAGCAGATGCTGATAGGTATGTCCTTTTGAAAGTACTTGGTCATAAACCAAAGGACTGAACAAACTGATATTTTGACCCGATGACAGCACTCAATGAACAATCAGAGGATCACAAAAGGGATTCAAATTCATCCTAAGGACAAAGTCGATGCATCTACAAAATGTCATGGTAATAAATTAAATAGATGTCGACATTTCACTCAAAACCACAACTGTGAGCCTCGTAGTGGCACTAGAGAAAAAGTCAAAGGATCAGTAGAATTCATCTTCTAAGGACCGTCAATGTCTGCACACCATTTCATGGAAATCCATCCAATAGCCACGGAGACTGGTGGACTCAGTTACAGAGAACCAATCAACATCACCATCCCTTCAGTCACGCCGCTTACGTGGAAAAAAGGTGCCGGGTGACACCTTTTAGCTCACAATAATCAATAATCCGAACCATCTACGTGTATGATACTGCCTACTATAGCAGGGAAGGGCAGATGCACTGCTTCTGCATGGCAATTTGCTGGAGAAAAAGTGGCAGTGCAGTTGTTAAGAGACGATTGACCATCTGACCATTAAAGAATTATATAACTGCTATAATGACAAATGGTGTAATAACTTATTCCACAACAGCACAGGAGGACACACAACAGAATTCAGCACTTCAAGAAAAACGTCTTTCAGACGTGCTCATTTGGGGTTTACCAATAAGTCATCCAGCTGAGATTCCTACAGGGAGAGAAGCCCATTATCTCTGTGCTCAGACAAATGTAACATATGGACTACCTGGTGGTGACTGAGTTGAGCTGAAACTCTGAATACATTTCACCGGTGTCTAGAGAATTTACCCTTTTTGTGTGTGTGTGTGTGTGTTTGCGTGAGTCTGTGTGCCTGCATGCACTGGTAGGTACAAAGAAAACCCATAATTTTTCTATGAGAGTGATAGTTCATCTGATCTTAAAGCAGTCATGCTATAATGATTCATAATGGTTGGCTTACATCAATAGACTGATGTTTATTACATGATCAATTGACTGATGTTTATTGCATGAGATTTTGTAATGGACATAAATGCTGTAAAACAGCCATTATATCAAAAAGACTCTCACACACACACACACACACACACACACACACACACACACACACACACACACACACACACACACACACACACACGCGTGAACGCAGGCTCAGTCACACAAACAGGAGCAGGTGATAATAGGGCTATTCTTTATGCGAGGTCATGAATAATTCAAAATCCATGTGCTCAAACAGATTCTTGAGCTGACAGAATAATGTGGCAGATTCTGCAACTGCTATTGGATGGGAAATATCACAAATGTTTTAGAGATTCTAGCAGGGGATGACTGATCTGTTGTGTGAGCTATAGTAAGCTGTAAACGAAGGCAATATCAAGAAATTTCAGAAAATCCCAAAGGCTTTATGAATGTATATATATGTTCATGAATAGTTCCCTATTCAATCAGTTGTACACATAGCCATTTGATAGTCCATTGGCTTGAACACAAGGCACATCGTTCTCTTTTACACAGACCACATGATGTCATTTAAGTTGTGTATTTATTCATTTTTTAACCATTGCGAAATAAATATTTTTCATCAAATCCATTATATTTGCACAATGATACATACCATTCCACTGTAGATCTGACCTCCTATTCCCGTCATTGTTTCTTATTCAAGTCTAACTACATGAAACCACAGTAACTCCTAAATGTCATCTTTTCTCATGCAAAATGACCAAACTTGAAAAATGACCAAACTTGCAAACTTGCAGTCAGTGGAGGGATACTTATTGTGTTTTCGTTGTTCAATAAGGCTTTGCATGAATTTCTTCCACCTCTTAGCTTACTGAGGCAAAAGCTCCCTTAACGCCAAAGTCTTCATTATGGTCGTGGAATGAGTGGCTGGCTCGAGGTCACCCCTGATGTTCCACTGACTGCCTGGGGAAGCCTGGAATTACAAAGCTACAGCAGTCACAGGCCACGGCGACCAACTGTGCTGAATGACTCCAATCTCCGTTATAAGTTTGGCAACAGATTAACAACGTTGTAAACGCTGCTTGGGCCAGGATGTTGGGGATATAAACAAGTTCTTTCAGATTCTCACACTGCTCTGGCTGATTCTCTCTGTGCAGTTCTAGAGCATTCTTTGGAGAGGCTGGCTTACAAACACTTCACACTGAAACTTCCTGGAAATAAATAAACAAATAGGCTCTTCATGCAGCATCTGCTCAGATGGAACACATTCAGTCAAGGCCTGAAAGAGACGGCCAGGCTAATGAGAGTTAACTGTGCACAGCGAAAATGATTAGAGCAGCTGACCCAACCCTCCAAAAAAAGACAGAAAAGGAAAGTGGAATAAAGAATTGCTTCTGTCTGAACTTTTGAATATTTATATAAGTGTAAATATGCAAATAAACTGCACATTCTTTTTTATGAATGCAGTTGAAGATTGTCAGCCAATAATTATGAATCTGATGCTTTATTTGCACCTGATCAAATAAGACCCAACAAAACTCTTACTCCATCATGAATGGGAGGGCGATGAGATCAGCAGGCGACTCCAATGGCCTTGTAACTCCCCCTCCCCATGTCCATTAGAGGCCCATTCATATAAGCTCCCAATTGAGAGTATTGCAGAGCCATTGATGCCGCATTATCAGTGACCAACTGCTGCAGGCTGGAGTTTGTATTGGATTTCATTGACTGTTGATTGTTGAATCCCAGAATGTCTCTCAGAAGGCCAGGAGCATTTGAAAGGAGAAAAAAAAAACGTTCAAGCTGAAGCTGCATTAAGAGTACTTTATTGATAAAAGGTTAAGGATACATTTCATTCTTACCTTGATTAGGCTACACATATAAGCATTCCCCTGAGAGCACACGGAGGGAAATGGCAGGTTTGAGCTGCACCTACAAGATGTCAAAACTACCTGGATTAACTTTCCAAAGAGAGGACAAGTTGCCCCATAAGCATTAGTTCTTCCAGCAGTGTGAAGGCGGCCACCAGGAGGACGTGCAGCGAGCTTCTACACCACCAAGGAGTGAAGAAACCAAAACAACAGCGGCTGTCACCCATCAGGAGAGAAGGGAAGAAAATGAACAAACACACCAGCGAGCTTTCAGGTCCCACTGATAGAGCGCGCGGGTTGCATTTATTATGCTCATGCACTCCCCCTTTCCCCCTAAAAAAAATTAAAAATAAAAGTCCATGAAATATTCCTGTTTTGGAGAACGCCGCAGCAGCAAAGCGCGGCGTTGTCTGAGCACAACTGAGAGAGTCCAGTTCAGGGGGGAAACCCTTTTGACTCGAATCAAGGGGAGGCATACAAGAGAGGAGGAGGGAAAAAAAGAAAAAAGGAAGGAGGAGGGCAGGGAAGAAAGTGTTGGTGGTGCCAGACGCAGCGGCAGAAAAGAAGCGTACGTACGTGCTTTATCTTAGCGGCTGAGTGTGTGACGTGATATTGCAGCCTGCTCCTGGAGCTCTGCGAGCACCGAGCAAAGCGCGTCTATTTCTCTCTCTGTTGTAACTCACTAGCCCCCCAACATCTCACATCCACCCACTACGGATCTTTTTTTTTCTCCCATTTTTTTTTCCAGAGGAGGGGTTTTTGCGCGACTTGCTGGAGAAAACACATCGGTGGGAATAGAGACGTGGAGTCGCCGAATTAATGCATGGTAAAAAACTGTAAGAATTGCCTCTCTTCTTTTCATCACTCCAAGAATTTCTTTCTCCCCGTCTCTCTCTCTATCTCTGTCTGTCTGTCTCGTTGGCTGTCGTGTGTTGTTGCGCTTCGTTTTGATGGGAAAAACCCAGAAGAAGAAGAAGACGGGGGGGATATGAGCAGACAGACCGGAGTGTAACGCATTTTATTTTTGATCCATTGAACCATCTTGTTGCGCCGGACTTCTACTGTCGGGAATGGGGAGTATTGATTCACTGGAAGGCTGCAGAAATAATTTATAAAGGATGTGGTCAAGTATGTTGGAAAAATAGCCATAGCTTCCGCAGTGTAAGGTAAGATTATTGTTATTATTATTATCATCGTCATCATTATTTGTATTAATCAGATTATTATTGCATGCATGGGGCTACTGGAGCTCTTTTTCACATGTCATCCCTCAGTTAAAGTTTAGCCTCCCCTGTTTAATATTTGCCCTGTCTATTCAACATGATGGCTTCAGAGCTTTCATCCGCTCACATTAGTCCAGGGTGCTTAACAGCTGATTTTTTTTAAGAGCCGATCTCACTCTAAAGAGGCAAAAAATCACTTTAAAGCGCCGAGCGTCGAACTGACACTGCATGAGATGTCGCCCGTGTCTCTATATTCACATGTCCTCCCGAGACGAAATAGCTCTTGGAAGCTCGGGCAATAAAATCCGCGTCTCTTGACGACAGATTTCTCGTCTCCAGAATACTGATTCTCGTGTAGCCTTGGTCATGAATCTTGCGGAATCATATGGATTAATCGCGACTAAAAGCTTATTTCGCTAAACACTGCTGCTACAAGTCATTATGTAACTCGTATGTTATCCTAATGTGGTGTGACGGGCAGGTTTTATCATTTCAAAAAAAAAAAAAAAAAAAGAAGTTAGAGACATGAGTGCAAATGTATCTATTCTCCGTATCTATAGCCTACTTTGGCTTTCAACGCCCCCACACACGCACACATGCATACAGTTTGAGACACACACACACACACACACACACACACACACACACACACACACACACACTCGCACATTCTGCTGTGACACTGCTCACAGCTGCATTGCCTGTAGGATTAAAGCAATCAGGACATCGCATTGCATTCTCTCTCTCTCTTTCTCCCTCCCTCTCGCACGCACGCACGCAAACACACTTAGGCGCGCGACACAGAGAGAAAGAGAGAGAGACACACACACACCGCACACTCACACACACTGGCTCTTTATCAAATTGCATTGTCAAATATGTCAAGCCCTGAATTTCGGAGACATGCAGGTCGCGTATAGTGGACCGAAAGCGCGCAAAAGGAGAGAAGCCACGGTGACCAGGCGGACGCATGAAAGACATCTTCAGTCTGTGAATTTGTCTTCCCCTCATTATCTCAGCGTCGTGTGAGGAAACAGGCTAAATCACGAAGAACACAGCTTGATTTGAAAAAAGATCCTGGTTACTGCGTAAAATGAGCAATTGCATCTCACAGCTCGTGAGGACTGCACTGACTTTGAAGACCCCTCTCACTGTTCATCTTCAGATGTCAGCTATTCTAAACAGCTATATTTGCTTATCTCCAGGGATTGTGCCATACCAAATACGACCCAATTAATAATATCTAAATGACTCACATTATTGCACCCCCCCATAATAAATAAATAAATAATGACCGAAGCAGCCACAAGGTGGCAATGTTCGCACAAAGTATAGTAATGAGTGAGGCAGGCTGGAGATGCAAAAGACATGTTGCTGAGGTTAACGTGCCCCCCCCCCCCCCCCCCCCCCCCCATCTCTATGGTAGGCTGTGATAAGAAATGTGTGAAGCACATCAATCGGCCTTGATGGATGCTCTCTATCAAGTATGATTGATGTGCTTGTCCTCTGCTTTAAAAAAATATTTTGTGTGACTCTCTCCATCTCTCCTTGCAGGCCAAATGACATAGGATGAAGGCTGTTCGAAACCTGTTGATTTATATATTTTCCACCTATCTTCTGGTTATGTTTGGATTAACTGGTGCCCAAGATTATTGGTGTTCCACTCTGGTCAAGGGGGTCATTTATGGATCATATTCGGTGACTGAAATGTTTCCTAAGAACTATACAAACTGTACATGGACGCTGGAGAATCCAGACCCTACCAAATACAGCATCTACCTGAAGCTATACAAGCGAGACTTGAGCTGCTCTGAATATTCTTTGCTTGCTTATCAGTTTGATCATTACTCACACGAAAAGATCAACGAGTTGCTTAAAGTCAACGAGTCTATAGTGTACCTGTGCGATTCGAAGAATATCTATGTGTTTTTGCTGTATGACAAGAATTTCGTTCAACTACGAAGAGTTTTCCCTTACGATTACAACGGATTGACGCCACAGAAGCTGGATGAGGAGGAGAAGTCTAATGTGGAGTTTTTGGTGTTGAATAAGGCGAGCCCCAGCCAGTTTGGGTGTCAAGTGCTTTGTACGTGGCTGGAAAACTGCCTGAAGTTAGAGAAAGGGACAGTGGAGACATGTGGGATCGTGTACACGAAATGCACATGTCCTCAGCATTTAGGCGATGGAGAATCAGAGAGCGTGCTCATGCTCAACAACGTGGTTTTACCTTTAAATCCACAAACAGAGGGTTGCTTGTCACCCCAACTACAAGCTGGGCAGATCTGCAATCTGAGCGCAGAAGTGAAACGGCCTCCGAAAGAAGGTGAGTATCCAGTCATCCTTCTCCATTATGCTGAAATAGATGTAGAGTTAATGGACTACTGTATGCATAAATACGATAGTAATCATGTCAAACGTGCACGTCAATCACTCCCTTCTCTGCCCTTATTGCATGTTTGAAGTGTGATGGCCCATGAAACAAAGAGCACACATAGATATATAGACTGCAGTTGGCTCAGAAATATGTCAACTTCAAGAACAAAGCTGCCAGAGGAGTTGGGTGTAGTAATGACCACAAACACAAACAAACCAAACCACCTACAGGGGTTCTTTCTTTTGGTTGGACTAAATTAAAAATGCATCATTACTGTGAATTTAAAATGGCTATTTTTGTTTTTCTACACATCAGCACAGAGTTAAAATGGCTGCAAATCCAAAGATATTTTTTTTGTGTGTTATACATTTATGTCAGTTGTCATCCTAACACAGACCAACAGTGGCCAATGAATGCATCCTACAGCTTTGTGGGCATTTACGTCACATGGAACGACGGATGCAGCAGCGTCAGTTTGAATCACATTGCTCATGCAATTAAATATTTAAAGCTCATGGATACGTTTAAAGAGTTTAGTTAAAATATGTAGTAACTTATAATTCAAAATTATTGATTGAATAAAAGGGTTTTAGTATTTTCATGGGGATGCTACTTGTCCTGTGTTGCCATAGAGCAATGCACCATGTTTTCCCTGTATGTTGCACAATGTGCATTCATTATACTCCTATACATGCATACACATTCGCAAGTAGACAGCTCAATGAACAGTCAGTCGTAAATGGTAATGATAAGGTCATAATGATTCTGTTCATTAGTGACACGGGGTAGCAAGGGGGAGTTTTTGTAGTTATTGCAATTGTGTAGCCTTCTAAATTACAAAGGGAGCCCTTCCTGACACATAGCTGCTTGCATTTTAACAGATAGCAGAGAAAAACCCCAGAGGAATATGCTGCATACTTCAGAGGTGAGGTGCGTTTACCGTGAGACATAAAGGAGGGGCATTCATCACAGCACACCGAGCCAAAAATAATGAGGCAACCTTTAGATTTTTTGTGTGCGTGTGTGTGTGTGTGTGTGTGTGTGGGGGGGGGGGGGGCAATGATAGCAGGAATATTATGGAGCTATCTCCCTTGTGGCACTTATCAAAATAACAGTTGCTACAACAGCACCATGGAGAACAGGTGGCAGTTTTCTAATCAAGAAGAGCAGGTGAGCATTGGATTTGCAGTAGTTCAGCTGTTTGATTGACTCCTGCTGACTGCTACATCACATTTTTAGGCATGTTTTTGAAACCCACTCATACAAGATCTTTTTTTCTAGAAATATTATACCTAGATGCTACTACACCTAAGGTGTTTTTAATGCTTTTATAAGAGTTACTCTTGCAAATTTCCACATGATTTATTAAGTGGCTAGCCTCCAACAAGTCGGATGATGAACTCATTTGGAGTATCGTTCATCCACCCTTTTCACTAGAGCCCTTAAGCAATAATGCATACAGTTTCTGATTCAATCTACCATTACAACTCACCCTGCAGTCAAGTAACATCACAAAGTATGACTCAGCTGTGTGTTTCTGTTGGATAATTTCATCATTTAGTGAATCTTGTGTTCACATTACAATTTACTAGGAAGCATTATGCTTATTTCCACAGAAAATTGTCTGCTCCAAAATAACATTTGACATTTTTCTATCAGCATGTTAATAACGGCTTAAGAGCACAGCTTATTTTTTTTTTTTTCCTCTCAGAAGATTTTCCACAAGCTTCTATTTATAGGATCGGTTGATGGGAGGTTTGAATAAATCCGTTTTCATCTGGATAACGGGGAGATCACCACTGGGTTTAAAAGAGCACTGTGTCTCCTGTGGCATCACGGTGACAGAGTGGGTGATCCTGATGAAGAATAAAGCATTACAAACAGTCGACAAGGGCTCCATTTGATAAAATCGCCTGTCTTTGATCTTCTCAGTTCCTGGTAGAGGACGACTTCAGAGCACATCAAAGAAAAGCAGGGCTGGAGGTTGTATACTCCAGCCGTGCCATTGAAATGCCCCTCCAGTGTTTCACACACTGAGGATAACAACATTTTAAAGGTTAAAGCTCTTACTATTTAAGGTGATTATGCAGACAAAAGGACAGACCTCATTCCTTGATATTGTGACATTTTGAAAACCACAGTGACACAATGAAATCCTAAACAGATGTACTACTCGGATGACTCATTTATGCAGTTATATTTTTATCACATTCTCCCATTTCATGAATAAAAGTTGTAAAAGGAGGCAGCACAGTGGCGCAGTGGCACTCACAGCAAGACAGATTTAATTCTTTGTTATTTTTTTTTCCTTTGTGTTCTGTATTTGCGTGGGTTTCCTCCAACAATCCCACACATGTAAGTCAAGTGGGCTGATGACTCTGAGCTGACCAAAGGTGAATGAGGGACTGTCTGTGTTAGCTCTAAGGGGGTGAATCATTCGGTTTCTCGCAATTTCGATTCTTAGGTCCCGGTTTCTTATTCAAAATCAATTCTCGATGAAAAACTGAATGCAAATTTCTTACAGTTTTAGCATTTAAAGATACAGTCTCCGATTTTTTCCCAAATCCCAAAATGTCAGAAGATGGAGGTTTTTATCAATCTTCAGATTATAATAATTATTTCTGAGGAATGTTACTAAATGTTATGTGAGAGGAGCTCAAACAAAAGAAAAAGGTTTATTTTGGCTGGCCGCAAGATAGACGTTCATCGATGTTCAAGTATGTACAGAACAAAATAAATAAATGGATCTTTGGAAGTCGTGACTTGATTTAAAATCATAGAAGATACAAATATATATTTGTACATGAATCTATTTTCCCCCACCTTTAATTAGCTCTTTGATGCCCTGGTGATGTGCATCTGATTTTATTTCATTTATTTTCTTCTATTTAGATGTCCTTGGTGCATGTACTTTGAAAAGATGAATCAAGAGGCATTCAGCTGTCAGATAGAAACTACCACCAGACATTTAAGAGTTCTCACACAGATATCTGCCCTTCCTTGTCCAATCCTGTGCAGATGCTGATGTTTACATGTATGGAAGCTTCAAATCCTCAATTCACAATGCACTGTTCAAATCATCCACAAATTGCACTTGGCTCCAGGAAATAAACAACATCATGAGGCATTGTCTTGTTTTGTGGCTCAGCATACTACTCTGCCCTTGGCTAAGTCTTTGTCTCAGTCTTTGTTTGGTTTGGTTGGAACTTGCCAGTTTTTAAGGATCAGGGTCAAGGACTCTCATTGTTTGAGAGAAATGTGCTTTGTTGCATATCCTCTAAGGTGTTCACTGGTAATGAAGCCTTTAACAGCGACGTTCATGTCCAGATTCCTCACTATTATATGACATCTTTCCAGTATACCTTTCTGTTCCCTAAAATATTGCCACTGAAAAGCCTATTTTAAATATTATTTTAAAATGGAAAGGGTGATCTTTTATCATCAAACATTATTTTGATTCTGTCAGATATTTCAGTTCATGTAACTGCGCCCATCTCTGCCCCCACTTCCCATTTCCGTGTTGTCATTGACTTATAGTGGGAAAAGATGATAAATGGGACAGTGACAGCAAAATGCTTTCTGGAGATAAGGGTTCATAATTCGTTTCAAACCCGATTACGCTACAAAGAACTGAATCTCATATGTGTGTGTAAAATATTCGAATAAATATTTTATGAGTCGGCAAAGTGGGCCTCTAAACTCATTGTTATCACAAGAAGTGGGTTAGAAATGACTATGACATCACAGATTTGAGTCCCGATCCTCTGTTTGGTTTGAAAATTGTTCACTCTAGAAAACTGATTTGACTGTTACATGCAATATGCAATATGTTTTTATTTGACAAGGGTAATTTAAGTCAACCACCACTTAACAGACAAGAGGGAAAGTAATTTAACATGTCATTCAGGCAAATACCAAAGGTTTTTATATTATATAACATATCCACTACAAGAATAAATACGGATGCATATTTGTGCAGTTGCAGATGCTTATTTGATCATTGCCGTTTCAGACGACACAGAGCATGTGCCATGTGGAAAATGGCAATAGGATTTTATTGGCAAATGAAATGTGTGTGAAGCGTTCTAATGCACTGTCACCCGCCAAAGTCCTGAGCACTGCAGCAGCTCAGCCTAGCTGCCTCACATAGTGAGGCCTTTTATTCACTTTGGATCTCAGTCAAGTCACTCAGTAGTCACACTGCATTATGCTCACCCCCATTGTTCAGTACACTTGGAGGCCATTTTAGTTCCAATTCAGTGAAGGAGAAGGCTCAGCTCAACAGCACAGAATCTGTTTAAACTTAAACATGCATTAATTGTCTTTAGCTGTACTAAATATCTTGAATATCCCATGTCCCAATTCCCCATGCTAGATGATTCCACCTATTAGCCTACTGTTAATATTGTTCTCATGTTTTGCTCTTGGATTAAGATACAGAATTTTCTCCCTGGTTTTATAGCTACGGCTTCTGTATTCATTTCAACGTCCCGAGGCAGCTGCGTTGAGATGGAAATGCTAAAGAAAGTTGTTAAGGAATGAAAGGTCAAAGCAAAAAGCATGATAGATCGCAGGAACCTGAGAATTAGCACGAGGGCCAGCCATTGTCTTTGTCCATTAACTGCATATTAATGTTTTGCATTCAAAAAGAAAAGAAAAAGAGGACAGTGCAGAGTGTGGAATGATTAAGTTTTATGCCCTAATCAATTACACAGCTTTGGGTCGATTCCAGTCAATTTTGTGAAACATACACAAAACTGCTTAAATTAGGTCAAACATTACACCACGATCTGCAAGACTGCGATTCTTGGGAAAAGATAATGGAGTCTGGAAGTGAGTTAGCAGTTCTTTTCTGTGCGTGGCTCAAAAACATACATGTGTAAACGGTATATTCTTGGCCCAAGTCGCTGTTTCTGGGTATAAAAATTCATGAGGCTCTGAGGTGACTCCTAAGTCATTTTACACAGCAATATAAAACCACAAAAACTGTTGCCATGTGTAAAGTTCTGCTCAAATCACTCACAAATCCCACAGATGGATGCAAATGGGCTCTTTGGAACCACAAAAGTCTACGTTTTCTTAACCATTACAAATTTATGATACAATAAACTATAGGGTCCACCACATGTGGCTTGGCATGGTTTTTATTTTGCACAGCAAGTTAAAGGATTAAAAAGATAAAAACGAGCAGTTGTACAGTTATGTATAAATCAAGAAGCACTTTCTGATAATTGCTTTATTAAAAGGCCCTAAAAACCTCTTTTCCCAAATTGCCTATTACAACAAGAGATGGGGTCCAACATGAACAATAAAATGATCTGCCGAATTTCAATTTGTTTTGGGCTCAGCCAGAAAAAAGGGTGGTGTTACATATTTCTGTGTACCAATCACAGTTAAGAAACATTTAAATAAAAATCTGACTGTTGGGAGGTATTTTATGGATGTTGTATGACTGTCAATCATATATTGTCAATCCAAGCAAATAATATAATGTACAGTTTAGCAATGGACAGATGACTAAAATATATAAGAAATGGACGTAGTCACCGTGATGCCACCCACTGGTTTGTGGACTGCCTTTTTGAAGCCTCAAGTTCGGTATTTTGGCTGTCACCATCTTGTTTTTTTGCAACCAGAAGTGTCACAAGAGGGTGGAGCTGAGCCGCAGCCGAACGTTGTATGCTGTTTCTATCATGCTGCATTAATGAATGTTTAAGGGTCATTTTTTCGTAGATTTCTTCAATCAGATTCCTTTTTGCAACTGGAGGAGTCGCCCCCTGATGGCTATTAGAAAGAATGCAAGTTTAAGGAACTTCCGCATAGGCTTCACTTTTCAGAATCAGAGGTTGCTGCCTGTCCTAAAACTGGTTAATATTGATAATCATCAATCCTGACTGTTTTGATATGTTCCTTTTTTCTAACTAGAGCTACTGTAAATCTGATGCTCATTGTAAGACCAGCCTTGATGTTACCAATGATAACCTGGCTGTGGGGTGGATGCAGATCAGCTGTGAACGCTGTGGTTCATTTGACATGGATTTGTGATCTTTGTCTGGAGGCCCTGTTTCAGCAGCACGGCAATTGGAAGTCAGAGTGATAACTCTCCACTATACGCAGACTGTGTAATGCAAACTGCCTCAGAGTAAATTAAAGGCATGTGTTGCCACAGCTGAACTGCTCAAAGGATGCCTGGAAGAAAACCTGAAATACAATTTAAAAAAGTGTGGAGATGATTTATGGATTGCAGACATCTAGAAAGCATTTCACAGTAAGAATATTGGTGGCTACATACAGAAAATGACTTCATTAATACATTTTAAGTTAAAATGTCACTCAAATGACGGAATTATAGGTCATCTTTTCTGTTACCGCCTCAAGCTCAAGAGTTTCTTGGATAACATTTTTCATTTGTACAGCGACATACACAGCAGACAGCTCATCCCTGACTAGTCTCCCATAGACAGTCCTATTTCCACAGTGGTGTGTCAGCGCCCGAGAAAGGTATGGCTTCACACATCATCATTCTGGTAGAGGGGAAAAGATGTTCTGGCTTGTTTGTATTTCTTTAAATCAATCCCAGTCGCTGCGCTAAGCACAGGATGCAGTGACAGTGCACTTTCAAAATAGATACCTCCCTTTCCGCTATCTGCACGGAATGCCAGGTGAAATGCACGGCCAATGACAGGCTTATACCCTCAGTTTACAGCCGATGCGTAAGACTAATCCCTGACAGTCTCTCTGTGATTTTGGGTTGCTCCAACTACTCTTGGACTTTTCCCCCAGCATTATAACAAGCCCTCATGTTTGGTATGGTCATAGCAAAAAGGGTAATCATGTGAGAGTGGAAATCAGTTTCCGTTCCTTGCCGTAAAAAATTACAAAATGACATGGTTTCTTGTAATTTGGTATACTATGTCCAAAGCCCAACGTTTCTTAAGATCTGTAGATACTTTATTTAACATATAAGGAGGGAGGAGTGTCAACCTAGGAACCAAGTCTTTTGAACTGCATTGTACTGTAGTATATTGCATGGTGCTTTGATCTGCAAGGATTCCAGTTTTCTAGCCTTCGTCTGGGCCTTCTGTGACCTGACTTGGGCTTGGTTCCATGGACTCTATTTCCGATCATCATTTCAATTGTGGACATTTCAGTCATCTTATGGATGGCATGCATATGCTCACTCTTTCTGTGAGCTTGCATTTTTTTTTTGTCTATTTTTAATTTTTTGTGTGTGTTGTAAAATGGAATAATAACTATATGCTGCTATATTAATGCTCCCAATCCCGTAAACTGCACCTTTAAGCATAGAACTTGATTAAATACAATCTGATACTGACAATTACATATCAGAGCAAAGTACCTGTAAATTGCCCAGAAAGGCTCAAACCTACATTTCTTGATTTAGTGCTTCAACCTAGAGCCCATCTCCATCACTTGTGCAGTGTCATTGAGGTGACAAGTCGGACCTTTTTAACTTTACAGCCGACAATAAATAGGCTGCAATTGTAATAAAATGTGTGAGCAGCAGTTTTCTCCCATAATAATGTCATATTACATCAGGAATCGTAATCAGAGTAATGGGGTACATAATGAAGTATCTAATTCTCTGATGCGAAGCAGCCACACCTCTTGTCCTCAAAACTGTTGCGCGTCACCGCTATAGTCCTACATATGCAATGAGGAAACGTGCATATCTGATTTAATACCATGCGTATTCCACCTGAATGCATTTATGTTGTTAAGAATTCCAAACAGAGGTAGATTTGTGTGCTTGTATATCCACGCTGCACCAGCTCCCACAGCTACTCATAAATTCTTGTTGAAATGACTGCTTACCACTCAAGCTCTTATTCAACTCCTTCAGCTTTTTCCATTAAATACAAAGAACACAACCCAACAAATCTAAACCACTACTGCATTGTAGACGGGGAAAGTGTTGAACAGAGGCTGGTTTGTTACACTGTTTAACATGTTTGACACTACAAATAAAGACAAATTTAAGGTCAGTATCTTCTTAATTTGTTGTGCTTAATCATCTATCAAGTAACATAATTATCATCCCTTTTTTAAAAATCTGATATTTACACATAGCATGTTGTCTTGTGAGATTATGGCAATGCACATGACTGTTTTGTGTAATAAATTATTTTCAATGAATAAGTCTTAGATAAAGCACTTTATCTTAAATACCTTCTTGTTTTTCTACTGCAGAGAACTTATTCTACGTCTCATCATGTAGTGCAGTGGTGCAGCATCTATTTTCCCGTAGTGTGTGCATGGCTGAAGCTGACGCTGTTCTTTGTCAACGGCTCTATATACAGTATGCTGCGGTGCTGTTTCATCACCACAACAGCAACGCATACTTATCATGAAACATTTCCATTTGTAATCGCATGTCTGGCTTTGACATCTTAGCATCCAGTCTCTATTTTGAAATTTATGAGTTAAAGATAAGTGGACCTTATAAATCAAAGGAACAGCCACTGTTGTGCTCTTGTTTCCTTTGACTTCAAAAAGGTTTCTATATGAATGCAAACAACAAGTAATGAGTCTCTGTAGATGAATAAGAGTGTCTCATGTTCTTATTATACAAATTAGATTTGTTCACTGCCATCATATGCATAATTCAGTAGTAACCATCATTTCTGATTTCCTGCCATAAAAAAATGGGAATTATTTCTGCAGTCTCATTCAGGAGAAAAGAGGGAACACCATGAACTTGTTTCCAACTAGAACTGAGTGTGAAATGAAGGTTTGGTATCTTTGCTTCACAGCAGAAAGGAACAGTTCAGTTCATTGTAAAGAACAAAATTGAACAATTACAATAGTGATTCTCATGTGACAAATCCATTTAGAAAGCAAAATCATTCAGAGTGGGCCTCAGCAACATTCTATTCATCTTTCAAAGAAAACATGAACAACATTCACGAGTTTGATACAGCTTTGCTTTACACTTGTAAAGTGAGTTTTTGAAGCTCTTAGGGTGAATAAACACTGTCAGATGTCATGAACGTTTTTTTTAAAATAAGCTTAGAAAATAATATTTTAACTTTTGTGTGGGCCGGCTTAATGTGGTAAATTTGATAAAGCCCTTGGTGTGCGTTGCCAGAGATGTTAATGTAAATTATGCACTGCCTACAGCCTCTCAGTAGCATGTTCCTCCATTTCAACCCAGTTAGTTTTGGCCTGTCACTGGATGGCTATTTCAGCCCACAGAGGAGAGGCATTTGCATAAACATCCACCCACAAAACCTGGCAAATGAGTCTGTCACTCAAAGACACTGTCTACGTGGTAAAGTGGAGGCAAAATCCATTTTTTTCCCTCATGGGGCTAGTGTAGATGCTTTCTCTGGCGGTCCCTGTGCCGAGTATGGCAAGTGTCTTCTTGTAGCTGTAATGGCTGCTGCCTTTAAACTTACATGGTAAACTATGATCTAGGGCAGCATACACAATTGCATAATCAGTGTCGCATTACAGCACCATGTAATATGTACACATTCCCCAGGGACTTAAGAAGACAGAATTGTTTCTAATTATAATATTAATCAAGAACTGACACCATAGAAGCTACTGAAGTTGTATATTTATAAATATAACATCTATTAAACTTTAAATGCTGACAACTGCTTTTTGAAGCATTTACTGTGGAGTGCAGCTTTATTATCAAGGGCATGAGATAAAGGTGAATACCACTCATTCACATGACTTTCCTTGAGTCCCAGATAGTCCAAAAGACCTTCTCCTAACGCTAGAGTCCAGACTGATTTGTCATGACCATGAAAATGATCATTGGCAGGGTTTCTTCTTGTATTTGCTTAAAACTCCAAAGAGAACGCAGTAGAAAGATTACATTTAAAGTAATGAGGATAAAAAAAATATCATGAACTTCCTTTGAAACCAAGCCTTCACATTGATGCGAAAACAGCATAACTGAAAACTAGAGTAGAGTGCATAACTCCTCCAGATGTGTCTGCAATAAACGCTGCTTTAATGTTTGGTTGAATGAATTATATATACAATTGCAATCCGTCTAGACCGCAAGCATATCAGACAAGTTTTTCAGGCACATCTCACACAACGGATGCGCTATTGCCCTCTGTTGTAATCAGCACTTGGTTCAGTTTGTCATTCGCTAGGTAATAGATATACATTCATACTTACATACAAACAAGCAATTGTCTTACTTAGGTGCGCAAATCAAGAGAGGAACAATTTGTAATCTATGCATACATGCAGCCCTCACCGGCCAGTTTAGAGCAATAAAAGGTCCACAGTCAAAGTCGGTATAAAACAGCCAATAAAATATGTTTTCAAAAAGTGTAAATCACGGCAACCACGAGAGGTCCTTTACCATAAAAGTCATACATAATCCCCTGGTGGAGATAACAATTGGAAATGTTCTTTAGATGTGAAATAGTAAATAAAGCAATAATAATAACATAATGTACTAAGGGAAAAACAAGTTAGTCAAACTTGTCAATTTTAGTCAAAAATGACCAATGTAAAATTTTGAAGGAAGGGTCTTTGAAATGGCAGAACTAATGCTTTACAGATAGATGGTGGGATATTTTAGTAATGGCAATCACTATCTAACAGCTGACATTTTGTAAATCTTTCCATGGAGCATTGTGGGTATTCAGCTCCTCGCCCTGTTAGGAGAAGTGTTATGTAACATAGAATGAGTTTCAGAAATTATCACTCTGCTACACTCTTGCGCCAGATTGTCAGCTTGTTTACAGCTCTCTGTCCACTTCACAGACAGAAATGATAAAGTGTGACAGGCAATACTGATGACAGGTGTTATTTTAATAATTTGTAAAACAGTGGAAGCATAATTATATGGCACTCAAATTTCTAAATCCATGAAAGAATTTTTCATAATTCTGAAAAGGATATACAGTAATAGAACATTTGAGGATGGATGTTCTCTCTTCTCAATGATATCTGGCAAATCCAGATTGGAGTCAGACTATTTCATCAAGTCTGGCCACATGGGACCCTAATTTATAAATCAGATTTCAACCACATTGACCAGATTTGAGAAGGATTTCTCCACATGGTGTGTGTCAGTCTGCCTGTTTGAGTTAGATTTCAAACTGTCCTTTAGACCACTGACAACCAGCACCCAACACTGATGTCACATTCAGGGCATGGTTAGCCTGCCAACGTTGCTGGACATCTTAAACTCATCTGTCACTGTTGTTGTCTGGTGTGGTGGCAGGGTTTTGCACCTCAACTAGATATTGCTACAGCATAAAGAGAGAGACGGTCTATCTCAATTCCTCATCTGGCTTGCTGCATGCTGGTCTGACTCTGGTCTGCCACCAACACATCTTCTAAGCCCTTAATATAGCAACCAGCGCAGATGGGTTAACGATGCCTGAACATACAATTCCTAATCAATCACTTACAAATAGCAGTGTGGACAGCTAGTTCTGAAATTGGATTGAAGACACAAATTTGATTTTCTAGCTGTCTGGATATTGTCTGTCTTGCATCCACTGTCTTTGCTATTGCTGTAAATGCATACTATCTCATCTACGGAGACTATTGTTAAGGCCAACCAATATCATGATGCCCCCATCCCATTTGTTAAGGTTTGGTCGTGTTAAAGCAACTAAAAGTCCTTGATTAATAAGGGAAGATTGCGCTCATGGGAGTCCACAGCTTTGCTAGCAGCGGTACTTGAAATGTTAACGTCTGCTCGTTAACAAGGGCAATTGTAACATACTGATGTGTAGCAGGTAATATTAACGAAGCCACTGTCTTAGCGGAGCATGCTAACATTTGCCAATCATCACTTAAAAAGCACAGCTGAGGCTGGTTGAAATACCATTGCAGTATCAACCAAAGTATATGGCATATTACTATTTTAACCTGATAATCAAAAAGTCAGGGGAATCCCAAAATGTATTATAAATATATCCTCTAGGAGCCATGAAAATCTGTAGCAAATATAACAGCAATCTATATACTAGTTTTTCAGATATATCACTCTGATGAACCAAAAACGTCGACTTCACCATAGTTGGTAGGATTCATCCTCTGGGGACCATAAATGTCCGTACGAAATTCCATGGCAATCCATCCACTAGTCATATATTTATAATATTTCATCCAGGACAAAAGCGGTGGACCAACTAAAAATAACAGTTGAAGTATGGTCAAAGTTTTGGCAATGAAAACTACTTGTCTAAGGATGGGAAAAGACTGGCATTATGGTTATGGGAAAATGTCGTGCTTTGCTCTGTTATAAGAAAGTCTCATTAAACATTGCTAATTTTCACTGCCTGAACAAACAACACATGCTGTCATTTTCCCAGCGAGAACAGTCTCTTTGTTTTCCAGCATTAATGTAGCAGCAACCTACAAAGTTCTCACTCAAATGAAGAACCACTATTTCTGTCATATATTGTAAAGAATTGAATTGCCCTCTATGGCTATAAAGCTGCTGTGTCCTTAAATAATCCTTAATAGTTAATTTACTCTGGATCTCCTGGAATTCTAAATTACAGCATCAGTGTGAGATCTCTAAACACAGTAAGATGAGCAAATCACACTCCACCAAATTAGTGAAAGTCTGCTGCAGGGAGTCTTATCCATACAGCCAATACAGAAGGCATATCAGATGGTTAGATGCTCTCTGCAGTATTGTATTAAAGAGAAAGAGCTTCAGAGCACAGGAGCCATAATGAAATGTGACAGATAAATCAGAAGCACTTGGGAGATGGCTTTGGATTACTAAATCAATACTGTATCACCAGAGCTAGTCTAAACTTCCTAGACCTGCTCTCTTTTAGTAGAGCCTCCAGTGAAAGCAATTGGGATGTTTTCATCCTGTGACATTGCGGTTTGTAATTCTAGTTTTTGTACACAAAACAGACTACAGTATATTTGAAAAATAAAAGCAAATATGCAGATGAGTTTGTGAGAAAGCACATCACTCTCGTCATCTGAGATCACCTAATTACTTGTCAGAAAGTCTACAACAGCACAGGTTTCTGAGAATTATAAATGGCACACACTCACTGTGTAATCTAAAGCATTTAAATATAAATCACAGACAATTTCTACCTGCTGCTGTTTAATTCTTAATTAGTAACAAAACACCAGCTACAAAATCCTTCGTTGTTCCTTTTGGTTAGTGACGTTCAGCAAAGTGAGAACATACTTTGCTGCAATGATGTAAAAGTGTCCTCGGGGTGCGTTCAGTACATTGCGGCATCACTGTGAGGGACAGTTATGGCTGCAACAGGGCATTCCTCTAGAAAACCGCTGATGAAACAGTGATTTTCCACTTTGTGTAAAGTTATACCTCATAAAAATGCGGAAGAGCTGTATCGTAACTGTGTTGTTTTCTAGTATAAAAGATGCAAATAGAAACGTAAATAAATAAATCACTTGGTAAACCTGAGTCTAGTATGATCTTGCCCTGCAACACTCTGGATTGAAGCTCCCATGGCTGAGTTCATCTGTTATTATAGTCTTATATACAGTATATCAACCTATGATTGGATTATGCAAGAGGTCAACCAAGCATAGTGAGCTGGTATCGGCGTTTCCTCCTCCTTCCCTCTCTCGGCGCGAGGCAAAGTGTTCATTACTGGTAACTGTGGCCCTGCTGTGGCCTTAGTAACCGAGCTCCATGTAATCTTTGCACTTTCTGGTTATTTGAATTTCAAGTATGACATATAAGGAGCAGCAGAAATAACAAATGTTTAGCAAATGTCATTCATTTTATGTGAACTACAAGAAAACGTATGGTGTTAGACAAGGTTGGCTTTAGTCAAATCCCAGTATAATTCAAAATTGAAATCCATGTTAATTGAACATGAACAAATGCAAATAAGGCATTTGAAGGGATAAAGAATGAATGGTGCATTAACTAGCATTACTATTTAATATTAGAAACATTCAACTGCATGGTATACTTCATAGACTCATCAATGCATTGTATCTCAGCAGCTACATGCATTATCATTATGTGGCATTAACTGTTAGCTACAAGTAGTAATTTTAAGAAAGTAAGGGACTGAAAAGTGATCATTTTATGGATTTGATATCTCTTTTTGTGATCTTTAATTTGTAAATGGTTAATCTGGCCTCCATTTGATTAAGTCTTGACAATATCAAAGCATCATTTTCATTTTCATTTTCCATAGACTAGCTTGAATTATCTTCTATTTTTTTGTCCTTCTGGGTAGTTTCTGCCACTCTCAGTATGATGTAAATCAAATATGGCCGCCCAATAAATGACGTGTTCACTTCTGTTGTCTGTTTGGTCTTTGATTTGGTGCATTCAAAGACACCTTTGTTTCCCAAGGAAACATTAATACACCATTTCTATGTGTGAAGCAGTTTTATAATCCTTTGATTTTGTTTCTTTGAAAGGTACATCTTTGAAAAGAGGTCATGTACACAGCTGCTTTGTGTGTGTGTGTGTGTGTGTGTGTATTAAATTAAGCTAATGAATATAGAGTAAATGGTACTGAAGTGATGATGTAGAAACTAATCGCTCTGTGATTCTTACCCAGCTTCTGAGCCTCATTTGTTTTCTGTCACTATTAATGAACATTTCTTGCACTTTTATTTCATTACAAAACCGTCAACAAGCCATTCCGATTTGGCCCACATGCAGGCTCAGTGGTTCCAAAAATCAGGTTGGTGTTCCCCAGTCTAAAATAAATTATTTTATATTTTCTATTTAATTTAACTTTTTTCTAACAACCATCTGGCGACCCCACTGAGGCCGGGACCCCAAAATTGAGAACCACTGCATAGAATATACCGTCCCCCATATAAGTATCTTAATTAACCCACGGCTTGAGAACTACAATAATTTTCTTGATTTTCTTCATTTTCAAAGAGCAGACTGGGCTTTTCCAGACAGACAGTATGAGAAAAATAAATGTTTTTTTAAAATATGAAAGCATGTAAACATGTTCTAGTAGAAACCCAAAGAACAAGTTTAAACCTGAAAATGTGTATTTCATCCTTTAAATGTAATCCAAATGCAGTCCAAATGTACAGTATATGTGGTATTGATTAGATGCCAGCATGTACAACATCTACAATTACAATAGTAATAAATAAAAAAGAATATATATATATATATATATATATATATATATATATATATATATATATATATACATATTATACAACTATAATTTCATGTTAAATGTCTATACAGTTATAAGTAAAGTACTCAAGCAATTTGTTAATGTGTTCTCATTATTCTTGCTTTTATTCATTGCTTCGGTTGTTTTAAATTTAGAATTTACCAGTTGCACTCAAATCCTTTATCTAACTTGTATCTGTTGTATAATCTTCTGTTTTCTAATCTTCATCAAGCTTATTTTACAACATCAGTATTCCTTGTTCAAAGGCTGTCCCCCTGCTTTCTCTAAAATATATCAATGCAGGGATGATGGACGGAGGTCATTGGTCATCCTCGGGCCTCGGTTGGTCGGTCACTAACTCACAAACAAAACATCTTTTTGTACTGTGCCAAGTATTAAAAATCTGCCCAAGTACTTCAAGGATCTTTTCAATTAAAGCAACAAAAAAAAAAAAAATCCTTGATGCAGTTGATAAAATAAATAAATGAATGTATCACAGTTTTGGTTTATGAGCTACAAAAATAACATTTATGAATAATTAAAGCATCTATATTTGATGCTGTCCTATTTGAAATGCTGGAACACAACGAATATCAAGTCAAAGTGGAGGAGTAATAAAAGAAAGTTAAATTAACGCTGGTTTATTAATGTCTTGTTTTTGCGTTGATAGCGGATTGTTTTTGCAGCAGCAATGATGGAAAGTTATTCAGTGAATTGAGGTTGATTTGGAGTAATTTTATTGCAAATTAAACATTTTATCTACAAATGTTAAATTACTGAACTTTACAGAGGTGAAATATATAGGGAAAAAGACTTGTCATGACAGAAAGCCGGAGATTTATTCTATGCAAGTTTTATTGTCCGGCACATTTAAGTGTTCAATTTCAATTCTGCATTTGAAATCACAATATTGAGCAAATCCTCATTTTTGTGTGTGTGTGCAAATGTCTTTAAGAATGGCGGTATCCATGGAAACCATTGCTGCAAATGGATCATGCATTCAGAGACAGCGGTGCCATAACACAGTCTCTTTAATCATCATTCAAACTGAAGGAGCCACAGTTACTATACACACACCAGCACTCCCTTAATAAAGAAAATGCTCCCTCTATAATGAATAGTAAAGGTGACCCTGCAGTTATGTCAAAACCTGTTGAAATGAAATGTAAATTGACTTTGCAGACAGCTTTTTATAAGAACAGGCTCTCTACAAAGGGAAGTGTAGATGCGTAGATGTATGACAATATAAACATAAACCCTCTTTTGTCCCACATCAGACCCTAACAAATATTACTCTACCGAATGTTGTAGTTTTGCCTCGATACATGAAAAACAGAGTTGAGCACACAATACAAATTCAATTTTCTTTAAGACAAAACTCAAACGCTTCAATTCAAAATTCCCCTGCAAAAATAAACTTTATTTTATATAATTTGGGTCACACTAATTCTCTGTTTTTGTTTTCTGAGAAACTACATGTCACGACGACAGATGTGATTGACACTTGTCAGTTGCACATTAGTGGTAGTGTTAATAATGGCGAGCAGAGGTTGGAACTTTCTCCTTCAGCCTGATTAAGATATGCAGCAAAACTCCCAATAGTAGCCAAAGTCTTTATTTGCATGAGCAACCAAACGGATTAGTTCCATAATTTATTTGATGCAGCTTAATTGAGGAACGATTAGCAACTTATTCACCAAAGCTGATTCAAGTATGCTGTTAAACACAACCTAAGGATAAAATTCTCTACTTGTGAAAATGTAAAATAAATCATTATAAAACACTCAGCATGAATTATGACTAATTGCTAGGAACAGATAATTGACATTTTTTTTTACAACTTGTTTCATCCTTTTAAATAAAAATACGATTGTATTTAAGTGCAATTTTACTGTTAGAAAATTGCATATAAAACAAAAGGCCTATTTTAACAACAGAGTGCCCTTTCACTTTTAAAGTGTGTATAACCATAAGCCCCAAACAAGTGACATTACAGTTACTGCTGCTGCAGAGCTACTAAGCAGTGATTGAGGTATTTCAGGTTACTTTAGGCACCAACACCTGGAACTGCTTTAGGATTGCCATTCTATGTGCACATTTATATGAAAATGTCTATGCCCTCCAGTGCTCTCACGCAGCAGCAATCTAAAGCTATCATTTGGCAGGTGCTTTGAGATCCTCCAGTTAAAGAGCTCTGCTCCTCAGACCATCTTGCTGAGCCATCAGCTCAGCGGTGTCCAAAGCCTGACTGTTGTGATGTTGTCTCAACAGTTAGTGAAGTGCAATAATTGCAGCTTTCTTCTCTGATGTGAGGTGACAATTAGAGGAAGAGGGTGAAAGAAAAGAATTAGCAGTGAGAGTGAAAGAATAAATACTTTGCCATATGGCAGAGTGAACACACACATACTGAATCGCAGGGGGAAAAAAAATCAAAGGATTTTGTAAACATTGTTCTTTGTGGGTGTCAAGCGATGCAGCGTTGACATTTTTTTTCCTAGTGGCTCCAGATAAGCGATAAGGCCTGAATATATTTCCATACTAACATAGAGGCTTATTGTGTTGCCTTTTGTCTTCCACTCTCACTTTAGAAATGACAGACTTCACCGTAGCTTTGTGTCTGTAAAGTGTAATCAACATATTTAAGGTCAGTGCTGCCTGATATCTTTGACCCAAGAGACAAATGAAAAAGCTGAAGACGCTGACTTTCGTTATCCGTGTCCTGAGCAGAATGTGGCATTACAATAAGCCTCCGAGGTCAGGGTCAGTGGGCGGGTGACCGTGGCTAAGTGGAGAGCAGGGCCGCCTTTCAATCAGAGGGTTGGCGGTTCAATCCCCGGCTCCTGCTCTACTAGTCTCATGTCAATGTGTCCTTGAGCAAGACACTTAACTCCAAAAATGTCTCCCGTAGCTGCGTCTACGGTGTGTAGATAGATACTGAATTGTAAGTCGCTTTGGATAATAGCGTCTGCTAAATGACTGTAATGTAATGTAAACAATGCTCATCTTAATGTCAGCGCTTATCTCAGTAGCATGTTCCAAAGCAGCCACGTCCGTGTGACCCTATTATGGTAAGTCTCCATCCACGTGGCCTTACTGTTTAGTCCAGAAGGTGAATTTCACCCTCCATTTGCCATTACAGTCTCTACCCTCCAGTCTGCACTGCAATTTTATAATTTGCACATCTTACAGATTGCTGATTGGAAGTGTCTTTCTTAGAGCTATATTAGCTGTGACATATGTTGCTGGCACAGCAGTAAAGAGTGGACAAGTAATAATAATAAATTACAGATTATTGGTGGATGTGTCCCCACAGCACCACTGCTGGTTAAAGGAAGCAATGCAGGAGTTGAATCAATAGTACATTTAAACGGTCTAGAAAAGCAATTTCCTCAACCAGCTTCTTACTAAGAGAGGTGGTCCAACATACCCATGAGATTTTTGGTTATTTTGTCTGAGGCCTTTTTTAACAAGTTAGAATTAATTGGTCATTTAAACAACAGAAAATCAATTGACAATTTTGATGGTTGATTAATCATTGTAGTCATTTGTCAAGTAAAAATTCCAAAGATCTGCTCATTTTAGATTGTCAAATTTGAGGATTTATGGTCTTATACCATTAGGTACTGAATATCTTTGGATGTTGGATTGTTGGTTGAACAAAACAACTGAAGACGTCACCTTGTGCTCTTTAAAATATGAACTTGTCAAGTTTGACTCTATTCTTGTATTTTAAAGACTAAACAGACTAAGGCTTAAGATAAAAGTCGTTCTTAAAGCCCTGTATAGCTTAGATGAAGAAGATGGTCTCAGTGCAGTATGTCATTCATTGCACATACACACAGGCTTGTCCACACACAGAGTCCAAAATAGTAAAAGACTTAATATTGTGTAGATTAGACAAGAACAAGATGATATGCTTCAGACTTATATAGAACTATAATGAAGACAAAGGTCTTAGTAATATGTCACATACAGTAGGTGCCAAGTATGACTCAAGTCTTTCATTTAGGTAAAATGATGTGTAGGCCCGGCCCAACACTGCAACAGATGATGATCAGATAATGATCAGCCCATTCAGTCAAATACTTAAAAATCAGTTCATGTATTTCATATAAAATATTTTAATATTGTGTTTAAACAAATTCAATGTGAAAACTTGGATATAGGCCACCATAGCCTCCGTGTGTTGGATTTTCCCCACACTCGCCTCTCTATCGCTTGCACTTGCTGAGGTAATAGTGTGATTAAATTATATCAGAAATTTTCCTCAGGGTCTCGCTAAGCTCAGCGAACCACTTGAAAATGTATTTGACGATTCAGATATTGAGCCAGAAGTTATTTTGACAAACAGAACAAGTAGAACTGTTGATGCAACTGGGTGGATCATTATCAAAGCGGTGATACATTCGAACACACAAACACAAGAACACCACGTCAAGAGAGGTGCCGACATTGCAGTCAGCTGTTGCAAGTAGTGGTTTGAAACATACTGCAACACATATTCATACAACAACTTCACCAGCAGGGAAGGAATGCCAGAAACTTGTTAAAAGAAGCAGCTGATTTTAAGTTAGTTAGTTCACTGGTTGATTAAAATATCTGTGGTTCGTTTCTTAATTTTAATTAGTGGGACAGCCAAAGGTAAAAGTATACAATCAAACAAGAATATGCATAATCACAGAGTTGTTTTGCAATTAGTAACTCACTCTGATTTGCCAAAATGGCTTCAGAAATCTTTCTCTAAGCTATGATTGACTGTGTAACTAATTGTCTGTTCCTGTCTCACAACCATGATTGGAATGTGTTTTTCTCTTTGTCCCTTTTTGGTCAATTTCCTATTTCCTAAGCATGTCATGGAACTGCTTAGAGGGCTTTCATGTGGTTTACTTTATACAGGCGTAAACCACTCTGAACAAATGTCTGCGTATACACACTTGTTCATATAGAAAATCATGGCACACTCAATTTTTTTGTCCTTGATGGGAGAGCATATTTGGATGTTTGGCCAGTACTTTATTTGTGCCTGTCCTACAAATGCCCTCCATCCATTTCTTCTCGAGTTTGTTGGAAAAAGCATTGATTTATTGGCCTTGCAGCATTTTTGGACATTATCGGTAAAAACAAATTTGATCTTAGAGGGGAGTGTTGGTTTGTGTCCATTCTTGCAGCATGTCAGGTGTGTAACTCCAAGCCTGACTAAATTCCCAGATGGACTGAAGCCATCAACGCCGGCCAGACAGATGAATCTAAAGCAAGCAATGAGATTTCTGAGGAAGTCTGCCTTTCAGGACAGAACAGCATAGCTGAACTTAGTGTGAAAGAGGTATTTGGTCTAGACAGTGTCTCCCTGCTTTTAATGCCGAAGCCGAGGCTTTGTTTAGGACGCCCCTCACGTCCTGGGGTAGGGCAAAGCCTGTCAAACAGGACTGTCAGAATACCTCCTCTCTCTAACAAAAAGAGGAGCATGCTGATCCCATTTAATTATTCAAGACCTTGGAGTGGCGAAAAAAACCCCGCCACCCATCAGATAATGTCAGTGTTGGCTTCGACAGAGTAAACACCCACACAAATCTGTCGCTACCTTGGTTTGTTAGTACCCCATTTTCTCAAGAGATTAAAAAAATGTAAATTGAATGTCTATGGAGAGGTGCGACATATTTAATTTTAAAGCTGTGAAAATCTGGTAGGTTGTAGAAAAAATTTTCATCAAGCACAGTAGAGAATGTAAAACAACCTGTTTTCTTGATTTCTGGCCAAAATCATAAGCATGTCTGTTCGCACTGGGACCTGGTGGGCACTGGTACATTACATTATGTCCCCATTTGAGTTTAACGTAGCCCCATCGGAGCTGGATTTCAGCGTCTGCATGTACTAGTTCTGATCATCCCAAGGCTCACGCTGTTAGAAACTGCTAAAATCAGCTCATAGACGAGAGCGGAGAAAAGTTTGGCCTTTAAAGTCTACACTGCAACACTGTGGGAGTGGGAGAGAAAACCAGATCAAAGATCTCAATTATAAAGCCACATACTTTAACACTACTTCCCAAAAGCAGATTAAGGATCAAAAATAACAAGCACCGATGCTCTTGTTAAAAATGTACCTCAAGAAGTGTTACATTTCTTTTATTTAAAGCTCTATTCTGTTTCGAATATGTCCACAATACAACCATTCAGAACAGTGCAGCTGAAGCAACATTAGACGTAATATTTTTTTCCATCCACGCTATTTATTGGATTACAGTTTGCTGGCGTAGATGTTGTCTGAGTTGTTTAATTGGCCTATAACGGAAACAAACGCGTGTGAAGCCTGAATGCCGTACTGCATTGTATGATGTAGACGAGTTTTACCAGTACAAGACAATATACGGTATTTAAGGTCTTTCTGCTGCTGTTGCTTTCACATCTTTATTTGTATGAACTTCTTGATGCGAAAGGCTACGATCATGTCTCATATACCTGCTCCTCATATTATGCTGCTTGGCAGAAGCCCTCAGTGTCACTATAATGACACCCGGGACATCACTACGCCTTTGGAGTAGTATCTAACTGAAGGTTTGTGCGTGGCGGTTTGGTTTAGGCAACAAAACAACGTAGTTAGGGTTAGAAAAACATCATGGTTTGGTTTAAAATAAGTCTGCTTGTAACGTAACATAAGCTTAGGACAAAACGTCATGTGACTCAGTTGTATAGCGTTCATTTTTGGCTTCACGCGTTACATGATGACAGTCCTTGAGTAAAATACCTGTGCTACTTTGACCCATCCACCACCATTCCCATCTGCCCTTACAGGACTTCCTGCTCTTAAGTCTACGTCCGTTGCTAAAAATTGACACGCATGTGTTTTGGGGTTTAGCCAAGTTGCTTGTTTAAAATGCTGGATTTACATCTCCATGGAAACAGTTAATAGTGACAAGAAACATCTGTAACTTGCTTAACAAGCACATCAATGTATGTTATGAATATTATCCAATGTGTCAGTTTTGTATATGGCTTTACTGATTTATAGAAGACAGGAAAGAGGCAAGGAGATGGTTTAAGATGCAAAAAAAAAGGTTGTGAGCCAGATTGAAAAAGTACACTGCATGTCCCCCGCTTACTGAGCAACCAGGACACCCCATGGCATGTTATATTTTGATATTTTCATAAACATGTCCTATTAATAGCTTGTCCTCCAGCTCTTGTGACATCAGTCTGACTGCAGCAGTCTCCCTTCATGTCTTGGCTTTGCCTATTACACTTCGTCTGACTCAACAGTGGACTGTGTCTCCCAGCTGGCCATAGGCTGACACTCTCTTCCACCTCATTACCAGGAAGGCCAGTGAATGAAGTGAATGTGCCTCCTAGTCTAGTTAGAGGTTGGCACCTGGGGCTGTACTATACCTTATGCCATTTACCTTGGAAGGCAACTGAGAAAACAGATATAATGAACCAGTTAGGCAAGAATCGTGCAGCTGTGAGATTTCTTTTGAAATTTCATAGTTGCTTGCACGAGATGAAAATACAGACTGCCTTTTACAATATTCCTCTTGCAGAACAGTGATGTTGTCAGATGCTGGCGAGAGCAGAAATATTTATCCACACAATGCTGGAAGAATTCTTCTCTCACCGAAAAGCGTCAGACCCAATTCATATTCTCATATCTTTAATGTCCCCTCTGAACAAAAACATATACTGATTTTTCCATTCACCATTTTGCTCAAAAAACGAATTTAAAATGTATTCCAAGCCAATATGATTGTCTCAAAATATTTATGCACTCTCTCTCAAAATATTCTTGCAACATTGAACCAGTAATTTGTTAAGAAAATTATTTGGGGCATGATATTGCATGCTGCTGTTTGTCTTACTTCTGTCTACAGTAAGAGTAGTTCATAGCTCATTTAATACTTAATAGAAAACAAGGCTCAATACATCATGTTTTCTGTATAGTCACCTGCTGCCCTCACCATTATTAGTAGGTTGTTTAGAGCAAAAGCATAAGGTCACCTTTGTTGCTTTCAGGGGCCACACTAGCTCTGCAATTTAAAATGTTGCCATTGTGTTAAAGAGACTCAATTATGGATGGGCTGAAGTGAGCATTTATCATATTTCACACCCAATATTATGACATATTTGTCAGAGCATTAATTTAGATTAATGGCATGGGAAGGGTTTTGGATGATCTGCAAAGCCTTTGACAGCTCATCCCTTTAGAGTCAGATGGTTTTAATGAAGGTGGTCTATACAGTAGGAAAATGTATAATAAACTTTGAGCTACTATATTGTATTTTAGGTGCTACGAATCTACAGTCTCTTTAAAGGACAATGACAATGTTCAGTATGCAGTGATTGTCCCAACCTCTATTCACCCACCCACCTAGGTATGTGTGCAGAATTAAGAGGAGGCAGGTGCTCAATCCAAAAATAAATAAATGAAACAGTGAGGGGACGACTGTTCTTTAGATAAGAATAGATAGAGAAAAGAAAAAATAGGTTAGTTAACAAGGGAACAGTCACCTCAGACAGCTTCAGTGACCTCTGTGTTCCTCCTAATTTTAAATAATCTTATGTTTAAAATCAGCACTTTCCCTTTGCTCCATTGTAAGTAAAAGAGCATAGATGTGATAACGTTGCTTCCATTAAAAGCCTATTTCATTGAGGGGTAGTCAGGCAGGTGTTCGAGCACTAGCTGGACTCTGTCCATCTACGTGTCTTTCGACCATCACCTCAGCTTCAGCACCGCAGTACGCCGAGAACGCCTGCATTATTCAAATGCGTTTTGTGTCTCAGTTATCTGCCATGCAGAGGGCTGTCAAGTGCCATAAAAAGGTGGGTGGTACTGTTGTGCGCCTCCCGCCCTCTGCTGAACTGAAATGAACTTGACACATACGCAGAAGCACAGAAACATTATAGGATGGATATCTGTTGTGAGTGTGGTCGGCTTGGTAGGGGCGGATGCATTCTGCCCACTTTCCTATGCATAATGGGACAGCTGTGTACTTAAAAAGCACTGCGCTTATAATACTGCATGAGTAAGGGCTTTGGGATCCGTGTTCCAGTAGTGATAAGCTATATTGTGTCATGCTAAATTAATTTTAATTAATGTTTGTAGACATTTAAAAATTATAGATGAGGACAATATAAATGCTTTGTGCTGCTATTTTTTGCTTGGTTCCAAAAACTTAAGATAGCTTCTTGTTTTCAAATACCCGAGTTAGTGCCTGTTAAAGCTTTTTCATAAGGTCAATATCTTTCAACAGAGTATCTCATCTGTCTTCTATATGCACAGGTTGATAAATGTCTGACTGTTTTCAGGTCTCAGTGATTCCTTGATTCATATCTGAGATTTCAGAAAAAAAGATAAAACGTCTATCCTCTGATTGTGGCTTAATCATTACTACCGGCAAAGGAATACCTAAAATAGCCTAAATATCTTCCCCATTTTTCCTCTCATTCACCTACTCTTTTCACTTGTTTAAAAACCCTACAGGGAATTTACTGCCCTAACCATTACCACTGACCAGCTGCTTTAGATTCAAGTCACACCAACTAGGGAGTCTCAATAATAATGCCTCTAAATGAGCTACGTTCTCATTAAAGGAATTTCCAACACCCCACTTAGAGTTGATTTGCTGTTCACATTCCTACTGCTTTGTCCTTTAACATGGTATTTCCAAAAAGCCCAATTTTCCTCACCATGCCTATAACACAGACGGAGTGGTATGCACATTGGTTGACTTGGTTGCTAGGTAACAAGAAGCTATTCATCCGATTCACTTTTCTTCTTTTTTAGATTTAATTAAGAAGCCGTTTTATAAGTGATATGCGGGTTAGCTCATTTTGGACCTGTACCCATCTGGTGCATTTGAGACTGTCTGAACTGACCCAGCTCAATATCGCACAAACAAACCAGATACGTGCCTCATCCCTGACCCAGACTATTGGAATGGATGCAGTGTGGAAGTAAAGGAAGACTAAAAGAAACTTGGCAGTGTTTTAACCCTCAATGGGATTTAGTTAGATTTTGAGTGGAAGGGAAAGAGGAAACAGCATTGCTCCTACGGTAACTCACATTAATAAACATAGTCATTTTACACTACAGAAGCCAAATCTAGCAGACATCAGAGCAATGAACCCACTGAGTTAGCCAACAAAAGTCTTCTTGTTCTAACTCTAGAAGCCGCACTTTGTGCTGCTTGTGGCATTGCGGTCTCCTATGCCCTCCCCTTCCTCTCTCAGAGATGCTGCTGAATAGAGAGAAGGCGTGACTCTAGTGGGCTTAGAGGAAAGAGGTGGTGGATAAAAAAGTGTCATGTAAATATAGAAAGTTCTCCGAATTTTGGGAAACAATTGTTGTTGCTGTACCTGTTTATCAGCTAAATCTAACGAAAACAATCACAAGCATTTATCAAAATCAACACTGCCATGCAAGGGGCTTTGTGAGACTGTACTGAGCTACATGCTAATGTCGTCTCACAATGATAATGTTAACACAATGATGTTTAGCAGGTATATGCAGTGCAGGGATTTGGTCATTAAACAAAGTATTGGACACATTCAAATTTTGATCATGGCCCTAGATAAAAAGTCATCGGATAACATCAAATATAAAGGTATTATAATTCGTCCTGAGGAGGACCATGAATATCTTTATCAAATTCTATGGCACCATAGGAAACATGGGAATCATCAAAGTCATTAGAGCCAGAGCTTCTTCATTGACTAACACTCATTTTTTCCACTAAATCTATTAGAAACCCTGTGTGTCTGTTGTAAATGCTGAGATATTTCAGAAGATATGTGAAAAATTTGGTTTTCTGATGGCACCAGAGGAAAAATAAAGGGGATTATCAAAGTCAATAGGATCTATCCTCTGAAGACCATGAATGTCTGTAAAATATTTTCACGACAATCCATCCAATAGCTGTTCTCATTTCAGTCTGGACCAAAGATGGCAAGCATGCAACGTTGCCATCCCTAGAACCAAGCTGCTAGCATGCTTAAGGCCAGGGCAATTGGGTTATTTAAAGTGCTTGCGGTTTAATTATTATGGTGATTAGTGATGTTGATGATAATGTGTCAATTTCTTTTCATTATTTTTCTTCTATTCTGCTATATCTCTTAATGATCCAAATACCTGCATATATAACACATCAATTCATCAGTGAAGCAGTAAATACAACCTGCAATGTCTATAATGGTGGTTGGTCATCATATTACACATGCTAATGAGAATAACAGAAAACATTTTAGTTGCACTGTAATGACAGTGAGGGTGATGATTTTCAAATTTATATTTAACTGAAAATGAATGGTGTTTTAATGGTTCAAGGAAGTGAACCCTGCGAACATTAAACTGCACATAAAGCTCTCGCTTAGATCAGTATAATTAGATGCAAGTGTAGGCTGACCCTCAAAGAGGACAATATAGCATCTAGCACTTTATAGACGCAATGAGGTATATTGTTTTTGTGAAATGAGCACTGTGTTGACTGAGCTTCAGAGATATGAGGTTTATGGAGGTACTCTGTTATGCACAGTGCTTTGCAATTAAATGTTCACTGTACTTTTTAAAGACGGAGTTGGAAATGTCATTAATTGTCTAGTTCTCCAAAGTAAAAGAAAGAACAGTAACAGAATGAGTGAAAAGAAAAAAGTGAGATATGAAGCTGCAGCCTTAAATAACTGTGCAGCCTGCTATCAAATATAATGAGGAAAAATCTCCTACTGATTGGTGCACTTGTGAGATTCCCCTTTGGAAGTGACTTCCATTCGCTGGATGTGTGAAATGCTTAAGATGTGACAGAACGTATGTGTCTCCGCTGTGTGGTAAGAATGTAGCTTTCACAAAGCGAGGGGTCTCAGTTAATCGTAAGTTGATCATGGAGGAGGTCACTCGATGCAAGCTGACAAGCCACTGTTGACAGAGACATTAAAACAAGGAGAAACAAGAAGGGCTCATGCCTAATGCATTATTGAGAATGTCATATAATGAATCCAGTCTCCTGTCTCTGCGGGGTGCCTAGAGACACTGGAATTGCTGATTGCTCTAACTTCAAATGAAATGTATTGCATTTTGCATTAACTTATAAATATAATCATGGAGAAAGTGTCTCTTGTCGTTAGTTTTAGCTATTTACATGTCAGTGTGTATTAGATAAAAAGCTACATATATACTGTTTATTTAAGAATGATTATCCTCACTGAATGAAAAGCCATTATTTGCTTTGTTTGATCATTACCAAAATACATAGCAATGGATCTGTAATCACAACATTAATTATTTGTTGTTAGTTCCAGTGTTAAGAAAAAAAGATTTTTGCTGAATGTCAATCTTTTGTCCTTTGTCCTAGCTTGTGATGATAAAAAGTATGTCTTAAAATGGACTGATTATTTAATTTTGATTAATATGTCCAAAAATAGACATCAGTATGACCGCGATTACAAATGGTACAAAAGCTTATCAGCAAAAAGATCTGTGTCTAATGTCACTGCTGTCTCCCTCAGGAATGCCACTGGAAATTAACAGCAGGGAATGCTAATTGTTTCCATGAAAAATGGCTTTGTAGACACTAAGTGAAAATATGTTGCTTTTTAATGTGCAAAACCACAACTAGCAATAAAATTGTGCCTTGTGGGACTAGACAAATCAATAACATTATGTAAACAGTCCCATATGAATTGGAATTGCTCTGTTATGTTTAATCTACGGTGCAGACACTTAAAAAGGGGAAACACAAATCTGTTTTGTATTGTTGCATCCTGGGTACACAGGTTAGGGTATGCTATATAGTACATACATCTTCAATGTACAGTAGTTATTCTTTGGTTCAGAAATGCCTATTACCAGACATTGAGTTATAGTGAAACTGTTACTGTTATACTTCTGGTAAGGTTAGCCAGACATATAGTTGAGAGGAGATACATCTGTCAGTTGTACCAAATCAAACAAGGGAACATCTTGTATGATTGAGCCTTGTGGTGGGTAGCTGGCTGGTTAGGAAGGTAGGACTGTTTGGAGATCAGCAGCTTGGCTGTGTGGGAGCTGTTGGACTAGTTCTTCTGAGCATCAGATAAAAAAAGCCATGTGATGGGCAAGCATAGCATTTCTTTATCTCGGAGTAGGCTACAGCCCTCAGTAGGCTGTGTATGTTTTGTACATGTTTATATTCACATTACAATTTTGTCAGCAATAAACAACTACAGCTCCCATGAGTCTTGGCATGGTGCTTTGTTTACACTCTCCACTATCAATAGTAGATATTAATCTATTTTAGAATAAGGATAAAAATACTAGTATCACATTTCAGTACATTGCCTGGCTGAGTTGTAACAGAGGCTACTTTAAAAAAGAAGGCTGTACTCTAGCTCTCTATTACTGAGCTAAAGGCGGGGCCAGTGAACAACCTTCCCCCTTTGAAAGGTGATTGCCTGCCCTGGATGCAACATTTAATTTGGATCAGATTTCTGTCAATCTGGCTCTTTGATTTCAAGACCATCAGTGCAGCAACTTGACTGCTACTGTTCTAAGCACAGGGAAATGTTCTGTGCTGCCAGCAACCAACAAATGTGAGGTATGAACACATTGATCAGTTGGACAGTCAGTAAATCAATCAGTCATTCATGTTGGTCTGTAATCTGACACTTTACCCATAACCTCAAATGGCACTCGCTCGCATTGTATTGAGTGATGCTTGCTTGCCCCATATTGCAGTCTTGCTAATGTGTGTGAGATTGATGTTTTACTGCAGTGCCAACAATAGTGTATACAACAATTATTTAACTTCTGGATGAGACAGTCCCACAAGGTCCTTTAGCAAAGTGTCTGGAAGCAGCTGTGCGGAGGTGGGGTTGCTAATCAGACAATAAATTTGCAGAACTAACCAGTTCAGATAAAGCATTAATCTACCCTTTGTGTCACTTGTCCAAAAAGGTTTCGTGGTGTGTGGTGTCTTATTCCCCTGATTGCGCACCGCTAAGGTGTAATGGGCTCATTACTGCCCCCTGAGGCTGGAGGCTCACTGGTACTTCACGGTTGGTGAGAACAATATTTGTAGTGGTGGTATGCAAATGTAGGTCTTGTTAACTGTCCCACTTCTGTTTAAGCGAAGCGCACAGCAGAGCTTTTCTATGGGACCTTTTGGAGCTGAATGTCCTGAGCAAGGCTATATAGAACTCAACTGAACTGACAAAGCAAAAGCAGAATACATAGGCACGAAACAATGTCTTAGGACATTGACATAGACAACTACACAGCAATTCCTAATTATTCCTAATATCAAATCATTTAAATTTAGTTTACTAGAATGCAAGAAAAGGCAAAGTCTTGACATTTGCAAAGTTGGTACCAACGAATGTTTGGCATTTTGCTTGATAAATGACTTGTATATGAATCGAAAAACGAAATAGGGGCCAAAATACTACTCTGTCAATCAAATAATCAGTCTGGCTAATGGACCAATTATTTCAGTTCTGTAGAGAAGCATGACGATATAGCAGGATACTGGTTGACCTATTCTTCATGACAATGGAAGACTTGTGATTATTTTAATTAGTTCAGGATGGCAGTTACTTTAACCCTAACCCTAAATATAATATTTAATGAAACAAATAATCTATAGATTGAAAAAAAAAAAATGAAAAAAGATGTTTCACCATCATTATTTGCACACATATGAATTACATATTCTACAAAATGATCAGAAACTGGTTCTTTAGGGCAAAGAACAAGAAAAGACATGGTTACAATTTCTCCAAGTGTGTTTGATTGAATAAGTATTCAGAAGCAGAGGACTGGATGAAATGAACAGTGGTTTTAATACAAAGACTTGCACTTATGTACTGGTAGAGTGCTTACATGTTTCTTAAAGTATGGCATAAACACAATTTGAGATTATCAATAATTCAAACAACCTTAGAGTTCCCGAATACAATCACACTCAACACTGTTAGTGGTTTAGCCATATAATAAGCTTATTAGCTTTAACAAAACATCAAGTTGTATAGCACCCAGTAGAGGACAGTAGTAGTGTTAAATCCCATGTATGAAAATATAATTTTGGATTTTATAGATTTCAGTTGCTGTTAATTTATAATGTACTGCTCCTAATAATGCAGCTAGTTGTCAGACAATTCACAAAAGTTGTCATTGTATCTAGAAGGCTAATGCTGAACTTCTGCTTGTCCCACTGGAAATTTAATGTATTAATGGAGTTATGTGTGTTCTTTTATTACAAACTGGGGTATACATACAGAACAAAATCACTTCCAGTTGTAGAAATTACATGACAAATCCATTTTTTAACACAATTTTGTGTTGGGTTTATATGCCACAATGATGTAAGACTAGCTGAGAATTAGATCTATGACATGAAATTCATCACCACAGGCAGCCATATATAGAGAAAACTAGGTTTTCTCCATATATATTAAGCATGTAATTTTACAGATAGCCTTTTCACGTTCAAATGCAGAGGTTTTATTTTTCATTTACAGCATTTCATTTGTAGACTGTGTCTAATGAGAAAAATCATCCGGTCATTATTCTGCAGTTCCATTTTGTGTCTGCATAATATTCCTTAAATACAAGAATAGTACATTGTGCCCTCTGATTACCCTCTATTTTTACATCATCTTATGTCCATGGAGATTCAATTACTGGCTGAATAGAGTTGATTTATGTGACCATTCAGTGCCGTCTGTTTTAAAATCAGGAGGAAATATAGAAAATATGCATTCATCAGTGCCTCTAAATGCCATAATGAGGTGAAAAGATAGGCAGGACTCAAATTGTTCCTTCGCCTATTTGGTGTTCAATCTCTTTTTTTACTGTCTAAGCAGCTATCTGTGCGTGTGGGGGGGGGATGTAGCTATTGATGTCCTTGAACTTTTGCCTAGTTTAATACATTCTAAGTAGATTAGAGCAAGAGAGTGCATGAAAAAACATCTTTTTCCTTTGCTGATTAGAGTGGGAAAAATATGGGCCTCCATTCCATTTTTTTGCATTGAAAAGCTCATTAAGGCTGCTTTCACAAAAGTGCAAGGGAAGTGGAAAGGAAATGGTTTTGTCATTCGGCCTCACAAACAGATCACACGCTGTTGGCTGTGTGAGAAACATAGAATGAACAAGTAGCTGCCTTCACAAGGAAATGTTGGATGCTCCAGTCTGACAGCGGTGTATGTATTGATTATTTCATGCATGTACACAGCAACATTAATTCATCATAAGTATCTCACCAAATTAGGAGTTATTGCAAGCAATTTGATTTATTTAAACACTGTGAGAAGCATCCAAGCAAGATCCCAATAAACTGCGAGAAATTATGTAGAATTCTTGCTATAGCAGAGACAGATTATTCTGCAAATTAACCGCTTCACCTGGTACCATCACTGAATGGAAGAAAGGAATATGTTTTAAAACACTTTTTTAAGCCTCACAGCACCTTTGCTGAGAGGTGGAAGATGTGAGAGATTTGACTGCATATCAGACAGGTAGATCGACAATAGCGTGAACTGGCTGACAATGGGTCAGACAGGCTATTCAGCCAAAGCTATTGGGGGGCATGGGTGTCATGGGCCTCTAAAACTCTACATTCCTCTGCAGTAAGTGTCTTTCCAGCTCCCTATTTCAGTGGTCTGTAGAGCACAGCTGAATGGACAGCAGCCATTGTGTGCCCAGATAATGCACTTCAATCATCCTTAATGTCATCACAGCCAAAAAAGCTCAGAGGCTGAGTTGAAGGGACTTTATTTCCTCCCATATTCGAGAACAAAAATGGAAGTTTTTTTAATAAGATTTAGCGCTGCACTTGTTTGGCACACAGGTCTAAGTCTCTAATAAGACCTGTGTTGTGTGTCTAGGGATGGAAATGTGAATCACTGCCGTAGCTGTTTTTGATGCAGATTTGGTAGTGGCCTCTGGGTGGAAAACGATTTAGCAGTCATGTTTAGGTTAAAGCTGATTTAATTTACTTTGTTGAGTTTTACTTTTCTGTTTTTTTTTTACACAACACTTAATATTCTGGACGTGGTAGGCTGCAGGGAGAGCTTGTGGTGTGGTAATCAATTCCATACATTGGCCAACGGTAAGATGTTGAATGGCTAATTGACCGCAGTAATGGTGCATGGCTATGTGGTGGTGGACGATGGAGACATACACATTAAAAAACAATTAATTTCCAATACTAATGTCACTCTTGGCTGCCTCTGCTGCTGCATATAACAAGGAGCTGTCACTGATTAGTAATTTCATACTCCATCTAGGATTTGATCCAGGCTATGCAAAGTTAGAAGGCCTTTCTGTTTGATTGAGATACTTTTCCTTTTTAGAAGCCACCTGATGAGGATTCAGGCTTCTCTTTTGGTTCATTAGTATATTTAAAATATTTCTCTCCTTTTTCTGCAAAGATACAATGTCATGGTCTGGTCAAGGACTGATTGCAGTTTCAGCCTCTAGCCAATGAGTCAGATTTCTTTTACTCGTGTTTACAGTATATTTCAAGCTGCTGCAGCCAACTTTGCTCTTTGGCAGCTCGACATGGCAACAAGAGATCATTTTGAAACTTGGAATAACTTCACTATGCAGAAATCCAAACTTGATTCAATAAACTGCAATCGCCAAGCTCTAATTCTACTGTGGCTGGGCAATGATGGTGGATGGGGAAATTATAAAAAAAATAAACCAGCAGGTTCAGCCACCATTGATTATTACTGCATTCTGTTTGTGGAGTGTTTTGCTGGCAGTTTGTTTTCATTCACATTTTGATTTATTACCTCTAGTGCGTGCTCATTTAGTTATTTACATGCACAAAGATATTTACTTTGAAATGGTTACAGTGCACTGCTACCATCTTAAAGTAAAGAAACCCCAGTGAAGTGTGTAAATAATCCACTTCATGATCCAGTTAATGTCCAGAAAGATGAGGCAGACTACAGAAAACATCTTTGTTAATGTCACATTGTCAAACAAGTTGTTTATTCTTTTTTTCTATTGATGAATGAATGCTGTTTTCACCCAGAACAGTGATGTTTTTGTTTCTCCCACCACCATTGGCAATAGAACTCTTTGTACACAGACAAACCAAGTTGCATGTGCTCGACAACATGTCCGTCATACTGTATAGTCGAGGAGAAAGACACAAAAAATGACAAATGTGCAAATGAATGGGAATGTTTTCCCATTAGTTTACTCTTCGATCTTTCATCAGTTCTTATGATTCCAAAAGCTTTGAGTGGATAATAACCCGAGACCTCTTTAAGGGTATACAAATAAAAACAACATGAACTGATTATTCCTATTTTTAATGTGCTCTTCCCTCTTATTTCACATAATTACTTTGCCCTGCTGAAATTACAATTAGCCTCCACAAAGACTCAGCATCATTTCAACAGCGCTATTCAGCATAATTTAAAATTAAGATAATGCTTTTTTATTTTGCTCTATTAATTTAACAGTACTTAGCATCTCTTTGATAAAGGGATGAAAAAGTTTGAAAAATAAGACTTTGAGTACAGCAGTTCAGATGCTATTTCAATGTTGATCCTTACCATTGTGAGTGTTTTTCATGATAAAAAGGCACTATTCATTTGACATTGCCTCTTATTCAGAAAATATTTGACAAAAGCACTTTGAAAAAGCCTGGAAGAGACATTCTACAGAAGGTACATTTGAACCCTGTACATGGTCACATTGTGTGGTGTGATCTCATAAATATTCTGGATTTCCAGAGATCATGAGGTGGTTAAATCCCCTGACTCTCAAAGTAATTGCCCTCTTTGTCCTGGGACTGAATCCCAGTAGTGTTTTCTCTCCTGTGTTCATAATTTGCCCTCATTCTCAACCCTTTACAACAGTCTAAATAAAGAATAGAAAACACCACAGGTTAGAGGGCCAACCTTACTTTAAAGGAAACAGTCTGAGGTTGTGGGAATTCAACTCTAATTACATTAATGCAGGCTTAGTATACAAATTATGACATAGTGTTAGCCATGCTATGTTAAACCAAAAAGAAAAAAAAACAATGTTGTGTTTGGATTTCAAGCCAAAGCTGTTGTTCATCTGGTTCAATTTGATTTGATTTTAAAACTAAACGCGTGAACAAATGATGATTTTGACAAATTCTATTGAAATGGGAATAATCAAGTTAACGTCATTGTAGATCATATACTGGATGTGTTTAGTTATAAAACACAGGCAGTGAATAGAATCCAGAGCAGCCAAGTGTGGCTTTCAAACCTGTAAGAACTGTGATGGTTCTGCTGCTCCCAGACTTGGCATCAGAATCCATTAAATTAAAATCCTATCGCGTTGCTCTCGTGCTCTTGTCTGAGGACATTTCAGCATCACCACTGTGTCTTTGTAATTATTTTGGAGAGTGTATTTGCTTTAACATGAGCTCGGCCAATGAGCAAAGACAGGGCATGTTGCAGGCATCTTCCTCATGACCAACTTGCATATGACACAATGTTCCCTGTGCTGATAGATGCAGGGTGGCAGTCTGAAGCAGTGGGTTTTACCCCTGCAAAAGGATCGGACATGATTGGTGCTGTGGAAAGGCTGACAGCATGAATTATGAAAGTCTCATTAGGGGCTGTTGGAAATGATTTATCTGGCTACAAAATATGGCCATCCAACCACATTTGAATCCATGGTTACAGAGTCTATATTGTGTTTTGCTCTTTTAATTTCGTAGGTGTATCATTTCCTGTTTATTAGTGAGGAGCTTCCATGGACGACAAACCATGACTCTATTTAATGGAGGTCACTACTTGGTATGCCAAGCAAAATAGCTTAGAAAAGGACAAGGTATGCTCTTTGAAAATTGGCTGCAATCGCAAAGGTGCTAAAAAATGTGTCATGTTTCTCACTTGACAGATGCATTGCTTGGCATGGTGGCATTGAGCTTGGCAGTGTGTGTGACTGCCAGGTCATCTACTGGGGTTGTGTGTTTCTATAGTGATGCCAAAAGCTGCTTCCATTTTTGTTTCCCAATGTCCCTTCTCAAGAGCATTGTAGCAAAGCATACCCCCAAAGACAATTATGCATAATTTACATTCATAATTTTAAGATCATACCCTGCTGGTCAAAAAGAAAAAAAATCTCTTGTTTTGAGGCAATTGGCCAAAACTTACAAGAGAATATTTCATGAGATACTTTAAGCAACTGACTAAAGTCCCAGATTTGAGAAGGCCTCAGCATTTCACACAGTGTACAATGTGTAGTTTCTATACTATTCATATAACGTGACTTCTCTCTCTGAAATGGTTTCATTAGTAATCCGCTTCCATCCTTGTTTCTGTCGGTGCACAGTAGTCCTTTCAGTTGTGTCCCTGCAGCAGCCCCACTTTTAGTCACGGGTGGTTCAGCAGTGTCGCTTTTTGAAAAGGCTGGTGATTTTGCAAGTTATAAGCTGCAATCTTGGCATTGCTTTCACTTTAAAATGCTCCATAGGCGGATCCATTTTCTGATAGCATCATGCAGCTGAACTGAAAGCACGACACATTGCTCACATTATGATGCAGAGGGTACATCTTTATCAAAACCAATAGAATAGATGGAAAGGAAATGTGTATCTTAATTTGTTCTTCTTGTTGTTTTCAATTTCTTTCCCCTCTCTTTTTTTAGATCAGGTCTACTTTCCGGACATTGATAAGCCAGCATTCGTTTACAACTACAGTAATGCGGATGATGCTTTTGATTCTTGTGATGGCAGATTATTAGAGTAGAGTGTTTAAGCTGTGGAATATGCATCTAAACTGTGCGGCGTCTGATAGAGTAGAGATTCAATTTATACACGTTTGGATGAGCTGAAATGATATGAAGTCGGACTGGTGAGGCCTGTTCCCTGAAGTGTACGGAAAAGAGGGGGAATGATCTGCTCACGGCACCCAGCAACAGGGCTTCTTGATGCCGTGCTTTGATAACGTCAGAGCTCCATCTAGGTTGCTTTGTGAGGTACTGCTCAATAACCTTGTGATTTAGCATTGTGCTGTAAATTATCAATGCAATCTCCGACCACTCATTTGCCTTCCCATCAGTAATACAAAATATGTCCTCTCTACTTACAACAGACTGTATTCTGAGCGCTTGTCTCACCACACTCACTCTCCATTTTTATGTGAGTTCACATGACTTTTCAATGAGGTGCAGTGGCAGTTGCACAGAATTCTAATTTGGCTTCAATCTAAGTCATTAGGAGAGTCAACAGGAAGCAAACAGATGGCAGAAGGAATATGATGGATAATTGTACGTCTCAGAGGACAATTCGTAATTTGTATCTGATTCCGTGCAACCCCCTCATTTTCTTAATGAAGGACTAATTGAGTTTTTTAGATTGGCACAAGCATATGGTCCCATCAATGGTGAAGGGTTTGTATAATGGGTGTAAGGAGATACATTGAGGACATGTAAGGAGACTTATAAGATCGTTTCTGAATGGTAGTCCGATTTTGAGGTCCGAGAAACACTTCAGTCCCAGTATGGATGTGGAAGTGTGTTAATGAGCTAAAATATGATGCATGTTCATTCCTTCATAAACATCATCATCGTATTTCTTATAATTTTTTGACATCAAAAAGTAATCTTCACAGTTTTGTCTAAAACACTGATACTTAGTCAAAGAAAAGTAAATGTTCTCTAAAATGTTGGAATAAGTAAAACATACTAGAATCTGTCTTTACTTGTGAATAAACGTGTTTTGGATGTTTTTTTATGTATTGTTTTTTATGTATTCCACTGTAACATTATGACACATAATGACGAAAAACATGATTTTCTTTTTGCTTTCCTTTGGTTTTGTTGTTATAAATTTTCTTTCTTTTGTTGTTAATTGTAATTGCTGTTTTTTTGTTTTTTTTAAAGTACATAATCAACCAGAACAGAGTTTGATCATATTTCTGCACTGATGTTCAGATTTTAATACCTCCAGGAAACAAGCCAATGAACAGACGCTGTTGTTACAAACAAAAACTTCTAGACCTTTAAATTATTACACAACTGTTTCAGCATGTGCTTGCTTTCAGCATTTGTAAAGGCTAATGTCTTTAATTCTAGTTTTGCATCGTTTTATGTTAAAACATATTCCCACTGTAATAAATGACTGAAACAGAACTCCAATATATCTAAAAATAAAAAGCGTGCCCAGAAGACGACACGTGAGTTGAAGCACATATACACACTACGCCCATTTATTAAAGGCTTTTTCATTTTTGCAAAAAAATGTGCCTTGGTATAGTTTTTGGTTATGTCTTATTTATCACAAGCTAAGAACAAGTTTAACCTTTCTCCTATTTGGTCTCATATCTAAAATGTAATTTATGCTCCTTACAATCCAGATTATCACTACATTTGACCAAAATGTTCCAGTCTCAGCTCAGCTGATCAAAGACAGTCACGGGATAGTGAGGTAGTCGTCTTGCTGGTCTGCGTAGAGTGGACTGTACGCTTGTCTCTATTCTGGGAACTTACACTCTTCAAAGTGTAGCGGTAATGAAGTGCCTCTCATTAAGAGCTACATTTGTGACAGTCAGTCAGTCAGGCAGTCAGGCAGGAATGCATAGACGGCAGGAAGCGGAGATCCCCTGATAGACGCTACTCATAGGGGCCTTTGAGTAAAGGCTCATTTCATGCAAGGTTAGACACATCAGTCATTGGACATGGGGCTGGCTTTTACTGCCTTTCGATAAAATTACACATGGAACGTGTCCACACAGTGAAGAGGAACCTGGAAATCAAATGTCTTCCATTAGGTTCTCTGCGGCAGGCGTGATTACCGTCGGTGTGTCAGCTTAAAATTCCCTGCATGCAATGAATCAAAGCCTCAGTGATGACAAAGGTCATGGACACAGGGAACTTTCTTTCTCTTTGATTGCGTGCAGAGTCTTTATTTGTTTGTTATGTGTACTGAATGTACTTAGTAGTGGGACATTAATTAAATCAAGCGTAAATATAGCCACTAATTAAGCTTGAAAGCATCAATGAGCTGTGATGGGTAAGGAAAGCTTTGAGCCCACATAATCAGGCTCACATGAATAGTTTGGCATGGGTAGGAGAATACTGTCCAGCACTATCCATGTTTGCACATCTTTGACGCTGATCTGAGCCCTGGTATCCCCTGTTATAACCTTCATTTATTGTCACCTGCTGAGGTTATAGCCCAGTGGTGACCAGCGCCAGTAATTTGAGCAGACATTTTGTTACATTTGGACCAGAGGTTGTCATTGTTTTGGCAGTTTCTGCATGCAGCGCTGGCTTTGCTAACATATGCACCTCTGGAGATCTAGCTTCCAAAGCTGATTGAAACAGAAGAGTGATTCTCCTTTCCTTTTTAGTGCAGCCAGACATATCTCACGATAAGATCAACTTGCAAAGCAGCCTGATTCCCGAGACTAGCCACTGAATCACTTCAGTTTCTCAAAGTTGAGAGGAAGGCATTATTTCTCGAAATAGCCTAATCTCATCCCCAACCTCTTTATTACTCACCTGATTTGTTGATAATCCCTGACAAGCAGGCAAAATGGCTGCCATTATAAATTGATGGCACATCGTGGCAGCAGCATGCAGTTTTTTCTTGCACCGTTTAAAAGATCTATTTTTGCACTTACTGGAAGTAATTGCAGGTTTGATGTTGCGCAGTGTTACTGAATGTAGCGCTAATTCAGCTTCTTCCTTTAGCGAATTAGGAGCTTTTGAAAATGTAAAACACAAGAAACAGGAAGAGGGTTTACGGGTTATTTTGTCTGTGCTTGTGGGTGAGTGTTTGCGTGGAGCATTAGGTAACTGTTTTTTCTGTGACAGTGAGCTCATATACAAGAGACTCCCAAAATATTAGATAAATAATATTGTCAAACACACAGTCAAAATCCTATTTCACAGCATCACAAGATGTTGGCCACATTCGCTTTAGCCTGCTTGGAAGGCTAGGCTGTCAAAAGAAGCCAATGTTAAGAATCTTAGAGAGACATGAAGCTGAGACTGACAAGGAGTTATTTTGGTTCCTGTGTATCTATAGTGAGTCACACGAATCATCAGTGAATCTGCTGACAATTACACTAAACTTCTGAGAAGGTACATAAGGAGACATATTTAGGTGATGTCCTGATGCTACCAAATAGGTTTTGTTTCATGGAGTTGGCAGGATTATCTAAAGGGAAAAACACAGAGGAAATAATGTAGATAGTTGCACTCCAAAAATACAGTGTTTGGATACGAGTCTAGGAAAAGGAAGGCTATGAAAATATCCAGCAAGTACAAGTATATATTTGACCAGGAGTCCCGCTTCTCCATGTACATTGTATCTGTATAAAAAGAACCGTTTTATTTTAGTATGATGACAGCAATGATGATGTTAATAATGGCCCCTTACCCTCACTTTGTTCAGTAAATACAGCACACTGGACATTGACTGACTTTCCATTACAGTATTTGCAACATAGAATAGCTTATATGACTGCTCGCTGTACATTTTTATTGCCGATCAGTTGTTACCAATTGCATGCATCGACTATAATCCATAATATTCTGGATATAAACCACTTTAGGTCTACTATTAAAAACTAATATTCTTCAGAAGCAACTCCTTCTTTTCTGTCTGGTCCATTTGGTCCAGATTGTTGGAGATTAATTATTTTTTTAAATGTTTGCGGGGCCTTGTGTTAAAATGCTTTACCCGTCGTGAAATGAAAAGTGTCTATTGCTGATCTGTCTGCCAAGGTCATGTAAGTAATTGAGCAAATTTAATACAAATTTATATCAGAAAAGCAATGCCGCTTCTTCAGTTTCATCAATTCTGATGAATAAATGGTCACTATAAGACCTAAAGGAATGTCTTTTTTAATTGTCAAGCGCAGAATGCATGCTTTGTCAGTGACGCATGCCATCAAGGTTATGTGAATCAACACAAAAGGAAAGAAAGCGAACAGTGATGGATTTCACTGAATGCCATTGTCTCTCCTTTGCTGTTGAAACATGATGGTTGATGGATATCAATAATAAGTAATCTCTTTAGTTCCGTCTGAAGGACAGACCCCTCATAAATCTTAAACTTAATTTTCTTAAAAACACACAGTTAAAAAGTTCTGAATACTTGCCAAAACATGAAATGATGCTGTCTCAAACAGAGGAAATGTTTGAAAGGTAATGACACGCTAAATGCATCATCTGTGCTTTCTGCCTTGTAAAGCAGTGAAGACACGTCTTTTTTTGTTCCGTTTTGACAAATGACAAACAGCCTGGCCCTCCATTGATTATAATTCTGGTTTGTGTCTGATGTTTGCGGTTATACAGCCACGGGCTTGAATACAATCCTCGTAGTTCAATTAAACCGCTGTGCTTATTTCTCAGGACTTTTCTGGTCTCATGTTTTCGACATGCTGCTTTTTTCCATTCTACTAACAAAGTTAGGATTAAGATCTTTGTGGCATCATAAGATCTCATTTGTGTACCAACAGGTTGAGCTTCATTTTTAATAGCTTCCTGTCCAGACTGATGTAGATATAATTACTCAAACATCAGTGATGAAATGATGAATCCATGATGACAAACCTCTATTTAAAAATGTGTGAAGTTTGATTCATGCCGGGTGTGCTCTGTAATGAGTACACAGTGAGTATCTTACTGACATCACACTTAATGACATTTTTATAATCTCTTTCATTTTTCAATGCATTGTTGTATTGTTCATCATGAGCTGGTGAGAGCTAGATTAGATTAGGTGTGACTGACTGTCAGGCTACTGTTCAATAGGCTGAGTTGATCAATGTTTTGCAGAGGCAAATCTTTTCCAAAGGTAAGATGGAGTTAAGACCAATTATAGGCGAAACCAGGCATGATGATTAGTATCTAAAAAGGATAATACAATATATAACAGCCTCCAGTTCTGTATATGTCCTCCTTGATAGAGGAACTGTTGCTTCTGGATGCACAATAGAGAGCTGGGTAGGAATTATTTTCTTTCAGTATACAGTTAGGGATATTCACATATAAAAAGCTCTATTGCCTTTTGTACTTGCTTTTGTTGCTACATTATGCAATACAGGAAAGTAGGGTGTCTATAATGATTTGTAAACTATTTTTTTCCAACATAGACTTTTACTGAAAAGTAAAACCATTACAATAAGTCAAGTAATTTTTAATGTACTGTCTACATCCATCCTGCTCTACTGAGCTTAGTGAAATGAAAGTGCTATTGTATGCTGTCTCATAGCTTTTAGTGTTTAGTTTCACTTGTATAAATTCATTAAAAAGCAGTGGGCCCTGCTTTTTGCCCGATTTCCTGCAAAGTAACAGACATTCAGGCTGACTAAACCAGACAGCCCTTTTATTCTACTAAATAGGGGACTGGTTCTTGATCCAAGACACCACGGGGTAGAGCCCAAAACACAGTAAAGAGATAACATGTCAAAGTATCTACAGTCGTTAGCCTTGCATGACTGAGCGTTAGATCAACTGCTCTCGGTTTGTCCAACCATCAGTGTACCTGCACATTTTTCGTCCGGGAGAGAGTTCACACTGTGCTTTCTGCTCAATTTGAGCAAAACAGATGTGAACAGGATCAAATCAGAGAGAAAGACCTTTGAACGTGCTTCTGAAGCTCCTTACTTTGTGCAGTCATGGTTCTGAAGATCCCAATCAGCATCAAAAGGCTGCAATGTTTGTTTCTACCTGGCGGCTTTCTCTCCTTTCATTATACCCTCTATTCTAATTATTTATGTAAACACAGTTTTCCTGATGCTATACTGAGAAATGATGTTGTTTGAATGTCGCCAAAAACCCATTTTTTATTTATTTATTTTTCTTAATCCAATCATGGAACATGTTTGTTGATATAATTTGGTTAATGCCAACAGTCTGATGCGTAGATCAGACAACTGTCGTCTCTTGTAGTCAAGAGATTTACAGTATAATTAGTCCTAAAATTTCAGCTTTCAGTGGAACATGATCAGACGAGATGACAGATAAGGCTCCCTGTGAGGGAGGTCAGTCTTTCTAGGCGTACAGTTTGCTGTAGGGGGGACACAGAAAACTGACGCTACAAACTAGATTAGAAGCAAAGATTCAAACATCCTTCCTATCAATGGCTGATGCATTGTATTGTCTAATGTACTAACATAAGCTATCTGTGAATTTGTTGTTTATCACCTGCATTGCCTATTTGCAAATTATATAATCACCTCATTAGGACCACACTGCTAGAAGTAATGCCAGTTTTCAATTAAAATGAGTTTGAAGACAATTTGCATCAGCTTGTTAATAAGTAAGTAACATATAAATGTTTCACAGTGTGTCTGATTTACTTGAAACAGCTGATGCAAATTCCTAACAAAATGCAATAGTGCAAGTATCGCTTTTCTCAGTGTGGAATCAGAACATTGTGCTCATTGTCTCTTTGTCCCTTTATGGGAAACAAAGAGGGCATTGTAATGAATACAGCTCAGAATACATTTGCCTAATTTAACAAAGGATCACAACATTTTAGACTGAGTTAACCAAAAAAAAATCCTGCAAAGATGAAAAACTGTTGAGGAAACTGTGGATCAATAGCATGTTATGTCCATGACCCCCTCCTCTGTGGCTTTCTGATGGCTTACACATTTTTACTTTCATTTTGTTTTCTTTTCTTTTCTGGGTGTGCAGGAGGGAGGGAGGGAGGGAGGAAGGGAGGGAACTGGTCTGATGAAGTGTTAGAGTCTTAAAAACCGATGTGAGTTTATTTGCATGTTTGCTATGTGTCTACGCTGTGCTTTCAAGCTCAATTAATACTCCCAACTCACCCTTATAAATTCGTTGCATTGTTCTATGCCCTAGAGTAAAGGACAAATTAAATACAAACTTGTGTGGTCTTTGTTTCTAGCCATGTACTGCAGTTGCTTTGAACATCCTGAAAAACAGTATGTAATAAGCTTTTGTTCTCAGAAAATCATGTTTAAGCCTAGCTTTCATATGAACCTCTATTTTGTCCCATAGAATATGGAATGATCGGAGAGCATACAGTAAAAAGTCAGCGGCCAAGATCAGTTCATGACACAAAGGCCCTGCAGGAGCAAGCTGAATCTGCTAAATTTATGGCACAAACTGGTAATACCGTAGTTATGTTTCTTTACTTTATTTTGTTAACTAAACTTAATTTCATCATGCATGCTCTCTCTTGTACTGCACCTTTTAAGTGGAAATGTTTTGCATTATTATTTTTTTCCAATTCATTTTCTATTGCTACATATGAAGTAGGAAGATAAATTTCCCATTTCTCTCAGAGTATTTACTTTGAATATAGAACCTAATTGAGTTTTGTGGGTCTGTTTGTTTTATTGTCACATAGTGAGTTGGCAAGTGGATTACTCATATAGTACATTCATGGAACGTTAATTAAACAGCAGTTTAAAACTAAGGCCCAAATGCAGTTAATCATTTCCTCTAAGGCATGATAAATTAAATGTCACTCAATGAAAAACCCACCCCTTCAGCCAAATATGAAACACATACTTGGCAAAAGTTGAACTGATAGATGCTGCCCTTAGAGATAAAATGAGACTATGTTGCTTAACCAAGTGTAGAATCCAATAAAAGAACAGAAATTATCTAAATTCATAAGGACTTTTACAATCTACTGCCTCAGCACTTTTAATAAACAGAAAGTACTGGAATAAGTGACAGCAATATTAAAGCAAAACCTGAATTTTGCTTCCATTATCTTTCTTTTTGTTGCTTTATTCTATCTATCAAACCCTTTTTTCTAGTGGGTGGGTTTATATATATATATATATATACATATATATATATATATGAGATTTTATTCTTTATTTTTTGGGAAATGTTTTAATTTTTTCATGTGTTGTTCCATTTAAATTGCCGTCATTGTTTATGAACTCCTTTCATTACCATTTTAATTTGCGACACACCATACGGACATACCAGTACTAACGTTTACCCATTAACACCTCCCCATTTTACACACGCCGTAGGTATGTTGTTTCCCTGTCGACTCGCATCGCTGTGCTTTTCTGTTTCTCATTCTCACACTATTTACTCTCCCTGTACTGCCTCATTTAATAAATTGATCCACCTTTCAGTCTATTTTATGATCTGCAAAATTAAGGGCAGGGTTTAGATCCCTATTTGGCTGGATCTATGTGTCCTTGATACAGCATGCTAAGACACTACTTTAAAACATGCTGTGTTGAAAATTATATTATGATTTGATGACTTCAAATGACATAAATGTATTCAGAGCTGCAATTGAAAGAATTCTTCTTTATATTAAATTATTTCTCTAACGCCCAAAGCCTCCAAGAAAATGAATACTTCACCTGAGGGTTTAACATAATCAAACATCAATTATTCGGTGACTACTCTAATGCAGGAATTTTATTGTCCATTCACTTGTCACCAAATAATTTATTATTTTTCCATTCAGGCTACCATGGCTTTGTAAATCACCACACTGCCTCATCCAAATATACAGCTTTATTTAGCATTTCATGGCTTTCTGATATTTGGACCTTTTGGACAACGAAGATTTAAAGGCTCAATGCTGTTTCTTCTAATTATTATTTTTAATTTAACTCAATAGAGATTTTTAGAAGAATGAACAACTATGATCCTTCTCTTCACTAATCTGCTACCGAATGCTATGTATGATTATTTAATGACTTATTTGACTGAATGCAGAGTTGAACTACTTCAAAGTCTGCTTGCCAAAAGCTCCATGTTGGCACAAAGGCCTGGACAATAGAAACAGAATCCATTCTTATTCTGCAGCTAAAATAGTGCCTTGAGGACACTCACAAGTGAGTGTGCTTTTAGTCACATTTACACACTGCAATCTGCTGAATAAAATCCGCTAACTTTCTCATTTTCCTCCACCCCTGGGAGTTAAGAGGTTAACATGGATTTGAAAAATATTTGAAACCATCGTCTAAAACACCTAATATGTTCTGTTGTCAAGGAAACTAGATAGTTTGCTGCAGTGCAAGGGAACCCATATCTCAGGCTTCTCTATGAACTAACACCCATTCAATTTCATTTTATTTTCTCAGTCTTTCTTGCATGTCACCATGTTCTTATAAAATTTTGTTTCTTTATGGTCTTACTTTGGTTAAGCATATTATTGGGTTTCATTGAAATGCATGAATTCTTTTTTTTTACGGATGAAATTAGATGTAACCCTGATGTCTACTGTTACATTTGTATATATATATATATATATATATATATATAAAAATAATCATAGCTGTGCCTTCACTGTGATCTTTGCATAAATGCACATTTAAATTTGTTTTAAAAAGGCTGATTCACTGACACATCTCGCCTACTCTAAAATGACTATTATTAATGCACCTGCTGTCTAAAATTGCAAAGCACTTTATTGTGTTGCATACAAATGAAATTACTAGTCAGAAGAATTTAGCTGCAGATTCAGTATTTATCAAAGATCACATAAAGGTAGTATAGACTGTTTAATAGTGTTCTTATAAATCTTAAAGACACCACTTCATCCCAACGTGACTCATGTTGGCCCCTCCCCCATTTGACTCAACCCTGCCCACCTTGCCCCACCCCGCCCCGTAAGCCCTGCCCAAGGACCGTATTGCTGCATTTAACTAGTGTCACCCTTCTCCCACACAGGTGAATCAGGTCCAGAGGAGTGGTCCCAGTGGAGCTCATGCTCTGTAACATGCGGTCAAGGGTCGCAGGTGCGAACAAGAACATGTGTCTCACCATACGGAACACACTGCAGCGGTCCTTTAAGAGAATCAAGGGTTTGCAATAACACTGCCCCTTGTCCAGGTAGTGTTAGCCGCAGATTTTTGAATATTAATGTTTTGATCATTTGTTGTTGAAAGGAGGAAATGTGTTGCTGTGTTTTAACAAACTTTTCAATGTGTCTCTTTAAGAATGTATTATTATTGCAGTTAATCTAATGCTTTCTTTCTTTGTTGTTATTTTGTGATTTTTTTTTAATTTATTTTTTTCATTGTCACTTTTGTGTTTTCCATTTCATATAACTGTAAGGCAATTCATCAGCATTGAAATGGTTTAAAGACATGTGGTTCGGCATGGGGCTTGGGGAGCAGTAGACACTGATATGTTGTCAGCTTCCTTTCCTTGAAGGTCAGTCTTGCATTTTAAAATAGCTTGGCAGCATTTCTTCAAACACCCTGTAAGGCTTTTCTTCCTCAACCCATGATGGCAGGGTAGATGAGTCACTGGCGGTCAGGTATCAGCATCAGATGCTTTTCTGACTGGTGATTGCGGCGCGCTAACGTTTGTCTGTCTGCGTCTGGTAGGACAGCGGGTCGTTGTAAACAAGTCACCATTATCCATTTTTTGGATTGTGTACACAGACAAGTATGAGGATTTAGAAATGAGATTCTGAACTCATGTTTAGTCAAGTATTTGATGGTGCAGGAAAGGGTAGTGATTCTGAGTCAGCATCACAAACTCTTTGGTAATTATGGCTGATAAAAATAATGCACGCTGCAGCCTCTGAAAAAACTGATTTATGATGTACTGTACTGTAGATGTGGCATGTGCAAGTGGGAAGTGTGCAGTTTTCAAAAAGGGTCACTCTCTTACTGTGCGTGGACATTAAGAGCTAGAAAGAGAATGAGTCATTTCAAAAGAACAATTGCCTAAAGACGGTCTTGGTGTGACTCCTCTATGGCCATTTATATTTAGCTCAGACAGCATTAAAGCTCCTATTTGTCAAAAGCTACACAGCCCAATTGCAGGTATATGAATTAATTTGGATTAAGAAAAATGATTAATTTAGGGCCAGAACTTACATCAGAGCTGCCCATGTGAATTCATTATTGTCCTTGATTTATCTCAAGACCTGCAGAATTTAGTTTGCTCACGGCTAATTGTGGATCTGGATTTTCTTTCACAAAATAATGTAGAAACACCAAATAACTGGGCCATAAAACACTGGGACAGCTCTAAAACAATTTTCCTCACAAGAGAAAGTTTGCGATATAACTCTTCATTTTTAGCGAAAATAAAAGAGGGAGAATCTTCTTAGTTTATAAAATGTCACTATTCTTAATTTATTGTATTGCTTTAAAGATTTTTAGGTAGACTATATCAAGTGTACTGTAGTCCTGCTTTGTTGTTAAATTGCATTCGTTGTAATATCAGAAAAAAAATTTTGTCTTCACTTACTTGTATTAAAAACCTTGCAATGGGATCACAGACCTTGTTTTTCCAAGTCATCCTAAAAAATACAGCTGATATAACTTTGCTTAGTTACAGTTGCAAACTGGGATAAAAAAATTCCCACCTGGCGTGGTGCCACATAAACAGAGTCTATATCTAATATCCGAAAGGCAGACAAATCGATTCACTCTCTTCAAAACTGTGAGTAGTATGCCAAGGTGGAAGGATACCTCCAAAACAGAGTGCTTAAATTAATGACACGTCACCTCCAGTCTAAAAGGAGCCGTAGCTTACCTTAGTCACCATCGCTGAAAACATCAACATCATCGATGAACGATGGATCAGGCGCTGCAGGCAAATTCTGGGCCTCCTTTCAAGTTTTGATCCGGCTCATCCAACACAATGCACCTGCCAAAATACAATAACATTTTTGCTTTACCAAATATTATTTTTACCTTAGTTATCCCCTTTTCAACCCAACCAACAGCACCTATAGATTTTCCTTTCTTTCCTTTAGAATGAAAGCAGCCCAGTCATAATTGACATTTCTACAATTCCCTGGACATTTCAAAGCCGCCCACTGCTCCCAATGCTGAAAGACGGGTTAAATGGTCAGATTTCATGTATGCACCTCTATGAATACGACCAATGCCAATGTTCAGAGCCGATACAAAATCAGTTTTATACTGCAGCTCAAAATTTTAAGTGATGAGATATCAGCATTCAGTATTGTATCTTAATTATTTAACCCAACACTCCCTGTCCTGATTAAAACCCTGCACACTCGCAAGATTTGGAGTAAAACAAGCCTATTTATGAGGTTATTATTTGTTATGGGTGCTAAACTTTCTTTTATTTGAATCAAAATCAATTATTTCTTAAAACACACATTTCTGTGGTTTGGTTGGGGAGGAGGTAGAGGGTGGTTCTACATTTACATTTTAAGTTAATTATGGCACCAGTCAATGAAAAAATTCTTAGCTACCAGGATTTGGCGCTAGCTTTTTTTAACTTGTCTGTTTACCGCTACAGATAAAGTCTATCAATCCAAACTGTCAAAAGCACATCAAAGAGCCATACCTTTGAGCTTGGGTGGGATGTTCTCTCATGTGGACGAGCACGGCGTGCTCTGTTTATTTTAAACGATGTAAACAGTAAGCCACTTGATCGAGCATGCGCAGATACGTCCGTCAGACACCGTCCTACTCTACAGGATGTGCTCATGCAGCCGCAGATGTCTTTCAAAATAAACCACGCCAGTGATGCTCATGGCAGTGACGTAATATGTTATACGTCGAGTGCATAGGTATGTCTCGTGTATATGTTTTTAAAGGTTTTTTGACGACAGTCAAGCATTTGAAGCAGTGGCTGTCAGCAGGCAAGGATTCTTGTTAGTTGCAGTTTTGACAGTAATAAATAGACGATAATAAATAATGTCAGCCTCATCGTTAATGCGTCGAAAAGCTTGAACATGCAATAACACTTTTTAATTTTAATTTGGGAAAGAACATTGACCATTGTTACTGTACATATATTGTTTTGCCTCAAATTAATGAACGTTTCTATTTGAGTTGTACTAAACATCTGCTGCTACCAATAAGATAACTTGGTTGGTATGCAGAATGTCATGTGTTTACTTGCATTAAACACGAACATTGGGCAATTAGCATAAACAGCAATAGCCTCCTTGTAAACAAAAGGCCTACAAAAACATTTATCAGCATAAAACACAGGGAGTTTCAGTCTGCAAAATATTGCATTATTGCCAACCTCATCATAAAGGCCAAGCCAATAAAAGATGAAAAGAAACTGTTTCAGTGCCTGTAACGCAAAACTCACAACCATGCCAGTATACCATTAATAATCAGTGCAAACCAAAGACAAATAAAAAATATAGACCATAAGAAGTTATATTTTCTATTGATCAATTAAGAAAAACAATTATAAGACAGATCCTAGAAAAAAAGAGACATTTTCTGTTGACACATTGATGCAAATATACAATTGTGACAGTGAAGCAATAACGCCTGCTAACTTAGGTAAACATATAGGAAAATATTGAAATATATAATGAAAACGTATTGCATAAGAAGAGAACAAGAACTTAAGAATAGGAATATCATATGGTGAACACAGTTAGGCACAAGAGGATGGCTGACAAGTTAAAAAGGTAAAACATCACTGGACTGATATGAGTTAAATGGACTAAATCCCAGTTTACCACAAATTAATGAAAACATTATTGGCAAATGAATTTGCTTTGTCCATCATCTTGTTCTGGTCCAAGAGTTTCACCTTTAACACAGAACAGTATTGCTCATGGCTGTCCCTGTAAATAATGGACGCAGTTCAGAAAACCCCCCAGAAGAAGCTAAATCCTATTGCATCACTGATACAGTAGCTTTGGTGACTGCCTTCTTTGAACTAAAATTTTCAAAGATAACTCTTCGGCCACCATGGGACACTTAGCTAAGAGCATCAAAACGGCGCCTAGAGATAGGAGCTGGGACAGACGGTAGCTCCGCCTCATGGCGGACCGTCAGCTTGATCCCAAGATCCAACGACTCTACAACTGATCCTGAGATCCAACTATTATACTGCAGGAACTGTAGTCCTCTGTACAAGCTACGGATAGTGATCCTTCTAAAGGGGAACCACCAATTCACTGTAGACAAAGTCTCATTTACAAGGTCTTAAATCGTCATCAATAGATGATAAAAAAAATCCACCAGATATGTTGTGTGCACTCCATTTAGTTATTTGATCAACATTGTCATTAAAAATAATTTAATTGATTTTGTGCCTGAATCTATTTGCTGAAAATGTTAAGGCATGCACACCCATCAGCCTGTTATTCCCATGGTAGTTCCCTGTAAGCCGTTGTACTGATTAGAATACAAAGATTTTGCTGCTACTGTACAATGTTTGTTGTGCATATATCTTCAGTATACCCAGACTTCTGGCGCAAAACAATAGTTCCATTGTGATTTTGGTTTGATACAATTTCCATCCCCTTAAAGTTAAGTTGGGAGCCTTCAATTCCTTCAGCAAAAGCACTTTATCACTTGGATCAAGAAACCAGCAGCTGCTTGAGAAACTAACAAGGTTAAACTTTTACATGTTGAGAGTGTCCATCATTTGATATCACCGTGTATATTTAGGGAACACTGCAACTGCCAAGACAAGACAGTAGGTGTCTTAATTCTGTCTAAATCTCAGATACCCATATTCCCCCCTTGAAAGTAAAGCTTTAAGCCAATAGCAAATATCCTCTGCAGTTCTATAAAGACTCACCATCTGTCGACTAGAACCCAGTCAAACTTATATGCAAACCAAGATGCAAAAGGAATGATGCCTTTTGCCAGCTTAAATTTATATAGCTTAAAAGTTGCACTTTGATAAAGAACACCTCTTTCTTTTAGAGCATATATTATTATATTATATAAGCAGCTCAGAGGAGGAAAAATACACATTTATCTATATCATTTTATTTTGGTGATAGTTATCAAAAATGATCTGTAGTGTTCTTAATTAGAAGTGGGTTTGTAGAAAAGTTAGTAGAAACTCATAGCATGCCAAAATAATCAGATTTTTCCAGGATCAAAACTTTGAAAATATAACATCTCACAGTTGATTTATTTTTTTAAGTATTACTAATACATTTTTTTTTTAGATTTTGATTATAGTGGCAGTATTTACAAAAATACCAATATGCCAAAAGATATGTAGAATATTTTTAAATAACATAACTTTTGAAATATTTTAGCATGAATTGCTCAGGCATATACGTACATCTGATGAGGAAACACCATATGATACATATATAACACTTTGATACATTTCCTGTTGGATTTTGGCTGTCTAGCGTGATATTTAGTCTTGAGTGGCCATTTCCTTACCAATCATAAAATGTGGGCAGTTATTCAGAGATCTGGAACCAGGTTACGGACTGTTTGTTTTTTGCATTACCATGATGAGTTGGTGTAATGACAGATTTGCAGAACAATTGTCAGCCCACATTAACCTGAAGGTCCACAGCTATTAGAGTCAACCAAGAAGACTCAACAAACTGTAACAGTGTGCAGGCCTGCTGCTCCTCACCCACACCTTGAGAGTCAGGATTCTATTGCTGCTATTTGTCTGTTGAAAACTGCCACTTGGAAGATTGACATATTTATCAAATTCTATACCTTTGCTGCTGTTTTGAGCATTTGTAGTCGGGTAGCATTTATTACAATTGCATTAAATGAACAGAGGTGATTGAAGCTTGTGGCTGAGGCTTTGTGAAGCCCCACAGTGTCTGTGTGCTCAGTGTTTCATTTACATCAGTTTTGTTTTTTATATTTTTTTATATTTTTATTTTCATTTTTTTTGGCAGTTTGTTATGGGCTTGTTTATGCTATAGCAGGGGCAGAGACATTGATTAGGCCTGATGCCTTTTCTGTGCCCGCAGTACACGGTGTATGGGAGGAGTGGTCACCGTGGAGCCTGTGCTCATTCACATGTGGCCGAGGTCACCGCACTAGGACTAGGATGTGTGCCCCTCCCCAGCATGGAGGCAGGGCCTGTGACGGACCCGAGACCCAGACTAAGCTTTGCAACATAGCCCTATGCCCAGGTATCATATGTCTGCTCTCTAAATCTATTCAAAACAACAATTGTAATAATTATCCTTGAAGGCATGATGATGAGAGGAACGTAAAAGGTAAATCATCATAAAGTTATTTCAAATTATGAATTATTGATCATGGTAACAGTTTACCTACACACGTCTAGTATCCTATAGTCATACTGTACTTCAAAGGTGAGTACAAAGCTGAAAAGAAGCCCGATTTGTGGTGCATTTTAAGTAAGCGTGCTTACACAATAATGCGGTTTAGTTGAGAGTCAATACTGTAATACTGACGTCAAAATCACTTACCCGCAATTGCCTGTGAATGTTAAGCAGATTAGTGATGATGAGTTTTTCCACACAGTAAATGTTAGCTTTGCTCTGGTAACAGACTCAGTGAAAACCGCTCAATCCCAGATGCTTTCTCTCTGCCCAGAAATGGAAAATGGAAGGCAGCTAACAAATAGATTCTGCAGTTTGCGCCTTTGGCATTAATAATCTAAATCTTTATACAAGGGCATTCTACAAAAACACTTTTTGTGTTTTAGTCTCCTTTTGCCTTTGGCTATGTTTTTGAAATTCTAACCAGACTCCCAAACCACCAGTACAATTCTCCTAAATCTCCAAGTAGTCATGTTGTTTTTTTTGTCTGTTTTTTGGCTTTCAATCTGAGAGAGAATAGTGATCTGAATATCTCCTCCCATTTCTGTCTGCCCTCTTTTTTTTCCCTTCACATGGGACATGCTTGTTGGGTTGTGGTTGGTGCCTCAGTGGACGGACAGTGGCAGGAGTGGAGCTCTTGGAGCGATTGCTCGGTGACCTGTGCCAATGGCACTCAGCAGAGGACCAGGCAGTGCTCAGCGGCCGCCCATGGGGGATCTGAGTGTCGCGGTCACTGGGCAGAAAGCAGAGAGTGCCATAATCCTGACTGCACAGGTAAAATCCTGAGCCTCTTAATTCTGTATCCGCTTTGATGCCTCAATTCAAAAATCATGATTTGAAATGGGAGAAAAGAGAGACAAAAAAACGGTCCATCCCACATTGTTGCCACCATCATTACAACCATGAGTGCTAAAATAATTACAATCAACTTTAGATAGAATATGCAGCCTGGTTACACTCGTTCTGTGGCGTACTGAAAACCTCTGCAGCAAGAAACACAGCTGTGTTGTAAGACTCAAGAATGATATTTAAGACCATGCTCTATCAATTGGATTTGTAAAATCCAGTTAGATATACTGTATGCCTTTCACATAATTCAGGGTTAGCTGTCCAAACTGTCTGTCAACATCATAGACGTATTAGAGGCTGAAAGATGTCAGCTTAGTGGTCTCCATCAGGCTTTGAATTGTCTGATCATATGAAGGGCCTGAGCACTCTCATAATCTCCTGATGCAATTTTCACTGCAGCAGCTAAAACAGTTTTTTTTGTTCTGCAGTTCAGTAGTATGTGTGTGGCGGAGAGATTCCTCACACATTTTTGAAAGTCAGTGGAAATTTGTTGTGTAACCGCTGCCAGTCAACCTTATGCCCTCTTGGTCCACTAAAATAGCACATGCTTGGGACTGCATATTTCCAATTTGTGCTCATGATAATGAAGCAGGCGATGCTGTTGTTCGCCTCACAGCGAGAGGAGGCATTATACAATTTATTCACTTAATGAGGCCTACATATTTAGCACTTCTTCTTTCTTTGTTACCGAGATGAAAGATCCAACATTACTGAGACAGCACAGTCCAGGCCTTCATTTAACAAGTCAGCACGATGTTCATGACTGCTAGTGGCATTGCCTTGCTTTGTAGAACACAAAGAAAGAGTTCATTGCAAACCCAATGGAATATGTCTTTCAGAAACAGTTAAATATATCTTTGAGTAATTTAGCGTGCTGAAAGGCAACAGGCATTCTTTGAAAAAATGAAACAAAACAGAATAAAGTAGAAAACTAATGACTACAATGAAGGCCTGTGCAGGATTTGAATCAGTGTTATGTGTTTCAAAATTGAAAGAATTTCTCCAGGACTGCTGAAACAACGAGCTCTTTGAAACACATGAGCACGCATCTGTCTGAGAAATCAGCTGCTCTGATGTGGAGCAGAGGCTTTAGTATCTGCTGGGATTTGATCAATGTCTTGCGGATAGTTTTTGCCAACAGGTCACAATGGTTTCTGTTTCGTTTCTCCTCCGGAAGCAATCCTGACAGAGGTTAGTTGTAGGACACAAAATAGCCCTGCACGTGTGAAGGGGGGGGGGGGGTAAGCGTAGGTTAGAATGAGAGTGGAGTGTGTTTCCTGCTCACAGGGCTTTGTACCTTTCCGTTCAGACAAGGGCATGTGATTTACTACACCGCTGAAGGGAAGCATCTGTTTTTGTGTCTAATGCACAATTTAACAGTGTTCATTACAAGGGCATAAAACATGCTGCTGGATTTGGAAACTTCAGCATAAATGTTGTTTAATATTGGCAAAGTGAGGCGAATGATCACCACTCAGAGAGCAGCTTCATTTAGTCATAAAACCCACATTCTCCTTATTATTCAAAATAATCTCGTTCATTTTTGGAATATTACCAAAAAACTGCATCTGCAAACTGAACGCACGGATAGCAAAATAAATAAATGCAATCAAAAATCAATAAAATAAAAATAAAAGCCTAAATGGCACACAATAAAATTAGCACACCGTGATGTATCATTTTGGTTGATTTTCTGTTGGTTCTTTTATGCCTCTCAGAGTAGCTGTTTCTAACTGAGGATGGTTCTGTTGTAGCTAACGGACAGTGGAATCCTTGGGGTCCGTGGAGCGGCTGCTCGAAGTCCTGCGACGGTGGATGGCAGAGGCGATCGCGGGTGTGTCAGGGGGCAGCGGTGACTGGGCAGCAGTGTGATGGCACCGGAGAGGAAGTCAGAAAGTGCAGTGACCAGCGCTGTCCAGGTGAGCCAAAGAATAATAAGACTTAAATCTGAATGAAAGTGAAGAGATTATTATCTCTGACGAGAGAAGGAAATGTTACGTAACAATAACAGAACTTGAAGAGGAGATGCAGATACAGAGGAGGGATGAAAGAGTATGAATATAAATGAAGTCATGGAAATCAGTTAGTCATTCAGTGACTTACTGAGTAACGCAAGTATCAGCAAAGCTTATTGAACAATTTTCAAAATTATCTTTTTTGAATTGGAGTCTTAACTTAGTGAAGTTCTTTAATACTTCCATTCTGTGAAGAAGATAAATTATTATTGTTATTATGTAGCACCTACACACAAAAGTTGTGATTATAGGAGAGGGAGCATTTTATCACAATACTAAACAGCATGCTCATATTCACCAACACGATACAGCTTTGATCTATATTTCCATACCTCCTTGTGTGTAATATGAAGAAATTGTTGCATCATATTGGAAATCCTGAAAAGCTCTTTGCACCAATGTAGTTACACTTGTACCACTTTGCTTTTAAGCGCCGTATGAGATTTGTCCGGAGGACTATGCAGTATCAATGGTGTGGAGACGGACACCTTCAGGAGAACTGGCCTTTAATAGATGCCCACCCAATGCCACAGGTAAGGACATGAGCAATATCTTTATCTCTTAGTGGTTTAGTGTGCACGCAGAGTCCCATACATGGATTTAGACTAGTCTTATATTATTTTTGCCCCTTTCTCTTCCCCTAAGGAAAAACAAAAACTCTTTGTGACCCATCCTGTGGAAGTAAAAAAAAGGGTAGTCCACTCATTAAAGGTAACAAAGTGATGGAACACATTGTAATATGTATGCTGGGGATTCAGCCTTTTGCCTAACTGTAAGAGCGCGACATCGATTGACCTAAAGTTGACTCATTTTGGCGTAATGGTTGTTTGAATCACTCCAACAAATGCAACTGTCTCTCTACAATGATAAAATTACCCTGCAATTTTACACTAATAGTATAGTATTAGTGTTTGAATGCACATCACAGTGCTACTAATTATGCTACATTATGAGGAATGATGCTAGATTCCTGCCATCATAGTAAGCTGTCCTTTCTTATAGAGGTTATCAACAAGCCTTTTACTTTTTAAAGCTGCCTGACTAATCTGAAACAAATCACGAAAACGTCATGATAATGAGATAAACTTTATCTGGTGGCAAAATGGTGTTACGCCATCTGCAGAGAAGGCGCATATCCCTTTATCCAATTTCCACATGCAGTGATGTAACTGATGGCTACACCCGTCAGTACACAGCGTGTGCAGTGGATGGAATACAAAATGGTAACTGTGATTCTGAGAGAGAAACAAGAAAAGCCCACGGAGGTCTGTTTTCCGACATTAAGCAGAAGCTTTAATATGAGCACGGAGGGAAGAGCATTAGAGCAGAGGATGTGAGTTCTCCAACTGAGACTAACACTCAGTTCTTGAAAAGAAGAGAGAGGGGAGGGAGAAAGAGGGGGAATGTTGAAAAAGAATGCAACCTCTGTTAAAGCTGCTTTTTTTTGTTGCTTTTGTTCTTGTTGAAGGTCAGTTTGCTAACAAACAGACAGGACAACGAAGCGCTGCTGGATGCGAAAGTTACAGGTTGATTTGACACGCTGAGCTCTTGTAAAAGATTTAAACAATCGAAGGTGTTGTGAGTCGACATTTCTTCACCATAAAATAGTTAACTGGCAAACTAGATGTAGCAGCAAACACGCTGTCATTCACAGATGGCTCACCTGCGGCAAAGTAACGCAGAGAAAGATTTACTGGCATGACATTAGCTTTCTGGTTTGACATTAGTTTTTATGGCTAATAACTGGTTGGCACCATACGAAGCTATTTCCAGCTTGCAGTGGGGGCCTTTTGTTTCGTTTTTTATTCTTCCTCTCTGTATGATGTTGTTAGAAATTTAACACCTCTGCTGATCAAGAATTTAATTTACACCAAGAGGTGTCTTTAATGTATGTGCCAGATCCAGGTCAGTCAGTCAGGGTGAGACAGTTGGCGCCTTTATACAGCCAAACTCATTAGTGTTCTTACTGAGCTGCATCACATTAATACATTAACGTAATTATGAAAAGATTGTTGTGAACCCTTGACATTAATACTCATTTATCCCACATTTTTTACTTACATTTTTTTTTTACTGAATTTTTTTATTGTATGCTGTCACAGGGGTTGCACGGACTGCTGTAATACAGAGATGCATGCCATTACTGCAGTCTGGGTGCTGTTGTTTGTTATTATCATACAATAGGTCAACACATGTTTATCAGTGATATATATATATATATATATATATATACATATATATATATTCACACCAATTTGCACACAGGGTGCCGTACCACTTTACGAGAGAACCAGGACCTGTAATGAATGTCCAAAAGACGAGCAGTGTCAAGACAAAAGGGTGAAATAACAGACATATTTCATGTTTAAGCACAGTGCATCCCCTTGTCAAAGCCGGCACTGACCACTGGGAGACTATGATGGACAACAATTCAGGTCAGGTCAAGTTTATTTGTAAAGCCATTAATCACAGCTCCAGTGTCAGCGGGTTTCACAAAGGCCACATTATGAACCTATAAATGAAAACAACACCTCCCATCCTTTGACCTGTAATTAGATCGAGGTCAGACCCACACAACTCCTAATGAGGAAAATGCGAGAAGGAATCAAAACACCTCACAGACAGACCTCCTCCTTCCAGGAGAGCCAGACGTGTGATGGCTACTGAGAGCAGGTAAACAAAGATGAAATATTGTTCAGAAAAGGCAACAGAGCAAGATGTGCAATGTGAATGCAGTAAGACAGCTTGGTTGAAGGGTCCAAATATGTTGGGGGGGGCATCCGTGTCTACTCATCCGTAGTCACTGCCGTCATCAAGGTCACCATAGGAACAGCACCCGGTGCAGAGGCGTCAGCACCGCCTCGGTCATCATGGATGACAACTGCCACCAGAGGCGAGAAGGGGAGGAAAAGTTAGGACAATACACACATAGGCACACAGCAGATTAATTTGTTCGCTTTGTATCAGTTAAAGAATGGTTCATACATTGGTAAACACACAAACTTCACTACAAGAGAGATGTGTGCTTTAGATGCTTTTGAAGAGACCGTTTCTTAGCTGTGACAATACAATCTGGAGTCGGACTCAAGTTCTTTGTCTTTATAATCATCACATTTGACGTAAACCTTACAATACAATATCTGAGTTCCTAAAACTGGCCTCATATATTCCAGAGGAGCTCCAAAGCAGCCCTCTGTCAAGGCTAAAGCGATTTTTTTTTTCATACGGCACAGAATTCTTAGGATTTCCTTCATCTTTCATTTACTCTTTTTTTTCCCCAGTGCTGTACATTGTACAATTAAAGTGAATAACTATGTTTTGATATTTGCTAAACATCAAATATGCGTAGTACCACTAGGGAAATGTAATCTAGTACTATTTAGGCTTTATACTTTTACATGCATTCTTTTCCCTACTGAGATTTTGCATGTAAACATTATTGTGCTCTTATTTATGTGGATGTCTAACGAGAGCCCTAAATCTCAATTATCAATTAAAGTTTGAGTCAGCCAACTGAGAGACAGCAATTAAAGCAACTGAACCACAAGCTATTAAACAAACACTCCACAGGTTAATGCGGAGAAAAATGATTATGTGCTCAAACACAAGACATCATCCTTTAGAATGAATGAGGCAATTTTACTTGTGATATTTAGCTCACTCAGATGTTTGAATGCAAGGTTTCTTTCGCTAAAATAAAGACTGTTTATCTATCACAGGATGACATTCAACACACAAAATCCCTCTCAGAGAGTGCTTTTAGACACGTCTTTTCTGTAACTCCTCGGGCAGTAAACATCGTTTTAGCCTCCCGTCTTAGGGAGGATTGTTCGGAAAGCAACAGGTCACTGCTTCAGTGGAGTGCAGCCTTGCTTTTTAATCAAGCACATCTCTACCGACCAATATTTCATACTCAACTTACTCTACATACATCACTGATGATGCAAGGAGAGATGAAAGATTGGTCCAAAATAACAGCGAAAGCTGAATTGCTCTTCTCTGACCTTGTTTGATCCCACTGGCAGTTTGATCCAAGGAGAGATCCAGTTCTAAATAAGTGAAAAGCATATGTATTTACCAAATGCAGGTATAAAAGTAAAGTTTGAATTCATAAAATACAACTGTGATCTCTTCCCATTGAGAGTCGGTAAAGCTTAAGTGCCCATTCCTACCTCAGTAATGCATATCACACGAGCACTTAAAAGGTTTTCTTAGTATGAAATGGTAGTAGGTATTATTTTTCTCTGCAAAGCTGTTTTTGTCCACAAACAAAAATGAGCTCTGGTGCAAGCATTTCACATTTAAATGATTTTGGCTTTGGGCAATTTGTGTCCTCTAGTGCTGCTGAATTCACATTAAAACGAGAAAATACCATATATTAGTCAATTGAAAGCACACTACAGATGATCAAGTATCAAAAGCCTTTCAGTAGCTATTAAATTGAATCTCATCTTTGAAGTCAATACACAAACACGATTCTCATCTGTCATTTCAGGAACTTGACCTCTTAGTGCTTTGTGTTTTAAAAATAAATCCCACTTAAAGGGCACAGTCTTTCTCAGTTTACAATGACCTTTAGGAATGTCAGAGCCAAAACGGGAAATCCTAATTTCTAGGTAGCCAGCCTTCATGAAATACACTTTTTTTCAGAGTGTGAGGGCCTAAAAGTTGATTGCATAACAATATGAAAATATTCTATTGTGTGTTGGCGTCTTTACCAATAGGGGTCTGGATTATAAAAGCAAATATAAACTGCCAGGTGAAGCCAGTTAGGAGGGAGACGGATGCTCAGCGCGGTGTAAAGCTGAGGCCTCTCCTGCTGCCCTCTGGGCTGTCTCATAGCGCTGCATGGGCGCTCTCAGGATATAGCGATGTTTGGTGTGCACTCATGGCTTCAGTGCATATCACCAGGTAGTAGCTGTGGAAAGGGTGGGCGTAGGAGGTGTGGTTTTGATCTCTCTCTGTCTGTGTGTGTTAGTGTGTGCAAGACAGAGAGAGAGAGAGAGAACAAGAGATAGCGAAGGTTTTATTTTTTTGTGAAGCACCAGCCAGGGGAAATGTTTTGTACTGTGGGAGTTTTCCTCAGGATGTCAAGCACCTGTGTTGGAGCGGTGGGGTGATGTGTGAAGTGCATTCCGCCGGGTCGACAGCAGGGAAGGTGTGATGTTGGACCCCTATGCAGGATGTGTACGGCAATGTGGGTGGATACTGGGTGGTTCTGCTATTTCGGAAACACTGTTTAAATGCCTGACAGCTATCACAGTTGAGCTGCTGCATGCTTGAATAAGCCACTGTAAGTTGCATTAACACAGCACACAGTGCATTTATTAAAAGCCATGGGGATCTGTCTGCCCCTCATAATTCAAAACCAAATTCAAAATCAAATACTGCAGCACTTTCCTTCCAGAAACATCTCTCTCCCTCGTTCTATAATGTTAAAATAATATAACTCCACTGCTAAATGTAACGGGCAATATAAAATTTTGATGATGGGAGGACAAAAGGCAGGAAGATAACTCTCTTATGAAAATAATTAATACATCAGTATTCCTCTCTTTTTTGTCTTTTTTCCTTTTCCTTTTCCTGTATCCAACACCCTCCACTCCACCACTTCCATCTGCCTTTCTATTGCCTCTCCTTTGGTCTTAATCCCATACCCCCCCCCCCCCCCCACGATCTACGTCTGCAACCTCATCTCCCCTCTCATCCCCTCCTCCCTCCCTCCCTCCCTCCCTCGCTCCTTCTCTCGCTCCTTCTCTTCTCCAAATCTGTCCCTGTCTCCTTCCCCTCTACAGGCACCACTAGTCGACGCTGCTCTTTGGATCACCGTGGTATGGCCTTCTGGGAGCAGCCCAGCTATGCTCGATGCATAACAAATGAATTCAGATACTTGCAGCAATCAGTAGGTGCAAAGTCAGCTCCCTCTCACTGCCTCTGTTTCCAATGCATCATAAATTGCCTCCCCAGTGTTTTCTTCATCCCCCTCATTCCCATCACACCGTGGCCAAAGATTAACCACTTTCAAAAGATGAGAAAATTAAAACATGATTTTGCCATTATAGTCAAGTTCTTTTTATACTAATTGATTTAGAGTTTTTGGCATTTTGTCACCCATGTTTGTCTTGTTGCTTCAGCTTGTTGTACTTTTGCATATTTATGTTTTTCCTCACTTGCTCTTTACGGCATTTTAACAAACATCAATTACAATACATTTTTGTATTGGACCATCAATTGACTAAATAACAAAGTTGTGGAAACTGAGTGAATAGTGACTGCCTTCTTTTCTCTAGAACCACCTATTTACCAAAAGATCCTGGTGTGAACTCTCTCTTTTTCATCTCATGAGACATCTCGATCATCTTTTTTTTCTTTTTTTCTTAACTTAAAGGCTGGGTCTATTTCAGAGGGCTTTATTAAATAAATATTTTTTCGCTTTTGTATGTTTGCCTTTTGTCTGGAAACACAATAGAATTTCCACTAGAATAAGTAATTTTGGTAACTCTCCATCACTGTAACAAATAAAATAATTCAGAAGAGCTGAGATAGCATATAAAGCCCTGCACCTGGGAACCTGTATTTATGGACATAAACCCTGTGCAATGATGTGAAATGCCATTTCACTGTGCAATTTCTGCCTAAATGTGTGTCTTCTGCTCCAGTTAACTCTTTTATTCATATTGGCTCATTTCAAAACATCCGTGAGGCAGAATACATTTCGTCCTGGCTTAGATATAAGTGTCACATTAAGGGCCTTAGAGAGTGGAGTCTTTCTTCCTGATTTTTTGCACTCCATTTAGTCCAAATGTGTAGTTTAGTGTGTATCTCTGGAAACCCTGCAGAGGACACAGATGCCCCAAGTCTTGTCTTCTCCTGTTTTTTGGAGGTTCAGGGGCACCTTGCTAAGGGCCAGAGGATGCTGGCGGGGGATGGGATGTCCCAGGTCACCAAAAACCTGCTGGACCTCACCCAGAGGAGGAACTTCTATGCTGGTGACCTGCTGTCTTCTGTGGAGATCCTACGCAATGTGACAGAGACCTTCAAGAGAGCCAGCTATGAGCCATCTTCAGATGATGTGCAAGTAAGTGGACAGTGGGTTTATTTCAACACATAGACATGGATCTGGCTGAAATGTATTCATATCCTACGGCAAGGTGGCTTACAAATGTGTCTCTTGTGACAAAATAATCAACTGGATAAAGGCAATGTTTGGTGCTGCAAACATGTAATATATGACAATAAAACAAAGTGTTTTTTTAACATGTCTGAAATAGCACAAAATCTGACAAACGCACCCCACGGCTCCATTGTATCAAGAGATCTCCTCCACATCCTAAGCTCTTTCATCTCATCATGTTGGGGTTGACTGCAGTCTTGATCCTCCTTATGTCAGGATGATGGAGATTAAAGCTCCACCTCCATCACCAATAACATAGTTTATATCCTCAGAGCCGTATCATTTCACCCTTCTCAGGCCTCTTTGTGGTCTTTGTGCTGTCCTGTGTGCCTGTTTCAATGTGTTTGGCTCATGCTGTGTTTTGAAGGAAGCTAAATTGGAAGGGAATAAATGTTGCTCTCTATTTGACGATAACAGCAAAGCGAGCTTTGAATATTGTATGTGTGTAAATGATAAACCTAATTCTCCATTATAGTTTTTAATGCCACTTTTTTGTTGTTCTTCTTCTGCAAAAAGATGTAAGTAATTGTTATGAGTCTTGCCCATCAGTCATTGTCTGTATGGGAGTATAAATTATTTCTTCTTTAATAATGTGAAAGTTCAGTTACATTCCATTTTATAACACAGTACTGCTTCCACTGACTAGTATGTTTTATCTCAATATATTAAAGAGGAAAATATATTTACTGGATATTTTGAATATCACAACAAACCCATAATGTTGGATGTTGTACTGTTAAAAACAAACAACCAAGATATCTAACATTAGTGATGTCAGTGTTAGTCATGCTGCATTTGAGCATCGTCTGAATGTGAGAGGACTTAATTGGCACACAGCTTGTACTTCAGGTTAGGATGCAGGTAATTGGATCACCAAAATGTTGAACTCGCTAAATTATGCACGTTACAAAGCACACTGGTATTTGGGCTACAAAATGTCAGAGATGCTCTTTTTAATGCACATTTGTCAACAGTTTCCACTGGATGTGAGATGTTCGGTCTGATTCTGCAGGAATGAAACCCAAATGTTCTGGTTATGGATGGGCAAACATAAGGCCCATTCACCCATTTTCCCACCATAGAAAATCTATGAGATGAGGAAAGCATCCTGTCTCTGGTTATTATGAGAGCTCTATAGTGTGTGTGGGCAGACAGGACAGCAGGCAGCCAGCCCGCCCCCTCCACATGTCTCTGGGCTAATGCAGTGTTAAAGTGGGCACATTACCACCAGAGGGAGCATAAGCATTCAAGTAGAAAACAAGATAGCCTGTGTCAAGAGAGAGAGCCACTCCCTCAGGCACATTGTAGACCAGACAAAATAACAAGGCTAAAGATCAGACAGGGTTCCTATTACTACTGCAGGCATGCACCCCAAGCAGCCCCTGCTGCAGAAGAAGACAATTCACACAGCTGCTCAAACATTCCCTTTCATCTTCCTTTCTGATTGCAGCTTGGTGCTTCTCCCCTTTAGCATTAAGTGTTTGCTGCAAGCTGCAGGGGGTTCGAGGTATATTTCTGCAAGAGCTGATGCACAAATTCCATCTTGTCTCTGGTAAAACAATCATGGTTTCAGTGTCAAATTTCCTGGTGCAATTGAGCCCCGCAGGGGCTGTCATTATTCCCTTATAGAAATCCCTTGAGAAATATCAGTTTATTATCCATAACAGTACTCTTTGAGTGCATAGTGTTTATGTGTCATGGTTTTTAAAAGCATCTCGCTGCTGTGCCTGTAATACTTCTGCGTGGGTGTGTTACATATTTTCCCTTTCATCATTTCCACAGAACTTCTTTCAAATTATCAGCAACCTCTTGGAGGAGGAAAATAAGGAGAAATGGGAAGACGCGCAAAAGGTAAGCACGTTGTTGTACACTTAAATAATTCAGGTTGCTGCGTGAATGCTGTGTCTAAAAAAAAAAATCGACCCAAAGCTTCACTGCTGTTGCTCCTTCTCAATAGCAGAGATAAAGAAAAAAGTCAGGTTAGTGTTGAGAGGATGTTATATTTACATCTACCTCTCTGTGAGAGGTCATTCAGCTGGTGTGACATCTGGCCTCATTTAGAAAAAGCTAGTTCCTCAGAGCTCCACTTGGTGGCAGCAGCACTGTCCAACCATTAGCACTGCAGAACTCACTTCACACATTGTTTTACCCAGCTGATACACATCACTGCAACCAGTGTTATTGGACCATTATTTCAGTTGAATTTGACCTGAGATCAAACAGTGTTGATGTTTTATTGTTTGTACCGAAGCCTCTAATTCTCTCTCTGCCTTTCTCTGACATTGTAAGGGAGCTCCATCATATGGAGAAGCTATATAGTACAAAACATAGTCTCAATATCAGATACAAATGTAGGGGCTACAGGCTGCAGCACTACAGCAATAGTGTACTGTACATCAAAATTTGAGTACAGAACAGTACACTTTGTCAACACTGTGTTTATCCGTGGAGGTTGGCGTCTGGCTACGTCCTCTGTCGGACACGTCTCTCAGCTTGAGAGGTGGCAACTGTCGTTTTCAAAACTGCCACTGGTGTCTGAGACAACCTGAACCCTGAAATCACGCACATCAAGACTCTAACAGAGATACCATCTGCGATGACTGCGAGTTTGCAGAGGGCATCTGCTCTGTTGTCACCTTCACTGCTAAATTGACATAAATTGGGTATCACCTGCACTGACACATGACTGAGGGGATGTCTTGAAGTCAGTCAGATCTCTTTTTCGCCTGTGTTTCTCCATGCCTGACTTCAGCTAAGATGATAGGGGAATGCAAGCGGTTCGAACTCAGCCAGGAGTGCCGGTCCTTGATGTCTCTACAGGCAGTAATTAGGTGTTTACTCACTGCAGCTTTAGTTCAGCAGGCCCCAACAGTGGGTCGTCGGTGTGAAGAGCCTGCAAATGAGCAGTTTTGTCAGTATGAATGCGTCAGAGATAGAGACAGACAGATCAGAGGAAAAATAGGAAAAGATGTCTCTGTGATTGAACACCCAGAAGAGAAATGTGTTAATTATTTCTGTAGTTATTAATGTGCCTGTCCATGGAGCACTGCTTCAGTTTCACCACTCCACTCCAGCATTGGCTTAGCGACGTCGTCTGATTTCAACAGACGATGCTTGAACTTCACAGTTGTCAATATTTCTCACTTGCTGGCTTTTCTTGCATTAATGAGTGTTCTGAGCTGAGTTTCCACAGCACCCACACACTGTGGACATTCACATGAAACACCTCACTATGAGGTTTTTACTGGCTGTAGAGTTGGCTCTGTGCGGAGATCACTATATATTCACCTCCTGTCACTGTTACCATGGCAAGGAAAGGAAGAGCTCTGTCTACAGAACCTCCACTGCAGCCATTTCCCTGCGCTGCCTTCACATCGCACGGTTGCCATGGAGACCAGCAGAATGAGCATGACTGCACTGTGCGTCAGACATGCCGGAAGGGGCGACGTGATGTGCTTTTCTCCCCCACTCCGGCTTTCACTCTGCTGTGTCAGAGGCTCTCAACTTCAGCATCACTGATCCGCTTGCCTGGCTTAGCAGCATCACATGTAGAGGCACACGCAGAGCACAAGGTGTTACCGAGGAGGGAAATACCTGCCTCAGGTGTTTGCTGAAAAACCAAGAGGGAGGTGTTAATTGCTAAATGCCACTCAAAGGCCTCTCTAATTGTCTGACATCACCATTGTGTGCTCGCAAGTTTTTTGTTAAAGTCCTGCAATAATATTTGTATAACATGACACATTACTCTTAAAGACATTTTGAAATGGTGTCACCTCATTGTTCTGTGTAGCTGATATTTCGTGAAAGTGGCAAATGTGTTGCACAAATGTGTGGCACAGCTGCACAGTCCAACAATATGTATTCTCGATATCAAGCGACAAAACTGGTGGCTCTCAAATCAAAGCCTCCCATTAGATCTGTACCATCACCACTTGATTGGCAGCCATGACAGTGGTCCAAACTTCTAAAGGTCAATTACTGGATGAGTGTTCCTCTGATCTATCGGTTTGGAGGAAAAGAGCTGACGGGACCAGCAGTGTTACTGGTCGAGCCGTGGATCTGTCCATGGTCCTGAATTCCTGCCTCTGCATTCTCTCACTGGGCGCTGCTGTCCATGAAGCGTCACATGAACCCAGGCAATCACCCCTTGACTTGGCAGAGCCTTTCAGAAGAGGAGCCAAGCAGCAACTGTGTGTGCAAACCCGGTGGCTATGGCTCTGATGCTGGTCTAACATGGATGGCTCAATTAGGACTGCAACTATCTGCCCATTCTTCACTTGATCATTTAAGCTATAAAGCAGCAGATAAATTCACATCTTCACATTTGAAAAGCTGGAAAGAGTAAATGTTTGTCTGTTTTGTTTAAAAAATGAACTATTAATAAATTATCAAAATGATTGTCGATTGTTTAACTCTACATGGTTCAATCGCGTTCATTTGAAAATAATATAAAATTAATACAAACATCTGTAACTTTGTGACCTGCTAATACCTCTCTTTTCTTATATTATTGCTTTTCTGTTTATTTAGCTAACATCATTTAAAATGTTGTGTTTTTCATGTTTTTTTATGCTGTATTTTACTATTTTTATGTTACGATCCGCACTCCCATCTTTTCGATGACAATGGCCATTGAAATTGAAAATGTCCTCTTGTCTTTTCATCCTGTCCAGATCTATCCCGGAGCAGTGGAGCTCATGCAGGTCATAGAGGAATTCATCCACATCGTTGGACTGGGCATGAAGGATTTCCACAATGCCTATTTGATGACTGGGAACTTGGGTAAGAATCCGCCCACTTTTCCTCCCTGCCCTCAGCTGCTGAGCTCGTTTTAGCATTTATTGCTGCTTGACATGGGTGCATAATCCCTGTGCTCTGCTGACTCCTTGTGTCAATTTCCCCACCATCATTAATTTAGGATAAATGGTGCATGGTAAGGGTGGGGGAGTAAAATTACTGCTAATCAATAATGTTAATTAAAACTGAGCTTGTGGTCTCAATGTGCTAAATTCCTACGAAAACACTTAACACTCAATCCAATATCAAGAGCGTGCAGTGTAGGAAGAAGAGCTCTTCTTTAATAGAGCTGTAAAGATAAAAAAAAATACACTTAGCACTCATTAAATATGATACATTTTATACTATTTTATACAAGCTAAATACAATTGGAAGTCATTTTTAATCATGTAAAGCAAATGGGTTTTGAATAGAAATGCAACGATTATTGTTACAATCTCTGTTTTATTATTCACTACATTGTATTCCAAACCCACATGCTTTTCATTTAACATAGACGTGTAATATCTACAGTATCCATAGTTTCAGAGGCTTTTTTTTTTCAACGATCAAATGAAATATGTGTGTCATATTTGAATGTGAAGTAATTCTGTGTGATGTTGCACTGTACTGCAGTCCTTTGAGAAATGCATGATTAGCAGAGCGTACCCTGAAGCACGTTGTGCAGAAGTGCAGCAGCATAACAAAAGATTGTTTGTCAGTTCCTTTCGAGATAAGCAGTCATGCATAAACATTGTGGGAGTGTCAGATAAAAGGCTGTAAAATTGGAAGTGAAATCACAACTTATTCTTTGCAGCTGTAATAAATAAATAAAAAAGTCTGCACCACTGATTGGGGTCCGGATTATTAAGTCCCCCTCTTTGATAAAAAAGCAGTATTTCTCTTCCCTTATGTTCTCGTGGGTTCTTTTTGCTTCTGCCTCTTGGATGATCTGAGGTCTCTGTGGCATTTCATTTCTTACTCAGCCATAAATGGTGTCTTACTGGAATGGAATAATAGAACTGCAGTCCTGATTTATTCATACTGCAAGTGAATGTGAGCATGTACAGCTGTGCTGGCAGGCAGTTCCTCTGGAGGAGAGAGCTTTATTCCTCGTGTTCTTTACAATAGCCAACATTTGACCCACTTCTAGCAAACACTCACACTCTTTATGGTATATGATTTCCATAATGACGGATAGGAATAGCATAACAAACATAGCACAATGAATGCACCCATCAAAATGCCATTATGAAGCACCATGAGACGCAAATTAAGTAACTAAGGCTCGAATACATTTCAGAATGCCAAGCATTAATGACTTCTTCCACAGACATGATAATATGTCTGTGCCCTTCCCCTTTATACTCCTTCCAATTTGGCTTGATGGTGATACCCCCCTTCTTTCTGCTTGAAAAAGCATTAACACATGACCCCTGCTTTATACAAAGTATGCAATCCATTCTGTGAAGTGTTTTACCCAGCTTCATACAAATTCCTTGAACAGCAGTGTGTATTGCATGGCTAAACGTCAATACGAAATACTTGATTCTTATTATATTAGTCAGCCGTATGACTGTCGAGCTTCTCCTCAAATCTGTGGAATTGTGGATTAAACCGTGTAAGACATGATACGACAGAAAATTGTTTGGTAAACATTGAGCGATGATGCAACTCAGCATTGTGTTTCAGATTTAAAGAAAGCACTGAGTGACATAATCAGGTCCCACTCTTGAAAGACTATACTGGAGTTAATTTCATTCATTTTGGTATTTTTGTGCAAACTACTTATATTTTACTGCTGACCTCTTTCCAAGCATACCATTACTTTTTACATTTCAAAATGTTTTTAGTTTGATTAGTTTCTATTACGTTCGTACAATATGTCAATTAACTTACAGAGACTTGACTCAATCAGTTTACTACAGTGATCATAATGTCTGTAGGCTTACTGTCATCAAAGTCATGATACATGGTTGTCTGCCACTGCATTTAAAGGGACCTCATTTTAAAAATATACTTGACTGAATTGATAATAGAAAACATTGGCTGCCTGTAAGATGGTAAAAATCTCATACAAGGCTGTAATATTACATTTGGCATTAATACAGTGTGTATTTGTCAATTTTCAGTTAATGGAGCCAAAACACAGAGAACCACCAGTAAGTCTAATTGACACGAAATTAGTTTCACAAACCTTGTTCTTGCCACAAATTACTGTGATATCCTTAATGAGGAAACTTCACTAAAATCAATGGTCATTTTTAAAACATAAGACCTGCCAGCACATTAAAAACACTGACATATCTCATTTTGATAGGATAATTGAAGTTGAACATTTCAGACTTTGGTGTAGGTGCCTATAAATGAGTGTGATGAAACCTGATAGAAAATTGATGACTGGAACTCAGCACTGAGATCACAACTGGTATCATTTGCTCCCTAAGCAGAAGGGGAAAATGTTGCAACATTTTCTATATCAGAAAGAGACTTTTACTCTCATGTAGCAACATGTATGCTAATACAGAATGTGCATGGAATGTATTGAGAACTCTTTTGAAAGAAAGTAGCTTCCAGTTTTCTTTTTTTAGTTGCATCTTACAGTTCTCCAGTTCTGAAATTTTCCTGATTACTTCACGCACCTTTTTAAAGAGTTGCAGCTGTGTTGGATCCTCAGTTTTATTAACTAAAGAGACACCCCCCCCTCCTTTACTTGACATTAATTTAGCTGAAATACACAAAATGGACAACATTGTCAAACCTTGGACTTTAAAAAGTTTGAAGTTGTTTTAGTCTTTAGACTGATAAATATGATGGCTGAACAGTTTCAACATGCTGTAATTTTAAGCCATGGAAGGTTTGATGCTTGTGTACAATTTTTGATTGTTTGCATCCATAAACTAATTGGAGGGCGGGAGTTTAATGATGGCTTTTAAGAAAACAAAATATTTATGTGTGTAGAAAAATGATAAAGTGCAGCACGACTATCAATTTGGTGATGCAGGACTGAGACAGCCTGATTTCTGAAGCAGCTTTTGGAAAATGTTAGCACAGAGGCAGAAGGGCCATTTGGCTTTTGAGCAATTATTTGAAGATGTAGCAGTAATGAGCTGCCTCTGGCTAGGCTCAACCAGTACCTTGCCTCCCTGCTGGTGGAAAAATATCAAGGCCTTTATAAAAAAAAAAGGCCTTTATATAACAGGTGCATCAATTCAGTCATTTTTCACTGTGTATTTGGAAAATTAGTCAATAAACCAAACTGTATTTTTATAATACACAACAAAACGTGGAACACTGAGATTTCAGGATCATGATTTTACCCCTAGACACAGCAGAGGATTTGATCACCAGCCACACAGTAATGCCAGCTCACACTACAGTGCCTTGGTGGCCATGTGGCCTTTTTGATTAAAGGAATGGAAAGTTTTGCAGATCCATTGGTGGAAGCCAAGTGGAGAGCATCTGGCTGAGTAAGATATTGCAGCATCATTTCGTCACTAATTTATGGCAGCCTCTTGACACCTAGATAAATACTGGCTGTCACCGGTGTGTCGTCCTCTGTCCTCCTACTTTTAGTCAAATAACCTTGATTGCGAAAGTCTCTCCGCTCCAGCAACTTATTCTCTCTCCTTACAATCAAACACATGGAGGACAAGGTGAAGTATGGAACATATTAGAAAATTAGACACCACTTTGCAGGTGAAATACATCATGCACTTTTGAATATTTTTGTTCTGGCTGTCTATTGTGAGTCTGCTCTTCATGGTCGAGCGAATATTTTGACATTGATAATGATTAATTGTGATTACACACACATGTGATGGCTTCAAATGCTCATTCATTTGTTTTCTGTGTAAAATGTTTGTGTTGTCTGACTTTGACAGTTTTTTTTAACGCTTAACCTCTCATGACCGTATTCAAACGCAATGAGCATTGCTATAATTCCCTCTCATGAAAATGAGCCCCACAGAATACTCGGTGCACTGAATCGGTAGTTAGAATCATCACAATCCTAAGTGATCACTTCATTTGTGCTGTCTAGCCCCATCAGGCAAGTGCAAAGCCCCATTTACCTGCAGAATTATCCAGGACTCTGAAAGACAGTCATACTAGCACCCTGTTGTGTTCCACAGTGTGCCTCCGTGACTAAAACTACAAACACACACACACACACACACACACACACACACACACACACACTTACCACTGCTGCACCCAACATCTGGTGCTGTGAACAGGCCTCTTTGCAAATGGCGGGTCTTGTGGTGCTCTGTGATTTCATGCCCGCTGCTGGATCATCCGAATCACACAGACACACCTTCTGTCACAGATTTCACTCAAACGTGGAGTCTTGCCAGGATTCAAATTGTATTATTGGCAAAGCACAAGGAACAATAGAGCTTTTGCATCAGGATTAGCCTCAGATTCCCCTCACTAAAGCACCACCTGACTGGGACTGGATGTGATACCAGGTAGAGAACAGTGCAGCTTTATCCTCCCCTTGTAATGCTGAGGCCCTTTCAGTTGATCCTGGGTATTTTCCTTGTCACTGCCTTAGAACATGGACTGGCTTTTTATGGCACCTCAGCAGGGAGGCGAGAAAAGGAAAGAGTGGTTAAGGGGATTAACTGTCTACCAGTTGCCAGGTGGCAAATGAAGCTTTGATTTTGCACTTTATTTTACATGTGTACATGAATGCATTAAAGCACAGTCGGGGGTATCTTTGACTTACAAATGACATGCAAATTCACATGCACACTTATACACTGGTAACTAGATGTCATTGTTCAGTGGTGCAAACACATCTCAATTTAGGTGTGACACACTCCAATCCTGTGTTTTGAATTTGGGTCCTATAGGAGTATATTTGTTTGTGTCTGTATGTGTGTGTTTAACACACATAATGTCTTCACTTTAAAAAGTAAAGCAGATGTGTTGTTGCACAACGTCTGAGGGACGGTTCCGCTCTGTTGTGTACATATTTACGCCTAATAGTGCAATATTTTTCACTTTTAGGGTGTAAACAGCGCATTCAACAAAGTGAAACGTTTCAACTGCTGCACAGCGGAAATTTCAAGTCTCACCACATACAATGAGTTTGATTTCTATTGATAAAGCTAGAAAACATTTCCAGTTGCTGTCTTGCTGAGAGTGAGATGACAACGATTCCACTCTCATATCTGCATGGTAAATATGAAGCTGCAGCCGCTTAGCTTAGCTAAGCTTAGCTTACTTTAGCTTAAAGACTACAAAAAAAGGGAAAAAAAGCTGTCTTGATTCTGTTGAAAGTCACGGCTGCCAGCCAAGAAATACAAATTGTTCCAGTCTTTGCATTAAACTAAACTAAGCTAACTGGTGGTTGGCTTGAGCTTTCTTTTTAACAAATTTCCCCATGGGGATAAATAAAGTATACATCTATCTATCTATCTATCTATCTATCTATCTATCTATCTATCTATCTATCTATCTATCTATCTTTCTATCCATCTATCTATCTATCTATCTATCTATCTATCTATCTATCTATCTATCTATCTATCTATCTATCTATCTATCTATCTATCTATCTATCTTTCTATCTATCTATCTATCTATCTATCTATCTATCTATCTATCTATCTATCTATCTATCTATCTATCTATCTATCTATCTTCATACTGACAAGAAAGCGATCTCCATCTTCTCATCTAATTCTCAGCAAAGTGAATAAGCGTATGTCCCAAAGGTAATGCTGGCATTACACAGTGTTTACGCAGCAAACATAGATACTCACAAACACATTGATACAGAAATGATATGTGACCTGAGTGTACAAGACAGGAAAAAAAATGTGAAAACATTTTCATTACAGGCTGATGTTTTGGTAAAAGGAAATCCAAGGATTCTCCAAGACACAATCTATAAAGTCATTCATATTCTAAAGTATATTGAACCTCAGTAATTCTTTGTTGGTCTGTTTGTTTGAATCCTGCAGTGGCCAGCATCCAGAGGCTCCCAGCAGTGTCTGTGATGACTGACATCAACTTCCCCATGAAGGGTCGTAAAGGCATGGTTGACTGGGCCAGGAACTCTGAAGATAAAGTGGTGATCCCAAAGGGCCTCTTTGTTTCCCAGTCAGCAGGTATGCGACTGTATATATATATATATATATATATATATATATATATATATATATATATATATATATATATATATATATATATATATATATATATATATATATATATATATATATATATCAGAGAGCCATTGTACTTCTGGTCCAACACATCTTTCTTTAGAACTCGCACAGTCCTCATATACTGTACAAACGGGTTTTGTCTTAGAATATATATGAAAAGTTTACTTCTATATTTAACTTGCAGCAACATTTCTACAATCTGCAATATAAATGTAGGATAAATGCATAGTGAATAGACAATGATGGATTCAGTGGCCACTGCTGAGGAGCATGAAATAAATATCTTGACATTTTAGCAAAAGCTGAATGACTTTAGTTAAATTGCTCTGTCTGTAAACTTACAACAAGACTTGCACACAGACACATCAGTCTTGTGCAGACGGTATCTTCTTGTCATGCTACACCACCCCTTGTTTTAAGAAATCAAAATGATAACACAAGTCTTTGAACACAGCCACTTTGCTTGGCTGTGCTTGTTCAAACATTGAGTTTTCCATCGACTCAGCGTTTTTAGCTTCCTTTCAAACACTGCCAGTCGCCACTGCACATCGCAATCCAGAGCCAGACCATTTGGTTAATTGGTGTAATCAGTCTTATCTGGAATATATATCAAAGATAACAAAACAAGGGATTGATTAGAAATCCGTGCCACGTGCCTAATCCCAGGCACTCTCATTTGGACAGTGTAAGAAGATAATTCTATAGGAGACTTTAACACTTCTCCTACTGGAGTCATCAAAGTCTGTTGAGAAAAGTGAAAAGTGTTTGTAAAATTTGTGTTTGTAGCAATTAAAAATGAAAACCTCCATTTGAAATTCATTGTGTTATTGGAAGACAAAACCTACAGTATTAAATATATACAGTATAGACATTTTTAATATTTACTTTAATATGTATCTGTTAACAAGGTCCACTTGTAAAATGGGTGACACAATAAAATTGAACTCTATTAGTATTAAAACCTGGTAATAATGTTAATTCATTGTTCATTTCCCCTTTTAGAAATGGAGGGATCCCCTGTCTTCATTTTGGGAACAGTACTCTACAAGACTCTCGGACTCATGCTACCTTCACCAAAGTAAGGGCGGGATATCTCCTTGTGTTATGAGACAGATTTAATCCTTTGGAAACTTCAGATCTGTTCATTTTCATTCAGAGTACAACAAGTCTCATATAAACAGACTGTGCCTGAAATGTTCCACTTCAAAGATTTGAAAGTTTCAACAGGAGAACGAGACAACCACATACTTTTCCGTTGCTGCTTTTGTTGTGTATGTTACTCTCATTTATAATTGTTATAATTGAGTCCTTAGTGCTAACAGACATCAGGTTGTGGCATACTCCTAATGAAACATAGTCACTGTAGCATTGAAAATGTAGTTAATTAAGAATGACATTAGTGTCTGGAAGAGCAGCAGGATGTCCTGAACAAACACCTGGTGTCACACCTCGATCAACAAGTCCCTGGCACCAACGTCCCAAGGACAGAACGGTCATTCCAGGACCGGCCAGGCCAGCTGTCACAGGTGGAGCAGCAGCCCCCATGTGCACATGTGGAGAGGAGCTCATACTGGGACTCTGAGGCTCGCCCTCTCCAGACTAACAGAAGGATAAGCACATCAAGTAGCAACTGCTAGACTTAAGGATTTCCTGTTTGCCAAACGTTAAGCTTGTGAGGTTTCAAGAAGTATCAGAAGTACACTTTGAGTCAGGAAGTGAAGCACTTATCCATGTATGCCATTGATTTCCATTTTAAAATAAGTCCAAAATACTGACTTGTATAGTATAACAAAGTCGGATAAAGATATTTTCTGCTCAAGTGGTGCTGGTAGGACAGCGGGCTGCTGCAGACTCACCTCTACATTCCTTTGTGAAGTTGACAGTTTTCCTCCTAGTGGGAAGCGCTCATGTATTTTAGCTTCTAATAAGAAGAATATTCTGTCATCTGTACAAAAGCTGGAGATGCTTTTTGAAACAGGACTATAATGGCAGATTTTTCCAAAAGCGTAGGTTACAAAACAATATCACGTTCATCTGAGGTGAGCCCTGTTAGATGTTTTGAACACTGGCAAACATCCTGTATAGCTGCTTTGACGTCTAATGGGCAGCTTTTTAAATCCTCCCAACCTTGATATTGGGGTTTGTATTCAATACAAGCTGCGGTAGAAAAAACACATTGCACCAATACTCAAGTAGTTTAAACATTACCTCAAAGCACTCTACATTTTTTGATTATTCTATTAGATTAGAGGGGAACTTTAAATTCAAACTCTGTGCACAAAATCCTCTCAGAGACTCCAAATCAGGTTTGGCACAAGTGGTTTTCTATAGATCCCACATTAATCTCATTGACTGTGCACTTGAACCTAATCCGTAAGTGTTAATGCTTCTTCACAGAGCATAAAAATAGACCTGAGGTGTTTGAAGTGAAATCAGGGTTAAGACTTTGAACATTTTAAATGTTGTTCATCTTTTATACCTTTATATAAGACATTTAAAGGGTGCTAAAACAGTTAAGCTTAAATATCAGTCATGATTAGCCTCCACTTTGCCATATTGTGTTAGAAAAATGAGGGCCAGTATTTGACCCTCAATGACAATTAAACAGTGTGTACAATAGGAAGTTACATGCATCTTTGTTTGATTTAGGAACCACACAGTCGTGAACTCAAAGGTCATCGCTGTGACTGTGAGACCTGAGCCCAAGGCAACCGAGTCCCACCTGGAGATTGAACTGGCTCACCTGGCAAATGTAAGCACCGCAGTCATTCTGGCATTTTCAGATCCACCAATACATGTTTGAGCCTATGAATATAGCTTTTTGTGATATTTTTGGTATAAAACACCAAAGGTTCCTTTTTTTTTTTAACACTCTAGAAAGAGTTTTTGTCCGTTGACTGAATGTTCTACAATGACCACTGCACATATAACCTCCCATCAGCCGGCACACAATAGTGGTTAATTGGCCTGATAATTCATTTGCAAGCACCCAGTGTCATGAGAGCACACTGCAGTCAGATAATTACATGGACAATCCCTTTTATGATCCAGGCCCTTTTATTCATCTCGGAGATAAAGTGCACGCAAGTCTGAACGTGTCAGCAAGTGTGTGTGTCTCTGATGTTGCACTCTGCACTCTAATTCATGTGATCCATGAAACACAAATATCTACATCGAAGGACGAATATGCAGTCTGCTTATGATGATGATGATGATGATGATGATGATGATGATGATGATGGTGATGATGTTAATGATGATCAATTACCACCATAATTTAGCTGATAAACATTTTGTCCTCTCTTGCCTTCCAGGGAACAATGCACCCTTACTGTGCACTGTGGGACAGCACCATGATGTAAGTGGGCATGCTCTTTCACTTTTATAACTTGTTCCATGTTTTTTATGTTGTTGTTATATTGCTTTACTGTTATGCCTCTGGAGTTGTGTTTAGTGTGCATCGTCCCTTCATCTTGAAAAGTCAGGAACACATTTCTCTTTGCAGAGAAGTTGGGTGAGCCAATCGCACAGCAAACAAGAAAGGGAGCTGGGGAAATAAACCTGCAAGACAAAATTATACATTAAGCCTGATCAGGGGGTGGACAAAATAATAGGAATACCTTATGAGATAATACAGCCCTCTACAAAATCCCAGCTATAAATGAAACTGTTGTTTCGATGTTTCGACTCTTAACACATGTTGATTTAAGCCTATAGTAATTCAGCTGGAGTTGTTTCAGGGTCTTTAGTGTGTGGGTGAGACTCTGCAATTGGAGTGTTCCTGTAAACTGACTCTCTTCACGCATGCATTTGCTCCTGTAAACCACAGTTATAAAGATATGCATACAAGTGAGTTGTACTTGCCAGAACGTTTAAGTTAAAGCCAATTAGCAGCATGTGTGGGCTTCAACAGACATCTGAAAAATACAAATTTTAATGGGCAACTTACAGAGATATAAACAGGCCAGCTAGTCACTGGCTGAAGCCACAAATACTGCCGAATTATATAACATATCGAGAGGGAAATCTCTCAGAAAATATGAGGACATCTGCATTAGCAGAAAGAAACACACGACAACAGCACAGTCCAAAACCAGAAGAATAATCAAGGAGACAAATGAAGACCTGACACAACTGCAACAAAACTTATGTTATTAGTTTTGGGTTGTATAATACTACAGTATATTTTAATGTGTGGACATTATTCCGTCAACACTCCTTTCATTGCCACTTCTTAACTAATGATTTTCTGAAACCTTTGCTGGCTCTTACACTATATATATATATATCTGTTTTGAGGTGGGCTTGTTTGAGTTTGAGTTGTTTGAGTTTGGTGTTGTGATGCTGTTTCAGAGGATTTGATGTTGCGTCATTTGCAGTGGAATGATTCTTGTACCTGCACTGTTATTTGACAGCAATGTTCTTGTCACACTGTCACTTGATAAAACCAACGTTGTTGAAGCATTTCCATTTGCAGGAAGTGAACTTGTTGTGTTCCTTGCAGTGAGGCGTGCTTTAGCTGAGAGACTACTACTAATTACACAAAATAAGGAACAGAAGCTAATAGCTTTTGAATTATTAACATGTGTCTTTGAATGCAACTCAGGGGCTGTTTTTTTATTGTAAAAAAAGTCACGGCAGGTGTTGCTAAATCAACCAGCAATGAAATCTTCACCTTCGTCATTTTAAGACCAATCTGATATTTAGAAGAGCTCATGGGTAACTGAAATATGTTGGACCAGCTCAGGCAACAGCTTATATGAGGTTGTTATTTTTGCTCTGAAATATCATGTGCACTGTGCATAGTATGTCCACTATCATGGTATTTGAGGGCAACTGGTCTATTTTTTAACAGCAAAAATACAACTGGGAGAACTGTGCTCTATTCACTTTCCCTGACTTTCACGAACCAAGTGTTTTAATTTCAGCATTTTTTCCCTCAAGTCATTTTAATCAGAGCACCACTGAATGACTCCATGGTATGATTATCATGTTCATTTCAAACAGTTGGCTCGTCCTATAACACAATAGCAGCCACTCTCAGCACTCATTGAAGGGGGTAATACACCATCTGTCAGCCATGTTGGTCCAAACCAGAAGAGAGTGCTCACTGTAACCATTAGCAGAAACCAAAACGTTGTTCACAAGTGGAGAATTGTGTCCTCTGACTCGCTGAGGTCCAGATACACAACATATGAATACTTTGCTGAACACAGCTACAGAAAAGCTTCCACAACTGAGTCTCTGCTGCTTCACTTTCATCACAGGGGTAGAAGCCTGAGGCGTCAGTATTCCTCTGTGACAGCACAAGGAAAAACTCTTGTGATTTGTCTGTTTATGTAAGCAGCTGGGGAGAGCGTTTTGAGAAGAGAACATGCTGTTCATTGCTACAAAGCTGAAGCTTGATATTGTGATATAATCCATACATTCCTCGTTTACTGTGGGGCTCTCTGTGCTTCGTCCATACTTTGCCTTGCAGAGAGAACAGAATGGGAGCCTTTTTAATAAAGTACTATTAAATCTCAATAACATGCAGAACTAGATAAATGCATCTTTCTTTTTTTTTAGTAAAAGGGAGCACTAAGAGAGAGTTTCTTGTGCTTTTTATTGTTGTTGTTATTATTATGGATATTTTTGACTGAACTGAGGCACTAGCTAAATGAGAATAATTCCATGTATTAAAATGCATTCATTTCAGGGAAAGCAAGCCAGCAAAACAATTCAGAAAAACAATTAATGCATAATATTGTGCAATTCTTTCTCACCAGTGCTGAGTAACTTGTATGATTAAATACGTGCTTTAACACTTGTTGAGACAACACAATTCACATAATCATATAAAGTATCTTTTGACTTGGATTGATCATTTACAGTGGTGGAAAGTGGCTGAACACGTTTACTAAGTACTGTAATATTTTTTTTGTACAATTTTGAGGTACTCAATTTAATTCCAGCTCCAACATTAAAACGCTATTTGTATTTATGCATCAGTCATTTGAATGTGGGACTTTTACTAGTAATGGAGTATTTTATGGTATTAGTACTTTCACATAAGTAAATGACCCATTTAAGTCACTGCAAATTAGCAATATTAAGAGGATGAAAATTAATGTGACTATGAATAAAATCATTAGGTCGATATTTTTCTGCATCATTTTAAATATGTGTTGACAAGATAATTAGTTCCCAAGCAATCATAATTTACTTCTTTGCATGTAAAATAAGCTAAATTGCACCTGTCACATGTGGCAAAGGTCTGGAACACATTTAATAACATGTGTTCCCTGAGATTGTCATGTTTTGACTAGTTTTGTAACCCAGACAATTAGAGGATACTCTACTGCACCTGGCAGTGATTAGCTCAAAGTACAAACAAACAAAATGCAGTAAAGAATAAAGCAATTATATGAATAAGCATTTTAATATGCAGCTCTCCATGCAAAAAAATAAAACATTAGGGCACCCAGAGAGCCAATATCGGTTTGTTTGTTTGTTTGTTTGTTTCATTTACACTTCAAGTCTGCAGCTCCACAGCACCGAGTGTAAACAGGTCAGATGCATACAGTTTTATTACTCTTTGAAATGTCAATATTTTCAGTTATCAAACAAGACTGAAATTGCCAATATCCCACCACTGGGCCATGGGAAAAATGTGAAATGCAACACAGTGGTTTTAAATCAGTCAACTTCCCTGTAGTGTTCAAAAATACAATTTTGAGGGGGATTTATTATCTCACACTAATGTGCACTATCTCGGAGATTCAGTATCATTGTGACTCCAGCATGAGTTTAAATCAGATTACTTTTCAGCCTGTCTAAGCTTAGAACTCATCTTTCTTTAAATGGTTTCAAAAGATGAATTAATCTCATTGTGAACATTGTAATCGCTTGCATACATTTTAGCCTCTTAGTTTCTCCAAAATGCCACCAAATTTGCATCAAAAGAAAAATTACAGAATGACATCACAAGCTAGTTCGAGCCTTTTGGCATTCCCCTGCAATTAGATGCTTTCAAAGTACTCTGAATCCTTGTAAAGTCAGAGGAGTGCATGGAAAGCAATATGAGTGTCTCTCTGACTTTTTAATCACAGATGTTTTTTGCATCCTCCTCTCAGATTATCCACCAAAGTCTTATTAGAGGACAAGCCTCATCATTCAAGGCTTTAGATCCTGAAATAACTTGCCACATCAGAATTAACAGCACCTCGACCCCTCTTTAAAGCATCTTTAATACACACAGCCTCTTTTATTGACTGACGTATTTATCAAACCTGTTTTTTTACTTTTTATGATTTGATTCTCCTTGTTTCTTCTTGTTTGCTTCCATTCTAAAACACTCTGAATGTGATAAATTATATTGTTATGATGCTATTGTAAGTATTTAATGTTGCGTCCTTATACAGTGCAGTGTAACTACACAGATTGTTATCTTTATGGACTAACATGTATGATACATTTGACATGTGCTGAAACTTAGGCCATAATATTAAGTGTTTTCTTTTTTTAAAGTCTACTCGAGTCAATTTTGATGATTTAGTCTGCAGAACATACAAGGTCATATACTAAATAATAACAGCCTGAAGGATAAAATGGAAAAAAAAACTGTACACACTTTGTAATAACAGGAGATCAAGCTGCATCAAGCGGTTTGCTGGTGGACCTAGTTGCAATATTTTAGATATTACTAAAAAAACACATCACTTTCGAACCTGTGACAGCAAGTTACCTAAACTGATGAGTGGTACAATGCTGTTGTTCAGCTTTTGTTAATGAATTACCTCAATACTTATATCTCAAATTATACTTATATAGTTCATACCATCAATATACCAAGAAATCTCTGCTTCCTGTGGAGCCAAAACCCATTAATCATTTATGTGTTAAGGTGTGAATAGCAGCTGTTGCAGCTTCAGGTTCTAGTAACATCTGGATACCCTGGAATTGAGCCAAACAGGCCACACCAACTGAGGGGAATTTGAAGAACCCAGAGATACCTTTAGTGCAAGACTTGGTTCTCCATCAGCTGGGTTCTTATACATTATTGTGATATACAGTAGATACCAGATGATACATGAGTGCCATTGGCCCAGTTTGACACACTTCCAGCTTTGCTTTCCTTAGTAACAGACAAACAAAATCCGGCTTCTATAGCTTCTCCTCACAGACTGTCGCTCTACTTAAGTTTTAAGAAATCCAACAAGTTGTGTAAACAGTAAATATAACTGCAGCTGCTGATGTATATGTAGTGCTCAAAATGGACATCTCTGGCTTTTTCTTTCACTTAAAGTTGTATTCAAGCGTTCTAATTCTGTTTAAAGTGCTCTCTAATGGTGTCTTTCATTGACGTCAAGCTTCTTTGACATTTCTATATCTGAGATCAGCAGTTGTCAAAGTTTTTCACATCATAGAGCCTCAAAAAGACACATTTGCACCCACAGACTTAATCAGATTAGAAAGACTCGTTTTTAGGTCGGGTTTGAATGGAAACTGTTGCCGCTGCAGATGGGGAGAAGATAATTGTGAGAGCTTTGCATTCTTTGTTTCTGGCGGATTCATTTATAATTAAATTAAACCACCTCTGGTTTTGCTCAGGACATCTGGTTGTCCACTTTGATCTCTGTAGACTGCTGAAGAACATTGGGAGGCAGAAGAAGTAACAACGTGGGCGATGTTTACAGTAATTTCACGCTTCAATCCGAAAAGGACTCATTGGACTGATGAGGACACAGACCATGCATTAGTTGACAGCAGGAGGTTTTGCTGTGTTTGTGTGGGTGAGAACACAGAATGTGAGTTGGATACATCACATGTGCACCCTGCGGTAGTACAAGCACAAGTGCAGACGTGTCATTGTCAGTTCAGACTGACTTATTTCGCCCTAATTATTGTATTTGTATGTTGCCTTACTTATAAACCTAGTGGGGTTGCTTCATAGATGAGAGAGCAGGATTCACATGTTGCCAGATTGTCGCTGTATCACGAGACAATCACATATCACACGGAGATCCATCTCGTCAGGCTTCAAGTACTGCTTTTGAGTCTGGTAAGCTAGAGCACCGGCCAATCACAGCCCGTGACGGGCTACTGGCAGCTACAGGTGTGGCTTAGTTGTGCGCATGATGACTTCGAGAGGCGACTGTTAGAGCAGATGCTGAAAAAGCATCAGTTATATATATATAATATAACTAGTGAGTTTTTCTTCATTGAAGAGCAAATAGCTCCACTGAAAGAGGTTTTCACTCTTCTCACAACTCACTTCTGGGAAAGTTTGATTGACAGATGATTCATCCAATCATCTTTGTTTTTTTGAAAGTGCCGGCCCTCTTCCAAACAGTTTCCAATAACGACTTCTTAGATGGTTCAGTGGAAAAGTCATGTTAGCCACCTTTAGCATTAGCTGAGGAAACACACAGTTTAATAATAATGGGTTAAATACTTCAGCATTATTCTGACACAAATGCAAGTTGGAAATGATTTGGACAGACACAGTAAGTGGGTGAACTGAAGAGTGATAATAGGCATAATGGACCTATTAGTTGGTGCAAAACACCTTCAATTAGAGTGCACCTGTGGAGCCGTTATTGTGCTCACTAACAAATCCAAACTGCAGGTTCTTTTGCTTGTCTACCTCCTTTTCAGGGTTCCATCTCACTCAGATTGTTCCTGTTACAGAAAAAAAATACGCACTCATTTTTCTTTTGTCTTCATTCAGTTAACACCCTCAGTGGGGCACACAGGCTCACATGAATTGCCATGTCATCCAGAGATCCAAGATGGATGGAATAATTTCCCCCAGCGTTGCCCCCACTCTCTTCTGCCTGTCATTGTGTGTCAGTCTTTCAAGACTTTAAAAAAGATTGCCTGAAGTGCATTGCCTAAAGCAATCTTCAAGCCCTCAGCCAAGCGCCTGGCTAATCTGATGTGGGCATGCGATTCATTTAAAGAGCTTTTTGGAAGGTTGTTATGCTTTCCTGAAGAAATACTACATGGTGAACAAAGAGGTGTCATATTCAAAACTGAAGGACATGTAACAACACAGGCTAAAAAAACTGCAGCCCAGTCTGATCATTTAGTCTATAAGGCTGCTCCAGCTTGTTTAGCTGGACAATCACAAGGTTACAGAACTTCACTGTTTGACTCTTTAGTGCACTTGGAAGTGTGGATAAGTTATGGGTTCGATAATAAGATCTCTATTGCTGGAGGAACACGATCTGTCAAAGTTCAGCAAGGAAGACAAACTTAATTGGAGTTTTGAGCAGCCGTCTATCTCTGTGTGTCAGTAAGACATGAGGGTTTAAATAATGAATGTGTCTAAAACTTTGTCGACTCTCTAAGTCACTGTACTGTCACTTTTCTTGCATCTTGACACTTAAATATTTTTAGAAATGGAGCACGATTTAAATCTGTCACAATATTTCAGTCATGGAAGTTTTAATACCAACTTGTCAATACATCACTGCATGGACAGGAAGTGGTCAACCAAGAGGGTGTGATGAATGTCATGTCATCAATCTCAGTGTGGTTAACATCAGCACTGACACTTTCTCTAGGGGACAGTTTATATTCTGAGGCCACCAAGCCCCCGATAAGGTCAGGCAACACATCAAACGCGACACACATAAATCCCCAGTCAGGGATGTTCTCCTGGCAGCTTCTCACATTGGCACAAAAGAGAAGCAAACATCTACCACTTCAAAAGTTAGGAACAGATCACGTCGAGGATTGAGTTATCACCGGGAGGGAGCGGCTGATTCATCCCAAAGTTATCGAGAAGTCGAGGCACGTGCTGTCAATCTCAAATCACAACAAAGTGTGCCTCGGAGAGAGTGGTTTTTCTCCTGAATGTGACAGTCGTGTTTCGAGAGTGCAACAGCAGCATACCCAAAGGGCCATCTCGAGTGGGCAGCTGTGTGATGTGAAGGCCGTGATGCTTGTTGGTCACCCAGCAACTTCATCACAGCTCGACTCTCTGTCCTACGGGAATTACTGCAAACACTGACGAGCCTGCAATACTATTAAAGAACGTGTTTTCTGTTTGTTTGTTTTTAAGCTCAAGCCGTATGAACATGTTAACTGTGTATGACTATGCACAGAGAAACCTCCCCAATAACAACAGTTCTGAAGAACTTAACACACTGCAACTTCTCATTGGACTTACATGTGTCTGACAGATAGTCAGACACATTGACTGATGAAAAGCTGCAACAAGCAATGCTTTCTCCAACAATTCCTCTAGGCCTTAAAAGGGCTTTCAGCTAAGGTCAGCACCATGTGTTTAGTCAATGATTGAAGGTCACTGAGCTTTATGTTAACGGTCTTTCACCAATTCTCAAGGCACGGCTCCTATTCTGGTACTAAACTGGGGCCTTTATTGCACCCACAGGTGCCTACTTTTTAAGCCACACTGGCTTTTTTGATTTCTCCCTATACATCACGCACACATTTGGCATCAAGAATTCTTCAGTTACTATGCCATCCAAGTCATTAGAAAAGCTTCTTAGATTCATTGTTTTATTGGTATTATATGGTGCAGCTCTGTAGAGTTACTCACAAGAACTTGTTCAAGAGTCTGATCACAGTCTTGTAGTTATCATCATGAGAGGCTGAACCTTCCTTTAGAAAGCCCTCAAAGAAGTCCTTGAACATCTAAATCAGCAATATGGTGTGTCCACTATGAGCCTTTAAGATGGGACTCAGTACTCCAGCTGCAGTGAGATACCTCCTCCACAGCCTGCAGAGAATATGGGCTTTATGCATCAACTTCACAAGGCAATCAGATAAATCATAGTGATGGAATCAAAAATGTATGTTATTTTTAATAATGTTGAAATGGCTCCATGAGGGTGCTGAACTACTGGATATAAGCCGACTAGCTTTCTGTGTGCAGTCAGACATGCATCAGTTCAACTAATCAGTCACAACCCAGTAATGAAGAGAAGAGATGAGGGGGGTGAAGTGAAGAGGTTTTTATTATTTTTTTTATTGTTGCATTACTGTGTAAAGACTGCTCATGCAGAATACTGGTTGGAAATTTGCAAAGCGCTCCACAGTCCCTTCCAGGAATAATAAATATTGCAGCCATATTGATCAAATGACAAAGCAGGATAGCCTTACACAGCAGAACGCCACTTGGTGCACAAACTAACAGCTAGTACGCGCTGTGTTGTTTTAAATCAGCGGTATGCATCTTCATATCTCAGGGGAATCGTCTAGCTATGTCGTGATGTGAGCAGGATGCTATAGAGTGAGAAGACAGCAAGGTGGACAACAGGTGTTTGCTTGTTTGTGATACGAATCTTAATATCGGGTTATGTGCTGCGGCAAAACAAAAACAAAAAAACCCTGATCCGAGCACATTCAGGCTACGTGTTCGTGTAAATGAAGTTTTCACATTTAATCAATGAGGGGGCTTTTTTTCTGCATATGGAAAATGAGTGGGGGCGAATGACAAATGGAAGAGAAGCGCTCCTTTCATTTCACCTACTAGCGGTGTGAAGTGTAGACTGGCTGCAACCATTCGCGCTGCTTCCGCGGGGTGGTATTAGTTCTGCAGTGTTTTGAGGGTTGTTGTTTTTTTTTTTTTGCAAAGCGCTTCTCACCGAGGAGCGATAACTTTCGTGTAAAAATGATTTTCAGGAATAATCCAAAACCGTCTTTTATGCCCGTCATGTCATTAGACCTGCAGCCGAATAAACAGATCCTGCGACAGCGTGCGTTTCTTTTTTCATTGTATCAACCTCCCCCTCTCACGCCAGCAGAGAGGAACAGAGTATCAATCTGATGCTGTCCACCGTTTCCAGGGTGAAAATCCCCCCAAGGAAGCATTCAAAAAGCTGCTAATTAAAACAGCTGAGGGGGGGTGAAAAAAAAATCAACCGAAAGGGAGAAAGACAGGATAACAGGGGCATTGAGAGGGGAAAGAAGGAATACGTTTTGGAAAAGATCTAGAGGAATAGAGAGTCACGCAGACAGGCACACAGGTAAATATGAACGCTCTTATCTCTAAACATTGTGAGGGAACAGCGATGTTTTCACAACACTTCTTGGTATCTATATCTGCGTATAGCGAATCAATCAGGACCGGTCTGCTTGGACACCTCCGTGCGTCCTCCCCCTCCTCCGTGTCTCTGCCTCTCTATCTGCTTCTGCTGAAATGCTGCTCGTAGCCACACAAGAGCCGTGTCGATGTGTCTGTTCGCGTTTTTGTTTTTTTTAATGTAGCAGTCCATACGGCTCTATAGCTCTCGATTCAAATAATGAATTAAATAGGAAACCCGGAGCGATGTCGATAAGTCCTGTGAAGTCGTGCCACCGCTGGATTTAAAACCTCTAATTGCCTCTGCCTTCTTCTTGCAGGAACGATTCTTGGGGAGCCTGGTCCGCCAAAGGATGTAAAACGGTGCTAACAGATGCATCTCATACAAAATGCTTATGTGATCGTGTATCTACCTTCGCCATTTTGGCTCAGCAACCAAGAGAAATAGTAAGTAGGCTATTGATTTGTTATTCAGTGTGGGTTTTATAGGCCAATGTAGAGAAACACTGCCTGTGTGTGTGTGTGTGTGTGTGTGTGTGTGTGTGTGTGTGTGTGTGTGTGTGTGTGTGTGTGTGTGTGTGTGTGTGTGCTGGTGCAAATGGAAATTGAATCTTTGGTGTGCTAATCCCGTTAAATAGTAATTCAGCGGTAAAGGGAGATTGTGGGCTGTTATTTGTAGTTTGCACATACATTTGTGTAACTCAGCGTGCGCGCGTGCACGCGGGAGGGTGTGTGCATGCTGGTGCCTGGGTGTCAGTCAAATATACATTTGGTCAAGGGGAAAGAAAACAGTTGTCAGCTTTGACATTTGTTTCTGTTGTTAGTCTCTGCTGTCAGTTTCTGTGGATGAGGTTTTGAAACCATGTGTTTAGCTGATACCTGACATGAGACTATAAACCTTGAAAACATGTTTACATCGTGGCCTCTGCATTAGCACACAGGAGGAATTGAGATATCACAAAGACACCTATTACCTTCCTCTCTGTCAGGCCTGAGGCATTCAAAAGCAGAATGGCAAACCACAGAGCGCCTACAGCTAGCTCCAAATAGCAGGCCTGTGATTGGCCGGCTCACATGGTGTCAAATGTGACTAGAAAAACAAATCAAACAAAACATTTTGATGCACTTGAGCCTTTATAGCTTCCAGTGACTCTGCTTCAGCCTCCATTCTTTTGCAATAGAAAGTCCAGCACAGATAAATGGAAAGACTTGCATGTAAACGGCCTTCAAGCCCACGCATGCACTTCATACCTCACAGTGTATTAGGGAACCCACTGTGGACTGTTATTCAGATCGGTGGTATGGTTGTTTTGATTGGTTCTCTCTCTGGGCAACAATAAAGATTTACTGTCCTGCATGAACCACATCCAACCTCCCACTGACTGGTTCGTCTTGCTCTGTCTCCTCCACAGACCATGGCGTACTCAGGGGTCCCATCTGTGACATTGATAGTTGGCTGTGGTCTGTCTTGCCTCTCCTTGATCACATTGTCTGTGATCTATGGTGTGCTATGGAGGTAACTGCAACACTTAAGGATGATTTCACTTTGTGCATTTTTTACAATATAATATTTGCTAAATCATGTGATAACAATGGTTGCTTTTATTGTTCTTGTTTTTCTTCAGATATATTCGCTCTGAACGATCCATCATCCTGCTCAACTTCTGCTTATCTATAATCTGCTCCAACATATTGATCCTTGTTGGACAAACGCAGACGCACAATGTGGTAAGTGTCATTTAAGGATTTGTTCAGCACAGTTTATAAAGCATGGAGGTCCAGTGGTCTTTTTTATATGTCTACGAATTGAAGTTGGATAATGGTGCAGTGGAAAGATCCACGTGGCACTTCACTGTGGCCATGTGTAGGTTGAAAAGAGCTCTTTATTTTTGTATTGGCCACAGTAAGCATTTGGTTGAGATCTTTACGCTGTGTCATATACTGTAGTTCATTATGCAGAATATCATGCGGGTCATGCTCATGATTTTTGGAGGTAAACAACAGTGGAAAGTCCATCATCTTCACCTGTTCCCAGTTAATTTGAGACATTTCAATCAACCCTTATTGTCCTTATTTTGAAAAGATATTGATTTAAAGTCTCACTGGTCATTTACCAGAAGTCTAATCTCCAAAATGATGCCTTTTGTGAACCAGTTGTTGGCTTTGTCATTGAGAGTACAAAAATATAACACATACATTATAGCCTCTTTCATGCAAATTACTCATCTTCTTTTGAGTCTCGGCAGACAAGCTTCTCATATTTCATCCAAATGGAATATTAAGTGTTCCTAATGCCTCTATAAGATGTCGATCCACTTTGCGTTGGCTAAGGACAAATGGTGTTACATTGTCCTCTGGTAAATCTTAGACTGCCCAATCTGTTGGCGTTGAGAAAGTCTCTAATTGCAATGAAAGGTGCGATGCCATAAAGAAAACAAAAAAAAATATACCGAAGAGGACAGTCAGATCACTTTGAGATGAAACACTAATGCCAGTTTTATTACTGTGGTTCAAACCTGAAGCACTGCAATCATTTACAAGTCTGACAGTTAAAGAGATTCAACAGTGTAGGAGCAGCAAGGCAGACATGGTGCACACCAGGAGACATGGCGCACCAGTCAATCAAAGACTGATGAATAATTGCAATGCCACCCATATATCGGTGACGCTAAGGCGCAGCTTCAAAGTTGGGCTGGAGGATAAAAGCAGCGCTCGTACTTAGAAAAGTAAGAAAACTGTTTTTGTTCAGATGAGAGCTGGACTTCAGATCGAGTCAGCAGGATTCAAAAGGACAACGACTCCCGTCAACTTCTTCCAATAAATATGTATCACTTCCTCTCTCTGTCTTCATAACTGGCCAGTACACAAGTGGCTAATGTAAAAGATTGTTTGGCAAACAGTAGTTGGAATTTACAAGCTGCCCACACAGATGACCTTCTCTGTCATTTGGCAGTGCTACACAATTACACATTATCCATTTTATTGTGTAACCACATTCTCAGTATACCTTTACATTTTGGAAGGAACACACAGTTTGTCTCCCCTCATCTCATTATGTATATATCAAAATGCCTCCCCCTATTAATTTTCCCTAAATTGAACATAGGATAATGAATGAATAATGAATGAAAGAAATAAAAGAAAAGGTGTGTTTGGTAAACCTACAATGTCTGGTTACTGGTGACACTATGGATTAAATGTGGATGAAATGCACTACCTGTAACCATTCACTCCAAAATGAATTGACCATTTTAATGTCATAGAAAAACAAACAATCAGCATCCACATGTGATAAGTTCATCTGTTTCTTCTTTGCTGGCCCTGACATATCTGGCACACAATGCACAAAGCTTTAGGGCAATTTTAAAGCTGAGCTGATTTGAAGCCTTGTCAGATTTAATCAGGGCTCTAGTCGTCTCCTGTCTTGATTATGAGGACCACCACTTAACATGGACTATTCACTTGGCATGCTGCTAATAGGATATCTGTCTCTGAAATCTGCAAAGAGATTAGGTGGTTTTCAGAAAATCCACTAACATTCTGAAGATGTCATTTCAGCGTCTCTCAGAGTGACTCAACAAACTGATTAATGTATTTGTAACTGGCTAATATTGGTTTTTATACTAAACATTAAAACTGCACAAATTTACATTTTTATTCTAACCATGGATCAAATAATTCTGTTATGTGAAAGGGTTGCTGTTAGTGATGAACCCAGAGAGAATTATCACCAGACTTAACAGTTCCCCTCAGCTCTATTGAGCGTTTGAGCATCTTTCTGCTCATTGTTTGGTTTTACTGCCTGCAACGTTACTGTTTTAGTTCGCTTTCATGGCTCTCATCGACCTTGTTTCCAGCAGCAGGTAGCAGGTATAGCAGAGCTTTTCTGCTGCCTGCTGCTAGTTAGCGACCAGCTGGTGAACATAGTGGAGCATTTAGCAGCCAAAGAGCCAGATATTTCAGATATTTTTGTTGGAGGCCATAAACAGGAAGCTAAAAGGAGAGTGAATATTGGACTTACATTTAGCAGGTGGCCAGAAACACGACTCCAAATAAATGCTTAAATTGTTCTTCATCTTTTGGATGTGTCATTTGGCAGCTGTGTGGCGAACACATTTGTCATATCAGCTTTTTAAAATGTCAGTATAGTGTTTAAAGCTTGTTGCGATGCGGCCAACGGGCCAAAACAAATCGATGAATGCAGGTTTTATTAAATTCTGCATTTTTTTATTAACGTAAGGTTGCCTCTGTATATATACAGACATATGTACATATTACCGATAATGTTTGATCTTGTTTTTTTTTTCATCTGGAGAAACTATGAAAATCAAAAGTCAAATTTCATTATTTGTTTTCCTACAGTGGATGCACCAAAAGCTTAAACCACAAGATCATATTATTTCAAACATTTCAGATAAAAATAGACTTAATTTAAATGTTAAGTTCTAAAATAGCTAAAACAGCATTTTACCTATTCATTTCTCACAGCCTCAAACATTTTTTTTACGAAACCAAACTAGCTCTTTCGGGGCCCGTCATCAACAATGGTAAGGTACATCGATGTTGGTTCAGTCAAGTTTAGAAAGCTGTGTTTGTCTACTCGAGCATCCACAATGCTGTGGATAAAACTTCCAGGGCCATGAATTTATCACTACTATCCCTTTGTTCTGTCTTGAATGTGTCGCTCCTGTTGTAATAATATTTGAGAAAATATTTCATGTGTTTGATCAGACATACTGTAGAGCCCAATGTTTCCGCAGTAGGCCAGCGAGAGGAGAAAACATAGCCCCTGTGTGGGTTTAATTGCCATGCTGCCTGACACTGCCTCACTTGTTTTTCCTCCATCTCTTGTAAGAAGTGCATATAATTGGCTCCACTGTTTGTGGATTCAGACTTGCTCATCGTCTAATAGAAATCATCTCTTTGGTGTGGAGGTGTCTTCTGGGAGCAGGAAGTCAGTGAGTCACCTTTGCCTGTGTTTTTCCTTTGTCCTCTGTTGTTGTTCGTCTAGGATTATAGAAAGAAGACAGAGAGAAGCACAGAGGGAAGGTAGAATTAGGGTTTCTTGGAGTTAGAGTTCCTTTAATATATTCATCTAATAATGAGCAGGAATCTATTCTACTGAACATTAAGTGGGTGAAAGTCAAGGCACCCGGGGTCTATCGCGTGCCAACAAAACATCACCAGAAAATGTTTACCTTTTATAAAAGGATTTATTTTAAAGTCATAAAGTCATCTGGTCAGGAGTATTGTGAGCTAACACAGTTCTTTAAACAAACAGCTTTGTACAACTTATCTGCTATTATCTGATTTATGACCGCCTACGCACCCTGATGCAACACAAGATTGTGTACAAAATGATCACCTTTTGTTTAAATGCTGCAAGTCATGTATCGTCACAGATGGCTTATCAAAGCTGGCATCTAGTCAAGAATGAATATTGAATGTTCAGGTTACATTATTGCCAAAAGCTAAATTTACATATTCTTGAATAATTATATTTAACACAAGAAAACAAAATAGATAGTGACTAGATAACACATAGACTTTAAACACACACACACACACACACAGAGTTATACAGTTTTACAAATGAAATCAAACAGAAACATTTACTTCAGAGCTTGTAGCAACTCTTAGTGTATGACAACAGTCAACATATTTTGCAGTAAATATTGCACATTGATTTTTCTCACCACATAAATATGGCAGTTGCTGAGGATCGGGTAGATGGACACACTCAGGGTATATATTATTTATTTTTCCAAAGAAAACTTCTAGTACATCCTTATATATTCCCCAAGTACAGTAGAAGTGAGATTCCACTCAGTCTGTACATCGTCAAGCATTTTCCTTATATACTTGCTATTCAATAAATGGAAACTTCTAATTTTTAATTAAATATATTGTATAATTGCAATGATATTAGCACATTCCGCCTCTTTGTATATTCTCAGTTACAACATTATGCTGACCATTTCAATGAGGTTTAAATAAAGAAATAATCATTCCTACACATGTTCATACAATATGTCAAACAGAAAACATGCTCAAGGGCATATATGTACTGTAACACATGCAGTAACTGCAGTATGCACATTTAAGCAATAGTATATTTTTAGTACACAAAGCTTGACCTCCCTTATAGTGAGGTGCAGCAAAGAGGGATTTAATTTATCCCTGGCTTCCATTCGAAGGTTAAACTTTTTAAATACATGCTTGGTGCATTGAAACAGGCAAAATCAACATACAGCTCATTCCTACACATTTTGTAACAGCAGGAATCCTCTGGTGAGGTTCAGGAGAATAATGATATGCATTGTTTCGAGCCTTAAAAGAGTGTTACATATTGAAATAAAGTAGGCAGAAGTAGACATTTTGTGACTAGTGTCAAAGTTGATGCATTTTGTTCAGTGTTTCTCTGTGGTTCAACAACACTTTGCCACCACCGCTATGTTGTTTGGAGTTTTTAATGTGCTCCACCCAAGCACCCACTGTATAAAGCACCGGGGCACTTTATGCTTGATTTAAAAGGAGGGTGCTTCAATCAAAATAAAAAAAACAGCCTCCTCCTCCTCCCACACTGATCCGGAGCAGTTGGGAAGATAAAAGAAATGCTGTAAGGTATGGTTCAGATTCTTCAGCAACATTTCAAATAACATTGTAGATCTTAACTGAACCGTACTTGAGATACAATTAATGTGCTTCTCCCCAGCTAGCTAACTCCTAAATATCTTCTAAGGGCGTATTGCAGTAATAGTGATACGTATTCAAAGTCAAGTGGACTGAAAGTTCACTGCATTCTTATTAACCAATTAATGAATCTGTAAATAATTAAATTATACATTGTGATTGGCAAATAAAACTGCCTGGAGCTCTGAGGAAAATATTTGAATCACCATGTCAACATTAGTTTAATCCAATTATGAAAGAGGGTGTTCTGAAATCCCTTTTAATATTTTGCTTCAATAATATGTCACTGCTCTTTTTTTCCCTTTGAATGGCTTGTCATTGCATTATGAAGCAAAGTGTTCAAGCAGTTCAAGGCAATTAGGCTTTCAGTTTGTAATATATGGAGCGTCGAGGCTCAACCTGGAGCTTTTAGTCCGAGTGTAGTCAGGCCACGGTGAGAAGTTCTTCACATTTCCTGCCCTGACCTTAAACTGCTATTATCTAACTGGCTTGGAGTAATACTCGTCAGCTCCCAGCCTTACCTTCGTGTCTATCAGCTCTGCAATGTTTTAATGTGGTCCCTTCCTCAGTTCCTCTGTTTCCATGGATACTGACACAGTGTGCTGAACATCTCCAGGCATTTGCCTTTCCAAAGGGCAGCGTGAACTCTAGGTTTCAACCTTGTTTTTCTATGACTACCTATGTCCATCCGGTTCTATCATAATGTCCTCATAATGTACCTTTCTCTCTTTTCAAATGCACAGTTTTTATATGTGAGGACTAACGAGGCTGGGTGCTATAGGCACCCGAGTGAAGCGTGAAACATAACGGCTGCATATGACCTGTTTCCAGGAGACAAGGCAGGCTCTATTTTCAGCACCTTGGACAGCACATGAGCAACAGCAACACTAGAATTAGCTTTGCATCAACAGGCAGTGTAGCTGCTGTGTGACAGACCCACATGTTTTCCCCTTCATTTAAAAATATGTCTTTACTTCCATGTACGATTTCTTTACACTGATTTGTCATATTTATCCTGTAATAACCACATACAGCACAGCAGTGTACTAACATACAGGTCAGTGAATTTATTAATCCACATGGAACGGCAGAAAAAACCCAGAAGTAGGCCGAATGTAGCTATGAAATTACACAATAAATTCTATTTCTTATTCAAAGCTTATTCAACAAAAGATTTATAGCACAGAATGCATGTGTGATTTCTACAAAAGCAGCAGCACGCACCTGGAATTACCACATGGGCAGGTGGCAATGAGTCATGGGAGCATCATATGCTTTGTTTTGATGGGTTGCTTTGATATTTTCCTCTTTGCAACATTAGCAGTTCTAAAGGGCTGCTTGAATAAGTTGGTTTCTGTTACCTTATGAGACATGTAAATATCTGCCAAAACTGACCCATATTATAAGGTTAACTAGGTCTGGCCAGTGGTGAAATTAGTTCATGTTGAACTGACCTTGCTGAAGCCACAATATGTTATAGTCATGCGTCACAGAAAGTGGAGATTTTTGAGTTGAAATGCAAGTTTAGCGGGACATTGTTGTTCCTGTTTTGTCTTATTATTATTATTGTCTATGGTATATATTTAAGGTATCCTATCAAAGTATTAAGGTCTATCTATTCTATAGGCTACTCATTATACACAGATGTTCTTTGAAGTTGACCATTAAAAAACACAAACCTGCAAATTACATTTCAGTGTCAAAGACATATGGGAATATGTCATTATGACATACAGTTCATACTGCACTTGATTTACATGACATGAACTTTGATAAATATTTAGGTCTCGGTAATTGATATCCCTAGAGGCTGTAGGTAAACACAATTCCCCTCTTCTCACACATGAGGTAATGCAGGATTACTGTCTCGTGTGAACCCCATGAACACTGCGGGGGATGGATGGATTTAGTGTGGTTCTCTCGGTGGGGATGCAAAGTGTACGGCAGATCTCACAGTATGGTGTGGACGCCCTGGGACGATACGATACACTTCAATCTTTCCCTCTTTGTGCGGCATTGCTCAGATTATCACCGCTTCACACTGCAAACAATCTGAACTGGAGAAAAAAAAAAAAGAAGCTTAATCTCTTCTCACTCACAAATGTCAGTGTGAAATGACACGATTCTCCAGGATACTTCTTCTATTTCTAATCCTCTTCTAAACAATCGCATTTCGAGATGCCTCTCCGCGGAACAAAGATGGACAAGCTAATGAAGCTGAAGAGTGCTGCTACGTTGTTGATCCTGAATGCAATCTGCCGCCTCTGACGCGTGCATTCTGTATCATTTAAGCAGTGTTGTGTTTTCTTCCCCTCCTCTCTGTGTAAAACAGTTGACCTTGTCTCACATGCCTCCAGGTGGGATCCCCAGCATACTAATGAGGGTTAGTGCAGAGGAATGCTAAGTCACATGTCAGCTTGCCCGGCTCAGATCTTTATTACAATTGCCACCTCTGTTGCTACAGTTTAAACTGACTCTTTGTTTCATTCACTGCACGGGACGGTGCTTCAGTGGACAGTCTAGACAGGCAAATGCATAGAGAAATATCAATATAATCGATTTGCAGAAATCTGTGCTTCTGATGGAGTCTGCTTTTGTTTTTGTATTGCAGCGCTATTGTGTTTTATAGTTTTAAAGGTGATGCATTTCTAGTAGAGAAAGCTGCATTTCTGTAAATGTGAAGCAATTCCTGAACCCACGGTCCTTGTATATATCTCTTTCTGACCGTTTTTTCCCCCCCTTGTATCAATAGGGTGTGTGCATCATGACGACAGCCTTTCTGCACTTCTTCTTCCTGGCATCCTTCTGCTGGGTTCTCACAGAGGCTTGGCAGTCCTACATGGCAGTGACGGGAAAGGTTCGGACCAGGCTCATCCGCAAGCGCTTTCTGTGTCTGGGCTGGGGTAAGCAAGCAGCATGTTTCCCTAAACTTCTTCATTATCTTCCATCATCCCTCGCAGCTGCCATCTTCTCTCAAGGTCTCTGGCCAAGGTGTCTTTCCAAGTATCTGTGTGTCTTTTTCCGTCCACTGTTTCCATCCTCTCTGTGGGGCAGCCAAATCCTCATCCTATCAGACTCGTTGTTGTGATGCTTTTGTGCTCCAGTCAAGCTCTCTGAGGGATGGGTAAATGGACCGGCCTTGAGCAGTGGGGGGAGACAGACTGGTGCGGCTCTCCCATAGCAGGTTGCAATGACCTTATGTCTGATAAAGAGGGTGTGAGCTGAGCCTTTACACTGCAGCACAATACATACCCTCAGAATCAGAGTTCAGGAGAATTTTGCAAAGGTAAAATGTTGAGAATGTATTTACTCTGCTGTATGATTATTCCTATTCTGAAATCCTTTCCAAAGTCTAATGTTGAATCATTTGTAATATCAATATGTATCACAAATGAAATACAGGTTGGAACCAACCTACCGTATTTATTTTAATCAGGCCGGGTTTCAGATAATTAAGTTTATCCTGCCTCCCACGCTGTGTTCCCTGCACTTGAAAAAAAAATAATAAATTATATTTGTACATATATGTCAATGAACACAGGAAGTAAAAAATATCTTTATCAAAATCTGAATTTTTATTTTTTTTCTTCATTTGATAAATGTAAGTCTGAATCCTCGTCCAAAGGCTTCTTTCTTACAGACTGCTAGAAAATCTCTCCTTTAGAAAAATCTATTTGATTATGAAAGAGCCCACACTCATTCTTCTTGTTACCTAGCAACAAACAAGGCTCTCTTAGTCATTGCAGTGCCACCGCTTGCTGCAAAAAAAAAAGAAAATATGGACAAAGGCTGTTCTACAAACACATGGATTTGTCAAAAACGCTATAACATACAATTTGATGAGAAATAACACAATCTATGTCTTGTTGTGTGACAGTAAAAATGCATTACATAATATGATGACTGTTTCTTACACGACTTGAATTAGAATTGCTCTAATCCTCTATAGGTTACCACGCGTATTCAAACAGAAGACAAATTCATTTTCAAAACTGATTTCCAAAGTGACATGTAGCACACGGTACCTGTTGTCTCCCTATGCAGCCTGTTTGAAGTGCAGCGTCTCCACCAGGCTGTTGCCTCCACAGTGATTCATGACATGCTTGTGTACACTCGGCACTCTTTGCCTCTTCAGCACTGCAGAGAGGCACTGCATGGCCACAGGGTCTTCGCCTCGCGCCTCCAGGAAACTGATTACATCAATAGCACCTGCGCGCGCTGCTCTGAGAGGAAAAGCGTTAATATTCTAAGCACACAGTAGTAAGGACCGAATCCATTACACCAATCTATAATGAGGAGACAAAAAAAAACCTTCATATAAATGGTGTGGAGGGCAGTGAAATGTCTTACAGTAGAGTGATGAAATTTCACTGGGTGGTTTTCTGGACTCGATGCTATGCTGCCATTTTGACAAAGCACAGTACAGTCTGTTCTCTTCTGCTGCTTAAGTGAATTCAGTACAGCATGTTGATTGAAATATTGAAATGCATATAATTGATCATATACTCTCAGATGATTGTATAGTCTCATACTGTAGCTTCTAATAGAGTGAGTCTAGCCGCACTTTGTAAAATGACTGCAAGGCAGAGAGGCGGACTTCTTCTGCATTAAAATGGACTTGTGCTCTCAGTTCTGACAAGTACAAGGACTTCTTGAATAACTATTGATTGTTTTCTGTTTTTAAGGATTACCAGCTTTAGTGGTTGCTGTTTCAATGGGATTCACCAAAACAAAGGGCTATGGGACACCTTTATAGTAAGTTTTTTTCTTTTTCTGTCTATATTCATTATTCAGTGCACACACAGTTGGTTCACGGTAACACTTAAGCGTAATGATGAAGTGCTCCTGCAGTGGCTTACTTATCCTAAATAGTGCCATAAACATAACCTAAATAATGCCATAAACAAAGTCCCCTGAACCTAATCAAATTTCAAAATAGCGCAGCAGGACCCCCATTTTGTGAGAGTTGTATCCCTGCTGGATACCAAACACATAAACACTGCTTAGAATCTCTTTAGCATTTTATTACCCTGTGAAACTTTGGAAATAGAGTTACAGCATATGGCACTTCTCCCCTGACAATTGAGGGGAATACAATTGTATGCTGGCGTGCGCCATTAACTTGGATGTTAATGTCTTGGTCGGACTTAACTGTGTTTTCCTGCTTTCCCTGCAGCTGTTGGTTGTCTTTGGAGGGTGGGCTCCTGTATGCCTTTGTTGGACCAGCAGCTGCTGTTGTTCTGGTATGTTTCAGACATCATATGTCCATTCCACTTTGAACTTTTATATGCTGAGAATACAAGGGACATGTAGATTTACGACAAAGACAATACAAATAATAAACTAAACTACTACTCCTAAAAATCCTGTACAGTTTGTAATAATAATATTAAGACACATGCATTATAATAACATACAATAATAACACACACACCACCCACGATGTAGTCTCAGTGACGGTACAATATCAGTGTGGTACAAATTGTTGAAACTCGACAAATCGTTGCTATGAAAATGCCTAACAGGAGGAACACACTCTGCTTTCTAAGTCAAAGTAATGAGCGTCCCATCAGGCAATATGCTCAAGCAATTCCCTTTCATTTACCATAATGGTGCTCCATGTAGCTATGAGGTTATAAAGTATTTATGCATTAGATTTGTTCAAAATCTAATATACTAGGATATTTTAATCATCTCATATTTACATTGTTGTACAGAGAAAATTACACAAAGAATGTGATTATGCAAATCCCTTAGTCTGTGTCAAAGGGACAGAGAACAGTGAAAACTGAGTCATATTTTTCATTGTCAAACTTCTGTGGTGGGATTAGAAATAAAGTGATTTGAGATTTTTTTTTTTTTTAAAGCGACTAAATGTCTTAGTTTGAGCTTCAGATGCACAGAGACTTGAAGTCTTGCTGTACTGTCGTTTCCGTTTGTGATGAACCTCAGAGGAACACAAGCAAAAAAATGTCATAAACTACCCTCTGCAGTGAGAATGATCACCATACTGCTGTTACCACTGTATTGATACTGTAACATCATAATGAGATGTCTCACAGACACAAAGCTGGTTGAATGAAAACGTCCCCAAATGTATTTGTATAAATACTTAATGAGCTCTTTATCTCAGCTAGAGGGTCTGAAATAGCTGAATATTTTAAACAATTGTCTACCCAGCTGCTATAAATCTTAAGTTTTGTATTTGCCTAGGTGCTGCTGCTAATAATAGGAGAAGGTGCCTTTGAGAAGACATGTATTTCTTGTCAGGCAGATCTTTTCTTATATGGCTGTTGTTCTGGGCTGACTATCCGGGGCATGCCTCATCTATTGGCAGAAAATGTCACAGAGATGAGCAAACAATAGAAGCTAGAGGTCAAAGCTCAGTGCAGGCGGAGACAATGATAATAAATTATTGCTATGTAGAATGTCAAGCTGGGAAATGTATTCAACAGTGGTTTTGAAATCATCTTTTTGCAGTTGAATTATTGAAAAGCTAATATACCTGTTCCCTTCTTACTGACAGGTCAACATGGTGATCGGTATCTTGGTGTTTAATAAACTAGTGTCCAGAGATGGCATCCTGGACAAGAAGCTGAAGCATCGAGCAGGGTATGACAGCACGTCCTTGTTAGTACCTCATTTTTCTTCTAAACATTCTTTCTTCTTAACTTCCTGCAAAAATACAAACATGTTTAGATTTTAGTTTTACACACATATGGAAGATGTAGACCTCCTTTTCTTGCTGCATAAAAGACATCAACATAAAGGGGTCAGATCTCTCTCGGGAGCGACACAGCTTCGTATTTCTTTGGCAGAATCAGTCCAAGATGAAAATCATTAAAACGCCCACACATTGGCTGCGTCTGCTGTTACTAATATGGCGGGGGAGAATTTAAAGTCGGGGTAGTGGCTGTTAGCATTGTTTGTCATGCTGTTGTCTCTATGTCCCACAGACAGATGAGTGAGCCGCATACAGGATTAACTCTCAAGTGTGCCAAATGTGGTGTTGTATCAACAACTGCTTTATCAGCAACTACAGCTAGCAATGCAATGTAAGTGCCCGTCAGTGCCTCTGAATCAATAAGACGATGCTACAGGGAGTCTCTGCATGTACAGCGTGTCCACCTCTGAAATTTAGACCTTGAAGTCCACTGCAGCGTAAACTGATGTTTCAATTACATCCCCAGTACATCAGAGCTACGGTATAGGAATGTCTTTTACTGCAAACATGCAATGTTACATGCTTTTTTTTTTACAGTACACTTACTTTACTACTAGCATGCACATTAAAGCCCTGGAGTAAAAAAAGGCGCTGATGGAGGTGCCGCTTTTCACTCCAGACCCTATTGTGTTGTCTACACCAATTCTCTTGCTTTTATTTCCTCCACACGATCCTCCCTTCCCTCTCAGGGCGTCCCTGTGGAGTTCCTGTGTCGTCCTACCTCTGCTGGCTTTGACCTGGATGTCTGCGGTGCTCGCCATGACAGACAAGCGCTCCATCCTCTTTCAGATCCTCTTTGCTGTCTTTGACTCACTGCAGGGTTTTGTCATTGTGATGGTCCACTGTGTCCTACGGAGAGAGGTAAAGGTTGATTTGAAGTCATCTTTTCTTTCACCAATGATCTTTGTTTACTAGAGATGATTTAAGTTGCTCCGGAGCTTAACCACATTAACAAATCAAAGTTATCACAACCATAAGTAGAAACTTTCACAAAGTGAAATACTGAATCTTAGGCAGACTTGACAGAGGATAAGACCTAATAACAAAAGCATTTTTTTTTTTTTAGATCATGTAATATGCAGTTTTGTGGACATGATGAATAACTGACTACCCCTGTCTTTAGGTCCAAGATGCTTTCAGATGTCGGCTCAGAAACTGCCAAGACCCAATCAGTGGTGATGCAACAGGAACCTTCCCTAATGGGCATGCTCAGATAATGGTAGGCACAGTTACCCTCTGTTATCTCTAACCATTAGATCCTGTATAATTTACGACGACCCAATGTCCCCTGGTTATTTATAATACACATACAAACCTCCTTGTTCTCCATTGACCTTAATTTAACTCATGCTCTTGATGCTTCATTATTATTCAGTTTAATATGGCCTCTCAAACATGAGGCATTGTTTCCCATAGGTTTATAAGGTTCTACATAATGCTTTTGCAAAGCTGCAATTACATGCAGGGTAGACACTTGGCCCTCTGATGAATGGCATTACTTACCTTTGTTTTTTTCTAGGCCCTAAGCCCGATTCTTTATTTCCATTTGATTGAACTTACTGTCCATGTTTGCCATGCATCCCTCTCATTTCCTCTCTCAGGGTAATAGAGGACTGTTCCCAGGCTGACCTTTTAAATGGGACACCAGTCCTCCTCATCTAGCACCACGACGCCACTGGCACATCATAGCAATGATCTGCCATTAGTATTCGAATGCAAGTCGGAGTGAAATCGTTTTCATGATAGCAGAATGGTGTCAAGGCCCTCTGGTTCAATACAGTCATTAGCAGCGAGCACAAAATACTTCCCAGCTGCTTTTCCATAAATGTATTATTGATATATTGTAAGGATGGTGCAGCGAAAACAATGACTGCTTTGCATTTTTTTTAAAGCCTTTTGAAATAAAATAAATAAATATACGTTTTTATCATTGATCCCAATCTTGCAGCTGGCTTTTACACGAGGATGCCTCTTGCTTTGTATACACACACAGTTTACAGTATAAAAGGCTTTGTTTTTAGTCATACTGACCGTCTTGACTGACCTCTGCCTACAGACGGACTTCGAGAAAGATGTGGACATCGCCTGCCGATCAGGTAACAAACAGATGCTCTCTTATTAACACGATTCTCCTTGACTTGCGTGTAAAACAAAGGCCCAAAAGAGGTTAGATGGTAAAAAATAGCTGAGGTTACATAACAACCAACAATCCCCACAGGAGGTTTTTTTTTTCACAGTTACCAAAACATTGACTTTAATCTGAGAACAAAACAGTATTAAGAGAGCTGTTGAATATTCATTTTCGTCTTTACTGCAATAAATGTGAATAACAGCAGCTTTTCCCATCTTCAGGCAGCCGCACTACGTAATAATGTGTTTCACTAACATGTAGATGCTGTCATAGAATAGATGCGTAGGTGCTATGTGTCTCATTTCTTCGAGGATTGTCTTCCTCGGTTAGTGGGAGGATAATAATAGGATAATGCATGTAACTAGTAGTGGCAACTAACACGGCCCTGGAGCCTTAACTTTTTCCAATCCTTTCCAAACCAATGAAGAACACGTCTTAAATGGATCTGCAGGGAATAGCCAAGAGCTCTCAGAAACACAGCTTGTTAGGAGACGAAAAGGGCCGTCTGGCTCTTCTGACCCACATTACTTTACGCTGTACAGTCTTGTAAAGCTAAAGTGGACATACTCGATACAAAAAGGCAGTGCAGACAGGTGTCATTTATAAATCATGACCAGATTCAGACCAAAGTAGCACTGCGGTCGGAGAGAGACGCTTTTTACAGATTACTCTCTGGACTCAAGGAGTTTAAATTGGTTGTTTACAAACAGGGATTGTTGTCAGCAGCAGAAGTAATATTCTGCAGTGTCACCTTTAAGAATATAAACTGAATACCAGACTCTGACTCTTTTCCCCCATGTCCACACTGAGCATTTAATAAGACTCAAACAAAAAGGCAAGGGTTAGATATTTTATGTTGTCCTTGTAATCTCCATGCAGGCCTTTTGTGAACAGACAACTTAATTCCTACTGATTCATGAGGCGGAGATTAAAATGCTCAGTGGGGATGACAGGGTGTTCTTATAAGAAGGTATTTCTGAATAGATAGCTGCTGTTTCTTATACAATATTTGGTGCATCACAAGGTTGTCACCCATCACTAAATTTGGATTAGGATGCAACATGCTGTTAAACAGGGAGACTTTCAGGAACAGAATGTAACCGTTCTACTTTATTTATGGTTACATCCTCCAGAGATACCTGCTGTCGTGTCCCTTTGCATTTAGGTGTAATGTCACACTTAAAGCATATTCACAGATATCTGTCTTCCCTCTGCAGCACCAAATCCTTTGAGAATCAATTTGATTTTCTTTGTTCTTTTGGCCATATGTTGGATAATCGCAGACAAACTGTGACACTAGTTTCATTACGGACAAATTACAACTAATCCTTGTATCCCTCTGTCCTGCAGCACTCCACAAAGACATGGGCTCTTGTCGCGCCGCCACCATAACAGGCACCCTCTCCCGCATTTCCCTCAACGACGAGGAGGATGAGAAGATCCCTGAGGGCCTAAACTACTCCACGTTGCCTGGCAACATCATCTCCAAAGTGATTATCCAGCAGCCCTCAGCTCTGCACATGCCGATGGGAGTAGGGGATCTGAAAGAGCAGTGCATGGCTGACAGCAGCGCTGACATGCGCCGCACTGTTTACCTGTGCACCGACGATGCCATGCGCCAGAGTGACCATGACATGGTTGGCCATGACATGGAAGGCCACTCGTTGCAGGGCCAGATGATGGAGACAGACTACATAGTCATGCCCCGGGCCTCTGCAGCAGTGGTGTCCGGGTCGGGCAACATGTCCACCCTCCTGAAAGAGGACAGCAAGATGAACATCACTATGGACACGCTGCCACACGAGAGGCTGATGCATTACAAGATGAGTCCTGACTTCAATATCAGCCCATCAGGCATGGACCACATGAATGTGAACCTGGAGCAGCAGTACCCCAGCGCTCCCGAGCAGATGCAAAACCTGCCCTTTGAACCTCGCACGGCTGTTAAGAACTTCCTCGCTGAGATGGAGGAATCTGCGGGGCTTTCTAGGAGTGAGACAGGCTCTACAATATCTATGAGCTCCTTAGAGGTACATATGCCAATGTGGACGAAGCTCAGAGGATACAGAGCTGCAACAAACACCTTAAAATATACCATGCACCTAGTATCAATGTACATATCTTAAACCGATGACATATTAACTTAACACCTTCATGTTCTATATTCACAGAGAAGAAAGTCACGATATTCTGACCTGGACTTTGAGGTACGTAAAAAAGCGTTTCTTTCGATCTAGCACATGCATCTAGCTTAAATGCAGAGAAAAGCCATTTTTTTTGCAGTTGTGTTTGTCATTTGATTTACTAGTACTTGTTGTGCCTCTTAAGCTTATTGGAGTCACAGTACACAGCCTTGACTCAACAAGATTTATTGACATGCTGTGCAGTTAAGGTAAAAGCAAGGCTGTCAACTGACAAACAGGGCAACAGTTCTCATCTACATTTTGTCCTCCTCCATCTCCTCCATTCATTAGCTATATGTTGATTTTCAAAAATGTATGCTTTCAAAGTCATTTGCACATTTCACATCAGATTTTACCACTGGTTTCAACAATGATTATATTGGCTTGCAAAAACATATTTAAACCCCCTTTAGCAAGTTTTAGCATTTCCTTTGCATCATTAAATCAGGCTTTGCTGCATATACATTGTACAAACTTTCAAAGTAAAGGAAACATTAGGCTTCTGGCAGCAATTTTGGCCTGGGGTGCATTTTGTTTCAGCTTCGATGCACACCAACCCTTAAATTGAAGGTTTTGTGCCAAGGTTTGATTGTAAGGATTTTCCTTACGCAAACAAAACGGTAAATGATTCAATTTGTCACAGAAGAATTATGTTTAGTTCAGATACCCCAGACATTGCAAATTAAAAAAGTTCAAGCTTTCAGTGTCCTATCACCCTTACTTTAATTATCTTGGTGTTTCCTTAATTTTGGCAGTCACTTGTAAATATGCAGAGACCGGTAGATTTGTTTCAAACCTGGCCTATAAGTAAACTACCATGACACTAACAAATTGATCAGAGTTGGAGGGGGTGAAAAGGAAGATGCATTTCCATTATTGGCTGTCAATACCAAAGAAAAAACCCTTGCCATTGCAGAAAGTCATGCACACCAGGAAAAGACACATGGAGCTGTTCCAGGAACTGAATCAGAAATTTCAAACCCTGGACCGATTTCGAGACATACCAAATATGGGCACCATGGTGAGTAACAGGAAACCAGGGGGGGTGGCGGTTAGCCAATTAATGATAGCAACATCAAAATACTCTATTTAGCTATCTGGTGCAGGGCACATACTGTAATGTGTGATTGTGCAAATGAGCGGTTACAGTATGTTGCCACGGTATTTACGTGGAAGTAAAACTTCCTATGCGTATAGTGGACCTGCTGGCAGCTGGCGGGGGGGCGAGTGAAGGGGCTGCTCCTTAAAAGCACTGAAGCATTTTCTCCACACGGCCAGTCTCAGGGAAGAAAGACCTTTGGTAATCTTGTTGCAATAGAGTGCATCCATTCCAATGCAAGGCCATGAATGCACTTTTATTTACATGCACATTTATCTACTTAGCAACCCCATCATTTTTCCATTAATGCATGGCAGATTATTTAACCTATCAACATCTATCTAAATAATACCTTAAGTTCACTGTTCTCTTACTGCAACTGTGTGGGGGGGAAACTTTTCTTCTTTGTCACTTTGGATGTAGAAGTCTGGCGAATTATGAGAATACTTCTTGACCTTGCTATAAGTCAAAAGTCCCACCATCTGTCTCCACACCTGGCTGCAGCTGTAGACAACGGGGGTGTCACCTTTCCGTCTCTCTCAGACAAGCAGCAATGTTTTCTGTATTGAATGCAACAAATAGAAATTAGGCTGGCGAGAATGTCAGCCACGCAGCAGCCTTTTGGCTGCATGTAATCCTTTTTTCACTCACATTTCAATCACCCCTACAGCACAATGTAATTTGAATCCCGTTGCTTAGTTACCAGTGCAAGTTCTTTTGTATAGAAAACGATAACTCCAGTACATTCCCCCCTTTTTTCTCTTTTCCCCAAATGAATCTGCTGCAGAGCTGGCTGCAGACATTAGTATCCATTTTATATTCCCAGACTGGGAGCAGCTTCTCTCCCTTACTTGCAGTAGTGTATTTGGGACTGTCAATGAGAGCACATTCAGATGAATGGCTCACACATGAAGCCCATATAGTGCACCAGTTTCTGAGCCTGGGGGAAACACAATTCTGTTATGACTCCACGATAAGCATGGTCACATTTAACACACTACCATTATCCTTTGTTATTTGATGCGTCCCATGGCATTAATCCATTATTTTCAATTAGCAATGGGTAGGAATTCATACAATGTTCTTTTAAATGAACTGACTTGACTGGAAACGTGCTTTTGTTTTTTTGTTGGAAAAATAACAGTGCAGAGGATGTCATGCCACTAATGTCACACCCCACTGGCCATGTTCACAGGACAAGGCAATGCCAAACAAGAACCCATGGGAGAGCTACAATCCAGCCTGTGAGTACCAGAATTACGCCACTATGAATGTACTAGAATCTGACACCAAGGACTCACTGGAGATGACGCCTGCAGAGTGGGAAAAGTGTGTCAACTTACCCTTAGACGTCCAGGAGGGAGACTTCCAAACAGAGGTCTGAAGGAGAAAATGCAAACGAGAAAGAGATGTATTTTGCACTGAATAAAGCAACAGACTTTTCTAACAGCCTTGGCATACATATCTGGATAATACGAGTGTGGCAGGGACAATATGTGCCAATACAATATAAGGACTGAGGAGAGAGGAAAAAAAGAAAATAAGGAAAAAAACATCAGTGTTACTTTTTGTATTCTCACTAGTGTACTTAGTGTGGGGCAGCCTGGTGTACAATATTTACCATCATGTGTTTCAAATTATCTGTTGAGGAATTGGCTAAAAAAGGTAATCTCTCAAGATGAAACCTCACAAAGCAAATGACATGCCATGTCGTCCCAGCTTCATTGGGTCTAGTTTTGATTTCATAAAACTGGACCCGGGAGCACAATGTATATATTTATGCAGGTTTTTAAAAAGTTTATAACAGTCTGTTTGGCCATTACTACACTTTTTACTTTATAATATAAAACATGGGAGGCAAAGAGGATTTTTTCTGTCATATTAAAATGAATGTTTGTCAAGCTACATTCTTCATTGCTTTAAATGCAATAAAGATAATACTCACTTTTATATAAATAATATATTTCACAACTTTAATACTGCAGAATCTGCTTGAAGGATCCCAGCAAGCTCTCTCATCTGCAGCTCTGTATAAAATATTTAAAAACAAAATGTTGTATGGTGTAAATAAACTTTTGTCTACATATGTTTTAATTGTGCCAATTTATTTTAATGAGAACAAATGCCAACCTGATCAAAAGTTATAGCGAAAAATGTTAACATTTGAAAAGGAATGTAAATAAAAGAGGAAATATGTTCGTACTGCTTCAGAGGTTGTGTCAAGTTTATGTGGTTTGTTGGTTGTGGAATTCATTACTCACTTAGATAGATCAAATCAAATGATGGGCATGTGACTGATATAAAAATACAGCTATCCCTGTCTGAGTATTTATGGTGAAATTTGATTGGACGAAGAAAATAACACATTACTAAAAAATTCCTGAATTTGTTAAACTTTGTTAAACGTCCAACCTTGTCTCCAGTTTTTACAGACTGGATTATCCGAAATGTTCTCTCCAGTACCTCAAATACTGTCCCCTGTGATGATTCTTTTTATCTCAGGTTAGTCATTCCCTTTATGATTTAAACCTTCCCTTTAGCTGAAGGTGAAGCATGGTAAAGTCTCCTGAATCGCCTCATAAATCCACCCCCGTATCTGATTTCTGAATTTGGAGAGGAAACATTCAACTCCTAATATGTTTTTGTGCCTCCAGAAGGTTCACCTGATAAGATCAGTTCAGGTTTTTGCTGGGCAGACCGGGCCAGACAGAGCACAAACGGGAAGTGGGTGTGAGGGCTTTGGGGAAAATCTTGTTAGTCCCGTCTGGTGGTCTGCGGTACGCCTGACACTTCGGCAATGAGAGCATCGGTGGGAGTCCCCCCCTCTTCTGGGGAGCAGTGAGAAGAGGAAGCCACAGAGGAGGACTTGGATCTGCACCATCAGTGGAGAATGATGACAAGAGGGAAAAAGGGGGAAGCAGACAATAAACAAAGGCTCACATTAATGACGACTCCCAGTTGTGCTCTGACGTCAACACAAGATAAATTAACTTGATTACATGTAAGCTCAGTCTAGACATTAATGTCTGAATTTACAGTGCATTTCAATTTACTCTAGCAGACATAATTAGGTTAATTACATACAGTACTGCTGCCTGTGAGAGATTATTTTCACTAATGTGCCAACGTCCACTGCAGTGAAATGCCTTTGGCTTTTATTTCTTACCCATATTGTACACAAACAATTTTACACCATGTCTGTGTTATAAATGATCTTTACAAAATAATATATATGTGTATGTGTATGTATATATATTTATTCACAGTTTATACATACAATAAAAAATATATCTGTGTAACAGTGATTTCACAATTTAGAAACTACTGGTATTCTTAAATAAATAATCTCTTTTTACATGATTGAATTAATGTTACTTTTCACATTTGAAATACATTATCAAGGTTCAAGAACAGACTGTACTGTACACTTCAAGATGTAAACCCAAAATAACCATGTTCATATTCGGAGCGACCACATCACAAGCTATTGAATGCATTCCTTTTATTTACCAGCCGTGCAGCTGTCGAAACATATTTCCTCTCCCAAATCCGTAAGCATTTGCTCAATAAATGCATGGCTGAAAGACTTTTTCCTCCTCCAAATGAATAATATTTGGAGATGGATGAAATCAGAATTTCAGTGCCTCCGGAGATAATTTATGTGCTTATGTGACCTAATCGTATTCAAACGTGGAGCTCTAAATGTGTATGGGATTTCTTCATCAGCTCTACTGGGTGAATTATGTCACTGTCAGACGTACGCAGTGACTCACCAGCAACTGAGCATGACAAACTTCACCATGCAAATAAACAAGTGAAAGGGTCTATTTTAAGTTGGTGTTTGTCTAAAATGCTATTTTTGACAGTTCTATCATTTTTCCTTCCTTTTGTGTCAAAACAAAATCCTCAAAGAAAGGATTTAAAAGCACTTCAAAGTGACAAACTTCATGCAGCTCAGTTCCTGGTTTTTCCTATTAACTATGTGGTAGTTTCCTCCAACAATACTGCACAATGTATTGAGGTGAAACACACTCCCACCTTTATTTTGACAGCCTGCCAATAAGTCATTGGGCAAAAACAGGTTCAGATACAATGACCACAACATATTACTCATGTACCAACCCCCTGAACCAATTCTGCTAAACAGCTGCTTTACACTCACATTGCAGGAACAAAGCACACTTTTTTTCAAAACACTACACAAAAATTTACAAAATTCAGTTAGCAATCAGAGCTTGAGCAGTAAAAAGCAATCAATGCCATCATTGGAGAGACAGGCATAGCAAGAGGAATGAAGGTTTGAGGAGGACAAGGACAAGAAAGAGCGAGACTTACAGTTTTTTGCAATTGCCAAGACACAAAAATTGGTATTTGTGGGACAATTACTGAAACCACTAACTCATGTAGCCTATTGACCAGGTATGCTAAATCATAAGCAAATTGTCTGCATTACACTATGGTAGCAATTCTAAAACACACGGTTATCTACATTAAACACATCATTCAAAAATAAAAAAGCCTGTGTGTGTTGTTTGTTAAACTCTGCCAATGACAAGCCACACTCAGTTATCAATCACCTGCACCCAGAATACACAAGTGAAAACACCTCTAATCAATCAGGTCACTTAGAAAATCAAAACACAATGAAGAGAATTCAGGTTTACTATTTAGTGTGCACAACTATGGAGGCCAATTTTGGAGAGTTACAGGACTGTAATACGGTATTTTGTTTATAATACAATACAGCAACTATGTTTATGTTATCTTCAGTTAAAGTAACTGTGTCTGTTATTGTTATGAGTATGAGTGTTGACAATAAACCTATTGCATTTGTGTTTGTTATTTATACTTACATCATGCTACAAATGAAAATGGCTAAGACTCTTGATAATAATGTTTTACACTTAGCAACTCAGTGTGCAGTTGCCATGATTAAATAGCTATTTATTTGGTATTTTGTGTAATGTTGTGATGCAAACAACTAGTTTCAGAGGAGTTTATATAGTTTTGAAAATAAGTATTTGCTTATGCAAGAGATGTAGGATATGTATTTATGTTTTTGGCTTTAGTGTGTAGAGTTTTGAAAAAAGAGGGCCCTAATTTTAGAAAGTGTTTTAGCTATTTTAATTATTGCTGGAGCTCAGCTTATTCTCTCTGTAGCTCAGTTAATGAGATTAATATGAGAAAGATTGACTTAGACCTCTCGCAGAAAATTCAGATTTTTAAACACCAATTAAAGATAAAGTCTGTTTATAGGTTTGACAAAATAACATGTGTGTCTGAAAGTGGAAAGCTGTATTATTTAGTTGTTGGTAAATTGAGCTGGGATGTGTTGACAAGCCTGGTGGACAAGTCATCATTTGGGAATGAGTGGCAGGCCCCACAGGCCCATGAGAGCAGAGAGGTTAACCTGCTTAGGGGCTGCAAACACTGAATCAACATAATCACATTGATTCTGCATCACTTTCCTCCCTTGAGGCATGGCTGAGGGGTAAGGCAAACACTTGGTCTATCAAGGGCCTGTCAGAGGAGTTAAAGCCCAGAGGAAAGACTTGAGGCCACCCAAAAATCACAGAAAGGACATAAGTAGAAAGAAAAAGTGGTGAAATGTTTTGCACAACAGTACTAGCTATGTTTTTTTTAGAAACTCAAGTTCACCCCCCATCATAACAACTTTGGCTATCCTCTTTTTGTCTGGCCCCATCATATTAAACCGTGTCCAAGACTTTAAAGACTTTGGTGTATGAGTAAATACCAAAACTGACGTCATCATCCGCCACTGTAACTATACTTAGTCTTAAGTGCTACTTAACAGACACTCTTATGGTAAAAGTGGTCACAATGTTCACAAACCTGCCATACATGAGAATGTCGGCACTGTTGCGAGCCGACTGACGTTAGCATTTAGCTCAAAGCACCGCTAGCGAGTGCTTGCAAAGCTGTTGTTAGTCTTGCTAACAAATGTCTCAAACTGAAGCTAACCTGGCATCGGGGTTTGCTCACACATCGAGCATAAAGAAGATCATTTACAACATACAGTAATTTCAGCTAATGCTAAAGATTTTGATAAACCAGCAAAAAGACTGCAGTGAGTTAGCTAGCTTAACAGTTTACGTTAAAAAAATACAGAAGCGAACTTCAGAGCTACAATTAATACTGTAAAACTGTACTTTCTAATAATTGCAGTGGAAATAAAAAATCACATGTTGTGAAATTTTTAACAAAAATTTAACTTTGGAAGAGCAGTAGGTAGGCTACCAGACCAAAGTATGGTTTACATTTTGTACTGCCTTGTCATTTGCAAGTGCCTTCATAATTTCAAGTGTTGGTTGTAAAAAGAAATGTTATTCTGTATAATGCATTGTGGCCTTCCGACGTGTGGAGCACTAAGATAGATGATGGGTGCAGAGGTCCCTGACAAGGGCTGTTCTGTAATTCCTCTTTGCACACTCTTTGGTACTCCTAAGAATCAGCTCTGCCTCATTTAAAAACAGGGTCTGTCTCAGAAAAAAAACAAAAACTTTACGTTCATCGACTGTCAGACGCCCCAAAAAGCGGGCAATCTATTGGTTTCTCGAGTTGTAATATTAGATAATAACATAAAATACTGAGGAGATAATTATTTTCCATTGTTTAACTGATAGTTCGCTGGATAGTCAGGCATGATACAAACTGGGATGTAAACACATTGATATTTTCCCTGAACGAATTCATGTATTCATTCAGAAAATGTGTTCATTGTTCCTTAACAAGCTCGCAAGAGAAGCCTAAAAAGATGTGCGAGGAAGAGAAACGATGAGACAAGAATTGGCTTTTGAATAAGGGGTAAGACAGGAAAAGTTGCACTCTGAACAGCAGACATCCTCTGATCTGACATGTTGATCACACACTCCTCTGCTTGAGTTCTAGGGCTCCATGTTTTTGGCTCAAGGCTTATTTGGTTTATTAGTGTATGAGGGGGTGGCATATCACATAATGGCTTAACTCAAGGCAGGCTTGCACAATAGTTATGACAAGGTATGCATACCAACAAGTCTAATTGGACATGCACTCAAAATTTCATGCAAATCCATCCAAGGCATGCACCGAGTAGTTATATGCTAATCCCAGAATGGATGTATTTAACTGTCAGTTTCATTTGATACATGTCCTTAGTACTCTGAACAGCAAAATACACATTCCCACTTACAGAATTACTGATTGTGGTTATGTGGTTAGGTACTTTGCAGCTCCTTAATAGATTTTGTCTAATCTGACCACACTGTGGTCATAATTTTGTCACTGCACTCGTTAAAGATAAAGACTGTGCAACACGGAACTAAAGACCATTTAAAACGTTTTATCTTCGAACATTATATTAGAGAAATATATTTCGTAAGAAAATACTCAACAGACAGCACATAGCCAATATGTTTTATTCACAGCAATACGAGAAACGAGCAGTCATTTGGGGGAGAATTTGATAGCAGGGACGGACTAGTCATGAAAAATGGTTGCGGACAGTTTTAACAACTGCTGAGATGATGTTCCCTGTTAGTGTGTTGCAAGGAAATGTAAGAAAAGTCTCACTCAAACACGAGCAATTAGAAATTAGAACTGAGCCAACTCACCCTGAAGCTCTGAACAAATTAAATGACAGGTGGCATGTAGTACTCACTACCAATTAGCGCACTATCTATTACAGGAATAATTAGCTCTATGGTCGATCAAAATGTTTAATATAGATACTATGTAATTAAAATTCAATTTGTTCTAAACATAACAAAACCTTTGATTCCCCTGCAAACTACTGTAACAAATGTGGTGGCTTGCTCTGTTCCACACAGCTGAGACACTGTCTACATTTTAAAGTAAAATATATACCACTCACTGATTATTTGGTGTGGAGGGTCAAAACTGGGAAATGTGGAGTGTGTTTGAAATGGTTTTATTTCTTTAAATACAGGTACCATTCAATATTGACACGACTTCCACAACAGCATTCTTTTCAACCCATCACAGGTGAACAAAAGCACATCGGATGCAGCTTCTGTCGTCATCATGTAACCACATTTCTTGCTGCTGCCGGACTCTCATCTCAAAGCAAAAAACTAAACTTGTGAGATTCAGAAAGATTTCTGCGAGGCTAATTTAACGGGATAGCACATAGAATAGTGTGTGCCCATCGTGGTGCTACACATTCATGAGGCACAAATATTTGGTTGTAAATTAATAACATGTCATCCACATATTTTCTGTCAATTTGTTATTTTTTACACTACTAAATTCACTGAAAATAAAATAAACTATAGAGCAAAAAAGGAGAAATACTCCTTAATTTAAATGAAATGACATACGTATTTGATAAATTCCATGTTTAGATTTATCATGTTCTTCTAACGCAGACAGCAAAACGTTGTTGAACCTATATAATTAAAAAACGAAAAATAACTGAAACCTTGGAAACACGACAGCCATTATTGGCTCTTTACATTTCACACAGTGCAGGTATGCAAGTACAGTAACGTTCACTTAAATAATGGCCTTGACTAAATGTAGGGAAAAAGCAGCAAACACTCTAGCACGGTATTTAACCTGAGACAAAACAAGCAAAAATAAACTTTGAAAATGTTACTGCTGTCAACACAGACTCATTATTTTATACCAATTAGCTCTTTAGAAAACAAGCAAGCAGAACAGTTTGTGGAGGCTCAAATGTCTTCATAGTATTTTTATCTTAAAAGGTACATTAGAGCCAGCTTTAGATATTGTCATTCAGCAACCATTAAAAGAGTCTAGAATATGCTTTAGAATGTAAAAAGTTTATGTCCAAGCTCCAACTAAATCTGAAGACATAAAGTTTTGGAGCTATCTCTGCTGCTGCAGTGTGTCTTCTCCAGCAGAAAATGACCAATTCATGTCGGTTTCAAACTGTTGATGAGTGAATTCTCAAGGTAGGATTGAGTTGGAGGACACTCCCAGAATCCCAAAGTCATCAATAATATTGACTGAGAATGACACAACAATCGGTCTCGGCGGTCTCATTAAGGGGCGGGATGTGTCAACTCAAGACAAGGCTGGAATGCACAAGACACCACTGCAATAACTCCTTAAAACCAATAAATTAAACTATGACGGATCACTGACATCCATTTATTTGTTTATCAAATTGTACTTTCTAGTCCCTTTTAAATTACGGTGGGGATATCTACAAACCCGTCTGAGCGAATACTGCTTTTCAGTGCACATATTCATCATCACTTAAGTCTGAGTCATCGGCCTCCACCTCTCCTTCAATCACAGACTTCTTCCCTCTGCAGCAGGACACCACCAGACCAATGAGGAACGCCTAAAAACAATAAGCAAAGCGCACATTAGGAAATATTTCACAAGGATCATCTGATCGATAGAATGCATCAATTGCACAAGGAGAAAGGCTATTAAATATTTTTGCTGAGGAGATTAGCTGTGTGCAGTCTCCGAAAATCATTTTTCCAGTTTTCGGAGAAGAAATTAAATTATGTTCTTCGACTCTCACACTCTTCCCCCGAAACAAAATACAGATTGAAAACTGAATGAAATGTAATTCTTTACAAGTGAACAAATGTCTTCTTTGAGCTTTTTAAAAAAACAAACAAACAAACATACAACTATAATTCTCACTCTGCAAAAAGAAATCGCCCTGATGGCATTTCATTGACATCTTTGGACTTACCCCGATAAAGGCCCAGTTACCAAAGTAATAGATGGTGCTGAAGAACCAGAACTTGTGGAGGAAGAGATAGGATCTTGTCACAGTGCACTGGTCTGAAAGGGACAGAGAAAACAAAGGAGCATTGATGAATCTATACAATAACAGTATATTTACTTTTGTTTTCAACCCAAGATGGTTGATTGTTGAACAAATTTAGAACGCAACAAGGTTTTCTCCACCAGGTATTTCTTTGACAGTTTGGAGAATCCGTTATGTAATGAAATGGTCTTAATAACAAAGGGAAAAAACGGTTGTACAGTGTAGAGGGCATTCCACTGTACATGGCCTATACACGCATGTTCGTTCAGCACCACCGAGGAAAGTCTCACGACATTTGATACCAGTGGCAAGTCATGAACCTGTGCTGTCTGAGAAGTGGTGGTGAGGGAAATCAGCAAGATGATAAATACAACTACAAGGTTGTGGGATATGGCCAAAAACCTTTGGAAAAGCTAAGTAAGGGAATTTGAGTTAAAACGCAGATCGTCAAATTTACGTTCAATTTACACTTTTCAGTATCTATAAATCATTAGGGTAAAAACTCCAAAAGAAATAATGTGACAGTAAACTGTTTCAGTTTCACTTCCACTAAGCTCTAGTACAGTCATAGCCAGAGTCCCATCCCCTGTAATATGTAACTCTTTTTAATTAAAAGTTTGCTAATTCACATGCTTCACCATTCCCAATGTTTGATTAATTTATATAGAAAGCCTTGAAGGAAGGAAAGACAGGGGGAATCATTGTAGACGGTAAGAACAAATAGATCTGATGAGGTGGAAGTTGGGAGAAGAATAATTGGGCACAGGTAAAGGAGGAGTGAAGACAGACAGCCTGAGGAAACACAATCTTTGTCTTAAGAGACGTATGAGAAGTCACTTCTCTGTGGTGGAGACTACCATCAAGAAAAACAGCATGAGCACAATAAAACACGACTGTTGTCACACGGTGTTTAGAAATGAACTTTAGAAATGAACGCGTAGCACTTGTCATACATCTGTGTTATAAAGGGGTCTGCACTAACCAAAGAGCCAAAATGACTACCAGAATGTACTACATACACCCAAAAATATGCAAATGTTAATCCCATTTTGTGTCATTTTTAAGGCAAGTAACACTCCAGTAAGACTGTACCAAAGAAGTTATGGATGAAGCTTCAAATGTCTGTCATATTCCGTGATGCTATTGTGGCAACAAAGATGTAATTTGTGATGCCGTTAGATTGCTGCTCGACCACCCCGTTAAGTGCCTCCTTTTGTCTGCGGCAAGCGAGAGAGCAATCAGCAGCTTTTGAAAAGCTAAGACGCCAACAAATATGGATTAAAGCCGAATATTTCTTTAAAACATGTTGTGAGTGAACCAAAACCAAACAATTCATTAAGCTACGGTTAATTTAAATGAGCAGCGGGGTGTGTAGATTTCAGAGAGCAATTTCAGCAGATGAAGTGCATGGATGTGTGGCACATGTGCTGCAGCAGTGTTGAAGGCGCTAAACCAAAAAAGAAGGTGAAGCAGGACGTCAGCTCTAGTAAAGGGGAGAAAACGTGAGCATGCGGACCAGCTTTTATAGCCTGGCAGGCCCAGGTGAGCTTAATCAAGCTAACGAGCCTCAGGTGTTCAGCTAACTGCCTCCAGCAGAGCAGGAGGGGTCTCACAACGTTGTGAATCTGTTAAAATGATTTCATCTATCTTTGAATTTTGGACGTTACAACTTTCTGAAGTTGTGGGACATTTTTGGAGCACAGAGTCGGAAACAATTGCAGCCGCCACTGGAATCTAATTCTACCAAAAAAGTATGATACTAATAATATAAGTGTAGCCTAATCTTTATCTGCAACTGTGCATAAATACAGAGTTTAAACAGAAAGAATAGACATGCCGCATTCAAATGTTGATTTAGAATTTAAATGTCAACATTATGAATGAAGCTTCAGACTATTTGGTATAGCCCTACACTCTAGAAATTGTCATGTTGCTTTTTATAATTTTTCATAGAAAGAGGGCCGGACGGCCAGTAAAAAAGCGTTTTGAATTTATTTGACAGTCCACCAGCCCACCGATGCGGCGACCCATCGGGATTTGTCCCGGTATGCCAGAAGGCCGGTACACCACTGACTACATGGAGCAGTGCCTCTGGCAATTTTGTCACTGTAACTCAAAAAGACAACCGGTCTTCTGAAAAGAGGAAAGCCATGTCACTGTCAATGTGAATAGGACTTAACCAGTTGATAAAACTGGAATGAGGTAACATTTAATGGAGCCTTGCATCATATATATCCTGTCTTACACATTGAAAAGGCAAGAGGCAAGAGCGTGACACGCAAAAAAAAAATAAACCAAATTGTGAAGACAGTGAACCGTAGGTTATGGGTTATGCATGTAACCCCGATTCTCTGATGAAGTAATGTCTGGGCAACTTCAACTGGGATCTTCTCAAGCTCTGCACATTGTCAAGTCAAGTGCAATTTTCAATTGATTTTCAAATGAAATTCTTGGCATGCATGTAGTGTAGAACATTCAATAAGACCTAAAAACAATGATTTTGTACATATCAACTTCAAAATATGTGGGAGATATCTCATTATTACCTTTGAAGTAGTACCAGTCGCTATATTCTGATTGATGTCTTGCTGAAACTGTTTGTGCTTTTGATAGCTTTACAACCAAGTGCAGCCATAGTCTTGAATAAACCACTTAAGAGAACATGTCTGTTTCCCTGCAAGCTAACTTCATTTATCAAGCAGCAGCTTACTTACTAATTCACAGCACCAAGCGGAAATTCATTCAAAAGTGAAAGGAGTAAAAAGTTAAACGTTGTACAGTCGTAATCCATTGAATGAACATATTTGAATTTGATTTCTTAACCTTTCAAACTGGCCTTGGTAGAGAAAACTCTGCTCTGCAGTGTGCTGTGACCATGAACAGCTCAATAACTAAGCTCTATGATCTTGAATATAAACACATCAAACCCGAAAAAACTTTGTTTATTGCTTATAAAATCCAACAGCGTCCTTTGTCTGTGGACCAGCGCTGTGCTTTATGCCTGTGATATCACCTTTGGAGTGTTGGCCCTCGAGTTCTTAACAGAACTTGATGCTGCTATTGATCTGGCTGGGATAGACCGGCAGGAATAATGGAAAAATTGTGAAGCTGAGTCATCCCCCTTCATGTGCAGGAATAGGTATTGGCAGGAATAGGGAAAAAGCGGATGACGTCAAATGCAGAAAGTGCCAATGATATGCGTGCGGAGTCTGGGTCTCTCTTCAGTGCTCCAATTGTTTTTGAGTGAAAACTCAGGAAGAAAGGAATGAAAAAAAAAGGCTTGCATGTATTAATTAACTTAGCCATGCACAATGAAACAATAAAAGGATACATATTTCACTATACTCCCAATCAGACTTGTGGAGCAGAGAAAGACGAAATGCACTGTGTGGTTATGTTAGAGAGCCATCTGGAGCATTACCGCTAACCCTGCTGAGCTGCTCCAACCACACTGCTTCTTACACAGCTCTTCACACCGACTTGAACTTATACCGAGCTGCATGACATCGAGGTCTACAGCAATACCTCAGTGTGGCTTACAATTTATTAATTAAAAGCAAACTTTATAAAAAAAAAATAAATAAAAAAAAAGCTTTCCCCTTTAGAGTGTTAAAAAAAAAAAGGTCTGAAGAGTAGTTAGAGCGGACCCACGGCAGCTCTGAAGGTGTACCAACACTCTGCTCGTACTTCACCAGATCAACAGATAATAGAAGAAGTCTATCTTCCCCATGACCGCTCTCAGCCATCTGTAGCTCTTCAGCTGCTCACCTGAATTGCAGGGCTCCCTGCGAGTGGGACCTACAGATGGTTCACAGCAGTGGTCTGCCTAAATATATCATCATGTACACCGCTGACCCACTTCACCTTGAAATCATTACCGCTCTCCGATAAGAGCACCGGGCAGTGTGTGTGTGTGTGCAGGTAATTTCACCTTCACTCATGATACCCGGGTGAGTGCTGCCCTGTGTAGCATGATGCATTATGTATAACTTCCATCCCGGCATTCTAACACAAACACACTCGTAAAAAAAAACCAGAACACACACACACACACACACACACACACACACACACACACACACACACACACACACACACACACACACACACACACACACACATTGTGTTCTTTGTGAAAGCCTCTCTATCAGCAAGCACTCATGTTCTTACACCGTATGCTTTCACATTCTTTGCATCAACAGAGCACTTTTATTCCAATGTCCTTTGAGGCTGCTGATGCTCCTTCAACAGGAACATCATCCTTTTTTTATATTTTGTCGATGAATGTTCACCAAAAAGCATCTTCTTGCTGCGTGAGATCATACTTTTAGTTGTAGTACATTGACCTCCAGATGGAAACACAAAAGACAATATATATTATAACCTAACCTAACCCACTCATTATATCAACAGGAAGCACAGAAAGAACATTCAAGCTATTTGCAATGTGGTTCTTGTTTTCTCCATCATTGTCGTTGAAATACTTTCCTCACCAAGGTAATTTTACATCTCTAAAAGCCCATTAGAAGTAGTAGCACAAGAGATCAGACAATCACACAACGTGTTACCAACCCTCTCATTATTTTGAGTTTGGTTTCAGGTGTCCTGACCGAGTTTGTGACCCTTTGTCCATGTTTCAACTTCTGAGGGAAACATCTGGCTCTTTAGCTGCCAAATGCTCCACTATGTTCACCAGCTAGTCGCTACGTTGGTTCGTCTGCTCTTTAGTGCTAGTCAGATAGTGTACAGTGGGTTTATCAGAGACAAAGTTCAATAATACTGATTAGAGCAGCTTTAAGGAGACTTCATGAAAACCCAATCTTGAACATAAAGTGTTCTTAATTCTATTAACAAGATTAATAATTCTACAAACAAATTTCCCCCTGGGGATGAATAAAGTATATATCTATTTATCTAATTCACAGTGAAAGTCTTTCGGCACAATACCAGGCAAACAGGTATTCTTTGTATTTTCCTTTAACAGGTAAGGGGTGTCAGTGGATTACAAGATGGACATTTTACTTTCAAGAGAATGACTTTTGATTGACATATTCCATTGTGATGCAAATTGATGATGATCCCCTTGATACAAAGAGAAGTACTATTAATTTGTGTTGGGGTTGAGGGAGTCTCCTGTTGAATATTGCTTGGGCACATGACATCTCGGAGGCAACACATAACGTTACGACCATCTTCTCCCTGAAGCTCTTTCAAACAATGCTGTGGAAACCGGCAAGTTGCTAGGAAACAGACAGCAGTCCATAGTGTGAAAGCACTTCTCTGTATTAGAAGTTTCATCACTGGGATTCAAACTAGAAATACTGTTATATGTCTTCCAAGGTAAAATAAAAATAAAAAATGGACTTCAGCTCATGTTTAAAATTATGCTTAAACTGCCAGTGAGACATTTACACAGAATGAGGAAGGCTCAAGGGGTCTCACACCAGAATATTTAGAATTTAGTCTCCAAAAGTGTTGACCTTAACGGGGAAAAATAAGAAGAAAATCAGAGGCAGGAAAAAGTGGAGCAATGACCCAGAGGGCATTTATCAGGAAATTGAGCCACTGCTTCCCAAAAAAAAGAAGCTGGGGTTGAATTTATTGATATTAAGTGTGAGATAAACTTTTATCACTGCAAAACTGTTTTAGCCGCCATTCCAAAAGAAATGAGGTTGTTGTTGACTTCTGATTTGAATCATACCTTTACTGTAGACGCGAGGCTCTGGATTTATTGCAGAGAGAGAATCTTTTGGTTTTGGGAAGAATTTGAGTCAGGAGTGCTGAACACAGACTGTCATTAAGATCATTGAGCAGACTGTCCAGGGAACTAATGCAACCAATAATGGGAGTTGCAAATGTGATGATGGAGGCGTAAACACAGTGGCAATAAACAACAGAGGAGACACATTATCTCCCGGGTGAGGGAGTGATCATTAGAAATGGACAGATAAATCCATGATGGAGGCCGTCAGTGATAAAGGCCTATTGAAATGGATCTAATGCATTATTAACATGTGAGATCCTTAACTATTAAAAAAATGTCAGCCAGAAAGAAGAAGGAAAAAAAAAATCATAAAATGTCAGATCATCAGATCCAAGAAGGTGATAAGTAGAACATATCAAGCATCTTTACTGACAAGGGCAGATGGTAGCTGTACAGACGTAGAAGAATCAAAGTTAAAGGGTTTAAGATCAAAGCAGCTCGCCCACCATGAGCTCCACGGTGGTAAGAATAATTCAAAAGAGCAGCCTCGTCTAATGCTGAGAATTCATTAATAGAATTACTCATTAAAAGAACTTTAAAATAAAGTGACGGCATATACTAAAACCATACTTGGATTTAGAGTTGTGTGGGTTGAAGTTTGTATCAATGAGTGTGGACATAAAACTAAATGGACAATGATTACGTTTTTTTTCCCCGGCTAAAGTAAACAGCTTCTAAAATAATGAGGAAAGCAGCGTGACTACCGATACTCAAGACTTTACTTAAAATACCGCGCATGTGTTGAATCACAAAGAAGACTTCAGGGTTCAGGTTTCCTGGGGACACAGCAACTAATTCCTGAGGATTCATTTCCATTTGAGTACGTACTCCAAATGAGTAATGGCGTGGTAATGACCGTCGAGTAGATAATGGAGAGCTTGGCACCAAGCACCTGCTCATCAAGATGTTAGTGGCAGTACATCGCTTTGACCAACCGGCCAATCAGGCACCAGTTTGACTCGTACCCTCTTGTGCCTTCAGCGGCCGTTGGATCCAGAGTCACACTAAAGGTTATTACAAAGTGTTGCCCTTCCACAGCCTCTTTTAAATCTTATGCCATTTACTACCACAGGGTATTCCCATTCTTATTTTTCACATCCACAGCGAGAAGCCTGAAATTTAGAGAATATGTAAATGTCAATTCATATCCATGTTTGTGAATCTCTTGGTCATGCTACGGTAAAAAAAAAAAAAATCTCCCCGGGAGACCTGGCATGGAGAATACTGTGATGTGTACAGAGCATACAGACAGTGTGCTGCCTGATTTAATGCTGTGGCTCTGGATTTTATTTTTAAGAAACTGCAAGAGCTTTTTCAGAATGCAACCAATACTTAAAATATACATTATGTAACAAATGTCTCCACAACAAGGTCATGGTTAGAGGTGGTGAATATAGGTATAGAAATGTGTAGTATGTGTACATACAATTTACATTCTCCTACGTAGAATTGTACTGTATCCTATAATAATAAAATGTACCAAATACACTTACTGGACAATGTAAATGCCATAAATAATAAAAGATTTGTCCGTTACCATCAGCAGATAATCTTTTTTTTCCCCTGATTATTGGGTTTTCGTTAATCCTCAAGATATTTCAGATTGAAGTTGTTCATACTGACACTCTAGAAAACATTGCAGTAGAATTTATTATTGATTATTGAAGTACATTTAGATGAGGCGGTCGGTTGACTGACGACTAGCATGAGCAAAGAAAACTCAAGGTTGATGATGTACTCTCTCCTTTGGGGAGAAAGCTGCTTTCTGTAAAAAAGAGTTGCACTCTTTCACCACACAAACGAGATTGTTCAGCCGTTACTTTCTCCGGCATATCAGTCGATAGAGCTTGTGATTGTATTCCCTCTCAGTCACATGTGTTGTCTCTGCTTGACACTTCCTCCTCCTCATGGTAGGTGGTACAACGGCTGTTATGAAAGCAGGAGCCTTTTCCAAGATGGCCAAAATAGGATCCCTGAGCTGCTCAACAGAGCGACCAGAAATATTATTTGTCATTGTCCCAGTGACTCTGGCACCACGGCTCCTCGAGCACAACAGTGTGAATTAACAGATCCCGCAATCCTTTGACATGTGCGCTGAGTAATTAACACGGAATGGGCAAAAGCTGACTTCTGGTTCTACAAATTGAGGGTCCTGTGGCGCCGGCAACACATTTGATTTTATTTCACTTCTTTAATCCAGCTCAACTTTCACAGCTGTCCTTCACTTCTCTTCTAATCAGATAGAATACAGCTTCCAGGCAGCAACAAACCAAAAGGACAAAGTGGTGCAGCATCACGGCTGAATCGATTTGGCTCAATTGTGATAGTTGTGGGACGGGAAACAAATTATTTGCTTGAGAAAAAAAAAACAACAACCACACAAACAAGAACAAAAAATGAATTTCCACAATTCTGACTGAGTAGTCATGTAAACAGGAGTATTATGGGGGATTGTCCGTTTATGTGTTGGCATTATTGTCACATGTAAACATAGCTAGATAGATTGAACGCAACCGTATTCAACGCTTAAGTAAATGTAATTAAAGGCAGCCAAAAATAATTGTGTATTTTATTTTTATTTAATTTAAAATTGTTACTTGAAGCTGCTGTCATTGCACAGGTGACTGTTTCATTGTCTTTCGATATAAAGTTGGTTCCTATTATACAATGTAAGGATAACATAGTGGCAAATGTGTAAATAAAGAAATAATAATTCTATGTGCTATTTGAATAAAGTGTATTATTATTAACATTATATAAGAGGTACGCTTATTTAAGACATGAGTCTATTAGCTCCTTCATGTTGTAACCTGGATATCATCACCAACCAACTAAACCCACTGCTGATACTAATGACTTCTGGTTCTCTCTTGATTCAGCCTGTAGTTGAACTATTCTGCCTCAAGATTACCCTTTTTAAATGAGCAAGGCCCCATTCAGGTCACCACATCTGTCAACCATGACAAGATACACCTTTCAGTTCAACAGAAAATCCCACAAAAAGTGATGATGTATCTCTGTATATACACACTAATAAACTGACAAAACAACAACATTATGTAGCCTTTTCTGTCACATCAAAACTAAAAAAGTACATCAGTAGAGTGCAGATCTCTGCCAGGTGTGTCCGCAACGACCACTGCTGCAATGTTTGACTGAATGAATAGAACCCACAATTGCCCCAATCTCGATTACAAAGGGTATCAGACATGTTTTTAACTTGCACGTATGACGGTATAATAGCAGTCAATACAATATGTCCGCAATAATAAATGTTTTAAAAAAGTGTGAATCACGGCAACCATGAGAGGTCCTAGAGCAGGGGTCACTAATAGGCGGACCGCGGTCTGGAACCGGACACAGACGCCGTTGTATCCGGACCCTGGACCTAAAACCGATAGATAATAGAGAATTATTACATTTTGACGGAGCGCCTATATTTTAATCGGCGCAGCTTTTCTAGCCTTTACGGCACTCGGTCAGTGGTCCAGGAAACAAACCGACCAATTACATGCGTTGTACATCACATCACATGATGCAGGTCAGTCAATCAAATATGGGTATTCTGACACGTTTCCTGACTCGAGTGAGATGTACACACACGGGGCTGAGACGAGGAAAGGGAACGAAGGGCAGGTGAATAATTATGTGAGTGAGAGAAGTTGTTTCACATGACATTCTCCAAAAAGAGAAAAGTGGTCAGAGACACCAGAGTCTTTAACCAAAAATGAACAGACTCTTATAGGTTCATTCTTCCCACGGACAGTTTAAAACCAGTGTGTCTCATATGTTCAGAGACCGTGACGATTATTAAGAGGAGATGGTGCATAGTTACGAAATCATTTCACCTCAGGTTGATAGCAGACCACCTCAAGGTGTCACTCAGAGAGAACCAGGACATTCTGATGTAGCATTTACCGAATACATAATCTCCTTTCAAAGATAATAATAATCAATAACCAATCAGTCTGTCTAATTTCAGTGTGATTTAACTACAGGATTTCTTTACTTAATAAATAGAAGACAATTTTGTGATGTAGTTAAGCTGTAGTGGAGACACTGACGGTGCAGTCCACTCACTGTGTGTCTGAACACATTACAACCTCCTTCTGCACACTGTAGGATTTAAGAAGTACGTCTACAATAAAATTCTACTTTAATGAAACATAAAGTTACAGTAACATATTTTAATTCACTTCTCAAAACGTATCTTTTCATAAAAAGCATTTTTATTACTGTGAGCACATCACCTTACTTCCAACTTGTCGAATCTTTTTAATATCACTGCCTTCTATCTTGGTATATTACTTTTGGGTATTATACTTCCATGTATTTCCATGCATTGTAAATGCCTGAAATGCTTCTTTTCTATTGTGTTTTCCTGTTTTAACCATGTAAAGCACTTTGTAACTTTGTTTTGAAAGGTGCTGTATAAGTAAAGTTCATTATCATATTTATAGGACCACAAAACAAATGGTGTGTCGTACAATGTGGCTTTGAATATGCATTGCAGTGCTCTGAATTGAGGAATAACGTAGACTCAGTGCAATCTATCCAACATCAGTCATTTTTCAACCTTGAAGACTTTGTGAACAATGCAGTAATATCTTCTAGATATCTACTACAAACAGTATGCCACCTCTTCCTATACCTTCAACTTCACTAATACAACGATACAACAGGGATTCAACAGCAATGTTATTCAAATCACCTATCAGCTAATTAATTTGGGCAAAGCCTGTTTGCTACAATGTACAAAAACAGTTCAGCATACCCACAGGAAGTGTGTCTACACATCAGATTGCTGCAAACAAAGAATATCTCGCTTTTCATGTCTGCAGTTACCCTCCTGCCCTCTGCTTTATCCCTCTATTTTCTGCCAGTCTTTGCCTGTCTTGATGCATTTTCAGCGATATTTGATAAAGTGAAAATTATTCATGAAAACCAAGTGAGTAACGGCTATCTCCAACATCTTTGCTGTATTCAGGTGTACACCGCATTGTCATTCCTAACTTTCCTGCCACATTAGATCCACACTAGCATGCTTCTCTTAATGGCGATGGGAGACAGTATGAGGAACCTCTTTACAGGAGCTGACACACTGTGGAGATAACATGGTCTTAACATGGAACCCAAAGAACCTAGAAATAATGTCGTTGACTATATTGCTACACACATACCAAGGGATACATGTATGAGAACATACTATATAATATTCAGGACATATCAAACATGATATTTGCCTGATATTTAATTGACTGTAAGAATTTACCACTCCCATTTCACCGTTCACGTGAACTTTACTCTAATTATTAATGACATATTTGACATTTCAACCATCAACACTCATTAACTACTAATTGCAATGCAATTATGCAGCTTCTGGGAGAGCACTTATGGCCCCACAAAAAATATTTATTCCCCACACTAATAGATCTCCACTAACAAAACGCATATATTTAAATTATATTTAATAGACGGACAGATGGATAAAAATATAGATAAATAGATAATATAACTAAATATGACAATTCCAACATATCCACTCCACCACCAACAAGAGTCTTACTTGAGAGTCTGGCAAATGAATAAATGATTGTATTAAAGCGCCCTGGTATGATGTATATTCACACGTTTGCGTTTTCATGGCTGATTTACTGTAATAGGTGTTGGCATGGAGAAAGCAGGAGAGCACATATACTGCATTAGTAAATGTTTGTCATTGGCATTATTCCCTCTAATGAATAATGCAGGGTGACAAAGATTACTGAACAGTGTTCTACACCAAACGGCTGGGTTGTACACCGTCCTTCCTTTCTTCTAGTGTGGACTTGACTTGAATCTTTGATGATGTGTTGTAAGTTCTTCTAACATCTCAGTGTTGGGCCGGTGCTACGTTACTGTGCTAGCAGAGATGACAGACTTACCCTCAGGCGCATCAGCATCACAGGTCCTTGTGGTACCAAGAGTAGCATTCCCAGATGTAGAACCGGCTGAGGGCATCTGACTCCGATCAAAAAGCACAAGAGGCACGTATCTGTTTAGTAAAGAAACACTACAAACTACTTCATGCAGTACAACTAAGTGTGGCTTGACAATAAGGACCGTTAAATCACAACCTCTGGACATCTATAATACTAGAACTGCACCCAACAGCAGCCTTTTACTCAAAAATTATAAAATGACAAAAAAATCATTGGTTCCAGATGACGCCTGAGTTTTGCCATTGGTACATTAAATAAATAGACATAATTCAGATCTAACAGAGGCTTCTTAGTTTCCAGAACACCCAAACAATGGTTGATTAGAATGTTATTTACATATATTTAAGAATAACTTTCACTAACAAAGATAAGAATGTACAAGATTACTAAATTAACTACATACAGGCTACATATATATATATACACACACACACACACACACACACACACACACACACACACACACACACACACACACACAGGACATGACAGGGGTATTCAATTAAAATTCCAAACGGTCCAGATTGAGAAAATCTCCTCGTGCAAACATCCGGAAAATTACAATAATATCTAACTTGCACTATTTAGTGCCATATATATATATATATATATATATATATATATATATATATATATATATATATATATATATATATGTATATGTATGTATTCAAACCCTGTACGTGAACAGACAGCAGCAGAGAGGAATAAGCCATGTTTACCCAGTGAGTCATATAGAGCTGCTTCTTTACTCTCATTTAGAAAGAGGATGTTTCAGCAAAAACAACACTGTGTGGTTGATTTCAATTACGTTGTTCAAAAGATTTTTCTGAGGCGAAGCATAGATGCAAGGGTGCAGAGAGAGAGAGAAGAGCTACATCAGAGTACACAGAGGGTTTACCGGCAAACAACAGACCTACACACTAAAAGCCGTATATAATACAGAAAGAACTTAAAAAGAACAAGAGTTTGAAAGCCCCGCTATCAGCCAGCTGGGACCGGAGTGGTTTCAACCCGCTGACTGGCCAACACTGCCATCATTAGAGGCCCGTCCTCAGAGCGAGTCCTCAAAGCAGACTAGAAATACAACGTATACAATGTTCCTCACCTGTACAAGATATTTCTGGCTGCCATACATGACATATTGTGGGGCTAGGCTGTAGATCATGTAGCTGGTGTGAAGGACAATCAAGAGGAGGATCATACAGAGGAACAGAAGAGCCTGGGGGCGAGTTTTCTTAGGTCGGATTTTGTACAGCTGAAATACAAGAACATGTTGATATTGTTAGTATCAATGATAATATTGCAATATTTGTGTAAAGTTTTTAAGGCAACATAGAAGTAGCTGTCTCAGCTTACCCTTATCCAGAAGAACCAGATGCCCATGTTGCGAATGCCAGCCATGGAAGTGACCACAAAGTACATGGTGATGACTGTGATCAGGATGTAATCCAATGGAAAGACCTATGAAGCCAGGGACAGAGGTCAGCTATATCCCTCACACACACACACACACACACACGCACACGCACGCGCACGCGCGTAGAGGCCAAACATTTAGGCTGGTTTCCTCTCAAGGTTGCTTCCAGCTGTTAATGAGCAACTACCATCAATACCACTTAGTCTAGCCCAATTAATCTGAAGCAGAGCTAGCTGGTCACTGTGCAGTGCATTTAGGCATTGTTAAAACTGTATTCCTACCCCTTTACTTTTAAATATATAAAAATATTATTGATTATGTTTTGCAACCTGTAATGTTCTGATTTAATTCCTTAAATGCCAAGGTCATACATCCAAACACTGGCCGTAGACATTTAATCAATGCCACTATCTATGAAGCAATTCTTAAATGCTCGGAGCTGTCAGTCATTTTTCTCTCTCTAAATTCTGCTGTTGAATACTAAGTTTAACTGAGTGTCCAGAACTAAAGCAATGACCTGGAGGAAGAAGCAACAGTCGTGATCTAATGTGTGAATCTCAGCGTTTATTGTTTGGCAAACTATAACTCATAACTTTGGACAATATCACATTAAAATATAAAAAGGTATTAAAGGCATACAAAGATTCACATTGTGGTTTTATTTTTTTTGTGCCTAATGCAGATATTGTAAACGTACTCATCATTCATCTTTTATACACTGCACTATACTTAGACACCTTTTATTTCCAAATGTGGTTCACAGAGAAAGGTATATAATGGATCCTGATTGGATGCACAACGTAAGCTCCTCCTGAGGAGCGTACAGTGGTTTTACGTATCAGTCATTGAGTAATTCTGTCTAAAACTACTATTTAGTCCTAAAAACCACCATTTGATGTTGTGTGCTCCAGAGAGCCTGGTGGTGTTGAGTTCAGCATACGATAATCATTATCATTAACAAAGGAAAGTAGGCAGGGCTGTTTTATTAGACTGCATTGTACTGCAGCGTTTCCTCATGTTATCCATCTTTGGTAGTTTTCAGAGGTAACCACATTTATTACAAGTTACTGAATGATAAGTCTTGCATCATCGTGCATTGCATTGTAAATGAGAGAATTCAGAATCAGATCAACAGCTGGTTCATAAATAAACCCAGTTGTGCCAGCTACTCAATGCATATTTTTGCAAGACTTTGTCACAAACGTGTTAATTAATGTCTCTGTTAATTTTCTGCGGTCATCACTTCTGTGCAACTACCCTTTATCCTTCTTATTTAATATCTATTGTGCTCCAGTTTATAGCTCTGCTAACTGTGCTTGTCATATCTTCTACAAATGCACTTGTGAGTATGATTCATGTGGGAATAATTTCCCTCTTTGTAAATGTATTATCTTACATTCTTTGGTAAAGTATAAGGGGTGCCTATCGGACCACGTTTAAAAAACAAACTAATTGACATTTAAAGCCATATGGCTCATCAAGTGTATGAAGCTGCTTTTGTAGATTATATTATTTCACAGACCACCTGCAGTATATTGAAGCACATATATTTCAAGTTTTAAACTATGCTTAATTGAGGTTAATGATGATGGAAACAAGAAACTATGGCTTTAAGCACATCTTAATTGAGTGTAATCATCTTTTCGTCGAGAGAGATGAGAGGATACTCACGGGTTGTAAGGCTAACAGAAGTTCATTCAGAGGATTGGTTAGGTTGGTGCCAAAGATGATGAACCCAGAGCTGATGCCCGCAGAGTGGAGCGCTTTATCCAAACTGAAACACACAGAAAAAATGCTTTATACATCTCCAGCATGACACATTGAAAAATACACATACGAATATCACATTGTCACACTGACGGCCTTGAGAATTATGGTGCTACAGCACATATTATGACTTACTTTGAAATGAACAAGGCAACAGTGAAAAGCAGTGCAACCAGGATAAAGAAAATGCCCAGCAGTATCTGAAAAAAGAAAAAAAACATCATATTACATAACCAAACAGATATACGTACCCACAACCAAATGAGGGATCTACACCTTCAGTGAACCCCATGACTGAACCCCACTAAAGGAAATGTTTACAAAGGCGTCTACAGGGTCAGCAAATAGAACCTTTCTGTCATGTCTTTTGTCAAGGAGAGGCCATATGGCTTGGCCAGCCACCGTTTGGCACTGCTGCCTGCGGTGACAGGGGGAAGCGATGGCACAGCCCAGACAGAGGAGGGAGGTTGCAACCAGGGAGGCACGAGGTGGACGGCAGCCAAAAAGGCAATAAACCCAATAAACTGCTTGCCTTCAAGTGGGCCCTCAAAGCTGGAATATATAATATAAGATCTTTTTACCAGCTGTAGTGATGAAAGAGCACGTATGGTGAAATATATCGTGCTATTAAAATATATTATGTCGCAGTGATTTATAGCAAAATATAAAAAGTCAATCAATCAAACCAAATCAGCATTGAACAAAAAAAAATCCTTTGATGTAATTTCTTAATGATTGTAGAAAAGCATCAATTACAATCAGGAAACTGATAATCAACACACTTTTTGTCTTTATTGTTGATATCGGCTTGATATAAACAACAACGTACAAAGTGAGGAAATTAAACTGCACTGATTAAACTGCCCTCATCTCCTAATCCAAACAAACAAAAGTAACAAGAAGAGATCGTCTAACTTTGTTATGCGGACACAGTTCTGCTGTTAAAATGTCAAATACATACAGAAAAATTCAGGATTTATTTTCATATCTTAAATGAAAAGGTGATAAAGCATATTTTGACAAAGAGATTTATATCATACATTACTTATCTAAACAGTGCTGCTTGAAAAATTGCTTCTTTTTTTTACCAGTTTTATGATCCATCAAAAAACACTAACCACAATTTGTGAGGTCCAAGCAATCTTTAACGGTGGACACCCGCATACTGAATAAGTCATTTTCACCCACCACCAGAGCTGATATAAAAAGGACAGCATGTGTGTTTGAGAGACAGTGGTGTAACAGCTCTGGAGGAATCACAATCATTTGGCTTATCACTCTACACCAGTGCCTGAGCATACAGTAAATACATCTCCCAACTCATTACAGTTTAAATTTGAGTCTGGGGACTGTCATTAGCAGCAACCCCCTTGGTTAAAGACAAACCGTTACAGACACTGGTTGAAAATGTTTGTGCACGCCTGCCGCGCAGTAAAATACTGGAAAATAAATAGCAGTTAGAAAGAAAAATCGGAACTAGGAGAAAGATGTTTGATCTCGTCCTGTGCTTAACACAGAAAATGTGATAAGCAATGAGGTTTGGGTAAAACACAACATGATTAGGAGGGTGCGGACAGTATTGCAGTGGACCATTACGGTGGCATTTTGGCCAGTAACCATTACTCTACCGTGTTTTCTGTGCTGAGGGGTGAACAAATCTGTAGCACAATAAAATCAGGAAATCCTTTTGATTGTCTAAGGTTTGGGAGAATAATTACTTCTTTCTTGACTTCCCCCTCACCCCCCACCAATAATTTCTTCTTTTCAATGAACTGTGTGAATTGGTTGTGTTCAATGAGTCTCTTGGATGCCCCTTATCACCACTGTAGGAAACTGAGTAAAATGTCACTTTATGAACTGATCGATGTGATGTGTGCAGAAGAATTCCATTCTGTGTGGTTATTTTTGGGGCTGCTGCTGGTTATGTATGATGTAGTGCAGGGACCAGGGGCGCAGCATCATATCTAGATGTTCGTACCACCCATGTCCAATGATAGTACTGCTTATTATATTATACAAGGGATGTTATAACCCTCCTCTCCTTCCCCAACCGTCTTTTGAAAATTTGAATATGGGAACAATGATATTGAAATGGCATAACAAGGTCCAAGAATTGGTTGCCCAACCCCAAAAAAATGTAAATCACAGTTTGTGGTTGCTGTGGTTCATCCCGGGGGAACCATGACATCCTGCCTGAGAGATGTGAGACTCCCTGAGAGACTTCAGAGTAAATTAGGTGAAGAGACAACCCGTGGGAATCATGCAAATAAGCGGATGTGTAAAGTAGAACTAAAAGTAAATCTAGAGCAGTCCAGGTTAGAACTTGAGCAAAAAAGAAACAAGAGGGAAGATGTTGAAAAAAATGAACAAAGACATGATACTTGCCTCAACAAAAGTTCTTAAATTACACAACTTTTAAGTAAAGAAACACAGAATTAGCTGTGGTAAATTGTGCAGCCGTAACCTACATCAGCTCAAAAAATCAATTAAACCAAGGACCGAACACAAGTGCTAAATCTGGAAGATTGCATGCAATATACAGACATTGAAAGGATTTACCTTAGCATACTATACAGTCCATTTTCGGACATAAATTTACTTTTATGGGAGCCAATTACATAACGCAGACTCACCTTGAAAGGCCTGAGAGCGCTGCCCACTTTAGTGCAGCAGTTCCTCTCTGCAACTTCCAGGTGTCTCCCCCTGCGCTGGAGCACCTGCAGTTTGTCCTCCAGCTCCTGCAAGCTGTGTCTGTCCCTCGAGGAGAGGGGACGTCCATCTTTACACTGACGAGACAAACAACAAAACAAGTCAAGAAATACATGTATGCATGTGTGTCCACTTGTTACATGGCACAGTTATAAGCAATATCAGGGTATTTAATGTAAACAGCACAGATAATACAAAACACGTACTGTAAGTAATTTACTTACTCAGTGAAAATATTCATTTACAAAAATAACTTTTCTTGATATAGTTATTATGCCGATGTGTATGAAGCATTAAAATAAGTATGATCCCAGTAAATAATTATCACTATTACATACTATGCTGTATTTGTCTGCCCCCCGTCTCTGAAAAATAAAATCTTTCACAAGTATTAAGTACGCATTTAGAATATTAACTATTTTTTTCTTTTTTTGGGAGATGGGGGCTTTTATAGCCATTTTTTTTAGATATTTGAAGATAGACAGGAAAGGAGGAGAATAGAGGACGACATGCAGCAAAGGGAGGCGGGTTCAAACCCAAGCGGTAAGGACTACCAGGTTAGCCACTAGCTGCACTTCTTGTAATCTACTACGTATGTGATCTTTAATACAGCCATTCTTGTGTTCACTTAATACACAGAGGAGGAATGACAACTGCACTGGTCTCTCATTTTAAACTTCACATTGCCTTTACTCGTGTTTCCCTGTTTGTGCTGCCTGCATTTGAGGGGTTGGTTAAGGACAATACTATCCATCCATAAGTGCATGCAAAGACAGAGGGACGGGGCAGAAAGATAAAGGGGAGGGGCTGATGATACACTCATTATACACAGGGGCGACCACTAAACCTGCACAAATAAGACAAAAGGACATTTTCTCAAAGCTAACTGTGCTGACAAGAAAATAGCGTATTGGTGCTCCTATGCTGTGTGCACATATTTAAATTATTTAGTATGTTCATATTTAATATTAATCAATGCAAATGAGCCTCATTGCAAAAACAGTCCAATTCACAAAGATCAGCTTTATTAGAAGCATGTAGTTTCAGTGAAATTATTAGCTTCTTCAGAAAGTTGCTGGTAACTGAAGTGCATTTATAAGCGGTGTGTGTCATGCCCAGATTTTCCAGTGATCTCTTGTCCTCCGCTTTAAATCATGTCAGATTCCTGTACAGTCTGAAGGTGTCTTGTTTGCAGACACCAACAGCACTGACAGACTGCGATATTAGATCCCAAATTCGGTGTCTCTCCGTCACGTTTAAATTCCTGAATGCCTGAACCTTTTAGGAATGCCTCTGCACCTCGTTGATCAGGACTTGAAAATGTCATTTTTATTTTTCTCTCTACAAATGCTCTTCTTACCGTGTTGTTGGTGCAAAGACAACATTTAAACTTGGTCACATGGCTGATTGCAATCAGACGCGAAAAGGGCAACTTGCCCTCAGCTGCAAAACTTTATCGCCGTGCTTACGCTTTACTATCATTCGCAGCAATATCTTTAATGAATCGGACCTTGAGACGAGCGGTTGCAGGCGATGACGATTCATAATGCTATCAGCCGCCGCGATTCCATTCTTTGTGAATTTGCCCGACAGTGTAAAAAAAGAAAGAGCAAGCATTCTAATAGATGTATTAATGAATTAATCTGTAGAGGATCTATTATGTTTTTGTTCAATTAAGTTATTACATGACGTGTAGATAATCTGCACCATGTGGTAATGTCCCATATTGCTGGAAGCGTAGCGCCAGTGCTTTGTGTCATTTGGTGAGACCAACCTTGGATTTCAGCTTTTCTATCTGGTGCTCGACATCATCGATGTCCTCTGTGTTCTCCAGGCGTTCATACATCACGCTCCGTGTGCCTTTTATCAGATTCAAAGGCAGCACAGACATACCGTATGCCTGCAAGACAAGTGCAAAACTTGCGTTAGAATCACACATTATTGTCAGAGTGGAATGGCACGTTTTGGCACATGCATCCACCCACACATGCACACATGCGTCTGCCTGATGACAAACAGTCAAATGTATGAGAAAACACACCCAGCGTATCATATGGTTTCTTGGCCTCCCGGGCTATGTCATTTTTTGGGTAGCGGAAAAGATTAAAATGGTGGAATCTATAATTGTGCTGAGGTTTATTGGTGAGTTTGCTGCAACCATTTTGTGTGGATATCGCTGCCTCATATCACTGTGAAGCAATTTGCAGCTTAACAGTGCCCCCATGTGATAGCACCGTCCTCTATCCAGGCTTTACTACACCTTTTATGAGTAGAAGTTTAGAGAGAAAGATCTGGGTTCAAAGGTGTCATCAATATTGAATGACAAGAACTGTAATGAAATGAACACAAATCAACCTTTCTTTTCTATTAGAGGTACATACATTGTATAAATAATAATAGCAAGACACACAGGAAGACATACACATACATTCACACACACACACACACACACACACACACACACAGTGTCAGCACAGAGAGACAGAGAGAGAATATGTGAGCAAAACTCAAAAGACATTTTCATCTATCAGAGGGCTTCAATCTCCGTTGGAACTTTAATTAAAAACGAGGGACATCTCTGATAGCAGGAAACAGTCCAATCAATAAAATGGAAAATAACAGCAACAGGCCAGTGCTTTCTTGCTCTCCCTGTGCTGTCGCACTCTAACCAACTTGGAGAAGTGCCATTTTTATGGGTTCATAATAAAACAAAGAGGCCTTCAGAGCAAAAGGAACGTTCACCCGGTCAAAAAGGCTCTGTCCACTTTATTCTATTTTTCAAGTGGGGGAAACGTCAGAGCCCATATTTTTCTAAAACAACTTTTACTAGTTTCTGAGTGTTAGATAGCATTAAGAGAGTCGCATGGGATACTAAGTCAGTCTAGACTATTATTAGTCTCTGCTGTGGATCTCTGCTTCGGGCGAATGTCGCCTCCTGCAATGAATCATGGAGCTCTTAAGGCCGGAGCATGTCCCGAATATCAAACACACTCATAAAAGGAAAACCTGTCCTAGATCCCCAGAGAAACATTTCCCTTCCCTCAAATGTGCAACTACATGGGGGAAAGAAAAAAGGAAAAAAAACAGGTGTTCCTCTTCTGGAGTGTACATTTTTAGTTCACACATAATCATACATGATTATTAAAGACATTTTAAAAACCCAATGTGGTCAATAATTACCAGAAATAACTTGGAGCAGGGTGGATGGGAGTGTGTGTGACTCGATGTGTGTTGACTGAGGGGGGATCACATCAAAACTCCTGTTTGTTGCTCTTTCTACTTGTGATAGTGGAGTCAAAAGGGAGGAAGAGGAGGAGGAGGAGGAGGAAGAGGAGGAGCCCCCCTTACATTCTCAAGTGTATAAGTTGGCTTTAAGATAGTTCAACACATTTGAAATATCTAGGCTAATCTGCATTTAAAGATATCACATTTATTAACACATTCCCATAAATCCTGCATGTTTGGCATTAATGCCACATGTGCTGGTTTCACTAATGCCATTTGATGAGTGGGACGTTTGGCTGGTCGAAGCAATGAGAGGGTGATTGGGGGCCATAAGGGTCACGAAATCACACGTCCTCCACTCACAATTTCTGGTTAAGGCTGTTTTTGTAATTTTGATTTCATTGTGTGCCTCCCATATTTTCCTTTAATCCAGATGATCGACTTATATATTGAGGAATTTAGAATTGAAGAGATGATCGCCAGTTGTTGACAATTTAAAAGGTATTTAATAGGAAGTCAAACAAAATGTTCGTTTTTTCCTAATAATGTGTTTTACATTCGGCTTTAAAATGTAATTAAAAAAAAAAGCCTTAACTCTGGACCTTCCACCACATTGTCTGTATGTTGGTACATTTGCACATTTGAGGAAAGACTCCCCAAACATCAGATGCCACCACTCAGCTCTGTCTGAGCACTTGTTTCACATGCTAGTTTATCAGCGATGACACGCTTTACAGTCAGTTATGGATCCATTTGGTTCTCGTCACACAGAGATTGGAACTTCACTCCAAAATATTGACCATGTTGCCAAGTTTGAAACTAAGGTACCGGATAAAAACAACATGAAAGAGACAAATCCCAAATGTATAGTGTGCTGGAGATCGCTAAGAATGTTGAGGGGACAGATCTATGAGTGTAAAAAATGGCCAATGAAGAGAGCGGCGCATACTTTCAGCCGGTTAATCACTTGCCCTATGCTGACCCCAACAATATTACTTTTCATGTTTAAAACTATTTAGGTCTAAATAGTGCTTTATGATATGTTTTTCTGCCTCAGATTTCGTACGAATGAAAAGTTTAAAAAAGTGAATGAACAGAAATTTTCGACAAAAGAGAAATCCAACCAGCAGCCCAGTTATGAAAAACTCTGCCATGGTTGACGGGCTTCCCAGGCCGACCCTCTAACCTTTAGAGCGCTCTGTTGGGTTTCTGAAGACATTGTACCAAGTTTGTCCTTTAACCTCTTCTTTAATTACGGTTATTGCAGTAAGCCTTCTGCCAGGTGAAAGGGTCATTACAATCAGTGGCGCCCTAATCATAAAGTTGTCTCACATGCATCATTCGCACCCTAATGCACCTCTGTTTATGAATTTTTAATCAGTCAATGTGAGCTCGTTAATATTGGGTATTTGCCGGACGCACAGCGGCTGCAGAGAGAACAGGGAAGGTTAATTGTTGTGTCTGTTTTTAAGTTACACACAGAGTCAACACTAATTAGTGACACCTGCTGCCTGTGATGTTTGTCATTTCAAATCTAAAAACCGCTAAAGACGCTAAAACTGAGAAGCTGCTAGCCTACACGCATGTTTTGCACATTGCTCTTGGCAAATGATAATTAGCGGGTTCCCGTGGATGTGGATCCACATGTGGTGAAATGCTGGCACTGGACAGCCAGCTGTGGTGAAGGACAGCTGTGATGCAACTCTAGCAGGGTGAGGTGGACAAAACGTAATCCAGTATCGTAAAGAAAGGATCGGATTTTGATCGGGTCTGTTTTAGCCAACACTACGCCTGGATTGGCTCGGGGCTTCTCTGCTGGCAGTACAAGTACAGATGTACATGGTGTGGTTGGTACATCTACGTCGGTATCTGCTGCTTTAATGAGTATCACTGTGTGTTGTTTTTTTAGCTTGCTTAATAGGCAGTGTTTCCGCTGCCATTATATTAGGGGGGCGCCCCGCCCCATAAATAAATATCAAGAGACTCTGGAAATGTTCTTCCAGAAGCCCAGAAAGATACACTGCAGTGACAAAATTGTGGATAATTGTTATAAAAAAAAAATGTTTTTCCTATGTTTAGTTCAATGTACAGTTCAGTTGTTATATTGACATTAAAAGAAACACATGAACACCATGATTCATTTAAGTGTTTGTGTCCGCCTCCCCCCAAAGTGGAAAACCTAGGGAAAACATTTATATACACTTTAATGGAAAGAAGACTTAATGACTTGATAATGATCCTTTTATGTAGTTCTTCTTTATTATTTGTAAGTATTTTGCTTTTTGAAAGTGCTAAAAAAAAAAAAAAAAAAAACTCTACTGCGGTGAATCATGTATGCCATGTTGTATTCAAGATTCAGTTATAAAGTGGTAAAGAAATATAAATTCTAAAATCAAATTTAAATATAAAATAGAAGGCAAACAAGGGTGAAATGATTGTAGAATCCTGAAGTACTGTAAGTAGTGGAGCCCCTCAGAGACCCCGTGTCCTCAGGTCAGTCTCAGGGCCTGTGAGTTGATCAACAGACATTAATCTTCTCAACTTTAGTTCAGCGTCAGCGTCTTATGGCTGGCAGGTTAAGAGCAAGAGAAAGGTAGGTCCACAGTAGACAGAGCCATGAGAGTCATAAGTCAACATGCTAGCCCAGCCTTTAAATGAAGTCAAAGGACCTCACACGATGCATGAGATTTAAGAGCGGCCGGACCGCTCTCATGTCATCACTGCTGGGTACAATCACACAGAGTGGGAGATAATAAAGAGGCAGTAGGTATGTGCAAACAGTCCAGGTGATGAGAAGGACATTTACCATAAGAATATATTTGCATTATTAAATAAAATCCACACCATTAAAAAGTGACTGCTTGAGTATAAAGTGACGATGACAATTCTTCTCAAATCCAATGTAAAGCTAGTTTTCTTAAAGGTACAATCTCTTATTTCAACTACACACAAGGTACCACAGGGTAGCCCGACCCAACCACTGCTTTGGGACCAGCTATCGCTATCAAATTGATTAACAGGTGTTAAAAAACAAACTATAAGAGCACACAGCAACTCAAAACACTTAATTGAGTAAACACAGAGTAAATAGGACTATGTGTCTAATCGTGATCAAATGATACACACAAAAAAAACATTTCTATGTACTTTAATTCACTTTCATCCCTTATTTATTTCGTAATTTATATATATATATATATATATATATATATATATATATATATATATTTTAACAGTGCAGATATGAAAACACAAAGATCTCATGTTGGTTTGAGCTGTATTTGATATACTGTAGTTAAAGGTTTTACACTGTACTAGAAGACCTGAGCAGAACGCATACTAAACGTAGCATTAGTGGTGAATTTACTGAATATTACTTGTTTTTTACCAATAGCAACTGCATTTAAACTGTTAAAATCACTGGTTTAAGTTTAGCAGAAAGTTGTACACTCAAAAAGTGTAGTACTAAAATGTGCTTTTGCAAGGTGTCTCCGTTTGAATTTGTGTTTATATAAGAGAAAGCGCCATAAAAGTGCCATAAAAAAAAGCCAAAAAAGCAGTAAAAGCCATAACTCGCTTCACTTCGGATTCATTTTAAGTGCACACGGCTGCAGTGTTATATACTGTTTACATCACAGAGTTGTTTGCATTAAGGCTATGGCTAGTTCGGCACAGTGAGTAGTGATAAATTTGCAGCAGTCCTGGACAACATTTCCGCTGCTTATGGGACCTGTCACTTAGATTCCATTAAGTTAATCAGGCCTAATAGTAACACATGGTAAAGAAGGATAAATCACACCGCTCTTTGCGAATATGTGGAGGTCGCCACCGAGAAGAGTTTAGCACCTTGGAGACAGAAGAGAGAGCGAATAAAGTCGATGAAAAGGATGACAAGTGAGATAAGAGCTTCTGCATTTGTGTCTGAGAGGATAAAAAGAAGGAGGGGCGGCTGCTGCTGTCGCAACAAAGGCCCGATTGGTTGCATCAAAACAAGGAACATCACAAACAAAGACACACTGGGCGTTTGGATTTCCATAGGGCATTCAGAGTCAATATCAACATGGGGTCAGTGCAAGTCTGAGCATACTTTCATACCGAAAATGCACTCGGTAATTACCCACTCTTTAGAGCAGCTAAGTGAGGGAACGGTGGATACAATCCTAGCTGAGATGGATTATGTGTCCTGAAGCGAGATTGGTTCTACAGCGTAATTGACTCGGTTGTATGTTATTCATTAAGAGCTCCACATTCAATTGTTGTGTGATTTGTCAAATAGGACGCTTTGAGCTCAACAGAAACTGGATAGATTGGGGTTGGCTGTCACTTTTACTCTCACTCCTTTGGGTTTGATACCCGAGTAGTTTTTGTATTTTTCTCCAGCAGCCACTATTCTGTGTTACTCCCACCCTGACACCAGTGCCACCACCTCCAGGGAATATTCACAGTCCAGTTACCGAGATAACGGCTATGAAAAATGGACAGCATTAACAATTGTTACGGCACAGTCAATTTTTCTGATCTAGCAAAAAAAGGGGGAAACTGCAGAATGCTGAGGCAATCAAAATACAGGCATATATTAATGGACACAGAGATATATATATATATATATATATATATATATATATATATATATATATATATATATATATATATATATATATATATATATATATATATATATATATATATATATATATATATATATATATATATATAGGCAGCTGATAAGTGGTTGATAAGCCAGTGAAGGGTGCAAATACATCACGCAAAAGTCTCAAGTGAACGACGGCAGTCTGAGTAATTTGAGCAATAATATTTAACAAAAGTGTGCTTTATCAGCCATGAGACAGCCAGTGAAAAATCACCTTTTATTCTTTATTCTTCAAAACAGTGTATACGTCCCATGTCTCAATAAGCAGAGGTCATATTAAGCTACAGGGCTGGCCATCATCCCATTGGATGATTAGCCTTAATTACTGAGCAGATATAGCTCGGCTGAACACGTGAGACAACATCGACCACTTGTCTGAGGGTTCCAACTCACCGTGTAAGTGATCACTGCCAACATGCCGATCAAGGTCAAGGAGCTGATGGAGAACGACAGAGCCGTTAGACCATCTGCAGGGGAAGAGACGAGACGGCCGTTAGAGATCTGATCCTGGCCTCTGACAGAAATATCGAGAGCCTACTGTCTTGTGTGCACTTTGGCCGTCTTCCAGCCAGCTGTTTGTTTGTTGCAAACTTTGAGAATGAATACTCTAAAGATGCTTTTAAAATGTTTTTGCCTGAAAAAGACTATTTGATGTATTCTAGTTTGCTCTAAATCCCCCCCCACTGTGCACTGTATATAATTCCAAGGAGTGCTGTGTTTCCTGGTGAGACACACATTGCTGTAATACTCAGAGCCAAACCTGCTGTTACCAAACTGAAAATGGTATAAAGACAGGAACTAAATGCAAACATTATATCAGCAAGCTAATGTTGGCTACCGTTGCTCAGTTGGCTGACATTTTGGATGGAAATTTAAAAATAGTTATTTTTCACAAATTAATCTTGAGAAGTGTATAAATTATCCTGATGAACTGGGACATAGTTTCTGTTGTTGAGTTGTTAAAGGACACTCCACTTCAAAGAAGTTCGGTGAGGAGAGTTTGTGTTATTACTCAGCCTGTGAAAAGTTGTACATCTTCCGTTGCCATAGAGTCTGAAGGAAGAAGCTTAATGATGTCATCGCGATACATCGTGAACCTTTTAATGTCTTAAATTGAGTCCAAGGAACTGTCGAGAGAAACACGCACGCCCTCAAACAGAATAATGAGAAATTCTAAAATGAATAGTTAAGCATCTTAAGCAAACCGCACAGCTGAAGCTAGGAGCACAGCTCATCTGGAAGGATGCAGCTCTCTGCTAATGTTCTTAAGGGGAAAACTCAGGGAATTCAATCCTTGATGGGAAGCATGTTATTCACAAGGACAGGGGTGAGGCATCATGCTGGTATTCTGGTAGTCTTGGGCTTAATGAATGCACTGTAGCAAAGTCTTCCTCTGGAGACACATCTGGTCACCATTTTTTTTGTCAGCGTTGCCATTTCACACATTGATCATGATTGGTTTTTGAACAGCTGGATCTTTCGATGTATTGTAGGTTGAGTTGACGCGTGTCACCTTTGATTGAGGCAGAGAGGGGACCACCCACCAGGCAAGGGCAACAGTAGGTGTCACACCAGCTGGAGTTAGAAGACAGGGATTGATGGAGACACTGATTGCCTCCACCCCGTCAAGATCCCACCTGTTTTTTGGGTTCCAAGTAAAAAGCTACACAGTTGTCCCGTTATAGCTATCCCGCATCCTCACAGCAGCGACTTCGTAGAGCCCAGCCCACCTGTCAGCATGGACATAGGTGGCTCTCGGCTTGCCTTTCTCCTTGATAGCAGCATTTGATTTGGGAATATTAAGCAAGTATTCAGGGAATGTATAATTTGTGTTGTTCATAACATACATCACTTTCTTTTCGAGGCATTTCACAAGCAGCGGGACAAAGAGGTGGATAATGGAGAAAAATTACACAACTGCTCCCTATTGTATTGTATGCAAGAAGAAAACTTTGAAGTCTGACAGCTGGGTTGAACATTAACATTTGAATACACGTTTCCTATTCCCATTGAGATTTTGCTGCAATTGTTTGCTGGTGAGTTTGGTGAAAATAGACAATGGCTCCATGTTCTGCATGGAGCACATTGTGTCCATGAAGTCCACACAAAGCAAAGGATAGATGTTTGCTATTGTCTATTATCGGAAGTGCTTCCACATCTGTACAGCTTCGATTCCAACAGAAGGAGAATGAGGTAGCTATATCTAGCCCTGCATATAGCCCTTCAGGCCTGTGTATATGCATGAGCCTTGTAGAGAGAAGCGTTTATTAAGGAGCTCCTTTTCGGAGTAGGTAGCAGCTCTATCATCATCTATGAAGCAAATTTAGGAAAGCTATAAGACACCACCAGAGTTGTTTTCTTCTCTTTGTGCGGTTAAAGCTGAAAAAGTTATATAACTTGTGAAATGGGGTTAGATAGAAGTTTGTGTTTAAGAAGATATTTTGGGCATATTGTAGCTTTAACCTCACAGTTGAGTAACAACTTGAGGGACGGCAGAACATGTCGATCAATCTTATCAAGATGAGATCAACAGCGTCACTTCAACTCCCTCACCATGAATCTGTCGACTGAAGCCTCAAATGCATTTGGAAAAAATAATAGCCTCTGTTCTTATAAATGCTATTTTAAAACCATGTAAGCAAAACACACTTTGGACTATGTATTGTGTATGTACAAAATGGTTTAATTAAATAAAAATATATACTGTACAAGACTCTAAATTGAAAAAATACTAAATGTCACTTATGTCACAGTGGCTTTCATTTTAGAATTTAACAAGGTGTTCTGAAGGCAGGTCAGAGAAAACAAAATATAATATACAGTAAACATGACAAAAACGAAAATGTGTATATTTCCTTAAGTAGTCTATTCATTAATTGTTTATTTATTGATAATATCAGCAGAGCCTTGAGAGTCAGGGACAGATTTAAGAACCTTCTCACCACTTCTATAAAAACAGCAGATCTCAAACAGAATAACTCCAGGCTAATATTGCATTACAGTCTGATTGATACGGTATAGATTTGCTCATACACAACTTTATTTGTTATTTTCTCACTGACGATGAACATAGACTGCTTCTTGCCCAAGTGCTCTTCCTAGTTACAGTTAGACTCCCACCCACTCTACCGCACCTTGAGGCATGGCCAAAAATACAAGATCGCACTGTCTGGTCTTGAATAGCAACAGTAATAGCTTCTGATCCGGAGTATATTTGAGCATCATTGTAACATATGTAATGCTGGACCCATTAAAAATGCAGGGGCCTTAATGAACAGTCGTTGCAAAGCAGTCGGCAGGGTTATGTGGCAAAAGTGCATTTCCTTTACTTAATTAACCTCCCATCTGGAGAGAGAAGAGATGAGGAATTAGAAAGAGGATGATCCTCACATTTCCTCCTCAGCAGCCGAGCTATTTCCCACAGTGCCAGGGGAGGAAGGTTAGGGAGAGCGCGTAGGGGTCCGCTATTGTGAAGAGAGGCAGATGGTTCAACTTCCTCCTTGATCCCCAGATGGCAAAAGGCCAGAGGACTGTTGAGAGTCCACATTTGGCAAGGCTCCGTTCAACAAGTGGAGATGCTCATGGAAGGTCTCTCCATCATTACTGGAGTATTATAACTGGTGAATTGAATTTCTTATTGCACATTGATATTGAGGCTATGAAGTCACATATTGGTTGTTATTGAGTCATTTAGTGAGGGCTTGCTGGAAAAGTGAATGAAAAAGTTAATCCACAACCAGGAGTGGACGGTAACATCTGGGAATACCACGTTTGGCCGAAACCTATACAAATCAACATGAATAGTTTTTGTGGTGATTAATCAATAAAGCAATGAGCTTTTCTATTATCTTACACGTAGTTACATGGATAGAAAAAGTGACTCTGTGATCTGCATGTTGGTGCAATCAAGACATACTACATCTGAGCAGATGTGCCTCGAGAAAATATATTTTACCTTCACCGTCCTTTTCCAAAGTTATTTGTGTAATGAAAATCACCGCACAATCAAAATAAGTATTCGCCAATTACTGTAATTTGGACATCATCAACTGTGATGCATTACTGCTCCTTCCTTTGTGCCTAAAACTGTTGAATCTGCCCCACTTATCATTCAGCACCTAGCTTTCATAGCTTAAAGTAATCCATGTCCATTTAAAGTACTTACCTCTCATCTGACCCTAATGAGCATTGCATTGATTTTAAACATGCTAACCTCCATTACCTGGTCTTCTATAAGACGCATGTCAATATCTACCAACCTCACTACTTTTAAAGTAAATGTCATAAGGACTTAAAGGTGAGTGTCGTTTTTAAGATTTAAAATTGTGCAAACCTGTCATCGTTTTGAGAAAACTTGTATCTTTTTTGTTTCGTCTAAAATGTTTAAGACTTTTAGACTCAACACAAATGAATGTGTCTGGATGGTAGTCGCATAATAGAAAGAATATGACAGAAAGAAGCAGAAAATATATAGTATAAAGAATGGATAGGAGCCATGAAAGTGACTTTAAGTTAAATAATAAATATGGTTAATGAAGGTGTAGGATGGAATGAATTAAGGAGTAGAAATAAAATCCGGTAGTCATGGTAACAACAACTATGAAAGTAAGACCCCAGCATTTTCTAAAGAGGCTATACTTACGACTACTTCCAAGCTCTTCAAAAAGGTATTGAACTTTCTCCCACTGGGTGGAATTCCGACCAGGTGGAGGCTCGAGTGGAACGAAGGCTCTGAAAGCAATGAAACGATAATTCAGCAGAAGAAAGGTGAAATGCATTAGGTTACTTCTAGGCACAGCAGCCAGTGCACCATATATGCTTCAGTTTAGTCCTCGGAGAGAAAGAATTCAAATATCACCGTCCATGTTTTTTTAATCATTCCACAACAGATGAATATATACCGGTGTCATTGCTGTTGCTCAGAGAAAGACTTTCAGAAAGATACACTGCAGCTAGTTCTGTTGGAAAACAGTGACAAAGCAGCTTATTTCAATACAGTGCATAGAAATGCACTTCTAGTCTAACATCTCTGTCCCACTACACAGACCTTTATGTCCTATATAACGTAATGCTCAGACAGAAATGGGAAAAGAGGCTTTCACAGTATGTCCTCTGCTCCAGCAACGACACGTCTAAGCTCCATGGTGAATGTCTTTTTTCTTTATTATCTGCATGCTGTACAATTGGACCGGCGCCTCTCTCCTCTAAACAGGTTTTTTTCTTCTGATTTTAGAATTCTATTTTGTTATTACACAAAAGATATCACAAATGAAAAAGGGACTTGAATAAAAATGAAATAAATTAACTTAATATTCTTTCTCATATATCAAATAAATAATAATCGCTATAATGTTACATTCCCTGTTTAAATGTGTTCACAGCAAACATAGGGCATACAAATCATAGAAAAAGGATCTTGCAAAACTGTTTTATTGACGTTTTGCTTTTCCACTGCCCCTTTGAAAAATGGATTAATTTCTCTTCTTCTGGACCGTCTTCTAAACTCTGCATCTCTTCCTATCCTTATCAATTTATGTGTAATGGAACAAAACAAAACAGAAAAAAGCTAAAGTGTTATAGCCTTCTAGATTTAGCACTATTAACCTCGACAGATCAGATCAGCACTTCTGTGCTCAAACGGTTTGATACCTTGAACTTTTAGACCCGTTTCCTTGAAGAGGTAGATGAGCGAGTGTTTTGTTTATTCTAATACGTTCCCTCACTTCCTGTTAGCTCCTAATTACATCAATCAATAATCCTAATTAAATGTAGACACTTAGACCCACCAATCACATAGACAGACCAACAGAATTTCCAACGTTTCCTTTCAATCATAAGTTCTAGATATATATAGAGATATATAAATTGTATCTGAACAGCTCTTTGATGTTGCGGGAAAAAAATGTGAAAACATATTTTGTCAACATTTATAAAACAGCACTTCTTAGGACTAACATTTATATGTATGCAAGCTAAATGGGGGAAAGGGTCAACAGTATTGATGCTGCAGTGCAGACTTTGATTCCATTAATCATGAAATAGTCTCCCATCCATGAATCCGTCTTGACAGACAGAAATATGCTGCTCTGGGAATCTGCTCGGATACTTTTAGTAAGTTAAAAAAAAACTGGCAAAAAAAGTAAAATAGATAAACAACGTTCAACAGGGGAGGGAAAAGACATTAGATCAGCATCTCAAAGACTTCCCTTTGCCTAACATGCAAAAAAAAAGAAGAAGAATTTCAGGTCTCAAAAGGCCTCATCTGCCCCTCCACCATGTGGATGCCCTCAGGGCTCCACACTTCATCTCTTTCCTATAAATGTGTTTCCTTTTGGTCGTGTTAGGTGTCATTTTTCATTTTACTGTCTGCTGTAGGAAGAAGTAACTTTCTCAAACTCTAGGTATTTCTTAGAATGAGGAAAAACAGAACAATTTAGAGATATTCATGCTTTTGCCGATATGACACAATATAAACAGAGTTGTAGCTCAACTTGTGTTGACAAGGTTTCAAATACAAATGACGGTAAACGTGATGGAATTTAAGGATAGGAGCTACCATCCAGACATTTTAAAAGCACTGATCAATAGTCTTCAGATTAACTTAAAGTCTTAAAGGTTGAATATCAGACTAAGATATGTTATTTGTAATAGCAAAAATAAAAACGTAGCAGTGAAAGATCGGGGGGAATTTAAGGAGCTTAACACCTGCAAGGTACAAAGACAACAAATAAAAGACATGAAGAAAAGACCTACCGAGTCAACAGTCACTGAACACAACCATCAGTATCGGAAAAGCAGGACAGGATAAAAGCTATTGTGTTGTTGGGAATCAAAAGACCACAGCAACAATTGCACGAACAAAGCTGCAATAGTTCCAGTTCATGAGGTAGAAGAGGGGCTAAATTGCTTCTGTCAATAAAAAAGTCTTAGCAACCAAACTTTAGGCTGTTAGAATGTATAGGCATGTGTGCTTTATTTTCCCAAAGCAGGTGAGCCTTCCTCCAATGCACCATTGAATGGTTGAGAGAGCACAATGCATCGTATAGGCTGAACTCCAGGCATGCTGCCACCATGGCCGCAAAGAAATCTCTTATGAGGTGCACAACCAGTATATCAAAAAAGCAGATAAATGGGACATGGCTGAGAATGTGCTTCAATATAGATTTGCAGACACAACATACAATGTAAAAAAATAATAATAAAAAAGAAAATAGATGTATTATGTGCTTTGTATATAGAGAAAATGTATATAGAGAAAATGCAAAGAATGTAGTTCAGAATCAGATAGACAAGAATACAAGCTATATTTAGACAGAGGTCTAGAGTGTCTTCTTCTCCTGAATGGTCCTGCTGCTGCTTGAAGGGGTCCTCCTCTCATTACCTGAACACAATGACACATCCACACCAACCCCTCCCACCTACAGTGTACTGAAGCAGAAGAAGCCATCCGTGTCTCCAACTTACCCAATTAAAAGGAGCGCTACGCAGACAATGGTGAATCCTACTGTGTACTTCAGAGCGTTCTTCACTTGCTGTAATAAAAAGAAAAAAAAGGAAACTGGTCAATCACAGCTATGAAAGGAAAAAATTATTATTCATTATTGGTGAGGGAAAGGGGGGGGGGGGGGGGGCATATGGACTACAGTGAGTGAGAGCTACACAGAGTCAGTGTGGATGCAAGTTGACCTGGTAGAGATAACGTGTCACTCCCACCGCTATTCACGGTGCTTTTAAAGTAACAATACAAAAGACCTCTCTGTCTGTTAGAGAAAGTGCCTCTGTCAGCTCAAAACTGACACACGGAAAAGGAGAAAAGGCACTATGTGTTCGCTGGTGTTTGGTACATCGCTCACTAAAAAGACTTTTAAAAGATAGGGATGTCAATTTGTCAAATTCCAGGTGACAATATGCAGCCTATATTTTTGTCAAACAAAAAAAGTTTGACAATGGGACTCCTTTTACTGCCACAATATATCATTTAAATAGAAATGCATTGTAATTCTTTTTTTTCCCCCTTGGATTTTTTTAAGCTTGAGTAGCTTATTTAGGCTTTTATTGTAAACACAAACACATTACAAGTGCATTGTCTGTATCTTCATGGCCTACATTTCCTCATTCAACCAGCATTTATAAAAATATATAAAAAAATTCAGAAGAATACAGAACTTATTCTGCAGCAGCACAAGTGGTCAAAACAAATCTATACAGTATCCTTCACTACGGGGTAAATATTGTACTTTTGTATGTTGATTTGCATAAGAAAAATTAAACTAAGTTAATAATAGGACCTTGACAAATCAGTCAGACACTATTATTAAAAATAACAATTATTAAAACTTAAAATTTTAAACACAATCTATGTTTATTTCCCTTCTGAACATTCAAAAAGATTACAATTTACTAGATAGTCAGATGAACAAGTTATATTCTACCATAGGACAGATTTGACCATACTAATGTATTATACAAAGAGATGACTGATGAACTAGTTTCAGGTTTACATTCATGTTTGTCATTTCATCTATAAAAATAATGTTTTTTCTTCAGTAGCAGGGCACCAAATACAAAAAACAAACAAACATCAGACATTACAGATATTACAACAAAATGACTGAAGAAACATATAATCCGTCATGCACCGTGCTGATAAAATCTGATTTGAGTGTATTGTGAAGGTTCATGCCGTGTTTAAAGATTTGGGTAAATAAAAATTGAAAGGATGGACATTTGCTATCATTGTTCCTCATGTAGAATGTTAAAATGGGTGCGATCACATGCGTTCACGTTGCCTTAAGCTGGCTGGGAAGTTCAACTGAAACAACCTCAAGACATGTTGCATGAACAAATTGGTCGGCCGCACATGAATCATCTGAATGAAATTTGAATTCTTCAGAACTGCATGTAAGCAGCTAAAGTACCGTGTAGACGAAGAAGGGTGCATTCTCACCGAGCATCTGTTCACGTTGTCGTCGTCCCTTTCTTCGTAGTAGAAATAAACAAAGGGGATCCAGAGGAAGACACAGAACAGGATGATGGAGTAAAGTGCTGTATGGACACAAAAGAAGAAATGAAATCCGAGAATTAGTCAAAGAATATGCTTTAATTTCCCCTTTATTTATTCTAACAGCAGTTGTGACAATTTAAAAACATCATTCAGCAGTCAGAGTTGAAAGCCAAAGAATTTCTTCCGACAATATGACCCCGTTCCTTAAAAAAGGGATAAATCTAGGCCAGGAATCACTTATTAATTGTTCCAGAAACATTGATACCACAGTGAAACAATAAGTAACTTACATTCAGTCATCCATAAATAAATGTTTGTAATGGTGCACATCACATTTGTAATTTTCACTCTCTCTTCAAGCTGTCATATATTACTTAATATATGATAGTTAATTTGTCTCGTGCCGAAACACTGCAGAGCACCAGTGGTTGTTTGTTTTTAATGTCACATGGGTGACTATTAGGCATTATCTTAAGTTGTCATTTTGTGTCAGTTGACGCTTTGGGCAGTTGGACATGTGTAATATGAATGAATTAACAATATATGTAAAAATACTTTTACATTATTCACAACAATCATATACCTTCATAATGATGCACTTTTAGGCAGACATGTCCTGCTACTTAATAAGGAAAACAACAGATATGGTGCGTCTGCAATTCCCGTAGCTGAAAGTAAAAGTAGACACCCAGGGTGGTTAAAGAAAAAAAAGGCGTTGACAAATCACAACAACTAATATAAACCACCAGAGAGCAAGGGCCAATGGCCCCTCCCCCACTGTATACCCCTTACTTCCAGCACCTAGCTGGGACCAAACGCATCTTGGAACGCTGCCTTCATTTTGATCTCACCTACAAACCTGTAAAAGTTTTGCGAGGGACCGGGAGCAAACCAGGCCGGGGGCGCTAATGGCTTCTTCCCAACCTCCAACCCCAAAGAAATGATCCCTGAGGAAGCTCGGGGCAGGCTTCCATCAGAGGCAGTTTACCATAGAAGAAATGTACAGCGGAAGTTTGGGCATTATAAATCATAATGTATGACGTGTTTGGAACAAAGATGGGTTTTTATGAGAGGTCCATCACCTTGCAGAGCTTTATGTAGGAATATTAAAGGTGACTGAATTGATTTGTTAAGCAAAGCATTGTATAGCTCTAGAAGTTGTTCTAAAATAATTATTATTAATGGTGTTTTATAGGCTTTTTGTTCTCTATTGTTTCAAGACAGTACAAGAGATACAATGTATGCAGGACAGTAGCAGTGCGCTATAGAATTAATATTGAGTTATCTAGTGAGAACTAGATAGTTCTGTTAAATTTGGCCAAAAAAGTTATACATCTTTATTAAATAGAAACATGTATGATGGTCTCTGCACTCTCCCACCAGTACGTTGATTTATGATAGTGGTTGTTTTATTTAGTAGATTATGAAGCTAGTAAATGTATTCCTGCTGATCCTTTGGGTCTGCTGCTTGTTTAACACATGCAGATGTTGTTGTTAACCAGCTATCAAAGTTTAAAAATGGTGTTTGACAAGACTTCCCAGGTTGAATGATTCGATCGACTTCACTTCATCTTGGGACAAAAGGTGGACCAAAGCCACACTACAACCATGGATTACAATTGCAAGCCACTTCATTAAAAGCAGTCTTTATACGGCTGTTTTCTTTTTTATGTGCCATCTGTAAAAGCCGGTTAATAATACTACTGGGAGTGTTTGGAGCAAATGAAAAATGTTGCCGCTTCTTTTCTGATTGTAATCCAGAGCACTGAGCAACTGATTCAAAAAGGCATTTGTATTTCAACACATGATCCTTCAGTATCACTGGTGTGTTTAATATTGCTTTGGGCCACACTCACAAAGCAGGTAATCATCAGTCCCACTTCAATGTGGACCACCGCAATAGAAAAACGGGTTCCGTTCACTAGAGCCGTTGATCTTCTGTATGAACGGACACGGTGGACGCAATACACCCGTCCCTGGTGAAAGAGCTCACTTTTCTCTCATCCAAGCCTTTTTTTGTTTTTTGTTTTTTTGTTTCCTTCTGTACAAGAATCCAAAATGCATTAGAAATTCATAGAGCGGAGGTGAGGCAAAAACACTTAAATAGAGATATGCTGTTTCAAGCTGGGGGCTTTTCTCTCTGCAGCAAATGGATGTTGGTGAAGACAGCCCAGATGACCCCAAAATAACCCAAAGAGAAGCATGTCACAAAGATGTGCTCCACAACATGGCTGGCACAGCCCAACACGCCTCCTTGAGGTGGTAATGTGAATCATTAGTGCACGTCACATTGGGATGCCAAATAAAAACAATGTGCACAGAGGAAAACAGCTACAACTACATAAATGTTGCTGCTTTTCAGACATGTTGTGTTAAGTCAGCTGAATTAAACACAATCAAAACATAGAACCATTATGGTATAAGAGATTTAGGACTACACAGAAGACACAACAACTGAATATGTGCCCTAAACTGTGCCATTATAGCACGATAAACTACACAATTGTAAACTGACAAAAAATTTGGTCTTGATAAACATTTAATCCACCACACTTCAACTTCAACGTACAAACAAGCGCTCCATATCAGTCAAGACTGCACAGCCTCGAGCAAGTACCAACATACCCCCCCTGTGAGTAGGACTATATTTCCCAAAATGCTCTCTCTCCTGCAGACAAATGAATGTCATTGGAGTAGTGGCTTGCTTTTTGCCAGCTGTGATTGTGACAAGGCATTACTTTCAATAAGCACATGCTCATTGCTCCACTAACGTATCCATTTACACTCATTTACAGCCGGGAAAGCCGAGTTTAGGATGACGCTAGGAGCCAATAAAATGCAAGCCCTGCACAGTATGCAGCATTGGGTGATATTAATCATAACACCATGAATATTAACATACTGAGAGAATAGGTCATATTGCTTTACCACGCATCATCCATTACTCTCTGAGCAGATCTTGTACTGGGAAGAAGGCCTGACCAGGGATGGAAGTTTAGCACATTTATCCCCTCGACAGAGAGCGCAGGATGAATAATTGATCGTCCTCCCTCCACACTTTATATAGCTCTTGTGTTCAAATATAGCATGGACCCCAATTTACTCGTATGGGGAAGCAAAAAACAAATTAAAGAAAACATATTTTGAAAGTTTTTTGGGAGAGGTGGCCATAAAAGCCTTCACATACCAATGGAGTGCCAGCTGGGGAAATAACGCAAGGACATCCACACAGGCAGTAGTCAATAGCTCATTATATTTTAATAATCATTTGTGGCAGTTTACAACAATTATAACTATTACAGGCTCTCAATCAAAGCAGTAGTTTCACTCCTAATGAGGAACATTAGAGCCGTGTCCTCACCTTACTGTGGCTCTCCACAGAGACATTAGCACCTGGACTCCTGTCCCTGGCAGACAGGCAAAATCTATTACATTTTTTGGGGAAAATTAAATGCCAGGGGAGATTTCGCACAGGAACACCGACTCTAACAAAAGGACTCCAGAGACTGATGAAAATATATGTCTGTACAGACACTTGCTGAAAGCGATGACACTCTGAGCTAGCACTCTCATTTTCAGTCAAAATCAGGGAAGGCTATTTTTTTTTTTTTTTTGGGAAGGGGGCTAACATGGGATAAAACACAAGTGAATATTAAGTATTAAAATATGAAGGAATTCAAATGTGATGCCCGTGTTGCTCCGCTTGTGTTGGATGAGTGAGTAAACACACGTTTGCCAACATTCAAGTCAAAGGAACTTGATAAGATGGATTATCAAGGCTCATTGCTGCGAGTATGTTTTGGAGTCGTTCTTAAAGCCACTTAAATGCAGTTTTTTGGGCTTTATTTTGCTTTCATTGGGCGAAGGACAGTGTAGAGGCAGACTGGAGAAAGGTCCCACGGCTGGAATGGAACCAGAGACTTTGCAGTTGCGTGGAACGCGCTCTGTTTTGGCTACCAAGGCTCTCTGTAATTGCTGCTTTTAACTACGTTTACAATCAGTATACAACCAAGAAAGAGCAGGGCCACATCCACATGCGTATGTAGGAGTATGCAAATGTAGGTTCAATTATTAGTATTTTAATATCAAACTCAAATTACTTGACAGAGAGCAAAAACAAACTATTATATAACCCTATTTCTAGAATTGTTTTTTCTACTATTTAACCCATGTCATGGCAAAGTCATGTATGACAGTAAGAACACACATGTTGAGACATCTCTACACTATCCAGAGAAGAAAGGAAGCTTGCATTATCTGACCAACAGACTCTTGAAACAAATCTCTAGAATTCAGATGTTTTAACATTTATTGACTCCAAACATTACTTATAAGATGGCAGCAAGTGATGAACCCAACTCCAGACTTCTATGTGGAAACCTAGAGCTTATGTAGAATCTCTAGCATCCAGCCGCATGCTACTCTAGTTTGTTGCCATCTGCTTGTGACAATGAGCTGTCACCAAAATGAAACATCCTGTTGTCATATTCCATGATTTTGTTTCACTTCACAGCTCAACAGCATATTGTGTTTGGTTGAAAAGAAGCCCCCGTATACCCACTATAGGACAAATAGACTCCACAGGGCTCCTCGTGCATTGCTGCAGGAAGTGGGGACCATCAATTTCAAAGACGAGCCTTGAAGGATATGAATAGTGAGCTGATACAGAAGAACTTCTTCATATGAACAACATCTTAATGCGTCGCATTATCAGTTGGTTCCTGAGCTAAAAGACCAGTGTGCACTGAACATTATTTCACAACCAACATTTTGCTATTGTTTCATGCTGCACCATGCTATATCTGGTTGAAGATATATGACTAAAAAAAAAACAGTAGCAGCCCAATATCAAAGTAAAAGAGGTGGTTGACGAGTGAACTTGCGAGTAAAAGACATGTTTGTGTGGGATTTGTAGAGACCTCTCAGTGTTGAACATCACAGCTTACATCTGCGCTTAAATACACGAGCATGCCTCGACCCGTTGTAAATAACATGAGGACTGTCAGGTGAGCAGAGAGGAGACTTAATCCTGCCTTGAAAAGAGATGACTTCTAACATGCAGCACGTTAACGCCTACTCGTTTCTTCTTAAGTGTGCAGAGATTTTGTCATTTATTTTTTTTAACTGTATTTTGACGAGTCAAATCCACACATTTACATGTTACTGAGTAGTAAAACGGGAAATGTTAAAATTAATACATATAAGAAAAGAAAAATGGCTGCATTCAGATTGAGTTTTCACCATCTTGTCTTCTTATAGGGTCTTTGTGAAATACTGGGGACGTTTATGATGAATTGTAATAGAGCTGCTTTTAATAAAACCAACTTTGGAGCCTGAGAGATTGACCTCGTCTTCATTGGAGTCCAGATAAAATCATTTTCCTTTCAAAGATCAGTTGCCAGAAACGTCCATCAATGAGTTACCTTGTTAAAACATATTTACTGTAACAGTTAGAGAGGTGTTCACTCACTCAACACAGCTTTGGTGAAGGCTGTATAATGCTTTAGCATTATAGTATTAAATTAATTGATTAACAGGTATTAGGCTGTATGTTCACGATTTGTACAGTTCTCAACATGGCAACGGCTGAGACGGCGGCTCACAGCTAACTGTGCTAACAACGCTAACAGAACTACAGCTAAAGTGCTGACAGAGCACTTCCGAGACGACGCCATCTTAGAAGTGAAGAGCTATCCTTTGTGGTTTTTTGCACATAGTGGCAAGAAAAGTGTCTTTTGTTTCTTATGCACGCTGGACTATGTTCTTATCGAACTGCCCTTCAAAATAAAACTTGT